>NW_024429182.1:69329921-70079921 GCF_017639785.1 Mesocricetus auratus
CTGATGTTTAAATTAGCTGGTTTGTCTGCACGTGCCCTTTGGGAACTGTTTGCCTCCACCTTTCCCTGGCTGATTGAGCCGCTCTCCCTGTGGAGGGCACAGCCAGATCCCATCCTGGAGCCTGCCGGGAAACAGTTCCCCTTGATTTTAGGAGTGTATCAGGCCGAGGCAGTGAAGGAGAGGTCTAGCTGCTCAGAGTCACCTCTGCTGTTGATTGCAAGGGGGCATTGTTTGTAATGTTGCAGGTATCCTGTTTCTCCTTACAGGAGGGCAAGATTTCTAACCCCTGTTCTCTTACTGGGTCCTTCTTTTTTACCTCTGGATTTTGCTGGAGGTAAAGGCTCTGTTTCTGTCTCTTGTTGTGTAAACAGAGAGGAGACAGGAAGAAATGGACAGAGCACGAAGGGGCGGTGTCTGTGGCTCTGGGAATCAGGGGGTGGGGTCTGCGGATCTGGGAGTCATTAGGAACTGTGTAGTTTCCAACGCCATCCTTCAGATTCCAAAGGAGGTCACACAGGATCAAAGCACTGAACTCAAAGGTTATTCCAGAAGGAATATTTGAAAAGCCCTCCCTTGAAAACCCTTGGCTGCTTGCTGTCTACAAGCTTTTATTTCACCTTGAGCATTGCTTTGGGAAATGCGGTCTGTGTTTGCATCAGGAAGGCTACCTGCCTGCATGGCCTCTTGGGGAGGAGGCTGGGTCGACTTGGGCTCCTCAGGAGGGGAAAAGTTGCAGATTTACAGGATGTACTTTCTCCAAGGTGCTGCTAGGATTCAGGGTGCAACTTTCTGGAGTCTGTAGATGAATGTAGCCCCAAATTCTCACAAATCCTGTTCCAGGCAGTAATCTGTCAACATTTTCTTTCTCAAGTGACTGAATCAAATTGTCCTGAGGTAAATATTGCAAAGGTACAGAAACAGCTATGTCAATGCTTTTTGTTAATTACATTTTATTGCATTTACTTATGTATCTACATGGTAGATGGGAAATGCATGCATATGTGTAGGTGTGCTCATGCCACATGTGTGTGTCCAGTTAATTCTTTTCTTCCACTCTCTGGATCCTGAGGATTGGATACTGGTCATCAGGCTTAATGGCAGTTGACTTTATCCACTAAGCCAACTTGCTTGCCCACCAAAACTTTTTTTCTTTTCTTTTTGAGATTGCATTCTCATGTACCCTAGGCTGGCCTGAACTTGCTACCTAGCTGAGGCTGGCCTTGACCTCCTGTTCCTCTTACCTCCAACATCTAAGTTCCTGGATTCCAGGTGTATCCCATCATGCCTGACTACAAAACAAACCTCAATCCCCAAGGAATTTGCTTTCTAGTATTCTGAGGGCTGAGATTAGAGAATACCTGGGGTACAATGGGAAGACTGGAGAAAAGACAAAAAAGAGAAAGAGTAGGAGTCCTTGGGGCAGGAATTGCTTAGGGAGGAGGCCCGTGAAAGAGGAGGCACAGAGGGTTCTGTGAAGAATGACCTTCTGCTTGGAGCTATAAGCCACCTGGAGCGTGTAGAGAATGCTAAGGGATGTTGGAAGATGAAAGCTTGTGCCTGCTCGGGGAAGGTGCCTGCAGATAGCTAGGGCAGACCGATGGCCTTTCTTACTACTGAAGTCTGAGATGCTTGTGTCATGAGTAATTTGCACATTTATGAGAGATGGGTGCCCTTTGTGCTTGCAATGACCGCAAAGTCTCTTTTAGGTAGTCTATAAGCCAGAAAGAATGTTGGGGTGCAACTCATCCTCTCTTCCATGCATCCCGATTTACAATAGACTGCACTTCTGTGTGCTGGCTGACCTCCCATGCTGCCTGCATCTGCAACAAGAAGCCTGTAGAATCAAGAGGAGTGACTGAAAGGGGACAGACACAGGTGAGTCTTGATTTCAAGTGCCCTTGTAGAGCCTAAGCCTAGCTGCCTCCACTTCTATCTGGAGCCTGGCTTCATTGGTGTCAGATTAAATAGCTCCTCATTTATTTTTCCAGGCTTCACCAACATGCTTCTAAGTAATTGTCTTCATATCCTAACCACATTTTTTGAATCTTCCCTACAGAGGAAAGCCAATCATCCACTCTGGCTAAATGCTGGCTGATACCTTATAAAGAATTATAAAGCTGAGAACCTGTTGTCACAAGCCATTTAATTTGAATGATTATGGTTTTGTCATATTTATAGTATGACTTTCACTAATTACTTGATTTGTAAACTCTGCCCCTCCCTTAAAAAAAGTAAGGAAGGAGACAGGAATGAAGAAACCAGGCAGGCAGGAATAAAGGCATCAAGTGGGCATAATGGAGGAAAGACAGACATAGGAAGGAAGGAGACAGGTAAGAAGGAAGGAAGAGGGAAGGAGGTAGGCAGGAAGGAAATAAGAGAGGCAGGAAGAAAAGAGGGAGGGATAAAAGGAAAAAGAAAAGAGAAAAAGACAGGAAAGAAGGTATGAAGGAAGGAAGACAAACAGACATATGACTTGCTATTCAGAAGAAATACAGAAAGACAAAGGCCGAATTCCTTTCCTGGAGCTGTGTACTCTGAGCTGTATACACTGTGGTAGCAGACGGAAGGAAATGTGAGCCTGGAAGTCCAGACTCCCCTGTCTGTCAACAGCACTCAAGGGGTTGAGGATCAGCTGGATCACAGAGCCCAGCAAATGTCACAACAGAGCAGCCTCGCCCACACGCTGGCTAGAACTCTTTTCTTATTATTCTGGCATTTCACCACAATTCACCAAGTGTAAGATAGTAGTCGCTCAAAATTAATGTTACACTTTTCAAGGTTTGTCTTTTATAAGGTAGGCACACTCCCTCAGTGGTGGCACACTTTCTCCTGTCCCTTAAAGACTAGTTACTGACAACAGTGTTAACAGTGTAGCCTGTAACTACAGTGACCTGATGCCCTTGGGACTGAACTCAGCTTAGTGACAGGTTCCTTACTTACATAAAAAGGCAGTGGCTCTTGAGGGGGTTTGAGGTTATATAGCTATGTTTCCCATCAAGGGGTTTCTCTTAGCCAGGGCTGACTCTGGTAGCAGGAGGTCATCAGTCACATTTATACAAGGGATAGCATCCAGGCCAGCAGCCAGTTGAGCAGGGATCTGTGCTACATGAAGCTTCAACATTCAGGGAAACATCTGTATGTAGATGTGTACCACTGTGTATGGATAGACCCACAAACCATTTCCCCCCAGCTTCATCTCTTTCTGAAACTAGAGCTTAAGACAAATGTGTATGCAAGTGATTTACTTGAAAAGTAGTCCCCTGCCGGGCGTTGGTGGAGCATGCCTTTAATCCCAGCACTCGGGAGGCAGAGGCAGGCGGATCTCTGTGAGTTCGAGGCCAGCCTGGTCTACAAAGTGAGTTCCAGGACAGTCTCCAAAGCCACAGAGAATCCCTGTCTCGAAAAACCAAAAAGAAAAAAAAAAAAAGAAAAGTGGTCCCCAAAAAGGAGCAAGTGACAGAAGGAGCAAAACAGAGGAGGGACAGGCCAGTAGAGGGATTTGTCATAGAGCTGATCTCCAGGCAGGTGACTGGTGCTCAATTCCCAGAGAGCTCCAGATGAGCCTTAGGAAGGGGAGGAGTTCATTTGCTGAAGTGATACACATGACTGTGTGGACCCACCAGCTTCCTCCTGCACCAGTCCAGGGACCCCAACTCACATGTACATCTTGGATATCTGTGGATCAATTGTGCCCCACACCAGGACACCAGAGAAGCTCCAGGGCAGAGGGTGAGAGGTTGGGGTTAGGTCAGGCTACCCTTGAGTGAGGCCAGACCAACCAGGCTTGTCAAAGGGGAGTCTGGAGTAGGCGCTTGACAGAAAAGATCTGAAGTTACACGTGTACAGGAGTGTCTGACACCACCCTCGGTCTAATGAATGCTATCAGAGGCACTTACTGTCATCAGCACAGCCTGCCTTTCCCAAGACTTCAAACTGGCTGAACATAAACACTCCGCCACTTCCCCTGGTCTGGAAGAGATCTTTATTTTTCTGGTGGGATTTCTGTGTCCTAATGTTCCTGATAAATTCCTACAGTTCTGTCCTTAATATTGGCCTCATATAGAAGATACTTCCTCAGCACTTTCTAAAAATTGGCACATACTTTGCATACAGTAAAATTACAGGTTTTCAAGGGTTTTATTTCATTCACCTTGACAAATGCATGTAACTGCAAAACCCACACTTCAGCAAGGCACAGAGCAGGTTAACTACCCCAAGAGGCATCTTGCCTGCTTCCCAGTCCTTCTCAGTTACCCCTCCTCCTCTCAGGCAATCACCAATTCAGTTTCCCTCCTTCCATCTTGTGTGTGTGTGTGTGTATGTGTGTGTGTGTGTGTGTTTAGACTAGTTTGATTTCTATTGCTATCGCTATATATTAATTTTCTAATGCAGAAACTATGTATAAGTATACAAATGGAGTAGAGTAAATAGAATTATCTGGTCTATAGCATTTTGTGTCTGGTTCCACTCAGTATGATATTTTCCTTCAGCACTCAGCATTATGTCTTAGAAACCCACATTCTCTTCTGTCCTTGCAATTTGAACTTTTTTGCTGCTGTGTGGTATTCTATTGTGTGACCCTAGCCCAATTTACTTCCTGACTGAAACTTGGATGGTGTCCAGCTTGTGCCCATCTGAATAAAGCTGCTATGAGCAAATATTTCCATGGAGATGCCTTCCTGTTTCCCAGTGCCTGGAAAACCGCTGGGTCATAGGAGAGATGGACACTCAGCACATCCCTTATCTGAAATGCTTGGGACCAAATGGGTTTCGGATTTTTTTCTTGAAACAGGGCTTCTCTGTGGCTTTGGAGGCTGGTCTCAAATTCACAAAGATCCGCCTGCCTCTGCCTCCCGAGTTCTGGGATTAAAGGCTTGCGCCACCACTGCCCGGTTGGGGGGTTTGGGTTTTTGTTGTTGGTTTGTTTTAGCCCTTGCTCAGACTGAGTAAATCTAGTCCAAAACTCTGCAACTCCAACTTCCACACTTAAGTTTAAGGAAGTTAAACCTGTCTAATAAATGCCACTCTCTGGCTGACTTGTATGAGAGTGCCGACAGTAAACCATCCCTCCGGTGCACAGTGTCACCAGTCTTTTCATTTCAGCAATCCTGGTGGCATGTGGCAGTGTTCTATTATAGTTTATATGTATTCATATGTGGTGGGGGCAGAGGTTATCAAGTGCTCACTTACATTTCCCTGCACATTATTGTTTGGGACAGAGTCTCTCCTTGAGTCTGGCATTTCCTGATTCAGCTAGTGAGCTCAAGATCCTCTTGTCTCCCACTCCACAGTGCTGGGGTATAGGCTTGCCCCAGGCTTGCTCCACTACGCTGAACTTTTTCATGTGGGTTTTAGGGGATTGAACTCAGGTCCTCATGCTTGCATGGCAAACACTTTACTAACTGAGCCATCTCCCCAGCCCTCTGTTTTAGTTTTAATTTATGCTTCTCCAGGGATTACTGGTGATGATTACACTTTGCTATGCTTGTTGAACATTTGGGTATTTTCTTTGGTAAATGTCCATTTGGATCTTTTGTTTCCATTTTTATTGGGTTGCTTGTTTTTCTGCCATTGAGTTGTAGGGATTCTTATGCATTCTAGAATCACATCTGGGGTTTGCTTAGCTTGCTTGCTCATCTGTAGTATCTAGCAACCAGAAAAAAGGTAAATATTTGAGTTTGCCCAACAATTATTCCTTTCTTTGATGTCCATGGTTTTCTGTGTCTTCCCTAATCTCTGCCTCCCCCAGGGTCATAAAGATGCATTCTCAAGCCTTCTCCCAAGAGTTCTGTATTTTTATGAGGTATATGCTGGATTGTTCTGTACAACTAGTACTAGTTTAAACATCGTACCAAGAAGAGTTGGTAGTTGGTACTTTTATTGCCTGTGAGCCCTGATGGAGTGAGGCCTCCCTGAATGATGAACTATGGAGACCGTTGGACGTCCCATGAAGCTTTGTTAATAGGCGATGGGTCCAGGAGAGTGAAAGGGGCCTCCAGCATGCTCCTTGAGTTTATTTTGGGTGATGATGCTGTTTGGCTAATTCCAGCCCACATACACTTGTCACCATCTACAGGGTCCCTCTGCTGTGGAAACCTGACTTATGTTAAATGCCTGTGTTGACACTTCTCTTCTTAAATGAATGGTCTTTTCTTTAACTGGTGGCTGCTGACTTTGTGGGGGCTGCCAGGTCATTAAAATGATGTTTGTTTGAATTTGGCAGAATGAAAAGTTGGACTTATATTTACATTTTTTTTTCTAGTTCCTGAATCTGTTCTCACTACTCATGCCTCTCACAATACTCTTTTGATTTCATGGCGCAGCCATTATAGAAAGGATACAGCTGGACAGAGCTCCATAGCCTGCTCTAGGCTGCTCTGCACAACGACTCTTTGCAGAAGGCAAATGATTGGGAGGGGTGTTTCTTCCGGTTTTGCTGCATGAACAGTTACTGAAAACCAACTGGCCATGAGCTTCTGTACCCAGAAAATAATCAGCTTTGGGGGCAAGCTCACTGAATTCAGAGACCTTGAAGCCTGCCACTAAACTCTCAGCATGCTCTTCAGCCTTCCCATGTGTTTCATTTCAGCTTCAGTGTTCTAGTCTGTAAGACAGAGACAGGAAGTAATAGGTAGAGTATTGCCGCATCGAATTGTGCTCCGTTCTTCCTAAGTCTTCTTAGTTTAGTCACCATGCCTAATTTCCCCCTTGGGCACAATTTGTCTGTTGTTCTCCAGAGTCTGTCTTCCAGAGAGTCACCATGAGCGAGCTCCCTTACTCTTATTATTGCCATCTTATCCAGGGATCTGTAGTCTTCAGGACAGGAAACATGTAGCGATGGAGGGAGCTCACTTCTTGTCATCTGCCGCTCACACTGCAAGTCCTGCTGGGGGTTCTGGAAAATGCCAGGGGAGTGCATGGATTGCTCTGTGAGTACTTGTCTTTGCCCTGTTCTTTTCATGGCTTCCTGGTTTTGCCTCATGGGTCTCTGTGTATTACATGATGTTCACATGGGGTTACATGTTAAAGAACATTGTGAGTTGTGCTATATGTAACAGGATCACATTGCTCTGTAGTCTATCCAAGACATGCTTTTTCAGATATAGTTGCTGTTTTTATATACTTTCACCAATTTCTAATGTTGTCTGTATTTGAAGTAAAAACAGCTTCTATGCCCCCCCGTGTGTGTGTATGTGTGTGTGTGTGTGTGTGTGTGTGTGTGTGTACATATGTCCAGACCAGAGGTCAACCTTGGATGTCATTTCTCAGTCACGTGCCACCTTTATGTCTTCCCCACTGCTTACATCCCCATGTATGTGTGTGTGTATATATATATACATATATATATATATTTGTTTTGAAAAAATGTAGTTTGTAAAAAATATAATTTGTATTGTAATCAATCAATCTCCTACTTCCTCCCCTCCAAACTCCCAGTCCAGCCTTCAGCCCCCCACCAGGGTGAGGGAATTCAGTTTTCTATGAGGAGGTGGCCCCTGATCATTTGCCCATACCCCAGTGGAAGGCTAACCTTGCTTTTTGAAACAGGGGTTCTCAGTGAACTAGAACTCCCCAAATAGCCTAGGCCTAGTGCACCCCATAGAACCTGCTGTCTCTGCTTCTCCAGAGCTGACATGACAAACCACCACACCCAGCTTTTTCTATGGGTTCTGGGATTTAGCTTAGGTCTCCCAGCCTGCATAGCAAGCATTTTACCAATTGGGCTGTCTCCCCAGCCATCCTCCTCCCCTTCCTTCTCCCTGGCCCCTGCTCCCCTTCCTCCAAGACTAATAGACAAACAAGGTTCTACATCATGTCTTTTTACATTAGTGACACAGGCAAATGACTTTTTTTTTCAGACAGAGTCTCTCTATATAGCCTAAACTTGCCACACTCCTGAGAAGATGACTGCATGTACCAATGTGCCCAGCTCAAACCACACTGGACAGGACTAACAGCTTCGAGACACATTGTGATGGGTGAAAGATTGTAAGTGTAGACTCTAGAAGAAATACAGGGGCCTATGGAAATGGGAGCTGGCCGCCACCAGGTCCTTCATCTGTGCTCTGAGCATGATTAAGACACATCTTCAAGGAGTGAGGTTACTCGTGGTAAGCTGTGTGCTGAACTTCCCTCCCTTGCTCAATCTCCCCAGGACTACTGATTTGTTTAGAAAAACCACTACTCAGAAAGAGTACAAAGGCAGGCTTCAATGCAGCCCAGGCCAAATGATTATAATTCTGGAATGAGTGGAATCTGACATAATGAAGCTTTATTTTGCTTTCCCCAGGAGGTTTCTATGTAGTATTGGGAAAGGAAAAAAATATTTGTTTTCTTTAAAAAAAAAACACACACACACACACACACAACTTTCATTGTGTTCAAAGTTGGAGTCAGAAAATAAATCAATAAAAGAGCCTCATGGCACAATGAGGTTTCTGTTGTTAATTTTACTGTTTAATGCATTTTACTCCGAAAAGCTGCCATGCCTCCCCCATTTGCCTCATTTAGCTTTGAACTTAGAACTGCAAAGCCACTGTCTTTGTTAAGAATTTCTTGTTTGATTCTTCTAAGGCTCTGAACCATGGTGGTGTGTGCTCCATCTTTGTTGGACAGCACCATCTACGCAGCCGTAGTTACCAACATAGAACTCTGCACTTGGAACACATGCTCCTGGGCTTGGCAGGTGAGGGGCTGTCAGTCTTCTTCCCCTTTGGCATCTGTTTCTTCTTTTATGTTAAGGGTCCTCTTTGCTATATTTGTGCAATCTCCATAGGCTGTCAGTCAAGGTGCCATGCTCCCTTTTGGCTAAGCTGGAGCTCATGACCACATGAGGCCAGTTGGATTGACCTCTCACAGGAATATGTACGCGGGCCTTGGCGATGGAAGCCATCTGTGTTGATACTGTGTAGAAGTTGCCCACCAAGGAAGTCGGTCTTATTTCCTGCTTCCTAGACTCTGCCACCCTCACACCTACTGTGCTGCAGGCATCTTCAGTTCTGAGTGCTCCCTTCTTTCCAATAGTTTCTCTTTTTACTTAGGATGGCTCTTGTTCGTCTCTGTTACCAGCAAGTATAATCCTGGTTCACTATGTTAGTTATACTTACAGAATTTCAGTTGAGTGGAAACTAAAAGAGTGACTCACTGTGTATTCAAATGGAGGTCTGAAACATTGGCCTCGCTCTCATACTACATTATTGTTTTGTATGTATAAAGTCACCAAAGGAACCATCAACTGAAGATTGGAAGTATTTCCCCCACATAGTCTCCTGATCATAATATTTAAGTTAATACATCAAGAGAACCTTCTTTATTAAAGCCTTGTAAGCTCTGCCCCCTTCAACTGGCATTGCTACTCAAAATCTTCCAAGGTACCTTAGACCCAAAGTACTTGAGACACTGAGTTTCTCCCAGATTTGTCTCCTGGGGCCCAGAACAAAGGAGAGTGCAGTGAAATGATCCTTTGTGTTTGTCTCGTTTCCATTTCCCATCTGGCACTCTTACCTGCTAGAGCAACTTAAGAACACATTCTAGACTCTTAAGTGTCCATCACCTACCTGGCTACCTGTCTCGTTTGCCATTAAAATTGCCTTTCTTTTGAATTAGAAAAAACAGTGAGAAAATCAAAACTGATCTTGGTACACCCCCCCCCCAATAGTTTCCATTAACATTTTGGCTTGGTTCCTTTTCTAATGCATGGTTTTACCAGTACTGCACATGGATTTTAAACCTCACTATTCACTTACAACATTACACAATAAGCTATGGTTATGCAATGCAGCCTCCACGGCCATCTTCTGAAGGGCTGTCTGTTATTCTTCTAAGTGACTATTCAATATTTACTCAGCTATTCTCCTGAACATTTGAATAAATATAAAAATAATCTTCTACTCACATTTCCTCTGGAAGAAAGGGGTGCAGACAGCGCTAAGGCTGGCATTTGTGGGGAGTTCATAAAGCATTTGTCAACCATTTGCTTCATTTATTACTAGAGACAGGAGTGCTCAGATAGGCTTGCCCATCACAACATAAATATCTGGATTCCCAAAGCAACGGGAAGCTTTCAAAGTCTAAATTTGATGCTTGCCCGGCAAAATATGGAAGGACAATAGATTTCTTTGTGCATGTACTCTCAGCCTGGAGGCTTGGTACAATTTTTTTAAAAAAATAATTTGTCTTTAATTTCTGCCATTGAGTTTATTGGGTTTCAGTTTTGGATCCCAGTCCCCTTGGATTTATTTCTACTGCTGCTTCTATATTTCAGCAAAAAGTGATTGTGTTTGGGTTTCCATTCTTGGAGGGCGATCCTTGGTCTGAAATGTTTTCATTTATTTTATTTTAAAATTACAAAGCCATTTCTAGTTATATTTGGTTTTGCAATTCATTCCTCCCTCTGTTTCACAAAAACCATAAAACCCACATTGTCTAAAAATGCTGTGTTGAGCAAAATGGATTCAGGCCTCCTTGGAGAGCAGGAAAGGACAGAGCCAGCGTGTTATAAACAATTCCAGGGAGATCGCCGTTTTCCCAGAACCGGCTTTAGTCAGGGGCTGCTGACCACTTGTGCGAGCTCAGTGGGGTCGCTGACTCTTGGCCATACTTGACCCTGACTCTGGAGGTCACGTGGGTATCTGCCCACATCACGGCCACATCCTTTTTGCTCCCAGCCTGGCGCCCTCTCCTTCTGCTTCTCTGGACCCCTGCTGTTATTTTTGAAGGATCTGAGCCATGAAAAACCAAGGCTGGATTCTTGAATGAACATTTCTAACATTCAAGTTGGAGGCTTCCTGTCACGGAAGCGTAGACGCAGTGGATTCTGAGCGCTCTGCGATGTGAACCTTTCATTTCCGGTTAAACACCCCGGCTCCCTTGACGGTAGCATTTGCTCTTCCATGCCTACACTCTGCAAATTCTCTCAGCGGGTTATTTTTAGCAGATTATAGCAAGCCTTTCATTTTACAATCTCAGAGAAACTCAAGAGGGATATGTGGGTTTTCTGGATTTTCTTTCTTGTGCTGTTTGCCTGGGTATTCAGCTGAGGACCAGGCTGGCGGCACTTGACAGGGGCCTGTTTCACATGGAGTCCTGTTCTGATGGTACATGGGCTCCAAATCATCAGACCAAATTCACCTCCCCTGTGTGAAAGGGAGCAGGTGTTAGTATCTGCTTCCGTGTCATTGCAACTGTGGTCTCAACTTGACTCAAAGGGAGTTTCAGAGAGTAGAGGAGGCCTCTCCTCACAGGGCGCTTTCTCTTGTCCTGCCTGGGGCTGGGAGGAAAGAGAAGGGAGAACTATGCAGGATCCACACTGCTCACAACCCTGGTACTCTTGGGTTACAAAAATTATCCTAGTTGGACCCCGGGTGACAAGCACACACACTGCCATTTTTGGAGGTGCCCCTGGGAACTGGGACACAGTCTCTTGTCCACATTAGTGTGTTATAGAGTGCTTCTGTTTGTTTTCTCAATCCTGCCCTTCCTCAGTAGAAGGTAGGCTGGACATCTTTGTCAATGATTGTTTGTTGAGTGAATCAATCAACTGTCAAGTGTTAAGTTGTCTTTGGAAAGTGTCTCTAAGTGTGTGAGTTACTTTCCTTGTAACTGTGACCACATCCCTGACAGAACAGCCGAAGGGAGGGAGGGCAGTGAGAACTAACTCTCAGTTCACGACTTAAGGAGGAGATCAGGTACATTAATGTGGAGAAGGCAAGGCAGGAGCGTGAGGGCACCGCACTGCCAGGGGGAGGCCGAGTCATGCAGCCAGGGAACAGAGAAATGAAGGCTGGTGCTCACCTGCTTTCTCCTTATTCAGTCCAGGACCCCAGCTGGTAACAGGGTGGTACCCACATTCAGGATATGTTTCCTCTCCACTGTTAAACCTTTCTGGAAACACCATATAGACACGCTCATTGTTGGGTTTCCAGGGTGACTCTAAATCTATGTTGACAATGAGGATCAACCACATACCTACTGACTCTAAGAGAGGATTGGTCTGAGGGTGTTTACAGATATTCCATGGTCTTCTTTCCCAGAAGATCCCTGTATCCATTTCCAGAACAGCTGCAACAAATTGCCACAAGATTGGGGGGGTTGTGCTTAAATAATGGAAGGTTATCCCCTCATGCTCTTTTGGGAATCTTTAATTTGGGGGGATCATTATTCAGCTCCCTTACAATGAGTCATGGGGAGCAAATGAAACTTGAGGGGTTCATAGTCTCCTGCTATTGGCTGGACTGGAGCCCAGTGCTGCCAAGTACACAATCAGGGGTAAGCTGGTCTCACACTCCTCTTTCTGTTCCTATCCATTCTTCAAGAACGGATGCATCTATATCACAGCTCCTGCATCTATGACTCAGGGAACATCATGGAAGAAGGCCATGAAACAGTTGTTCCTAGAAATGACTGCAAAAACAAGACTGGAATGATAGCATTATATCAATGGGCATGTAAGCATGGAAGTAGAAAAATTTCCCAGGGTCCTATCACTAGGTGAAAAACTACAGGCAACTGATGAGTACTGGGAAAAGGAAAGTGAGATTCTACCAGGGATGATAATCTCTGATTGTCCAATGCAGAGAGATGAAACTGTATATACACAAATCACCAAAATGGACTTGGCAGGGTATGCTTAGATTTACTTGTACACACAGATACATTTGTAATATGTGTGTGCAATAATAAAGGAAAAGTGGCTATGTCAGCTGGAGAGGTGTGAATAGAGGCGCCTGAGAGGGATCACCTAGGATGAGCTAGAGGAAGAGGGGAGAAGCGATGTAATTCTATTTCAAAGAGAAGTGGAGCTGGTCACCACACTCTTCTTTTCCTCCAGTCTGTGTCATCTGCTTTAACACAGAGGAGGCTCTTCCCCAAGGATGTGGAGGTGCCTGAATTGGGCATTGTTTGTGAATATGCAACTGAAAAATATTGCCCTCTTAACAAGCCATTAGTCACATGTTAATTGTTTCTATAGAGACAGTGTGAAAAACTCCTGTTTCATCTCCGTGTTTGAACTTCCCTCACCACAGATGGAAGAATAGCACCATTTTCTTTTCCTAAGATGATTCTTATTAGTTCCATGTCAAATCAAGGCCCTTTCAACTCCCTAAAACTAAAGAACTTCAGCACAGTGCATAAACAGTCAGCCACAAAACTCACAGTCGATTGTTACTGCCCCTGGTGGCCCAAATAGGTGGAAGTCCCTATGGCTGAAGACACCATGCACTTCATGCAACAACATTTACTGAATAAAGAGGGTATGACTTTGATGGAGAATGAGAGGGGTCTATAGGAGGGTTTAGAGGGAAGAAACAGAACTGAGAAATGTTGTAATTATTATAATATGAAAAGGCAAAACAAGGCCCTTTTAACGGCGAAGTTCATATATGCCCTATTATTATCTTTTGCTCCTTTACATCAGCATCATATGGTCACCACTGTGGTCATCATGATGATGTTTTAGTCTGGGTTAAGTCTCAGCAATACTGAACAAACTATTCCATGGTTTCTCAGAGACATGTCTCACGCAGATCCCTGATCACCTGGACCCTACTCTGGACATAAACAGACTCCAGTTATCATCTGCCTTTTACTTATGACTTGGCTTTAGTGCTGTAGAGATGGCTTGTGGGTAAGGGCTTGCTGCCAAGACTGGTAACCAGAGTTCAATCCCCAGACTCACATGGTGGAAGGAGAGAACAGAATTTTTGCAAATTGGACCTGTCCTCGTAAGTCATTGCTTGAGCATGCCCCTCCCAATATAAATCATAAATATAAAAAGTAATCTCAATATATTCTGTAGATCCTAAAGGGAGAGAACAAAACTGGCTAGGTGTGGAAGATGAGGGTCCTGGTCCCTGTACTGACTGGTTATTGACCTCAGATATGCCACCATCCCTGTTTGCAATGGTCTAAACTCCTCTAGGTTGAAGTCAGATGTTTCCTGTGTCTCTAAGGTCCATTTCTAGCTCTAAAATTAAGTTTTTAAGATGGAGACCTTTAACTCAAGTATCTATCAAGCCGTCTGGTTACAGGCCCGCCTATGACTGTCCTTGTCAGCTTCTAGGTTCAATCCAACCAATGACTGGACACTGTTAGCCTTTAAAATCTATTTTCTTTGCATGATTCTTGGGTGTGTGTGTGAATAATGATCCCCCAAAAGATATGTACAATATCTATGATTGTGGTCCTATTGGAAAAGTGGTCCTAATGGAGTGGCTTAAGACTCGAGGATTCGGGGCTAACTACAGTACTCTTCACCATCTGTATAGACATTCAACCCTTTGCCACAATGTAGAATTATGATTATTTAATTTCAGTTATTTATTACATTGTAGTTTAGAGCTTCATGATATTCTGAGATGGGGAAAAAATCTTGGGTATCCTGACCTAGGTCTATACTATCCACTTTCCCATTTGGTCTATCTTTGAGATGGTTTCCTACACACAAGAACTTTCTAAAACTTTAGTAAGGAGATGAGTCAGCTAATTAGTAGAGTTTCTCTAACTCTGTCATCAACAACCCCTTTAATGGTGGTGCAGCACATTGAAATTGCATGGCTTACTTGCAGAACGTATCGTGTAAGTGCTCTGGGTTTGGTAGGTCACTGGAGGGAGGACTCATCTCTGAGCTTGCGACTAGGCTCCTCCATCCTTTCATTTTATTACTGTAGTTTATGCAGGCGTGCGAACACAGAATATGGCACTGGAGATGATACAGTGGCACTCAAACTGCAAACGATAAAGGGAATGCTGTCTTCACATGTGGTTGGGAAGAAAGAAAAGGCTTGGTGAACACATGAATTATACCTGCCGCAGTAACTACCTCATGCTTCAGGGAAATAGAGGCAGGAGCCACACAGTTAGCCATAGTACAACCAAGCAGATTTCAGAACTTAATTAGAAGTTTCCAGTATACACCCAAAGGCATCGATCCTAGCTTGTCTGGTCAGTATTTCATACTACAGTGGCATTATTTAGCTTGGGCTTGTGGTTTTATCCCTTAATTCTCATCATATGCTCTTGGTGCCCATGGGAAAAAGATGAGAAATAGCTTGAGTGATGGGCAGTCTCTCCTTGTGGAGGCTGATTTGTTCGTGAAAGGGAATCTAACCACATCTTAAGAACTTGGGAGGATAACCATGATAAAAATCACCACCCACTACATGCTTGTTGTCCACTTAACACCATGGCAAGCGTGCTTTAGGCCTATCTCACTTCATCCTCTCATTTAGTCCTCAAGATTCCTTGTTACCAAATGACTTGGAAACGGACTCAAATGAGTGGATTTCTAAGTGGCTATGAAGAAAAGAGCAATTACACTTCCTTTTAAGGTGATCTTACTGAGAGCAGCCTTCATTTGGATGGATGAGTCCTGATGGGTTTGTGAAAATATGAGTCATGTGACCAAAGTATGCCATCTCAAGTGACTTGGTGTCTGCCCCCCTCAAGACTGGCCTGTCATCACTTGTGCTAGCAGATGGGGTTGCCCATATGCTCTTTATTTTTATTGTTGTCTATTCAGCTAGTTAAGCTTGCCAACACAATACTGAGGAATCTCCTTGCCCACCTAAGTGGATAGAGCTGTCTGTGAAAAATGGAGTCATCATGGTCTCTTGAGGTTTCTCATTTGGGAAATGGTACTTCAGGAGACTTTGATGGAAAAGAGACTACAATGTTTGGGGGTGATGTTTCAGCTACAGGACTTTTGCATCTTTAAATGGCTGTCTGAGCCTTTCTTCATCCAGGAATTTTGACCAGATCTGTTTCTTCATTGGGTGAAACATGACTCCAATTTACCTTATGTAAAGGTCTAGAGTATCTGAATCCTTCTCCTCTCCAGCTCTAGAGGTGGTCCTGCTTTTGTGGGCTGCAGATGAAGGTCATTAGCTGTTAGAATAGACACTCACAGGGCCATTAAGCTACCAGAGAGGGTTTTCCACAGCTGCAGAAAACTGACAATGGTAACACTCCCTTGTAGAATTTAAAGGAGAAGTTAGGCTCTGGGCTTTTAGCTTCAAAACAGCTTCTGTTTCAGTAAACCATTAGGACTGCAGACAGAAATGAGCTAAGGCAAGACACGCTTTCAGATGTATCGCACAGCTCTTGGTTCATAAAACAAGAGACTAAAACTCCCTGGGTTCCATTCAGTTATCTGAGGGAAGGGTGGGGAATGTGTTGTGGTGGCTGCTTTGAAGACTGTCAGTTCATTTCCTGACACCCAAATGAAATACTCGAGACTGTTTAACTTTATAAAGGAAAGAGGTTTATTTGACTTCTGGCTCTGAAGATATAAGGACACACCACCACCATCATTTTGTCTGAGGTAGGAACTTGTAATGTGTAACAGTACAATAGCAAGAGGGAGAGACCTAGAGAGAAAGAACCCCAGGCTATGGAATGACTAGGCTTGTTCTCAGGGGCACTAACAGAGAGTCCTACAAAGCTGAGTATGGTGGTGCATGCCAGTAATTTCACTACTTGGGAGTCAAAAACTAGAGAGTCAAGAGTTCAAGGACAACCTCTACTACATAGGGAGTTTGAAGAAAGCTTGATGTAGCCTAATGACCCAATTTCCTCTTCTTTCTTAGAGATCCACCTCTTCCAGGTTCCATCTTTCTACGTGACAACCTCGGGAAAACCACAGGTAAGACCTTTTAAGGAGAAGTCATTGAACCTGAACAGAAACATTTGAACCTCTACACACATCTTCTCCAGAGACTTCTTTGGCAGTACTATGATTTCTTTTTTCACCACAATGGCTTCATGACACAGCCTCAGAGATGGCCACCAAAACACCCAGCTGTCTCTTCTATTCACCCATGGCCGAGTCCTGGGTTGGGTGTTGTCATCCAGTTGAAGACAAGTTTAAGGGGACGACAGAACAACTGGAAGTCACTCTTTCTTAGAGAAATGAGGTAGGGTAACTATGGGAGGGTCTCATGAGTCCCTGCCCCTCCCTGACCATCTGTGGGGAGTTACTGGTTCTTCAGTGGAAAGACATTTTCTTTAGCCACCGGTAAGTTACCCATGTCCTAGGAAACAACCCTTTCCTGTGCTCCTGCAAGAATTCTAATGAAACTCACTGAAGGGGAAAAAAAAAGACTTCAAAGTAGAAGGGGAATTAATTTGGAGGAAGAAGGGGCATCAGCAGTAGAGATGGGAGGGAAATGGGGAGGGTAATTAGGGTGAATCTGATCAAAATACATCATACACATGTAAGAGAAGCTTATAATGAAACCCATTATCATGTCCAGTTAATATATTCTAATAAATATTCTAAAAAGAGAAGGCAGGTACAGACTTAACTTCAGCCTTAAGTGCTGTCCAGGGATTACCTGTGGCCTTAGCCTCAGGTTTACCTCCTGGAAGCTACAGGGTTAATATCCCTACCCTAAGCCTCAGCGTAAACCCTGGCCCAGTGTCTGTAGCTAACCAAACAGAGCTTCTACTGCAGTACTGCAATTTTCTCGCAATTCTGTGAGGTTGTTTGATTCGGAAAGCTTTTGTTCAATAGCCATAATAGCCATAAACTGCTAGAGAGAGGCTAACGATGATCATAAAATTTATTACTGAGAATATTATCTTCTTCAGTGAGGCCCTCCCTTGACCGTGGTCATGTTGATTGCATTTCCATGGTTAAACACTCATTATGGCCTGAGTTTTTCTCTGGGTCCTTATCTTGCTCAGAGCTAGAGTCTGTGAGCTGGGAGCTCCTTTTGGGAATTTGATTTCATTAATGCTTTACGGTTAGTAGCCTTTAATTAGTGTTAAATAAAAATGGGATTCTAAAAGCATTACAGAGGACTTTCCACTTGGGTGTCAAAATCATTTACTGTGATTAATAAGCTCCAGATCACCATCCCGAGACTGGGAGTTTGAATTCCATTTTTATCAGAAGGCATTGACTGCAATGTATTTGTAATTTTCTTTAGAGTGTGTTCCTGAAAGAAATTTCAATCTGATTTTCCCTAGTACAAAATGTAATGTGCTTGCTACTAAACAACTGCTATGTCTTGAGTGCAGACACTGTGAGGGGCAACTGCTTCGGCTGGGTTGATGGCTTGTGGGTCATCACAAGATGCTAGGATCAGTTTTATTTATCCATTTTGATTCCTGTCTGTTCACCCAGCTCAGTGCATACATGTGCACCACACACACACACACACACACACACACACACACACGCCTTTATTGTGTAAAATGGTGGACTGTAAATAAATCAATAAAGACTAACATTTATAGAGAGCTGGTTGTGCTCCCCTTTGTCATGTTCTCACAGCACCTTGGCAACATCACGTTTCTGATTCCCCCATTGTACACATGAGGACACTGAGGCTGGGAGTGATGCCAGAGTTGCCTACAGTCTTTATGTGGTAGGTGTTAGAGCAGAATTTAGTCAAGGGTTGGTCAGGATACAGGATAAGTGCTAGACACCATTTCCTGGATAGGCAGGTACTGTTCAACAACCTGGCATTTCTGCCAGCAAGGATCACAGGAGGCTGGATTCAGGTCTCCATGCCCATGAGGTTCTGAGAGCAGATCAAGCAGATGCCCCATTAGACAGAGGCAAGCTCACTAGAGGCTATTAGGGTACCAGGCTGAAGTTGTCCTTCCCTTGTAGGACTCATGGTCTGTGTTGTTTAGGGGCAGTGCTGCCTGTTGGCACTGAACCTTGTTCAGAAAAGACAGTGCACTTGATTCCACCTAATTCGATGAAGCTTATTCATGGAATTTGTTACACTCCTCTTCATATATATATATACACACACATATATATATACCATATATATATATTTATATGGTACATTTCAAAAAAGGACATTGCTTCTGAGTTACCTGTTTTAGATCATCTGTGACAAGTTTGAACCCAACCTGCTTGGTTCCTTTCCTCATACCCTCTCCCTGGGGTGTTGGATCTCCTCCCTCTTTCAGTGTAGGACCTGTTCTTCTTGAGGAATGCATCACAAGGACACCAAATACTATGGAAACATCAACCACTTTGATGAAGCCATTCTATGTTCTAGACATTATCTTTTAAATATTTAAAACACCTTTTAGCTAATGTGCAAAATGACAAATTTTCTATGACATTTTCACACCTTAATATCATTGTAACCTGCTTAAAGTCTGCTGGGTAGTGCACACACTACCCTTGTCTCCATATGTATACATCAGTGTGCATACAGGCATGTTCATGTGCCTGCCTCTATGTGAAAGTGTGTGGCTCTGGGAATATGTGTATTAGTGTATGTACTTATGTGTATGCATGTGAGTGTGTATGTATTAGGTGTGAGTATATGTTTATGAGAGAAGTGTCTGTGCAGGTTAGTTTTTCTCAACTTGACACAAACCTGGACATATCTAGGAAGAGAGAATCTTAATTGAGAAACTGCTCTTATCATATTGGCCTCTGGGAATGTCTATGCAGCATTTTTTGATTAATGATTGATATGCGAGGGCCCAGCCCACAGTGGGTGGTGCCATTCCCAGGCAGCTGGTCCTGGGTTGAGTAAGCAGGCTAAGCAAGGCATGCTGAGCAAGCCAGTTAGCAGTGGTCCTCCCTGGATTCTTTCCGTTCCTGACTCCAAGTTCCTTTCTTAAGTTCCTGCCATGACTTTCCTCAGCAATGGACTGTGATCTGGGATCTATAAGTCAAATAAACCCTTTCCTCCCAGGTTGTTGGTAGTCATGGTGTTTATCACAATAATAGAAATAAAGCTAGGAGAATGAGTGACTAAGTTTGCCATACATTTGACTGTGTATAAAGGCTAATAAATGTACTAGTATGTGCATAGGGGAATGTGTGTCCATGTGAGTGCTAACGCATCTATGTGTGAATAATGTCAGTGAGTGTCTTGTGTGTAATCATGCACATATGGGAATGTATTCTTGTATGGTCTGTGTATGCACTTGCATTTGTCCATATGCACATATGTTCACATGTGACTGTGTGTTTCCCAGAGTGTATCTTTATGTGGACATGTTTCTCTGTGTATGAACATGTGTCTGTGTACTTCTGCGTATCCCCCATCACTGCTTCATGCCAGCCTGGAATGGAGATGATGGCGGGTGGCGCTCTGCATCTCCCCACATGTTGATATTATCACTTTGGCTTCCAAAGTCTGGCAGGAGACATGGAATTAAACACAGACACTCTGGTGCCAAAACAAAATAGTGGAAACATTTGAAGCCCCAGCTCCCTACACTTGCAGCCTATCAAACTGGGAACAAGCCCGGCTTTGTTTTCTTTCCTGCATTGCACAGAGGTAGAAAAGTCTGGAGCCTTGGTGGTTCTGATAGAAGAGCTGACTCGGAGCCAGGGACTTGAAAATTGCTGAAACCCAAAGCAGAAAGGAGACCGCAAGATGCGATGTGAAGGGGAATGTGTGTATGAGAGGGAGGCAGACCTTCTGACCTCCCCGCTAGGAATGGGGAGAGGGTTTTAAGTCGTACAGAGCTGAAAAAGGAAGACAGGTAGCTGTTGGGAGCCAGGCTCTTCATTGATTCTGCTTCATTTGGATATGGCCAGCCTGGGAGAGGGTTTGTGGTTTCAAGGGACAAAGGGCAGAGGAACAAGGAACAGTGGGCAGGTTTCTCGTATGCAACCATTAATGTCATGATGGTTAGGGAGAGAAGGACCCAGACACCACCTGGTGTCCCAGGAGCCTGCGGCCTGGTGGCTGCCGCTTGGTTCTCTGAGTCCAGCTCTGATGTTCCAGAGTCCCTGCAGGAGGAAAGAGTTGCCTTCCTTTGGAATCTCTACAGGCCATGAACCGCTCCATCTCCTCATTTCTTTTTGAGTTGGAGCCTCTAGACTTCCACTGGCCTTGCCCAAGTTTTCTGGGTTTAACTCTAATAGTGGTGAGCGGCGTGATGCTAACTAATTGAAGTTTCCTCTGATTTTTGGCTAGAGTCCACCCTTCCCCATACCCCAAGTCAACTGGTAGTAATTCTGTCATGTGTCCATAGGGAATATGTGCCTGTGTGAGAGCTGACATATCTATGTGAGTAATGTCAGTATGTGTTTGCATGTGACCACTGCATGGTCTGTGTATGTACACGTATTTGTCCATGTACACGTATGTTCACATGTGATTGTGTGTTTCACAGAGTTTGTGCATCTTTATATGAATATGTTTCTCTGTGTATGAACATGGCTATTGTTACTATACATCTGTTGTGACTCTGAAGGACAGGATTTTATGTCTGAGGTGTGCCAGCCTTAGAAGGAACAGAATCTGAGCATGGAGGGAAATTGTCCCACTGTTAAGATAGGTGTCCTTGTCAAGTGTGTGGTGGAGTCTGGTAGAACTTGAAAGGCTCACGGTTATTAATGGTAAAACAGGGTCTGAGAGACTGCGACAACCTGAGCCTGGCCCTACTCTTGGCCTGGACCCTCTTGTTCAGGTTCAGAGGTCAGTAGATGGGGCTTCAAGCCTGTTGCTTCTGCTCCAGCCTGTCCTCAAATGTCCAGTGACCCCTGCAGTGGCCACATCTGCTTGCCCAGAACAGAGAGACATTTCCTGTGTCTGGGGAGTTGGGGAGCGGTGGTTAATTCTGCTAGTGACTCTCTCAGCCACTGTTCAAGCTAAGTGGCTAATACGCAGGCTCCACTGAGGACTCCTCTTTGTTAGCTTTGGTTAATAATGCCTGGGGAGATATTCCTATAGTGGGGCTTATGTACATTGGGGTGTCTACATCTGTTGGAATATTTCAATCACTAAAAAGAATGTGACAAACGTTTATAAAGGAAAGATGTCCATGGTAACATTCTATTTTATTTTATTATGTGAAAAATGTTAGCTGTAGGGTAAATAAATGTATTATTTATTCGTTTTTATGTAATGAGTGCAGTGTGTAAAAAGCTCTATGTCAAATCCATCCCAATAGTGACCTTGGGGATTAGAACAAAGGAACTTATGCTTTGTGCTTCATATACCTGTTTTTCTCTCTCTCTTGTTCTATCTCTAACATGAGTAATTTTTAAATTAACAAATTTCTTATCAATATGGAGGTAAATGTTGGCTTAATCCAAGATGGCAGGTCTTACAGCAAGGCCATTTATGTGCATGAATAATGAGCCTAAGAGTTTAGAGGATCTGGCTTTCTCTTGATTGGGATTTTTGTCTTTGCTTGTGTGTTCCACAGATCCTACTTGGTGAAGTATCACAGTCTTTGGTAAGGTTTTTGGATCCTTTCTTAGGATGATGATGTAAGCACATAAAATGAAATACATAGACTTACCAAAGAAGTCAAATATATTGAAATGCATTCGACAAAATATTACTTAAAATTATGATACAGTACGACAGGCTCTTGATACATCAGAGGACAAGATTGAGCTGCAGGCCTGGTAGCCTTATAATCTAGAATTAGCAATAAGCAGAAGTGATATTTTTGAGAACTCTGAAAAAACAGAATATTATGTGAAAATCTTCATGATATCTATGGGTGACAAAGCCAGATACAATAACATTCTGGTGGTATGTCACTTGACTTCATAAGCAAAGTCAACATTGTATCACCGCAGTCAAGAGCAGTGAAAATGAAGACCTAGCTTCCCATCTCACACCAGAGCTTCCATAATGACAAATGCTCTTAAGTGGATGGGAGGCACTGACCACAACTGTTCCCATCCCTAGTTCCAGGGACTCCATGGTAAACAAAGGGCTCAGGGTGGCTAATGTGTGTCACCTTACACATAACTGTGATCCATTGGGAATGACTTGGTTGAGGCTGCTAGAAACATTCATGTGATCACCCTGATGCTAAGTGGAAAGGATAACTCATATGACTGTGATGTCTTCAGTGGGCACTGGATTGGAGAGAGAAAAGGGAATTGAGCACAGATTTCCACTCCTGAACTAGACACACCTATTGTTAGTTTCAACATTTGAATGAACCTGAAATTATTATCATCTAATACTAAAATATAGATCTGCTACGCAAACAACAATAGCACAAGTGTTTTAGTCCTTCATTAGGTGTGTGTGTGTGTGTGTGTGTGTGTGTGTGTAGTGTGTGTAGTGTATATGGTGTGTGTGTAGCGTATGTTGTATGTTCATATGTACATAATATGTATATGGTGTATGTGTGATGTGTGATGCATGTGTGTGTTGTGTGTTGTATATGCATGTATGTGTGTGTGGTATATGTGATGTGTGTTTAATATGTGTGTGTAGTGCATGTGTGTTCATATGTGTGTGATATATACGATGTGTATGTGTGTGTTATGTGTGGTATGTATGTGCACATGTGTGTAATATCTGTGTAGCTTGTGTGTGTAATGTATGTGTGCTGTGTGTGGTACACGTGTGCTGTGTGTGTGGCATTGGCACCATTGATGTGGTACTCATGTTGGCTGTGTCTTCAGATGGATGTTCCACTGAATGAACTTGGAAGCCTTGCCTCCAGAGTGTTCATGATACGATGGTTACTGGGAACAGATTGTCTAGAAAGAAAACATGAATTAGTAAACACAGTCCTACAAATGAGCCATCTGGAGATTTATTTACATAAGAAAAGAGAAGAGCCTTGGTGTTTTCATGCTGGAGTTTGTTTCTCCGTAAGTAGCCACAAGGGTGTATTTGTCCTGAGCACACATTGAGCTTTTTAGTGGAGATCTCTGAAAGCATGAAAAATAAAAATAAAAACAAACATAACAGTGTTCATATGCTTGGGTATTTGAGAACCGGGATAAAGGAGAGGGGAGAGCTGGAAACAGGCAGGCTCTTTTCCTTCAAACTGTGATTCCTAGCCTGATATTGTAACTGTTTTGAAATAGCTGCAATGCCCTCCCACTCCAGTTTTGAAGTTGTTTATTATTCCCAAAGTGACAAATGAGAACTATTTTCCTTCAACAAGGTCACATTTGGAGACACTCAGCCATGTGCAAATGCTGGACTGAAGAATGACTCCCAGGGACCAAAACCTTGACACATTTGGTTAGCAGTGGGAGAAGTGACCTGGTGACCCAGAGAGGCCCCTCCTTGGGTATGGGACCAGCTCTGCAGAACCACTTAGTCCCCCTCCAGCTTACTTTGTCCTCTGTCATCCTCAGGAAGTACACACTTTAATGGTTCTGTCTTCCCTGGAATCCTGACCCCATAACCTCTGCTGCTGGCTCAGTTACTATCCCTCCCGGGCCGCTAGCCCCCGTGGCGTGAAGAACACAGAATGGAGAGGGAGGGGCAGTGGCTATCACACAGGTGTTTGCCCTCTGCCAGGCACACCTGAATATTCTCTGCATCCTGTGTTGGATGACATGTCTGAGATCCTGGCTGCATTGTTGGCCACACCTGCACAATGACAGCCTGGATAAAAATAGTTCCAGTTTGTCTGGGCAAGTCCTGCTTGGCTGATAAAATACTAATTAACAAGACAGTCATTGGAACAGAAAGATAGCTTTCTGCTCCTAGATTGGGCTGGGTTGTAATGCATCTTACATGTTTGTTCTGGAAATTGTATAGCTCAGGGCAGTGTGTCTTTATAGGGGCAAGATGAGGCAGGATGGAAAGACTGAACAGGTCTGCTGCCCCGGGGCTCCCAGAGTCAGGAGCAGCTGCATGAAGGACAGGAAGGGAACTCTGAAGAGCAAAGGTAGCAGGGAAATAATTACCTGATGACAGGACTGTGATTGTACCTGGATAACAATGATGACGATGATGATGATGATGATGATGATGATGGTGTGTGTGTGTGTGTACAGGGGGTGTTATTCATATGTGCATGCATGAGCCTAAGTGCAAGATCAGGTTAACTGGGAACTTGGCTACCCCCCAAAAAAGTCTTTGTTTTTTGTTTTTAAGGCTGTGGGGATGACTCAGTTGGTAAAGTGATTGCTATGTAAGCATGAGGACCTGAGTTCAACTCCCAGAAGCCACATTAAAAATTCCAGGCTTGGAATAATAATCTCTGTGCTGGGGCCATGGAGACATGTCGTTCCCTAGGGCTCATTGGCCAATCAGTCCAGCCTATTCTCCAAGCTGCTGGCAATGAGAAACCTGTTTCAAAAGACAAGGTACCTGGTTTCCAAGGAATGGCATGGAAGATGTGGTCCTCTGGCCTTCACATGCTTGCATACACATATGTACACATGCTTGCACGTGCATGAACACACACATACAGAAATTGAAATATGGAAGGTTCTGGAAGCTGTGCTCTGGGTCAGTACCTGACTTGGAGCAGGTGTTTCCAAAATGGCCTGTGAAGGAATGCATAATGACCTGAGCAGCAGATGGGCTGGAATTTTAAGAACATCCAGTGTGATTGGCAGGCCCTGAGGCTAAACTCCTCACCTCCCCCAAGTCACATCAGGAACTCACTGGGCGCCTGTTTATTGTATGAGTGTCCTCAGGCTGAGAGAGGGTACATTGAGTAAGACTACATAGCTATGAGAGGGAGAGGTATAATTTAAGTGGGCACAGCCCACCTTCTTAGCTCTTAAACAAAGCTGAATTTGATCCTATCAGGACAGTGAGTGGCTGTGAGGAGGTGGAAGGGGTGTTGGGAGGGCAGGAACCCTGAGCTCCTAAAGCTGAGGATCTGCTCACCACTGACCCAGCTATCACTGTTACTGGATGCTGTCCCAGATGCCACTCCCGTTGCTATCTTATGGTATAGCACTTCCAATATGTGGAATAGGAACAATAAAGTTGCTGCATCTTGAATCTTGCTTTTCACACTTCCACAATCATATTTAGGGGGATCTTGAAAGTGACTTTGATGATGTTAATGAAATCTGATGGCCTCCTCACTTCATGATTCCAAACATGGTGGACCTAGTCTTAATGTCCCAATTCTGCAGACTGTCACTGTGTATTTAGTGTCAAATGGTGATGACATGTGCAATGCCCAAAAACTACTTTAAATTAAGACATGCCTTTACATGAATTTATCTGGTAATATTAGGAACACTATCTGCTCATATTTGAA
Organism: Mesocricetus auratus; assembly: GCF_017639785.1. Taxonomy (NCBI): domain Eukaryota; kingdom Metazoa; phylum Chordata; class Mammalia; order Rodentia; family Cricetidae; genus Mesocricetus; species Mesocricetus auratus. Next base: position 69,355,854 of record NW_024429182.1, read on the forward strand.
AAGCAGTCATGTCTACGAGGTGAAAACAATATGCTCCTGTGACACAGACCACATTTCCTGACAAAGTACCCTTATAGTTCCCTGAGATTGGGAGCTACCACTTCAGATACATTTCAGTTATAAAATGAGAGAGGAATTGATGCTTCCAAAGTGGCACAGAGGGGCTGATCTCTCAAGAATCAAAGGGATCTTTGATTTTTATGTAATCTAGTATTTGGGCATGTACCCAGAATGGAAGATTCAAGAACAAAATAGAGTCCAGGGAAATGGATGTCTACTTTGACTACCAAGGAAGCAATGGCTATTGTTCCACTAAGAGCATTATGGAAGAGAGATGCCAGTGTCTGGGAAAAGCAAGCCTATACTCCTCACTTCCAAGAGAGAGCCTACTTCTCACTTCCATTTTTACTGCCAAGAGCTTCCACTGGGACTCAAGACAGCAGTCAGGGAATGTGACCTGTGCTGGAAGGGAGCCTCATTTCTCCTGAAGTCATGTAGGTGTGCGCACCCCACCCTCCCACTCCCCAGGCACAGTTGGCTCTGCTTGGCTCCCTCTTGCCCTTTCAGTGCTGACGCCGGGAGCAGCAAATTCCACAGACACTTGGTAGGGTTTTATCTGATTGTCCCTCTCAGGACTGACACACAGCACATTGCTGATGGATATGGAAGGTAATTTGATACCAATATTATGCTCTTCTACCCATGGGGCCCATAAGCAAGACCTGGGGCTTATGATCCATTCATCTTTTTGTCATTCTTAAATTTGCAAAACTTGAACCAGCTAGAATAAATTTGTGTGCCATGTCATCATGTGAGAACCGGAGTTGGAATTTTCTAATATTTCCTGGTATTTTCAACATGAGTGCCAAGTAGATTTCTTTCTCCTTAGAAAAATGGTTTAGTGCTTCAAGATGCAGATACCAACAGGCGAGGGTATACCTAAGTACCAACTATAGAGCCTTCCTATGGAAGGCAAGGGTGCTAGCGGTTTCTTCTCACTTCTGGTACGTATGAAATGAGATTATATTGAGGTAGCAAGCCTCTCTCCCATTGTAAGAATGATACTGTTCATTTTGCTAAGCTTTCAAACACAGTGCATGTGGCAAAGACTCAACAATAGTGTGAGCAGAATCTAGTAGACTCACAGTTCCAACTTGTATTGGGGTTTTACTTCTGGAAGACAGCCTATAAAAACAGCAATTTACAGAAGGGGGAAAAAAAGAATGGGTCTTGAGGCATTTGGTCAGGGCAGACATTAGTTCCATTTAGGGCTCAAACCAGCCCACAGGTAATTGTAGGTCTCTGCATTAGCTTGTCAGAGCAGAGAAAGCATGGAATTCGAGCTAATCTGATGGGCACACGAACTGGGACACAGTGCCAAGGGAGACCATGGAACAAAAGGACACATGTGTTTTCAGAGGGGAAAAACCAACACAAAACGTAGATTCAAATGTTGGACACACAAACCTCTGGGGAGCCTTAGAGGGCTTGTCAGTTTAGGAAAGAGAGCTTTCTTTGAATGGAGGAGCCCTGGGGCCTAGGGCCTCTCAGTTGCCTGAAGGCATATGGCCTGGGATATTTTGAAAGGCAGCTTTCAGGGCAGAGTTCCTCCAACTGTTTCTCAAAACTCTCTTCAGGAAGCCAGTCTGTCCCGTGAGTCTGAGCATTTACTCCACCTGATTCAGTACAGGGGCCGAGGCTCCACCCTGTCCATTCTGCTTTAACTGGTCTAAGGTGGGGCTTAGGAATCTCTCTTCTGACTGCAACTGGGCAGACTGCAGTTTCGATCAAGATCCATGAGCCTGTCATGGAACATGCCTTCGATCCCAGCCACTTGTGACAGTAACTCTGGAGCATTGCTATTGCCAAGTCAGCCTGGGCAGCCTAGTGAGACTGCCTCAAAATAAAAATTTAAAAAGGACTGAAGACCAGGGCTCAGGGAGATGGATCGTTTGGTAATATACTTGTCACACATAAATGAGGACCTGAGTTCCATCTCCAGAATCCAATAAAAAGGACCAGGCACAGTGGCATGAGCTCGTTATACCAGCACTGGGGAAGAGGGGACAGATCAGTCCTTGGGATATGCTGGCCAGCCAGCTTCACCTGCTTGGCCACCTATACGAGACTCTCTCTGAAGAATAACAATTGAGGTTGACTTCTGGTTTGTACATGCATGTGTACACACATGCACACAAGAACACACACACACACACACACACACACACACACACGCATACATGCACGCATGCACAAGGTTGAAGATACAGCTTTCTGGCGGGGTGCATGCCTTCTATGTGTGAGGCTCTAGGCTCCAAACAAAACAAAGCGAGCCACTAGTGGGTACAGCTGGCTGATATCCTGAGAGGTAGTTTAGGCTACTTGAGAAGGACATGTTGTAAGAATAACTGGGGATGGAGGTGCGTGTTTGGTACTTTGGGCTTTGTGGTTCAGGCTTTGTCTTCCCTGGGAGTTAATATGTTAGCAGGTTTTTATTACTGTGCATCAACAGACTGGCTTCCCCAAAGCACAAATGGAACACAACTAGAAATGAGACCAGCTCTCCTTTGCACTAGGATGGAACAAGTTTCTTAGAGAAGGCTGACCCTTGACCCTGCTTCTGAAGAATGAGCCTCAGGACAGTTTCGCTGAGCAAGAAATAAAGAGAATGGTTTGTGTGTATGTGTGGAGGACAGAGATTTTAATTTTCTGCCTGTGAAGGAACTCACATCCTGAGCTTCAAGCAGGGCCTTAGGTCTCACCCTGTCTGGTTGCCCTCTAGGGGACCAAGGTGTTCGTGTCTGTCACTAAGCTGGTTGGTGTTAGGCCACTAAAGCAATCAGGTATTTAATCACATAAGTCAGAGATTATCCATTTCATTAAGAATATGTTAAAAGAGTTAACCAGTATGTATCTAGTACATTTTTACTGTTTTAAAACAGTTGTGTAAAGCATGGTTTTAAAATCAGACCTTTTGTGATCCCCTAAAAAGAAAAGCATTCTATAGGAAGTTGTTTTTGTTTTATTTTGCTTTGTTTTGTTTTTTGTTACAATGCTGTCGGCCAATGTCCAGGCTTTCTCATTGGCTAGTTCTGTCTTAAGTAACTAATGACTACATATATATATATATATATATATATATATATATATATATATATATTTCTTACTTTTCTGAGGACTTACCTTTCCGAGGACACCATCCTGACTCGTCCTCTCTTCCCAGGATCACATGGCGACCCCACTCCTTGACTACATTTCCCAGAACCCTCCTCGACTCCTAGTCCAACCTATCTTGCTTCCCTATTGGCCAACAATGTTTTCTTTATCAACCAATAAGACAAACATATACACAGAAGGACTTCCTCCATCATCTCCTCTTTTCTGTCTAAATAAAAAGAAAGGTTTTTAACTCTAACATAGTCAAATTATATAACAGAAGAGTTATCAAGTAAGAACTATAGTTACAACATTTAGCCCATTAACATTTAGTGAGATTTTAAAAAAGTATTTTGTCATCTATCCTATCTGTGTGGTCTAAAGTCTTATATGTAGCTTATCTTTTATCATAACTAAGGAAAATTATAATTATAACTATCTGTCTTCAACTCAATCAAAGACCACAGAAGGATAACATAAACACTTGAATTGACAGAGACATCCTGTTACCTGGAACGTCACCCAAAGTTCCTCTGTAACATTGAGGTATCCATCTTCAGTCCATAGGCCACAGTGTGTCTGGCAGACTTCTCAACAAAGCAGGAAATTTTAAACTGTCTGCCTGCATTGGCAGTTTGTCAGTCATTTTTCTGAGTCCTGCAGAATGTCTGGCAGACTCTTCCATGAAGCAGGAACCCTTCAGGACTGTCCATCTTGTTTTGTAAGTTTAACAGTCACTTTTCTGTGGGTCCTGTATCTCCCGTTTATACAGCAACAGTCAAGTAGTTCAGGAAAGAGCAGTTTCTTCAAATGGCTAGTCTTACCATATTGGAAACAAACTCCATAACAAGTTTCTTCAATGTTCATCTTATGTTCTGACACAGTTGGTGTTGCCATGAGCAGTTGTGTCTCATTGTCAAGAGAAACCCTAAACCATTTTAAATGCCAAATTCTGTAGGTATTTGAAAGGTTTGAAGAATATCTATCCATCTCAAATACATCTCTGTATATCTCGAAAACCAAACTAACCTAACTATAAGTTCTGACTATTATAGGTGACTATATACAATCTGTATTTAATTATTCATTACATTTTAAAAGATCAGTATAAACACAATACTTAAACAAGAGGAGGAATATACATATCACAAAATCGACCTTATAATTATATCAATAAATGAAAATCCATACCAATACAAAGTATTCATTTTTATATCCTATTCCCTTTTTTCCCTTTAGAAAGAGATTGACTGTGAGCATTACCATTTATAACCAACCCTGTATAAATGAAAACAAACATTTGTAAATAATATTTGGGAATATGGGTGTCATTCTCTTCAAACTACTTCCTGCTGTTAGGGGGCGCTGAAATACAATGAGGAACCTTAGAAAACCCAGAAATCCTAGCTTTAGTGGTCTACAATGCTGCCTTGTCCCAGCTGTTTTGAATGTTGGATTACCTGGGCCACTGTTTCAGGGGGTCTTGCTTCATCAAACCATATTAGTCTGGAAGGAACCCATAGCTTTTCATTTTCTGTGGAAACAAAAGTAGAAATTCTTTTCCCAAATAACCTGTCCTTATATTTAAATTTAGAAGTCAAAGCATTTTTAAAATATATGTTGGATTAATTTAGCAGCATTTATAATCAAGTGTATTTTAGCAGTTGTTGCATGACCTCTACAGGAAAAATTTAAAAGCATGATGCCTGTCTTTTCTGTTTGATTATCTGAGGTAGGATCTGACTATGTAGCTCAGGCTGGCCTTGAACTTGCAATGAATGATCTTCCTGCCTCAGCCTTCAAAGTGCTAAGATTACAGATGAGCGTTAGCCTCTCGCCCGGCTCGATGCATGCCTGGAAAAGAGAGACTTCTTTATCACATGCCACTGGTAGGATAGTGTGGTCTTTGTCTGTAGCACTCCATGTTAAGATACAAAAACAGTGGCCACATTGCTTTCTGCCTAGGATGTTCACAGAAATGTGGAGGTTGGGGACAGGACAGACCTGTGAGCATGGTGACTTCATGGAAAGTCCTCAAGCCATTTGTAACAGTCAGACCTAACTGGAGACCCCAGGGGTAGCCTCAGAAGTGGGATCAGTTGTGTACTTAGCAATTTCAGATGTGGGTGAGTGGGTGTGGGAATGAAATGACAACTTTGACTTCTTTCATTTTTTTGGGGGGTGCTAATTCCTTTAATTTATATTTTGGTGTGTGTTTCTAGCATATATTTATTATATATATTAGTGGGCCTTGTTATGAAATTTTAATTGATATACATCACATATTTGGTCATATTCATTGTCTCTTCCCTTTTTGGATTTTTGAGACAAAATCACAGGACCTCACTCTGTGGACCGGGTTGGTCTAAACTTTCTGTGTAGCTTGAGCTGCCTCAAACTCACAGAAATCCTTTTGTTTCAGCTTTCCTAGTGCTGGGATGCCAGGCATGAGCCACCATGCCTGGCTCTTTGCTTACCTGTGAGTTATTAATGCTATGGATTTTGCAGATGATTTAATTTATATGGATTTTCTAGAGGGATGGGAGCAACTGGCTCAAGAAGCTGCATTCTAGGACCCAAAAGTGGTTCTTCCTCCCTTCATCATTTAACAGAAGTCCTCTGACTCTTCCTCTATGCCTGCTGATAGTACTCAAACTTCCATGGATGCAGGCCTTTGTCTTGATGAGGTTCTCTAGAGAAAAAGGAAGAGAATATAAGGTGTGTGTGAGTGTTGTGGGATATTTGTACACTGTGTGAACATGTATTGCTGTGATTGGTGAAATAAAAAGCTCAACAGCCAATAGCTAGGCAGGAGGTATAGGTGGAATTTTTGGGGAGAGGAAGGAAGAGGAGTAGTCTAGGCATGCAGGAGACGCCAAGAGACACAGAGAGGAGACAGGAGGTGCAAGATGGAAGGGACGTAAGGTCACGTGATAGAACACAGATTAATATAAATGGGATAGTTTGAGTTATAAGAGTTACGAACATGCCTAAGCTATAGGCTGAGCTTACATAATTAGTAAGAAGCCTCCATGTCATGTGGGAGCTGGCTGCCAAGACAGAAAAAGACTCATGTTTTTGTGTGTGTGTGTGTGTGTATGTAAAGTATATGTATGTATATACATTATGTATATGTATGTATATATATGTAATATGTGTGAGTAACATTACAGAAAGAGACATACACAGAGACAGGAGAGACAGAGAGTGAAAAGATTGACTGACTGACCAATTAATGGATTTTAAAGGAAGCTGGCAAAGCCAAACTGCAGGGAGAACCAGCAATCTGGGGTCCAGGCAGGAGTCAATCCTTCAGTTCATTCCTAAAGACATCTTCTGGCAGGATTCTTATTCTTCCAGGGTCAGTTTTTTTTTCCTACTAGTGCCTTCACTTTTCTGGGTGAAGCCCATCAACATTGTTAGAAGTCTATTGCTGAAAGTATTAATCTTGTTTAAAACATGCCTTCTTAGAAACATCTAGAATGTTTGTTTGAATGAATGGATAGCACAGCACAGCCAGGTTGACTGGCTAAATTAACTACTATAGAATGTGGCTAACTTTGCCAGGCCAGGATGTCTCCCTCTCAGTCACTCTCAGGGAGTGTGATGAAGAACTCTGAGGATTAGCCATCCTAGTGATTGGTTACAGACTAGTAGACCAGAGAAGGAACTTCTGATCTGTCTCCAATTTCTGCCCAGAGGACAGGATAGGAAGTTGATGGCAGCATCTAGGGTTCATGCACAAAATTCAGAAGTCTCTGTTGTCAGTTCTGTTGTTTAAACATTATTCTCATGATTAAGGTCATAGAGAATCATATTCTGGCCTCAACTATAGCTTTGTTTTTCCTCTCTTTCCTTCTTGACTGGGCCTTTCTGATGACCATGGCTGTATCATCAATAGCACAGGTGTAGTTGACAGTGACAGCATACCTTACTTAACAGAATTGCTTCCCATAAAATTTGTATGGTGTCTATATTTTTTTCTAGACTACATGATGGCTAACTTTTTTGCATTTAACCAACATGGAGGAATGAACATGCCTATGTGGTAGTCTTCACTGTTAACCTGTGAAATTGTTCCCAGAGGAGTTTCACTGAGGAAGGAAAACCTGCTGTGAATATGGGCATCACTATTCCTGGACTGGAGTCCTGGATTGAATAGAGGAGGGAGCTGGCAGAGCACCATCCCGATAGGTGATGGAAGTGACAAGCTGTCTTGTGCTCCCACCACTCTACTTTCTTGCCATTTCCTGGCAAGTCACCTAAGCCTCAGTGCTCTGTACCCTAAAACTGTGGTCCCAAACACATACTACTCTATTAAGTTGCTTTTTGTCAGGAATTTTGTCACAACAATGAGAAGTAAACAATACAGCCCACCAAGATTTGTTCTTTTACACAGTCCCTTCTAGTCCTTTATACACAGATACATTTGCTTGCATAATTATAATAGTCTGTATTTTAATCTTCTCCCTACTATGTCATAAGTCATGATTTATTACCTCACAAGTGCCTTCCTTGTCTTTGTGGAGATTTAGCCTTCCAGCAAAAGGATGCATAGTAATTTAACTAACCAATTCCTATTCCAATGCCAAGCTTGTTCACATTTTTATATCTAGTTGCTGTGGTTTACTTTTCTTTAGGATAAACGGTTTAGAACAGGATCACAGACCCAAAGAACATGAACATTTTTATAGTTCTTGATGCATGCTATTTTTTTTTAACTTGATCAAATTGAGTCAATTCCATCAATTTTGTTTGTTTGTTTTTGATTCTCTGATGATGACCTGGTTTCCAGTGGTGACCTCTGCAGCCAACACGGCACACAGATGCCATCATGACTCCTTGCTTTTTTCAGTCACATATTTCTGACAAAAATATTCTTTGGGGCTAAAAATGTCCTTGCCTAGTCCTTGCTCAAGAGAGATTTATAGCTTGGAAAATCTGAGTGCAATCTTGGCAGCCATTTTTCAACCAAGAATGGAAAAAAGCACAGTTCACACTTACAAAGCCATTCGGATTTATTTTTGGCTCTTTGATGATGCTGAGAGCCTTTGGGATGCTTTGTTTCATTGCTCTGTGTGGAGGAAGAGTCCCAAGGTGAGAGTTGTCAGGGTTTGGAACAAACGTTTCAGAAAGGCAATAGTTAGCAGCGCTGCTGTCTCTTTAAACATCTTCTTTTGTGTTTTTGTAATATTTGGACTTTCCTATGGGACACTAATGTGACACAGCTCTGTTTTGTTGAGTGGATTCTGGTAAATATGCTGTGGTTCTCAATGAGGCACAAGGAAGTGATGTGTGGTAAGAAGTAAGTTGAAAACACAATGTTAAGCCTGGTACTATACTTAAATAGGAAGAAGTAGGTGAATGAATTCTATTTTAGAGCAATTGTTATCTATCTGACTGTGGGTTTTTAAACAATAATGTTAACTCTTAACTGTAAAATAAGTGGGCCTTCTTGTGATGTTCCCAGACATCCTTAGATAAGCTTGGGTTCTGTCTACCCTGAACTATCCTATCTTGCTCTCTGCTCTCTATTCCCTTTCTCTGACTTTGTCACTTCTTTCTATAGTAGTCCCTCTTGGAGAAATTACTAACACTTGGACTTTTATTTCTTGGACATCTGTGCAGTACATGGGCTTTTAATGTCTGGATTCTACTTGCTGTGTTTCACCTAATGAAAGCACCTTCCATGCCTGCCTTTAGTTGAACAGCCTAACATTGATTCCTTGAGCTCACATGTGGAGAACCAACTGTTCCCTAGGTGTTTGAACTCTCCCTGAATATGCTATGCATATGAAGGTTACAATAAAATGGTTTATTTTAAGCAAAATCATTTTAATAACACGGGAGACATGGTTTTACATGTTCATGCATGCTTTAGTGTGGATCAGATCTTCATTCCTGTTTATAGCTAAATAATATTTCATTGTGTACATATGGCACATCTTATTTTTCCATTTGTTAGTTGGCGGACATTTGGGTTGCATGAAGATTTTAGGCTCCTTTGAATAAAGCTGCTATGAATATTTATGTATGAGCGTTAGATGATGTGTTGGCTAGTCTTATGTCAACTTGACACAAGCTTGAGTTGTCTGGAAGAAAGGGAACCTCAATTGAGAAAGATCCAGCTGTAAGACATTTTCTTTTTAGTGATTGATGGGAGAAGCTCCAGTCCATTATGGATGGTGTCATTCCTGGGCTGGTGGTCCAAGCCAGTAAGCAGCACCCCTCCAAGGCCTCTGCATCAGCTCCCACCTCCAAGTTCTTGCCCTGTTTGAGTTCATGCCTTTATTTTCCTTAGTGATGGACTGTCACCTGGATATGTAATCTGAAATAAAGCTTTCCCTCCCCAACTTGCCCTGGTCATGGTGTTTCATCAGCACTAGAAACCCCAACCGAGACAGATAGATACTTGCTTTCATCTCCTTGGGTACACATGTCGGGAGCAGGGAGTCTTAGTAATATGGCTACTCTGTTTAGCTTTTAAGGAACTATCTGTGAGTGTTTGTGGCTTGCACAGCAAGGTGGGTGCGGTCTCACTCAGCATGTCAGTGTGTGTGTGTGTGTGTGTGTGTGTGTGTGTGTGTGTGTGTTGGGGGAGTGTTAAGAAATCTGGTGGAAAGATTCCTGTTTCTAGGATCTTGAAAGAAGCAGTTTCCCACAATGAGCTGTTTATTTCACTACTCACTTCTCAGGTTTTAAATGACATGAGTGTGTGTGTGTGTGTGTGTGTGTGTTTACATGCATTCCACAGCAAATGTATGGGAGTCAGAAGATAACTTGCAGAGTCAGTTCTCTCCATCCACTGTGCGGTTCCCCGGGTATCACACGCAGGTCCTCGGGCTTGGCAGCAAGTGCCTTTACCCAGTGAGCCATTTTGCTAGCCCCCATCTCTTCAGATTCTAACCATCTTTGTTTTGACACAATTCATGCACAGATCTCATTCTAGATGCACAATTTACTTCTGGGGATCAGCTTTTGAATTGGAAAGCAATTATCCCATTCATAAAGCTTTCTCAATAAATATCCCATTCAACCTTTTAACAAAAATGATTTCCATGCCTGCCTTGGAATTGAATACACTAATGTTGACTCCTGAGTTTTCAAGAGGAGAACCAATAATTTACCAAATGTTCAATCACTCCCTGAACCTGCTGCATATGCAATGAGACTAAAAAGTGGTTTGTTTATTTTAAGCAAAAGCCTTTTAATGGTTTCAAGACCATTTTTGAAGTGAACATCCACTAAGCAAGAGAAGATGTCCCATGCATATCCTAAGGCTCAAGTTTTCCCTTTTAGGCTTCTGAGCACAAATATCTTACACATTTGATATTAACTGAAAATGGTTAAATTATACGAATGTTGGCCACGAGGATCTATTTCCTTCCTTTCTAGTAGAAAGATGATATTAGCTGGTGTAATTATATCCCTAGGTGGCATTAACCACAGAATTGAAGGTTTGGCTTCCTCCTGGCACGCAAACCTCGAGTTTTGACTTGATGCTTCCACAGCTCGGGTGGATAATCATGCTACATGTGAAGAGTGGAAATTAGAGTGTACGGTTGCTGTTCTGTATTCCATGAGCTGAATATTCCAGTGCCAGCCCAGAAATACCTTACCAGTGCTGAAGTGTTCAGTTTTTCTGTGGCTTCTCCAGACCCTGTAAGTGATCCGGGAGGCAGATTCTAGTACATTCCAGCACAGGGTCTAATTATGTGTGTAATGGTCGTGGAACATTTCAAGCAAAATCCCACATACACTACCTAGACTATCTTGTTTTTACTGAAAAGGTCACCAACCTAGTGTCAGCACTTAGAGACAGCTTGGGCTAAGTCTCTGAGAAATAATCAAAGTCACAAGAGAAAACAAATAAACCTGGAATGTTGCGTTGTTTCTGAGTGAAGAAATCCAGTTGTCTGGTGTGTTCAGACTGACGTGATTTGACATGCTCTTTTTTTTTTTTGTCTTTGGTTTTGGGTAATAGGCTTCTTGCAGCAAGCCTGTATTTTCTGTACTCTGTGGTTACCAAGCTGTACTTGTCTTTAAAAAGAGTAAAAAAAAAACCCGTATCGTTGTGAGAAATTGCTGCTTTGTGGGGTACAAATGAGAGGTTTCACGATCTTTGAAGCCAGGAAGGCCAAATCTGGCTCAGAAACTCCGCTGCCAGAACGGTTCATGTTCCTTGCTGCTTTTTCTAAACCAAACTGTCCTTCTGCTAGCACAGAGAAGGAAAAACTGGGAGAGACTCAGGCTTTGGATAATGAGTTTTGGGGTTCAGAATTCAGAGACTTCCCCCCAAAAACAGGAAGGTCAGGCTGATGTGGTCTTCCTCAGACCAAAGGTTCTAAACTAGGGGTCATTTTGTTCCCTAGGGGACACAGCAATGTCTGGGGACAATTCGGGCTGTCACGAGCAGAAGCAGCACACTAATATTTAGTGGTGGTGGGGGGGTCAGGGATGCTACAGAATACCCCACAAAACCTAGGCTAGACTCCACTGCAAAGTTAGGGAGGAGACCCAGGGTCTCAGCCAGCAGAATGGTCTCTTGTTTGGCACCCCGCTTCTTGGCACTGCTTTTACTGGGTGCAGGGCAATCACAAACACAAAGCAAGCTTCTTCCCTGAAGGAGAGGCGTGGACCTAGCCCATGGAAAGCCCACACTCCAGAGTGCAGCTGCAGCAGTTTGTCCGCACCCGCCGGCAGGCAAGATGCTGCAGGCCTGGGCTGATTCTCCTCCTGTCCTTGTCAAGTGTTTCACAATGCTTGGCCCAGGTTAACGTTCTTCTTAGTGGTTAAAAAAGCATGTTTTGGGTGAGGAATTATCCTTTAAGCTTTTACCTTTCTTGGAAGAGAAACACTTTGACAAACAGATTAGAATGCTGTCCAAAGTCACAAGAGCCTCTACACTATTTAGAATGAGGCTGACATATGAGTGGGTTTGGTCTTTCTTTAGTGTCTGCAAGAGTGTGGTGTCACTCACATTTATCCCTTGCCTGTGTGTGTGTGTGTGTGTGTGTGTGTGTGTGTGTGTGTGTGTGTGTGTGTAGGCCAGATGACTACAATCTGGGGTGTCCTTCCTCCAGGTGCTGTTTCCCTCTTGTTAATTCTCTCTGGCTTTGGGTTTGTCAAGGGGGCTGGATAGGCTTGCTGGGCAGTGATCCCCAGAGGTCCACTTGGCTCTGCTCCCCCAGCACTGGGATTATAAGCATGTGAACTACCATGCCTAGTGTCTCAGGTCTCAGGCTTGCAGGGCAAGCACCTTACCAACTGAGGCATCTTCTTATTGTCCGGCTTTCTAAGGTTTGACGGCTGCTCATGAGCTAATGAGTGAACGGCCACGCAGCCATTCTAAGTGTCTAAGGCCCTGTCTGCTCGGATCCCCAGTGGTCCCCAAGGCTATTGCGGGCATGAGAAAGATACAAGAAACACCTTCATGCCAGCACTATGATGACTTTAGCTGATGTCCCATATAGAATTTTTAAATTTAAAAACGTGTCTTGCATTGCTTGTTCATCTGATTTTTGAGATAGGGTTGCACACTGTAGCCCAGGTTATTTATGGCCAAGGCTGACAGCAATACTCCTGTGCTAGCTTCTGATAGGATTACAGACATAAACTACCACCACACCTAGCCCTCTTCTCCTTATTTGTAATTAATGGACTGACTAATTATTGTGTATGTGCATGATGTATAGGGGCATGCCATGGTGTGTATATGGAAGTCTGAGGACAACTCTTTGGAGTCAGTTCTCTCCTTCCCCCTTTACCTGGGTCCTGGGTATCAAACTCAGGATGCCAGGTTTGCTCTGTAAATGCCTTCATCCACTGAGCCGTGTAGCGAGCCCCTTCTTTTTAATGGTAGGTCCACAGTGAGCGCTACAGACCTAAAGGGTGATTTCCACCATCGCCATTTCAGAAATTGATGTCGTGTGGTGGAGAAGGATGGACTGGGCATTGTCATTCCCTTCATACACTTGTAGTGAGCCAGCCCTGATCAGAACTCTGCCCGCAGCCAAGGGCTCAGCACTGTGAAGACAAGAAAGCAAATACAGTGTTCTCTGTGGCCTGCTTTCTTCCACTCACCTCTCCTCAGAACAACCTTCTGAATGGAGAACTGATACGCCTCTGTTTGCAGATGGGGAGACACACGTGCCAGAAGTCCAATCTCATCAAAAGTGACAGGACTCTATTGCCTTTGTGATTTCTAGATCCTTCCATCTAGAAACTCACCTAGATTGTCTGAGCTGGAATTTCACCCTCACTGTGCTGGTTAGTGTTTTTGTCATGTAGGAAGAGAAGACATCAATTGAGGGATTGCCTCTATCAGATTGGCCTGCAGGTAAGTCTGTGGGGGCATTTTCCTTTTTTAAATTTTTATTAAAATAAATTATGTCTTAGAAACATGCATGCATGCCTCACATGTCAATCCTAGCTCTCTCTCCCATCCCTCCTCACTTGTCCCTCCACCAGCCCTCCCCCAACCCTCCACCCAATCCCCACATCATTCCCCAGGAAAAGTGAGGCCCTCCTTGGGGTGATCTCCAGAGTCTGTCATTTCATCCAAGGCAGGACCTAGGCCCTTCCCCATGTGTCCAGGCTGAGAGAGCATCCCTCCATGTGAAATGGGCTCCCAAAGTTCATTCGTACATCATGGTAAACACTGATCTACTACCCAAGCCCCAGAGATTTCTGAGGCCTCCTCACTGATACTACATTCATGGAGTCTGCATCAGTCCCCTGTTGGCCTCTCAGCCATCAGTCTGGGTTTCAAGAGCTCCCCCTTGTCCAGTTAGCTGTCTTTGTGGGTTTCACCAGCATGGTCTTGATGCCTTTGCTCATCACTCCTCCATCTCTGTCACTGGGTTCCAGGAGTTCAGTTCAGGGTTTAGCTGTGAGTATTTGTCTCTACTTCCATCAGTCACTGGATGAAGGTTCTAGGATGGATATAAGGTAGTCATCAACCTTATCATCAGGGAGGGAATATTAATGTAGTCTCTCCACTATTGCTTAGTTTGCCAGCTGGTGTCATCCTTGTAGATCTCTGGAAATCTCACTAGAGATGACATTTTCTTGAACAATGACTGATATGGGAGGACCTAGCCCAGAGTGGTGGTGCCAGCCTGGGTAGGTGGTCTTGGGCTATAATAGCAGAAAGCAGGCTGAGCAAGCCATGAGGAACAAGCTATTATGTAGCATCCTCCATGACGAACAACCTATTATGTAGCAGTCCTCCACGGCCTCCACTTCAGCTCTTGCCTCCAGGTTTCTGCCCTGATTTCCTTTAACAATGGACTGTACCCATAAGCTGAAATACACCCTTTACCCCTTAAGTTGCTTTTCACCATGGTGTCTTACACAGCAGTAGAAGCAAACTGAGACACACATTTATGGTAAACATGTACAATCTAGACATTTAACTTTCAAGTTCAGAGATGCACACTGAGCAACCTGTCCATTAAATCTCTGGGGGATCCTGAGCACGTGGGAAATGGTGGAAGCTCCGTCACTCCCTGGCACATTCCGGGGTGTCTCTATAAAGCAGATACACATATTGTTTCATAAGAAAATTTGATGTTTAAAGATAATTTTCCATCTTGGACCTAAATGAGAATCATCTAGTGATACTTCACTGTGATAGTCAACTGAAGAAACTGGAGGAAATCTGGTTAAGTGTCCTAATGGAAGGTCTTTCCAGCTGGGTCTGGAGCTGTTCCAGCTGGCTTGTGAGCATTCATACTGGCTAATGCAGGTCACAATGTGCCCTAAGTGTACAATATACACTAGATTTGGAAGAATGTACAAAGACCCGTAAACTATGTCCATCACTACAGATCTCCTCCCCTGCTAACAGCTTTGAATCTCAGAGTACTAAGAGTACATTGGAGTGGTGTTGAGCCTAGCATCAACAAGCTCTAAGATGGAGTGGTGTTGACTGTGACATCAACAAGAGTTCATTGTCCAACCTTCAAGTCACACTCCCTCCATCCCAGTCCTTCCTGTTCCAGACAGAAAGCTAGTCACTTGAGAAGCCATCCACATCACTTACACAACACTAGACTGTGATCTCCCATCATCTTTGAATAAGTGCTCCCTCTCATCTTTGAATCAATGCTTCCCCTCCTCACCAGGAAGAAACTAAGACTCCTATTCTTAACAGGTGTCCTGGGTGTTTTAATGGGCAGCTGGATTTTGGGGGGTCCATTGTCATCTACTATTCTTAGACATGTCTTCCATCTGGCCCTTTCTACCCCTCACAAATGCTCTTAGAAGCTCTTACTGCCCTGCTGCTCTACACAAAGCCCCCACCTGGGCTACTTTTCTGATGCAATTTCTGGTTTTAACACTGAACCTTCTACATTAGCCCTTCCAAATAGTGTGTCCAGGGACACAGAAGGAAAGTTCTCAATGATACAGTCTATGCTGTTGGCTGAGCCCAGGCATTTCTAGGTAGAGAGCTTGTGAGTGAGTATGTGGCATGCCTTTCTGTCTAAATGACATCTGGAGCCTTTCTGCATCCTGGGAACATATGTGCTGGGCACAGCCCTTTTCAATTGGTGTTTAGACATTGGTTTTTGATGTTTATGTTATTTTTGCTCAGGCCTCAATCCTCTAAGTGGGAGAAAGAGCTTTTTTAGCTTCTCAAACCACAATATCTTCAAGGACAGAACTTTTTGAGTCCTACTTCACATTCTTTGGATCCCAGAATCGTCTCTGTCCAGGGCCCCACTGCCCCTGCTGCCCCTGCTCTGAGAGGACACCAGGAGACTGTTTCTTCCCCCTGACTGATCTTCTGCCTCTGTTGTCATCTGCCATGTTGTGGATCCCATGCCATGGCTCTGTCATCCTCTGTGTAGAAGGAGACAAACTGTCACTCAGAGTCTGTGGAGAGGCTGTGACCAGCTTTCTGTCTCCTCACTACACACTGGGCTCTCAGAGGCAAACTGAGAAGCAACGCCATCTCTTCCCATGCTGTTGTCCACCCGGGTACCTGAGCTTACAGAGTGCCAGGGCTCTGCATCTCATTCATTTATTCCTTCTTTTTTTTTTGTTTTTTGTTTTTTGTTTTTTTTTGTTTTTTGAGACAGGGTTTCTCTGTGGCTTTGAGGCTGTCCTGCAACTAGCTATTGTAGACCAGGCTGGTCTCGAACTCACAGAGATCTGCCTGCCTCTGCCTCCCAAGTGCTGGGATTAAAGGCGTGAGCCACCAACGCCTGGCCCATTTATTCCTTCTTTAGTTCATTCACTCAGCAAGCAAGGAGTGTTCAGGTCTTTGTGCAGTCATAACAGTAACTTGCTTACTGCTTTAGAGATTCCTAAACAGCTCCAGTAATTCCTTTGCTTGTTTAAACCCTTGCCTCCATCCCTAAGTAAAAATCTTAATAGAAAAGCAACAACAACAACATGACTATTGTGACTAAAAAACAATCAGTGGTTTAGTTTTGAACATGTTCCTAGTTTCTTATTGGTAGTTCTCTGCCCTGCATACACTCTCCTCCATGTCTCCATGTGCAAAGCTTCAGAGTGGGGAAACATGGGTTTTTTTCCCTCTACACCAAGGCATCCAGAACTAACCAGGGATCATCATGGTCAAGGTGAAGGCACACGCCCAGAACTACCTAGTGGTTGAGTAGGGACCAGCCATTTTCTGACCTATTTTTCCAAATTCCTGTGTCATTTCTATCTATCATCTGTGGGTCTTTACTGAACTGTTTTCATGGCTTTGTTGCACCTATAACTAGGTGGGAAGACTTCCGTTTTCCTCCTCCTGCTTCCACTCCCCTGCCTCCCGCCTTCTGCCTTTCCCCTTCCCTCTGAAGGGCTCAAGAAGCCCTTGAACATTTTAGATGCCTGATATGTTTAGGGTAACCAGAAAAATAATAATTGCACTGGAGTGCTCCCAAATCCTTCCCAATAGGAGCTTAGTTTTCTTCCTTAAAAAAAAACAAAGACCACATTAGATATTTAAAAAAATACAGTCTTCCTAATGTTTTGAATGAGATAGGTGCACTTGTCTTTGGTGGATTAGCTTGACCCTGCAATGGCCATGGGCATTTTGACTCTTGCTGTTGCTATCCCATGGCTCATAGGGATGTGGTTACCTAGAACCTCCCATGCTTCTTTGGAGGGAGTGTTCCCAATCCATAGAGCACGGATGCTGTTGCCTCCTCTAGTCCACCTGGAGGAGAGCTTTGGCTGCCACAGGAGGCAGGTTGACTTTCCATTCTTCAGAAGTGCTCATCAATCTCTACAAGGAGGCTAGCTGTGATCTTCAGTGTGACAACTACAAAGGTATTCTATGTCTACTATTTCAAAAGTCCAGCCAGGCTCCAGGTAGCCTCTCAGGATTGAGGAAGATGGCCAATTCTGATGGAGCTCCAGGATCTAACTTAAGGACTCGTCAGCTGCTACCCCACTCCCTGACACATCTTCCAGCATCAGACTTTCTCTTCTTCCCCATCTCATTTTTTCTCTCATTGCCCAACCCCACTGTCTTTGGAACTTCCCCAAAAGCTTCCAGCACCAAGACACCAGACTGAAGCTGCTTGTCCTATTGAGTGACATTAGGCTGTGGTTACTTCCCTGATGTTGTATTACTTAATCTGATTTTACTAATTCTTTGGGACAGATGCTATTATGCCCATTTATCATGTAAGAAGCTGAGACTCATCTCTGCTTATCAGGCACATGAAGATTTGTACCCATGCCCGCTTTCTGAAGCTTTACTCAAAAGCCAATGATTTCTGCAAAATAAATAATGATGCCGAGAAAATATTTAATCTACAGAGAACCCAAATGGTTCAGTAGCACAGAAGCACAATTTATCATTAGCTAATTGATATATTAATTACAAATCAGATTACATTTTCCGTAAAGCTTGTCCTAAAGGGGCTCTGTGTGGCAGTGACATGATCAGAGTATAAATTATTTGAGTGCTTTGGAGTTATTAAACTACTTGTCACTGAAAAGAATTACTTCTTCAGATGTTCTTCTGCTGTAGACTGGCTATTTCCTAGAAGTATTGAGTTAGCATTCACCATCATTGGTTAGCTCATTGAGCTACAAAAACGATGTTTGGCTTGCCAGTAGCCTAACTTCATTCTAGATAAATCTGTCAAAACTTATAATGGTTTCAGCTCTGTGATGATTTGAATAAATTGGCCCCCATAGTCTCATAGGGAGTGGCATTATTTGAAAAGATTGGGACATGTGGCCTTGTTGGAATAGGCATGGCCTTGTGGGAGGAAGTGTGTCACTGGGGGGTGGGCTTTGAGGTTTAAGATGCTCAAGCCAGGCCCAGTGTCACCCTCTCTTCCTGCTGCCTGTGGATCTAGGTGTAGAACTCTTAGCACCTCTCCAGCACCATGTTGGCCTGTGTGCTGCCATGCTTCCTGACATGATGATAATGGACTAATCCCTTGAATGTAAGGAAGCCCCAATTAAATGCTTTCTTTTGTAAGAGTTGCCATGGTCATAGTGTCTCTTCACAGCAATGGTACCCCTGACTAATACAAAATTGGTGCCAGGGATTGGGGTATTGCTGTGATAGGCCTGACCGTGCTTTTGTTTGGAGGAATGTAGACTTTGTGACTTTGGACATTGGACATTTTAAGAGGGTCATCCTAATGGGAACATGGAAGACAATGGTGCTGAGGATGATTTGAATTATGGGGGCCCAGTCAAGAGGTTTTAGAGAAAAAGAGTGGTAGTATGTGGCCTACAGGCCATTCTTATGATATTTTGGTGAAGAATGTGGCTGCTTTTTTTTTTCTTACCTAAAAATCAGTTTGAGGCTAAATAGAAGAGTTTTAGATTAACAAAGTTGGCTGAGGAGACATCAAAACAGTCTAGTATTGGTTATTAGTGACAAATCTCATACAGATCTATAATGAAAAGGAGCAAGCTGAGAGTTCTACATCCAGATCAGCAGGCAGCAGGAAGAGAGAATGACACTGGGCCTGGTCCAGTGACACGCTTCCTCAACAAGTCCACATGTACCCCCACAAGGCCACACCTCCTAACAATGCCACTCACTGTGAGCCTATGGGAGACATTTTCATCCCAACCACCACAAGCTCCCACCATCAGAATTAATCTCCAACCCTTATAGCTTTATCTCCTCCGAGACTTACTGAGCCATCATTAGGATGTGCCTGGCACAGAGTACATGTGCTGGGAATGTTTGCCCAAGTTGATGAGCAACGTCCTCACTCATGGCATTAATCAAATGTATTAAATAGGGCAGAGCTGAGACCACACGGCTCAAAGTCTCCCATCTTCATCCTTATGCAGACACAAGCTGCATGGAAGTCACCAGTGACTAGACTGACAAGTTCAATGTCCCTGTTTGGTCTTCTTGTGGCTCTTTTTCTTTACCTCCATGCTTTCTCTTTGGTTCAATTCTAGAGCAAAATTGTCTTCTGTTTTTTAGTCACCTTGTCTTGTCTATGCCAGTCTATTTTGTCTACCCCAGTCTGGGTGCTTCCCAGTTCCTCTCTTGCCTACCTCTCTCTTTACATGCCCTCCCACTCACCTGATGTCTGGGGCTGCATGCCAGGCAATGGCTCCTTCACCTGTCCATCTCTCTTCTGAGTTTTAGAGAGATATTTCTAGCTTCTTGCTGCATAGTTTCTAATAGGAAAGCCCTACAGAAGATGTAGATTAATATATGTACAAGTATGTGTATATTTGTGCATGTAAATATATAGTGTCATTTAAACATTATTGTATTGTATTGTGTGTGCATGTGGACGTGTGTGAGAACACCTTCATCATGAGGAAAATCCAACCCGAACAGCCTGGGAAAGAAACTAAGTTAAAATCAGGCCAGAGTTTAACCTGCTGTAAATCCCGTGGGAGAGTTTGTATGACGTGAAACCTCTGGCAAAAGTCACTCTTCTGCTTAGGGACCTTGACTCCTTCACTGTTATCTACAGAATTGAGTCTGACCTTTTCAGGCTCAAAGCTGTGTCCCCATCTCCAGCCTGACTGTGGGCACACCCATCCCCTACAGCCACACCTCAGCCAGAATGAGAAGCTGCTCCTAACTCTAGGAATGTCACTTTGGTGGCACTCAATTTGGTCCTTTCCTTCGAAATTGCAGGCCTCTTTTATTACTAGGTACATACTCTCTCCCGGCACAACTCTCAGCCCTGGGAACTTCTCTGTGATCCTGGGCAGAGGGTAAGCAGTTAATTCTGAATTTCGAGTAAGCCACATATATTTTGTGTAGGGGATGGTGTACGCACGTATGGCAGAAGCATGCGCAGGTACTGAACCCAGAGGTTGGTGCTGAGTGCCATCGTCTACTGCTTTCCACTCCATTGTTTTTGAAACAGAGTCTTTCACTGTGTCTGGAGCTCACAATTCTCTAGACAAGTCCTGGGGCCCTCCCTCCGTCATTACTTTGCAGTGCTCAGATTACCGGTGCCCCCTCATGACTAGCTTTCTGTGTGGACGCTGGGGATCTGAACTCAGGTCCTCATGCTTGTGCAGCAAGCTGTCTCCCCATCCCTCACACCCATCAGATACTTCTCCAGTACTGTGTTCACTGTCTACCCAAAACTCAAAGTTAATACAGGAGTCCTGTCCATCAGATACTTCTCCAGTACTATGTTCATTGTTCCCAAAATTCAAAGTTAACCAGGAGTCCTGTATTTTTATTTGCTCTGCCTGGCATCCTGACCCCCTGATATTCCTTCTGCTCTGATGTGACCCAAACACATGGAACAGGGACCTCTCACAGCATGCTCATTTACTATTTCACCTCCTCTCTGCTCCACCAGAAAGCATATCCCTGAGGCGAGAACTGGAGCACTCCCTCAACATTTCCCAACCAGACACCATCTGCTAAGCCCTGGACGGAACCGGGGCTCCAGGCACAGACTAGGTTCCTACTCCAGGATAGGAGTTGCACTTTGTGGACCCTAGCCAGACTCAGCCCGTACTCTTGAGCTGGCAGGACACCCACGTGTTGGTAGTCTGTGTGCTTGTCTAGCAGAGTCCATGCTACAGTGGCAAAGTATGTGGTCTCTTGGCTCACAAAGCTTAATATATTTTCTCTCTGGCTCTTTATAGAAAAAAAAATCCACCAGCCTTTGGCCTTACTGTCTAGAGAAGGAAGACAGACATAAACAAATAAAAGTTCATTCATCTTTCATCTCCAAAGCCTCATATAGATCAATGTGTGGTCTGGTAGCCCACGCACGTATGGGAACCACCTGGAGCCTTCACCACTCGGTCTTGATCTCTGAAACTTGAGAATCTGCCTTTCATTTTTATTTTTAAAGCAGGATCTCATGTAGCCTAGGTTGTCCTCGAACTTGCTATGTATTGGAGGCTGACCTCAAATTCTGGATCCTTCTGTCACCATTTCCCTAGTGCCAATGTTCCAGGTATGCACCACCATGGCCTGCTGGAGCATCTACCTTTCACAGGATGGTTGCTCACATCTCTGTGTTAGCACTGCTCACCTCATGACCTACTGTCCTACCAGTCTGTGGTCAACTCTGACCTAGGCTTGAACACATGGATGGACAGGAAGAGTCCATTCTTGCACTGTATCTTTTTTTTTGTGAATAAAATTTTATTGGCATGTAATAACATATCCATTTACTTATTATACATGGCCATTTCTGCACTACAATGACAGAGTTTAACAAAAGTCTTGCACTGTATCTTAATCCTCTGTATAATTATAAGTCAATGGCATTGTTACCTGAAGTTGTGATTTTAGCCTGTAGTTCCCAAAGAGAATTTTGAGAAAATTTCCCATTAACCCAGACATAGAGCCACTGGGCTTTTTGTGGAGAAAACAGATGTGTCTTTTGCCACTGTCCTAGAGGATACCTCAATCCTGAAGGAGATAAGCTGCTTCCCACCTGGGAGCTGTGTGGACCAGAGCCATCCTTCACCGTGGACGGCATTTTCTGCTTCAGAGTCCTTTGCCAGGAGCTGTCCTGGATTGCATCACTGACAGTCACATAATCAAAATAAGCTAACTGGTCTTGTCATGTCCCCAAGCTCAGAAAACGGTCTGTCTCCCTGCGGTGGGATGTGATGGGCCGACACAAAATAAATAAAAGTGAATTCAACCCATTAGCGTTTGGAAAGCAAATGTTTCCTAGCAAAAATAAAGCCGGTGACTGTGTGGAGAGAGATGTTGACACTCGCTACTCTTGTTAGCACACTTAAGAAAACAAATTCAAGATAAGAGAGGCCCAGGCATAGTTGGGACCTGTATGCTGCCTGCTCTTCACAAAGAGAGTGAAATGCTGAAATCATATCCCTGTAATTCTATTTAGACTTTCTTGGGAAAGTCAAAGATTTGGGGCAAATGGGGTTTTAGAAACTCGGATTATCTGTATAATTCATTACCCTAATAGCCTTCTCTAGTTCACAAAGCCCCAGGTTCCCTGTTCTGCTGTTGAGGTAGCAAGCATGGAGGTAGTTGGACCATTTCTTCATGTGGCAGTCTGTGAGCTCACCCAGTGTGGATTTGCTTCTTCTGCGTGTGTTGAGGTGCAGCTACCTGTGGGGGTTCAGATTTCTTGTCTGAGACACCAGCTATCCTATTCTGTTCTTCCCATGGATGCAGGAAGTCAATGTGGGTACACATGATTATGTGGGTGTCTGTTAAGAAAGGTTTAAATGAAGCGATGAGCATGGGAGATTTAGTTTTTGAGTGTCTTAAGGAAGTGAGAATTGCCTTTTCTCTGACAAGTTTTGGGAAAAACAAAAACAGAACACTTGAAAAAAAATCCCAAACACCTAGATAGATCAGTGTCTTACAGTGTCTGTGATTCACATTGTCCGTGTTTGTTATATTCACAATATTCACAGCCAGGCCTAGTGGGGCTGGCCTATAATCCCTACAATTCTCAGGGGCAGAGGCAGGAAAATACCAAGATTCAAAGCCACTCTGGGCTACAGAGTAAGTTCAGGGCCAACCTAGCAATCTGTGGAAACTCTGTCTTAAAATATATAAAAGGCAAAAAGTCAAAGACAGTGAGAGCTGGGGATCAAACTAGTGGTAGAGTGTTTACCAGGCAAGTGGGAGGCTCCAGGTTCAAGTCCCACCAGGCAAGTAGGAGGCTCCAGGTTCAAGTCCCACCAGGCAAGTGGGAGGCTCCAGGTTCAAGTCCCACCAGGCAAGTGGGAGGCTCCAGGTTCAAGTCCCACCAGGCAAGTGGGCTCCAGGTTCAAGTCCCACTACAAAAACAGACAAATGCCAAGCTATCTGTGGAACACTTCCTCTGCATGTTCTTGTTTGAGATTAAAGCTCATCTATTCCTGGTTAGTATATTTTCATATCCAGCAGCTCACTATTTTTCTTTTAAATATATTTTGAATAACTTAATTAGTTCCATTTTCGTGTTTCTGTCATTTATAGAAACACACTAGGGAAGGAACTCTGAACTAAAAATTATCTTCTCATATCTTTTTTAGAAAGAGCCTTAGAATCAATTACTAATTGCACCAGCATGGGGCTTATTAGCAGGTTAAAGCCTCGTGTAGGTAAATCGTTAAAAGAAGCCAAATGAATTTCGTGTACAAATCTGAGGTTTCCCAAAGGGTGTGTGTGGGGTGGGGTGGGGTGGAGATCCTTATGTAATCGTGCAGGGAAGGACCAGATGCTGTTCTCCATTTAGGACACACACTAAATATGAAAAGCAGCCCCCATTCCCATTCAGCTGTTTTGTGTTAATAAACTTCCATCCATCATAAATTACTGGGGAAGCCAGCCAGATGCTTGAAACCCACCCGCCTTGTGGTCCAGGTCACTCCTACTGGAGTTGCAATTTAGCTAATTTCACTACGACAGTAGCTTGATATAATTAAAGAGTGGGGAGGTGTGTTTTTAACGCTGTTAGGCCAGTAAGGGTTTTTAGGGACCCGGAATACTTCTTCACTTCAGTAAGGAGGGAATAGCTAGTCTCCTAACACAAAGAAGCCAAGGCAGTGCTTTGTCAAGAGTTCCAGTGTCCAGAGATGGACTGGCACTCTCTAACATCAGTTATGGAAATCAATAAGAATGCCCCTCTGTTTGCCCTCTCCGGACAGAGGCAAAGAGCATGGCAGAGTCGACAAAGCAGTGCTTGCTAATCAAACTAATAAATTATGTCAGGATTGCATTTTAAAAGATGTCCTGAGAAAAATTCTTTTTGGTGTTGAAGTCTGTGTCTCAGCCCAGTTTACTTACCTCATTCCTGAGAACAATAAAGGCTCAATGAAGTGTTTTTACCTGCCTTTCTGGTTTAAAATAACATGCGGGTACTCTTCCACAAATTCTTTGCCAGCTTAGTCCTGTGAAGGAAACAGAGGCAAAGAAGGGGAGGCAGGGACTGAAACAGACTCTTTGAATAGCCAAATTGCTGAAAAGCAAAAAATAGAAATAAAAACAAATAAAAAAATTGTAAAGGCACCAGCATGTATTTCAATGTATTGAATACATCAGAATATTCTTGCTTTCCTGACACTTGGCCACTTCAAGCTCCATTTTGGTTCAAAATGCCGTGTGCTGAGGATGTTCTCTGTCATGGGGCAGCAGCTTCATGCCACCTTGGATCTTCCCTAGCACTCCCAGCAGGCTTGGGCACTCCTAAACTCTTTCAACAACCCCACTGGGCATGGAAGGGGTGTGTGTGCAGATCTTCCACGTGCAAGGGGATGGTTTATTTAACTTTGGTTTTACTATTTAAGTGCTACAGCAGTTAACAGTTCAATGCAGAGACAAGTTCCATAAATCAAGACAATGGCCTTTAAACCCTCAACTCCCTCTGTTTCTATGATAAGGAGAGTTCAGGGTACCAAATGGATGGTGTTGAGTTCCTATCAAGGAGCTCTTTGGGGTACACTATCATAAACTATGAGATGGTAATGGGAGATGGACCAGAAGGGTGGTCGACAGAAAGACTTTTGTCATTCTGGATGTGGTCTCATGTCTGTGGCTGAGGTCCCTAGAAGACTTGTTTGCCCAGATCTGGGGAGGGCAAAAGGATGGGTCAGTGGAGAACAAATAAGAAAACACTGATAAGGTTGCAAATTGGTGATTGAAGCTCCAGGATGGAGAGGGCTCTGTATGTTCAAGGTCAAGGATGAGTAATCTGTTGGTCACAGGCTGACTTACGGTTACTCTAAGCAGAGTTGTACATGAAGAGTCAGGCATCCAGGTTATTTCATGTGAGCCCAGGAGGAGTACACACCATGAATCACATCCAGTAGGCTGAGGAGTGCTCTGTGTGCCAATCTGGACACAGATGGGGCTAAACACCCGGCGTGGTAAATGAAGGGAATTTCATCCTGGAAGTACGTGTTCTTAAGCTCAGCACACTGTGAGAATACCAACTTATCCAGGCTGTCACAAAGCAGAGTGGCCTGACTGAACAGAAACCTTGGTTTCTGACTTGATCCAATTAGCTTGCCTAGATGGTTGAAACCCATTGGGAACTATAGGGTTCCAGGGACCAGGAGCTATGGAAAGTTCCTGTTTTGAGCAGGAAGTAAACCAGATGTGGAGCATGTGACCAGCTGTCAGTGCTGATCCTGGCTTGCATGAGAATGGCTTCATGTAGATGTGGGAAGTAATGTGAGCTGACTGGTTTTCTGGTCCTAAATAGTCCTGATCTCCTTGCCTCATGTCCACTCTCACCAAAAATGACTGAACCCTTAAACAGGTCTAGACACAGCGCAACCGAAGGACCATTCATCTTTAATCACTCTGTGTCATTGCCAGACATGGAGGATAGACCTGAGACAGCTTCCTAAACAAGGCCTTCTAGGCCATGAGTGTGATGGGTCTTTGACCTACCTCTCTAAGCAGACAATGGGCCACACTGGGTCCTTTGGGTGCAATCACAGTTGATTCAGGGTCTTCACACTTGTTGCTCTGTCTGGAAATGCCTTTTATTATAGCTGCTGGTCCATCTTCCAGGACACAAAGGCTCTCCCTGACTATGAGTATATTCTCTACCCAGTGACACAGGAGATAGAGTAATAGAAATTATCTCATGTTTATCCTTTCCATTCAGATTTCTTCTTTATTTTCAGAATTTGTAATTGATGTCTGTTTGCCTAGTATAGCATATTGGCTAAGAGCACAAGCCCTGGGGTAGGGCAATTTTGGCTCTATTCTCTACTCCTCCATTCTCCCACTGTGTCTTAACTTCAGTGCCTTGGCTTTTTAACCAGAACAGTGAATCGTAAATGGAGGCTTCTTGTCTGACCTGTCAGTTCCCAAATAACCACTCTAAGGCTTAATATTAATTATGATTATCTGGCTAAGACTGAGGCATGTTACTGACTAGCTCTCATAATTAACCCATTTCTATTAGTTTATATTTTATCACAATACTCTTGGCTTGTTACATCACATCTTACTTTTCTAGTGGCTACATCGCATCTCTCTGACTTCACCTTTTTTTCTCTCTTATCCTTGTTTGGATTTCCTGCCTGGCTCTATTATGCCTGGCCATTGGCCAAATCAGCTTATTTATCAACCAATAGAAGAAACACATATTCACAGCAGACAGAAGGACATCCCACATCAGTGAACTGATAACAATGTCTGCCTTTTCATATTTGCATAATTAATTAGCTTCCCTCTTTTAGCTTGAATCACCTGCTTAGTAAAACACTAAGACATGGATGAGTAGGGCAGACAACATCAGTTCACAGAAAGTATGGCAAAAACTATGACAGGTGAAAGAACTATATACATTTGTGAAGCAGAGCAATTTACAGCTACAAAGCATGGGCTTTTTCTTGCTTATAAAATATACAAAGAGATTCCCAGAATTGGAAAAGACAAGTACCTTTTAAGCTCACCAAACATGCCTTGTAGTTTACACGGTCCACAGCACATATGTGAAAAATATTTGATTTCAGATAACTTTTGCTTAATCCCCCAAAACCTGGCAATTTCTGGAATTTAATAATTTACCAGTTGAAGATAATGAGAGGAGACAGGGTAGTTAAGGCTTCTAAAACCCAGCAGGTGAGAACAACACTTAATGAACCGTATCTTATCTTACTTTTAATATTGAAAACTTGTAGTGATGAGTGGCTTAAAATAGAAGTCAGACTTTTTTTTAAAGTAGGAAATACATCAAAAGAAGCATATAAAGTTGTCGGTAGTAGATAATTATGGTATATAAGAAAGCATACAATGACCTCATTCATACATGAAATATGAAGAGGTTGAAGTATTTTATGATTGGATAGAAGTGAGCAGGACAGTAGCGATGCCTTGAGGCTGAGGAGGGCAGGAGAGGGTATGTGGACTTTGTTCAATACTGTGGAGTTAGGTACAATAGGAGAAGTAGGTCAGATGCTCAATTCCCCATCAGGGGTAAAAAGATTAACAGTGGTGTAGTTTTTAAAAGGTTGAAGGCAGAATTTAGAAATTTCTGGGTTGACAGACATGCTAAATACCCCAGTTTGATTGCTATAAGTGCACATATCAAAATATGATATGATATATGATATGATGTACACCCCCAAAGGTGTCTTATTACTGCATGTCAATGAAGAATAAAATTAGAAAAAGGATGAGAAGGTATAGGCTGTGAGTACTTTGGAAAGGCAAGCTCTATGGTGGAAAGATTCATTCAGTTCAGAACTGATTAATTGATACAGTTAGCTTATCATCCGGCAGTCACTGTGGCCCTTGGAGTGACACATTTCTAGTGCTTTCACCAGCAATCTGGAATCTCTTTTGTTCTTAAATGTCAACACTTAACTAAGTAACTAAATTTAGAGTGTGTGTGTGTGTGTGTGCGTGCGTGCGTGCGTGCGTGTGTGTGTGTGTGTGTGTGTGTGTGTGTGTGTGTGTTTGTGCATGTGAAGCTCAGGGAATAATTTAGGGAAGTTGATTTTCCTTTTCCACTGTGTGCATCCTGGAAATCAAACTCAGGTTGTCAGGCTTGGTGGCAAGGATCTGCTGAGCCATCTTGCTGGCCATAAGGGGAACATTTGAAGTACTCTGTATTCTAATTTCTGAGCCCCATGGTCAGCTGGTGCTCTGTTGAGTTAGGATCTGGTTAGTGAGTACCATACACTGTGTAGTTCAGGGTCTGCAACCAGTGAACTCTACGGGAGCATTAAAACTCCTCTGAATAGAGATTTATTCTTTGCTCAGAATTGTTTTAATTTAGTTTCTTACATCCATCATTCTAAGCTCAAGTAATTATTCTGATCTCTTGGAAATAGTTAGTGGACATTGCCAGTTGGTGTTCTGAACAAAGTCATTGTTGTTGATATGATACAGATTAAATAGTAGCTGAGTAGTTAATATTTGGTAAGTCAATATTCTGAAGGCCAGAATGGTGACACAATGGCATTCTTTCTAAGTATATATCCTGGATGTAGATTCAAGCAACCCGACTCCCAAATAATTGCTCTTAATTCCTGTACCACACCAACCTTGGGTTTGGATGGCCATATTGATCATGGGTATGTATGTGTGAGAGCTGGATAAAAGTTACTTCAGTGTTCTCAATATCTGATGATGGATTGTGTTTATTTTCACTTGATGCATTCAGGGTAATGTATATATTTTTTTGGATCAGATTTCATTTTCTTTCTTGCCGTCTGTCTTGGTGTATCTGATTGCTTCTTGAGGACTTTGGGTAAAGTCTTTGTTGCTTCCTGATTATTTATTTAAAAATTTTAAAGCGTGTGTGTGTGTGTGTGTGTGTGTGTGTGTGTGTGCTGGAGCTGGAGTTACAGGTAGTTGGAAGCCTCCCCATGTGGATGCTAGGAACCAAACTCTGGTTCTCTGTAAGGCAGCAGCCAGTGCTTTTCACCACTGAGTAATGTCTCCAGTGCCTGTTATTTGTTTTGCAAACCAGAGTCTCATTTAGCTCAGGTTAGTCTGGAACTTTCCATGTAGTAAAGGATGACTCTAAGCTCTATATTGTTTCCCTTCATCTCCCAGATGCCACAATTGTAGCTGTGGACCACTGTGCCTGACTCCTGACTTAGTTTTTCAAATACAGATATTTTTGAAAAAGTAACTCGTGCCCTGAAAGTTCAAAGGCTCCAAGATAAGTAGTCTGTGAATGGGGTTTTCTGTGCTGTGCAACATTCCCTAAGCCCCAGGGATCTTAAGATACCCAAGACAGAGTCTTCTGAATTCATCAAATCAAGTCTTATTGTAACATTTTAAACCTTAACATAAAACGAAGTTATGGGCTATAAAACATAATATAAAGGGATCATTATAGTTCATTTTAAATAAAAAGTTGATTTGAAAATGTGAGAAATTATGCTTTGAGCCCATTGACACTGATAGCAATCATTGCTGTTGTAGAGTAACAACCACTTTACGCGTATTTCTGTGAGAGCTCTAGCATAGACTTTTCATTGATGAAGAAAGGAGAACAAATCATAGCATAGAGTTTGATTAACTTTTACAAAGGGAAGGTGCACATGTGGCCAAACACTTCTACCGGCCACCTAGTAATGGAGCATAATAGTAACAAACAGCCGGATGTCCTTAGGGAGACTTTTGGATTAGATTAGTTATCCTTATTGATATTTTAACCCATTTATATTTATCTCTTGTATGTGCATGTGTAGAGAGGTCAGAGGGCAACTTGCAGAAGTCAATTCTTTTCTTCCATCATGTGAGTTCTTGGACTGGACTTCAATTGTCAGGGTTCAAAGCAACTGTCTTTACTCACTGGGCTATCTTCCATCATGTGAGTTCTTGGACTGGACTTCAAGTGTCAGGGTTCAAAGCAACTGTCTTTACTCACTGGGCTGTCTCACCAGCCTGCCCGGCTTGCATCAATATCAACTATTTTAAGGTAGTCTTTGCACTTCCTATATTTGGATTCATGTCATATATGCTCAATTATATATAGCTTCATTCTGATTGTGAAATTCCTTCATGAAGTTGAGTAAAGCAGTGTCTTCTAATTTGGCAAAATATCACATTTGGGGGCTTCAATCTTCTATGTATGTCAATAAACATAGATGTATATAACTTGCACATTGTTTACCCTCCTTTTGGAAGACAATATTGGCACTAGAACATTCATCTTTTACTGTTATTATGAATCATACCTTATTTAACATCAAATACACTATCACTAAATATCACTAAAGCATATAATCAACACATTATTACTAATTAATCCATGCACCAAACTTGCATAGGAACACCAAGATTTAGATCTCATTCAATGTGTAATTGCAAATGTAGATTCATATTCCTAAATGATTCCTGAGATGTTTAGAAAGCTTTCCAATAATTAAATCTAATATCATAGTTTTAGTTTACATTAGTGAATAATCAGGTTGGATTTTTTATCTAAAGTGCTTGTGACTGGGGCTGGAGAGATGGGTCCGTGGTTAAGAGAGCTAGCTGCTTTCACAAAGGACTAGAGTTTGATTCTCAGCATCCACTTTGGGTATGGCTTCCACATGTAACTCCAGCTTCTGGCCTCTATGGGCACCCTCCTGTGTATGCAAACTCACACACATAAAATATAAAACACTTGTGACCAACCTGCTTCAGATTTCCATTCATTTTTAGATTACTGTTTTTATTGTTTATTTGAGACAGGCTAGCCTTGACTCTGCATCCCACACTGGCCCTGAACTCACTGTGTAACCCAGGCTAGCCTTGAAGCTTACCTCCTGAATACTAGGACTACAAGTGCGTGCCTTCATGTTGGCCAAGAATTTTCATATATTTACACAAATATAGTGAGCTATCTTACAAAGGGGACTTAAGGTCCTTCTAGGATCAAATAGAAGTGAGTACTTTCCCTTCTCTGAACAATCCTAGGATCTTTGAACAGTTTCCACTCTATTATGCACCCCACTTCTTATGGAAGTCATGCATTTGGGTGTAAAATTATCCTTATTTAAATTTACACACATAATCTTCTTTTCTAAGTTTCCTCATTTCTGAGTTTCCACCTAGGATCAAACTGATTTCCTACAGTATTTTTTTCAGGTCTATGCTTAATTTCCTTAAGGTTTATTATTCTAGAACTGTCTTTGTTTTACCTTGAGTTTTGATTTCACTTTTCATATCTCTTACATTAAGGTATAAGTTACATCCAATAAAATGCACAAATATGAAGTTTATAGCCTGATTCACTTTTACAAACATACACACCTGTTTAATCACAACTTAGATTAAGATATAGAACATTTTTAGCATTCCAATGGTTTTTGTTTTCCTATGCTCCAAGCCACATTTGCTTCCCCAGAGGTAAGCATGTAGCCTGACCTCTGGACTAGTAGGATAATAGTGTTACTTATTTTTTTAAAAATTCTGTAGAAAAAGAGCCCTATATTGGGATCTATTTCATTTCTCTCTACTGGGGGTTAACAATATTTCTGCTAGCGTCCCCTGGGTTGCCGTGTAAAGTGGTAGTTTGTTTTTATTGCTTTATAGTATTTTATGGTGTGACATTACCATGATGTATTTGTTACAGCTCTGACGGTCATTTGGGCCACCTACACCTCTCAGCTTTTGTAAATAGTGCTTCTGTTGGTATCGTCTGTGTCTTTGGAGGGCAGAGTACAATTCTTTGTTGCGTATCTTTGGAAATAAAGCTGCTGGGTCATAGGGTGTCTATATCTTTAATTTGACTGACATCATGGAATAGTGTCCTTTATAGTTATATTATCTTACATCTCATCATCAGAGCCCCATATTATCAGCAGACTTTGAAAGGCTGTTCTTTAACACTTTTAGCCATTCTGGCACATATATGTGGGATCTCATTGTGGTTTTTCTTTGTGTTTCTATGATGGCCAATCATGTTAAGCAACAATCCATGTGCTTATTTGCATTTTGTGAGTGTCTGTGATGCCTTTTGCCCATTTGAAAAATTGGACTATGACTGTTTCTTGGTTCTTTGTAGGAGACTCTGAATAGAAATCCTTCTCTAGACATAGTATCAGCTTCTTTTCTCATTGCTGTGATGAAGTATCTGACAAAAGCGAGGTTGACAATACAGGGTTTATTTTGTCTCACAGTTCAGTGTACATGCTGTAGAGTTAGGAAGTCATGGCGGCTGAGTTTGAGGCAGCTGTCACATCACATCGCAGCCAGGAAGTAGAGACAGAAGGACACTCATGCTGCTCTCGCCCTTCCCTTCAGTGTGGGAATGGTGCTGACCATAGTTAGGGTGGATCTTTCCACCTTAGTTAGCCATACATAGAAGCTCACAGACCTTCATGGAGAGGTGTCTTCTGGGTGATTCTAGATCCTACCAGGTAGACAAAGGGCGTTGTTCTAGTTCATTCCTGTTTTGGTTTCTGGGATATAGATTCCCAGCTGCCCAGGCAACAGTTCCTCTCTGAGGGAAGTCAGGGCAGAACATCAAGGTGGCAATCTGGAGGCAGCAACTGAAACACAGGAATGCCATGCACTAGTGTACTCTGCATGGCTTTCTCAGCCTGCTTTCTTATACAACCCAGGACCCCCAGCCCAGAGATGGGACTACCCAAAGTAGATAGAGTACCTGCCCGTTACCCCCATCATCACCTATTAATCAAGAAATGCCTCATATACTAGCTTATAGGCAAGTCTCATGGAGGTATTTTCTCAAATGAGGTTCCCTCTTCTCAGGTGTCTCTAGATTGTGTCTAATTGACAAAAACATAACCACCAGGTTCTAACCCATCATCAATATATACATCACAAATATCTTCATCCTGTGTTGCTCTTTTTAAAAAATCAGGTATCTTGCTTTGATGCTGGGAAGCTACTCATTTTGATGCAGTCCAGTTGTCAGTCTTTCCTTTATGATTTTTATAACCTATTTATGAAATGTTTACACCTCCTAAGTCATAAGATATTCTGTCTTGGAGTAGAAGCGTTGCTCTTTTATTTTTTATGTTAGATATGAGGCACATCTGAATTTAATTCCCCAAGTGATTGTCCAGTTGATATAATTTGTTGAAAGCAGCAGCCTTTCCATTGTACTTCAGAAGCATTTCTGTCATAAGTCAAGTAATCATACATGTGTGTGTCTGATACACTGATACAATGTCCTGTTCTGTCCTATGCTGGAAGACATCTGTCCTTTTACCTGTCTCCTCCTTTGCCATTCACACACTTCTTGCTCCATATCCCCAAATGGCAAACATCCCAAAGAGAAATACTTGGAGATGTTTTGGCTCTTCTGAGGACTTCCGTTTGCTTTGTGATGTGACTTTTCATCTTGGTTGCCATGACATTCTCAGATGCCTTTAAATAAGTAGTTTCATATGTTAACATTTCCAGCAAATGCTTCTAATGAGTTGGAAGCTTCAGTCATCTTTAAATTTTAAAAGACACATGCTGCATTCCCCAACCAAGCCAAAGTAAGAGTAACAAGTAATGAAATATAGGCATGTTTAATAAAAATAAGACAACCTATGACTACCTTCATATTTTTCCTGTTTGTTGTGATTCCTTCTGTTGTCTTCAAAACCACTTGCAGTACAGGCATTGATCTTGTCATGGCTTATGTTAAGAATTAAAATGATTGGGGCTGGAGAGATGGCTCAACAGTTACGAGCACACTGGCTGCTCTTCCAGAGGTTTATTGCCCAGCACCTACATGGTAGCTCACAACCATCTGTAACTCCAGTTCTAGGGGGTCAATACCTTCTTCTGGCCACTGTGTGCACCAGGGATGAAGGCATACATGCATGCAAAACACCCATATGCATACATTTAAAAAAGAATGAAAAATGAAGATTAAAATGGCGGTTGGGTGGATGTTGTATGGATGAAAGGCCCTCAGTATCTGGGAATGTCATTATAATGGTTTAACTGCTGGTTTCAGTAATAATTCATCTGTATCATGGTTTCACCAAGTGCAAGTGCACTGTAGCGCAGACTCCAGAGAAGGTACAGGCTGAAGTGAGCTACACTGCCCAGCACCAGTATTATATTCCTATTTGTAGCATGAATATCTCAGTGACCCAGCAGATTGACAGCTGTCAATCATGTCTGCAATAATGAAACAGAGAGCTCTATTTTAAGCTGATAGTTTTTAACAATTGCCAAGAGGAGACACTTGGGAGGCATGCTTATCTTGTTCAGAGGGCATTTACCTTTAGCAGATGTTCTCTTCAGATTTATCAAAGGGAGAGAATAGCTTCCTTCTTTGGATAAGTATTATTCATTAACCATATGCACTTAGGTGCTCCGAGAGGTGTGTTAGGAATCTAAAGCATTTCCACAGCATCTCCAGCAACTTAACTCCAAAAGGATCAGCTCACCAGTCAAAGAAGTGTGACACTAACAGTGACATTCTCCTGGGAAGTGACTGTTGAGTGTGATTTTTTTCCATGTGCATCTGTTTGGAGGGATCCAGGAGGACTTCCTGGGCAAAGATGGTCTCACCGGCACCAGTTCTCAGCAACTCCTATCCGTGGATGGGAATGGTAGCTGTCTCTACCTCATCATTTCCGCTGAATTTTTTTTGTTCTTGCTTTGATTTTGTGGCTTTAGCAAGTTCCTCTTTAGAATTCTGTGGTTCATTCTCAGAAGAGTTCATCTTTAGTGCATGGATGTCCTTTAAGGCTCTGAGCTCTTACCTGCAAGCATGTCTCTGCACCTCACCTCACCCAAGCCACTTCTCGAGTGTTCAGCAGCCATCAGAGGATGAATGGAAAAACAGGCCAGGCAGAGAGGGGACCCAGGCTCTATGGCTCAGAGCTTTGAAGGGGTTTCAGCAAATTTGTGGCATTGAGAGAAACATTCTTTTTAATCAGTTCCTCCCTTTCGCTTGCTGGCTCCATGAATTTTTCCAGAAGGCAATGGCCCAGAACTTTATAGAAACCAAATGATATGTTACATGAGAGAAATGAAAGATAATTGATTCAGAAAATTAATCCCTCTCCTCTGTGTAGTTCAGGAGAGAGGGTTCTCCCACTGTCCTTGGACACCAAAGGGGATTTTATGTAAGGCTGATGTTAATTTGTCAAGTTGTGTAGCCTCAAAATAGTTCTTATAATAGGTTAGGGCTCCAGCAAGGAGTCATGCTGGCTTTGAAGGCAGAGCAATAAGCAGAGTCTGAAGGAGACAGAGACCAGAAGGCTCCAACTTACAGAGTGCCTTCTCCAAGGTTTAGACAGAAGTGTCCAAGCTTTTCATATAGCAACGGGACATTGTCATCTGTCAATGTGATGAACCATAATCATAGCTATCCTGAGATTCGCAAGGCCCTCGAACCTCCAGGTTGGACATGTCTGGTTTAACACACTAGAGGGCTCAATGCAGGAACTTCCATTATTCAGTCGAACTGACTGTTGGACTTGAATACTACTCCTGAGTATGGTTATAGGTTTTTATACACCTCACCTGCCTGAGAGTGGATGTCTCATGGCCTTAATTCCTACCCTGGGGATCATGGGACACACTGATTTCACTCCCTACCCACTACTCTTGGGTTTGGACAGCTTCTCAAGAAGTTTTGGGAGCCCGGTAAAGAAAAAGGAGCTGAGTATAGAGGGAGGTCCTCCTGTGGCCTGGCAGGAGTGTACCCAGAGAACTGGTGTTAGAAAGTAGTGCCCCCTGCTGGAAGGAGGTCTCCAGAACATGCATACAATTCAGCTGCAGTTCTTGCTTTTGCGCCATCAATCATTTCAACTAATGTTCAGAGAACACCCATGGCATCTGAGAAGTAGGAATGTCCAGAAAAACCCTATAAAGGACCACCTAGTAGACACACCTGCTCTGTTACGACAGTTCTGAAACAGCCACGGGCAATACAAATGAGTGTGGCTGTATTCAGATAACTATGTTCAACTTTTAGAGGTGAAAATATCATTCTCGGATTGCTTTTTCTCAACCACTTAGAACTGTAAAAGTCACTTCTAAAACACAGGCTGCACAAAAGAAGGCAGTGAGATGGGTGTGACCCGAGGATATAGTGTGGTTTCTCCAGTGTACAGACAGTGGGTGTTTGGCGGGCTTTCTGCTATAGTTAGTGATAGAAAAGAATAACTGTGAGCAACTTAAGAATGGACCAAACCTAATAGCATTCAATCCGAAGGACTCAGGGGTTCAGCAACTG
Source organism: Mesocricetus auratus (assembly GCF_017639785.1). Classification (NCBI taxonomy): domain Eukaryota; kingdom Metazoa; phylum Chordata; class Mammalia; order Rodentia; family Cricetidae; genus Mesocricetus; species Mesocricetus auratus. Next base: position 69,392,045 of record NW_024429182.1, read on the forward strand.
CTCATGGGCATTTGCTTCTTCCCATCACTGGCATCAAGCAGTAAATTCTGCATTTGAGGCTCTGCCCCTGGTGGTTTATGTTGGTGTGTACTCTGAAGACAGCTGAGGTCTAACAGCTCAGTCTAGGTCTAGGTGCTGAGTACCTCTTGCCTTTGAAGATACAGATACAATTCTGCTGTTAGGTTCAGGGAACAAAAATCCACAAATATAGGATGAGGTCCTCCCTCATTAGGCTTGGGGGTCTTTGTAGACTCAGTATGAACCTGTGGTACATGGCAGATGAATTAAGGTAGCACAGTGTAAGTTATGTCAAGAGAAGGAAAGGACCCGAGGAAGGTGTGTGGTCTTGCATTTTCCTTCCTGAGCTGGTCAGGTTCTGTCTTAGGAATGAGTCCGTTCCTCATCTAACACCCGTGCACTGGGGTTTACTTTGCGTTACACGAGATGGAGGGGTGGTTTCTCAGAGATACTGTAATACCCAGGCTGTCTTTCTGTCAGAGACCATTCCTGAGCTGATAATGCTGTGATACAAGCAAGAGGACGAAGTCAACGCATGGGGTCTGAAAGAGCGTGCGGGCAGCAGAACCATGGAAGGCTCCAGAAAGCACAGAAGCACGGCTAGATGAAAGAGGCTAATAGGAGTGCTGTGTCCCCACACCATGTACACTGAAAACAGAGTTCAAAGCTGGGTAGGTACTGGAAGGTTTGGGGAAATTCTTATTTTGTGATGAGAACCCCTGAGATGCAGCGAAGCCCACATTATCTGCTAATGGAACTATTCATTATTTGGGAATTGCTTATGCCCACTGTGTAGCGGACAACAATGTTTATGACTGTGATCCTGAGATACTAAATGTGCCACTAAAGAACAAATAATGATTATTATTGTCCTGACATGAAGTGTGTGCTGCTATGTTCCAGCTGTTTCAAAGCAAAACCATTGACATACATGTAACTTTTTATTGGGCAAAATATTTTATTACTAAGCATCCATTTAGTCTGCAGCCAACTTAGGCAAATGGACTGCCATTCTCCTTTTTATGTGGCCGTGGAGTTACTGGAGAATAAGTAAATGTGGCATCTCTTGCTCTGAAACATCTGAGATGCATTTCATGCCCACGTCTTGTGAAGGGACCAGTAAAGTGTAAGTGATTAAATGTCTGCCACTCAGAAACCCAGTGCGTCTGACCAGCTCATGCATACACAGTTCTCTCCATGTCAGCGTTTTTGGAATCATGTTGTCTTTCAACAAACTGTGCAGCCATTGGTTCTTTTGATCTTCCCCTCCCCCTCTCTTCCATTTTCTCCCTTCTTTTCAGATGAAAATTTATCTTCCTATCACTAGCATTTCACATTTTATGAGACTTAAAGTCATATGGCACAGCTCAAAATTTTGGTTGATGATGGACCACACATATGACAGTTGTCTCATAAGTTCACCATGAAGCCAGGAAATTCCTTTTGCCTAGTGACATTGTAGTCATCAGGCCATCAGAGCCTAACACATGACTCAAGGGCTTGTGGTGGTGCTGGCGCCAGCAAATGCACTGTTCTGGCACCTGTACAAAAGTATACTCTATGCAACTCTGTAGAGTGCATAGTACTTGACAGGGATAGGGACCACTGTGATCCTGGGTTATGCTCAGCAATAACGGTGCCTGTACATTTTGCAAGAAGTGAAAAGCATTGTCATAAAAACATCTCAAGCAGGCAGGGCATGGTGGTTCATACCTGTACTTCCAGGACTCAGGAGATGATAGCAAGAGAATTAGGAGTTCAAAATCAACCTTGACCACATAGCAAGACTAGCCTGGGTTACATGGAACCCTGTCTCAAAAATCAAACAACACCTTCCCTATACACCAAAATTCCAGTGAAATCAACCCCAATGAGTTAGTTTTCTTCGAGACCAGAGAACCATTTTGAGTGACCACACCTTTCTCCATCCAGGCTGTCATGAAATGCTCCATTTGACACAAGGCCTATCTCTAAGCATATGCTGCCATTCAACCAATTGTAATACTGAGTAAAACGCCAGGCTAGGCTTTCAGAATGTAACTGGAGATGCATTTTTTTTCAGCCTGTATCAGGGCTGTGTCAAATTCTCTGGCTATGAACTTGAACTTATTTATGATTTACTGCCCATGAGGAGGAGTTAACTCATGGGTTATTATACTTTGCATTGAAAATGATATTCAAGCCAGGAGCAGATTCACAGCCCACCCACTCCAGGTGTGCCAATGATAGATTTGCCTCTTTATCCTTCACGTGTGTGCAGGTTTTAGAGGGAAGACAGAGAATGCTGGTAGAAAAATGTTAACTTAATAAAGTAGATGAAGATCAGATTTCCCTCTCTGGCTGTCTCTTGCCCTGAATCCTTTGGTTGACTTCTTGAGACTTCCTATGATTTATAAGACCCACTCCTATAGGCCCGAGGCCCTTTGATTAAGAAACAAACCTCAGATTCAAATGGCAGGACCAGCTGCTGTGTAGAGGCTCGGGATACTTCCCACCATTTTTCTTGTGGTGTGACGATTATCATCTCTTTTTCTGGAAAAAGGGGTAGTGTACATATGTGATTATTTTAATGTATGTGTGTGGAGTATGTGTATTGAACATGGGTCCCTAGGCTTGCACAGCAAGCTCTCTACCCCTGGAACCTTTGCCCCAACCTCAAACCCAAGTAGACATTCCATAGCCTCAGACAGTCCTCACCTGCCCCACCCCCATTTCCCCCACATTTTGAGCCCCTGAGTTCTTGAGGAAGACAGTCTTTGGACTTCTTAAATGGATGTGAGGATATGTATTCTAGATTTCTTCTCACCCCAAATTAAATGATTATCTAAAGTGCTGTGATCTTGCTGATCACTTCTCTATTTATTAGAGGTCTGATTTTTAGTCCTGGGTTCTATCTCTGTAGCTGCTAAGCATCAGCTATACATGCTCACCCATTTCCCCAGTGATCCCCTCAGGAGGAAGTCAGTATGGGATAACAGTGATGTGTTGCTTGTCAGCCCTGATCAGAACTATTTAGAGACAGGTCCCCCTGGGGGTTTACTGTGTTCTTGGATAACAAGACAGGGTCCCCTCATGTGTACAGACCCTACATGTAGTCTTAGGTTGCTCTCTCTGGTGATCTCAACAGTGTATCAAGCAGGCATACTCTCATTTTTTTTTTAAGTTCCATTTTCTGAAACCCAGCCACACAGCATGAGTAGGAGCAATCACCATGGCAACAAGAGTGGAAGCTCTTGGTACATCTGTGCTCACTGGGACAAAAAATATTCACAACAGGTTCCTCCTTCTAGACTGAATGACATGGTTACTCTTGCACCAGAAGGGGTACAGAGTGCTGTCTACTTCCTTCAGATATTTCCAGCTTCATTTTAGAATGTGTTGAGGTGAACCAGCCCAGAGTTCACTTTCCAACCCATCAGTACTGTGTAGAGGAACTTCTAGACCTCATCCAGTCTCTGTCATATCCACCAGGGCCAGTGAGGGGAGTTGGGCATATATTTCAAAATACTTTACCAGTAACCCATTCTCTAAACTTTATGGTTATATGTTTGGCCTTTTTTTTCTTTTTTTAAAATTTAAATTAATAACAAGCTTGTTTTACATGTCAATCTCAGTTTCTTCTCCCTCCTCTTCTCCCCTCCCCCCCACTGACCACCTATCCCATCCCCTTTCTGCTCCCCAGGGAGGGTGAGGCCTTCCATGGAGGATTTTCAAAGTCTGTCATATCATTTGGAGCAGGGTCTAGACTCTCCCCCATGTGTCTAGGCTGAGAGAGTATCCCTCTATGTGAAGAGGGCTCCCAAAGTCCATTTGTGTACTAGGGATAAATACTGATCCATTACCAGAGGCCCCATAGATTGCCCAGACCTCCTGACTGACACCCTCATTCAGGGGGTCTGGAACAGTCCGATGCTGGTTCCTCAGCTATCAGTCTGGGGTCCATGAGCTCCCCTTGTTCAGGCAAGCTTTTTCTGTGGGTTTCTCCAGCCTGGTCTTGATCCCTTTGCTCATCACTCCTTCCCCTCTGCAACTGGATTCCAGGAGTTCAGTTTGGTGTTTAGCTGTGGGTGTCTGCTTCTGCTTCCACCAGTTCCTGGATGAAGGCTCCAGGATGGCATATTAGGTAGTCATCAATTTCATTATCGGAGAAGGGCATTTAAGGAATTTCTGTGTTTGTCCTTTCTTTAAAACAGAAAATGTGTGTTCATCCACAGAAGTCAATTCTTTGAAGTCATACCAATGGGTTTTGAAGCCTCTGGGTCATCTACACAGCCCCAACTTGTTTGCTTCTTGCCTGACAGATTGTCTTTGGTAGCAGGGGAGTATGGTAGTTGTGAACCATATTTTTGGGTCATCTTGGATCCTTGGCTCCAGTACACTTTGGAAATGACTACCTTGCACCTGAATATAGTGCTCATCCTGGTTTCCAGGCCAGGTGGGGAAGTTGTCACACAATGGGGAACTTGCACCTTACTCCTCTTTCTCAATGCCCTCGTGGAGTTCATACCATCTTGAGTCATCTGTCCAGTAGCCTTCAAGTCAGGCATATATCTGCAGTCTCCATATGGCACCCTCCCCGGGGGAGGGGGCGACATGGTGATAACTAGATATTTCTTGGCCAATAGCCCAATAACTACCTCCTCCCAAGACCCAGTTCCCAACCTTCAGCATTTAGAGCAAGTTGTGCGTCTGTTGTCTGCAAAGTAGGGATTTAAATTCCTGTCTGCTTTTTTCAAGTAACCCATGGAGAACCCTAGAAAGATGCAGAAAGTGTCACAGTAGGGGTGAGCAAAGCTAGCTTGGGAGATATAGTACAAGCTCCACAGAGGGCAGCGCGGGGCAGAAGCCAGATGCTGCTGTGTGAGTGAAATTGCCACTTCTCAGAATACGTGGGCAATCTCGTCAAGCCCAGTTGGGCAGAACAGGGAGCAGGTGCTCACTGGCACTTTTATTGTTTTGTTATGTGTGTAATACTCTTCAGCAGAGCAAAATAAACTCATATCCTGGTTATTTAATAACAAGGCAAAGGCCATACATTAAATCAGGGTGAAAAGACAAACAGAAGGGCACTGAATACTGTCCTCTGGCAGGTGGCAGGCACCGAGAGACACTGGGTCTGAGGGGGGTAAGGTGAAGGGGTTATGGGATTAAGGTGAGGGGTTTAGCTGCAATAAGGAAATTTCTGAAACAGAGGTGTGACGCTGAAGGCATTGCTATGTGCGGAACTGCTTCTATCTCCTAACTGGTGGCAGAGGTGATCAAGGCTACCTAAGGAGGAAGGGATCAAAGCAATGGTCGGCCCAGCTGCCCTGTGGGACAGGTGGCACCCATCTATTGGATAGGGGAAAGTTCCAGTAAGCTGTCAATTAGGAGAGGGTTAGAGGGTCCCTCCCAGTCTCAGGGCTATGAGTTATAAAGGGGGTGCTTTCAGCTGCAGGGAGCTGAAGTGAGTCAGGAGACAAGAGGCGGAGTCCTGAGAGAAGACATGTACAAACAGGCCTGCCTGTTACCTCTTTTATGAGCCAGGTGGCTTTGGAGTGACACTCCATAGACAGAATGTCAAGGGCTGGGGCCAGTGGCCTCCACACCCATAGAGATCCCAGCCTTAGGGTTGTTAGCTGGCCTGATAAAAAGGTTTTTTCTGGGTGGAAATATTTTCCTCCATGGCTTGATAGACATTTTTCTGGTTCATGATTTGGATGATTTCAAAGACCAAGTGTCTAGTTATACTCCAAGCTCTTTCAGTGGCATATGGCTGAGACCCTAATCGTATGTTCTTCCTGTGTGCTTAATGACAAGGACCGGGCAGAGTGATTATCAGTCCACAGACATAGTCTTGTGTTCATCTGACCCTTCCCCTCCCCATTTCCCTAACCTCCCTAGATCCCACATCCTTGCTCTGTGAGTTGGTTTAGAAGTCCCAGGAAGGCACGTAAGTTTGTTCTGAAAATCCATCTCCATGGGAACCAGAAACAACTGCTGCTGCTGAGTGGATGGATGCACAGAGAGAAGGACAAGCTGGCGACCTAGTCCATCTAGTGCACAGGTACACACACAGATGACTACTCACACACATGAAGCATTTAAATCTAAAAAAAAATGCTTCTCTTGGGGCTAGAGAGGTGGCTCAGCGGTTAAGAGCACTAACTGCTCTTCCCGAGGACCAGGGATTAATTCCCAGCACCTACATGGCAGCTCACAACTGTCTGTAATTCCACTTCCAGGGAACCCAACACCCATGGCAAAACACAAATGCACATAAATTTCAAAACTAAATACATTAATTAAGAATGCTTCTCTTTAAGATCTATTTTATTTTTAATTATATGTACTTGTGTGTCTGTGTGTGAATGAGTACATATGAGTGCAGTACTTGCTTGCAGAGACCAGAAGGGGCAGGCATGGATCCCCTGGAGTTGGAGTTACAGGGAGCTGTGAGACACTTAACGTGAGTGCTGGGAACTGAATTCATGTCCTTGGAAAGAGCAGTATATATTCTTAACTGCTGACTATCTCTTCAGCTCCATAGTTCATCACCTTTAAAGTCAACTCCATTTAAATCTCCATCTCTGGGCATGGACAAAATACAGACAAATGATTTTCTTGACTCTAACAGGTGGTCTCTAGTCCAATCTTGGATAAAGTCCATGTCTCCACTTGAAACTATGTGATACTAGCCTTCACTGTCTGCATTTCTGTAGCAGTTCTGGTCTTCAGTACCTACCAGAACTGCCCATTAAGCTCTGATCACTATATTCCAGTCTTCAGTCTCCCAACTCATCCAAATTCCTCCCACAAACTCATTCTAGAGGCTGAAGAACCACAACCATATTTAGCCAGAGTAACAACCCTGTTTTTCTTTTTGTTTGTTTTTAACTTTTTTATATTTAAATTTAAATTAGAAACAAGGTTGCTTCACATGTCAATTCCAGGTCCCTCTCCTTTTTCCTCCCCTCCTCCCGTGCCCTCCCACCAACCCCCACAATATCCCCTCATTTCCCCAGGGTGAGGCCCTCCATGGGGGTGTCCATAGTCTTTCATTTCATCCAGGGCAGGGCCTATACCCTCCCCCAAGAGTTCAGGGTGAGAGTGTATCTCTCATTATTGGATGGGAGTCCAAAGTCCATTTGTATACCGGGGATAAATACTGATCTACTACCCAAGACTCAATAGATTACCTAGGCCTCCTCACTGATACCCACATTCAGGGGGTCTTGATCAGTCCCATGCTGGATTCCCAGACATCAGTCTGACAACCCTGTTTTTTTGGTGCCAGTTTACTTCACCTCTCTGTGACTAATTACCCAGAACAGAACTTTGAGAGGAAAAATTGGCTCATGGTTTCAGAGGCCTTGGTCCACTGCTGCTAGGCACCATGTACTCAGGTAGAGCATCATGGGAGTGAAGGAGTACAGACAAGGAGGCTGTTCTCATGGAAGGCAGGAAACAGAGTGTGGAAGTACCAGGCACCAGGCACAAGTTGATGAGGAACATCCTTAACGATGGCCACTGCTGGTTGGGTCCCATCTCTTAAAGTTTCCAGAATCTTCCCATATAGCATAACCAGCTTGGGGCCAAACATTAAGTGCATGAACCTGGATGAACATTTCATATTCAAAACATAACAGTAAAATAGAAAAAACTGTATTTTACATATAGATGGAAATATTTTGTGCATTTTAAAAATGTATGCAAGCCTTTGAAGGAGAGCAGATAACCAAGTACAATGGAGGCATGTGTCAGGACATGGCCTTGTTCAGAGTTCTCCTGAGTTGTTCCTTATTACTTAAATTTAGGTCATCAACAGTTACAGTGTTTACATCTTCTGAGTCTCCCAAATACATCCTGCATGAGTCCTTATCTAAAGTCATGGAAGTTAAGTGATTCAACATTCTCTCTCTCTCTCTCTCTCTCTCTCTCTCTCTCTCTCTCTCTCTCTCTCTCTCTCTCTCTCTCTCTCTCTGTGTGTGTGTGTGTATGTGTGTGTGTATGTGTCTCTCTCTCTCTGTATTCCATCCCTTCCTTCCTCCACCCCTTCCTTCCTCCACCCCTCCCTTCCTCCATCCCTACCTCCTCAGCTCTTGTTTAAAATACTAGGTATAAAACAAAGGTACAACAGTTGCTTATCTCATATCCCAGCTGCCTTAGGTTTTTTTTTGGATAAAACATTGACCTAAAACAATTTGGGGAGGAAATGGTTTCTTTGGCTTGTAGGTTATTGTGTGTCATGGGAGAAGCCAAGACAGGAACTCAAGTCAAGAACCTAGAGGCAGGAACTGAAGCAGAGACCATGGAGGAGTGCTGCTTACCAACTTGCTCCTCATGGCTTGCTCAGTCTGCTTTCTTATACAACCCAGGAGCAACTGTCCAGGGATGAAACCACCCACAGTGGGCTTCACCTTAGCACATCATTCATTAATCAAGAAAATGCCTCACAGACATGCCCATAGGCCAAACTGATGGAGGCGATACCTTAATTGAGGTTTCCTCTTTCCAAGACTCTATGTTGACAAAAACTAATCAAGACAACAATAGATTGAAAATAATAATGCATAAGTTTCTGATTAATCTTCCCACCTTAAGAGTAGATGTAGGAAGCACTTCTACACTGAAATGAAGATTATTGGCCCGGCAAGATAGCTTATTGGAAAAAGGTGCTTGGTGCCAAGTCTGATGATCTAAGTTCTATTCTTAGAACCCAAGCAATGGAAGAACAGAACCAGGACTGACTCTTACAAGTGATCCTCTGACCTCAACATGTGCACCATGACATGTGTGTACATTTTTATAAACATACACAACATAAATGAAAATTAAAATCTGAACTCCAGATTATTTTGTTATAAATGATGTAACTTTTCTCCTTGCAGTGTGTTTTCATTTAACTTTTGAAATCCTGTGTCTAGTTGTGTTACAGACCTATAAAATGCATCTCCCATTAACAAGAGGCCATCATGCAGAAGTTATTTTAAGAAGACAGTGCTGGGCGCAGCTGGGTCAGGAGCCATCTGTTCCCTGAGCCTCACGGTTACCTGGCTCTCCTGTGTCTGGTCTGTCTGTCAGCACATCAGCCTGGACTCAAACTGTTTACCACTCTGGTGATTAATACTTAAGCTAAGATCTCGTGGGGAACCAGTGCCTTCAATTTGATTTAGAACTTGCACTATTCCTCCATGGTTAGGAATCAATCCTTTTAGAAATCCACTTGTCTGCATGCATCATAACTTTGAGTCCTTTGCTGGGTTCTACACTGACTGGTGGTACTTCTATCCAGGAGTAAGAGGTAATCTCCGCCACTACACGTTTGGGTATGGACAGGAGAACAGGCCACCTGATCCCCTTGACAGTTTCTGGGCTGGGAGATTCCTGCTCCAGCAAGGAGGTGGAATTATTGATCCATAATGCCTCTTCCCAACTTCTACGACCATCCACAAGTTCCCTGGTGCTGTGACCTCATAGTACTATCTGTTCTCTTTGTCCATTTCCATCCCAACCCTGCCATGTTTTGTGGATTTGTGGGTTCCAGTTGTGTGTAAAAGGATGGGGCTGAACTAATGAGCATGGAGTGAACAAGAGCTCGGCATATCAAGAACACACCCCACACAGTTTCCTGTCCCCGTGTCTGGCGTACTCACATACACAGGGAGGGGAATCTGCTTTGGAGCTCTGGTCACTGTTGCTCTGGTTTTCTGTTGCAGAGGCAGAACCTCATCTCGTGGCCCTCTTATTTCCCTTGCTTCCACTTCCATTCATTATGGGACAAGGAAGCCCCTCTTGGAGGGGCTGTTTTGTGTGTTCAAATGTTCTGTACAACTGGTACCTCTCCATGTGTGTTAAGAATGCTAGCTCTCATTATTTGCTCATTCACTCACTTGACAATAGTTTATGAGTGTCAGCCTGTGCTCAATTCCTCCCTAGACTCTGGGGATACAGTGGTGAGCAAAGCTACCATCTCTTCCATATCGTCTTTCAAGCAGGTGAAAATTGTGTGAAAGCCACAGGAAGCAGTAGAAGGATGGATGTCTGAGGTAGGGTGACTCAGGTGGACATTTCTGAGAAAGCTGCATTAGATCAGAGAGTCAGAGAGCGAAAATATGCCAGACAGTCCCCCCTGCCCTAAAATGGGAGAGAGCATTGCACACAGGGACAGCAAAGGGCTCAAAGGAGCAAGTGCTTGGATTCAAGGGAACCAGTGGGCCCACCGTGGGTTTATCTAAGAAAAGAGAGGCATTAGTGGCTCTTAGGAAGCCGGCATGGTTCATAATATGTAAAACCTGTGCTGTTTTCAATCTTGATTATGATGTTTTAAAATTTTTTATGTGTGTATATGTGTTCATTTTGTGCTTATGTGTTTGAGTGTGTATGTAGTATATTGTGTATATGTTCATGTGCACAGATGTGTGTACCCACCCATGCTCATGCTCAGACTCCAGAGGAAGATGCCAAGTGTCCTGCTTCAACACTCTCCCTCTTATTCCCTTGAGACAGGGTCTCCTGGAACCTGGAGGTAGGCTGGCAGCCAGCAAGCCCCTGCAGTCCCTCATCTTCACCCATAGCACCACGGTTGTAGATGTGCATGTCTATGCCTACCTACTCTTCACTTTTGATGCTCATCCCTTCAAAAGGCAAATTCAGAGTCCCTTTCCCTAAGAGAGCAGCCTGTACCAAATGACTAGTGATGGTGTGTGCTGCTGGAAATTACGACAGAGATCAGAGCATGAGGACACGCCTCCTTGCTCTCCTCTGGATCACTTGCTCTGGTAGCGGGCAGCCACCATGTGGTAAAAGAACACAAGAAGCCCCGTGAAAAGGTCTGCATGGCTAAGACCTCCCACCCACCAACACTTTGGAATCCCAGGTTGGAAACAGAACTCCCGTCTCCAGGGAAGTCCTAGACAACGCCATGATTTCAACCTCAAGAGTGATCCCAAGTCAAAAGCCCCCAGCAGAGCTACTCCAGAGTTCTTGGCCCCCAGAACTGTGAGATAACACTGAATTGCTGTTTTAAGCTGTTAATTTGGGAATAATTTGTTACATAGCATTATATAACCACTACACTGAGGTTACTGTCATGTTTAGGAGCTTCAGGGTTTTTTCAAGTGGAAGAGGGAAATCACTGAGACGTTTATGACAGCAACAGCATCATCAGATTTCACCTCACAAAAGTCTCACTTTGGTTTCTGCAAGCATCAAGAGCAGTTTGAAGATGGCCAGAAGTTGAAGTAAGGAACATTTCAGAGGCTGAGTCAGTCATAACACACCGAATTACATGTATCTGGAATCTTCAAGCAAAGCTTATTTAAACAGTAAGCCCATTTAATATTTTGTCTTGGAAGAGGTCCTGGTGTATGTAGTCTCTAGAGCAGTTAATCCCATCCTAACATCCTGAGAATCCTCCCTCCTTTTGTCCATGCCTTGCTTGAATTAGAGCGTCGACTTTGCCCTTGCTCTAACTTGTCTCATGGAGACCCATGATAGCTGTCATGATTGTGGATGTGACATCCGGAAGCGACAAAGTTGGCTGAAGAAAAGCCCACCTCTTTTTGGGAGCGTGACAGTTCCTCTGAAGTGCTTAGCAAGTGCTCCCTTACACATTACTAACCAAAACTGTGTTCCATGCTCATGGTACACCAAGCATGTTGAGACAAGAAGAACTCCTGTGCTTGGCTTGGGCTAGGTGCCATGATGATGTGGAGTAGGGTGGTGACACAGATAGGATGAAAGGAAGCTGTTAGATGTACTAGAAACCTGGAGAGAAAAATCATGTGTGGCTCTGAGAATTTTGGAATGAGCCAACAGGGCTATAGAAACACAGTTTTCTCAGGTGAATATCCGTTGGGAAGACAGCTGTAGGAAAGATGGACAATAAAGACTTGGCTATTTTGTGTGGGTGGGGCTCATCGGAACTTGGCTCAGTTTGCTAATCATTGTCTGTATTAGCTACTCTTTTGTTGCTGTGACAAAACACTGGACAAAAACAAGAAGAAAAGGTTCATTTGGCTCTCAGTTGGGAGATACAGTGGGAACTTCCCATCACGGCGTGGAGTTCATGGTGTTAGGAACTCAAGGCAGCCGGTCATCTTGCATCCACAGTAAGGAAGTAGAATGAAAAATTCTGCCTTCCTTTTACTCATTTCAGGACCTCTGGCCATGGGGTAACACCACCCACATTTAGGGTGGATCTTCCTGCCTCAATTAACCTATTCTAGATAATCCTTCACAGGTCATGTCCAAAGGTTGTCTCTTTAATGACTATAATACCAACCATCACAGCATCACAGTCTTGAGGATACAGCACCCAGGACTTCACAGATGGGTCTCCTGATACTAATGGTATAGCACTATAGGGTCTAGCTAGAGGGGCATTTCAACGATGGAGACTTGTCAACAGTTATCAAGACTGTGTGACTTCCAGGTTAGGCTCGCTAATGATCTTTGTTAAAGAAGGTGATCCATAGCATGACTTGTGGCATGGATTTCAGTGGATGTCCTAGTATCATTTTACAGTGGACACTCACAGGAGTTTTCTTGGCTGCTAGATGCATGGCCTTATTACTTCCATGAACAATAACACAAGAGTTTGCCTCCAGGATAAACTTTCTGTTTTAAAAGCTCTTTGCCTCATTAATAGATGGACCCATGAATATAGAAGAGCTAAAAAGAACACCCTCACCACATTTAATTACTCATGTTAAGTGTGGTCAAGACTAAAGCCACATGCAAGCACTTAGTTTGACAACATTGTTAAGTATCTGAGAGGCATCGGGCACTGTCCTAGGTGCTGAGGATACCACACCCATAACTGGTGTTCCATCAACCATTGGCAGCTGGCTAAGTAAATGTAGATTTATCCAGGAGGAAGCAGGAGGCCTATGAACCATGAAAAACAATGGGTTTTCCTTTTTGGTGTAATTTATTCTTTCTAAAAACAATAGGAGAAAAAGGATATCAGTCTTGAGTCTGAGATTTTATAAAGAATGAACAAAAAGGTGGCCTGATTGAATCTTTAAAAATGTTTTAATATTATGTATGTGAGTGTTTTGCTTTCATGTTTGTCTGTGTACCGCATGCATACCTTGTGCCTATGGAGGCCAGAACAGGGTATCAGACTCTCTTGAACTAGATTTACAGATGGTTTCGAGCCTCCATATAGGTACTGGAAATTGAACCTGGGTCTTCTAGAAGAACAGTTAATGTTTGTAACCACTGGATCATCTTTTCAGTGCCCCCAAATGAATCTAATTAGTTACAGGTCTAGTCATGTGTAGGGTCAAACCATACTTCTTCCCATGGTGTAGAACCATAACTGGGTTGAGGTTTGGGATCTTAAGAGTTGTGCAAGTCTGTGCATAAATTTGTAGTGGCCTTGAATTTCCCCAGGTGGACAAGTGTGGTTAAGTTTGTAGATCAGCTAAATACATCCTACCAATTTTGAGATTTTCCGATTTAATATTTGTGAATTTATCTTCAACTATCTGAAATACACCCACATGCTTCTTTTTACCTTTTCTTTCTGTTTCATGCAGTGTTACTTAGAGCAGCATGCGACATGGAGAATGAACTTTCATATACTTATTGGCTAAATGGATATAAGAACTTTCTCCCACTGGAAGCTTTCTGATTATTTTGCTTTCCTTTTTCTGGATTTCAGGAACTAGGAGTGTTCCACTTTAGTTTCAGACTTAATCACTTAAAGATGATAATTCCAGTTGAATACCAGACTGTAAGATCCTTCCAACTAGGGACCAAATCTTAAACTTCTCTTGAAGTCAACCTCTCAAGCTGGGATAAAGGAATCCATTAGGTACTGGTTGATTGAGACAGGACTCAAGAGGCTAGGGAGAAGCTGGAAAAGTCTTTGCAAGCAGAATGACCAGCGTTCAATACTCAGAATCCATGTAAAATAAGCCAATTGGGGTGGCACACACACTTGTAAGCCCAGTGCTGGGTGGTCGGAGACAGGCAAATCTCTGAGTCTTGCTGGCCAACTAGGCTAGCCTGATTGGTAATTTTGGCTAGAGAGAGACTCTATTTTTAAAAACAATAAAGTGAATGGTACCTGGGATGAACAACAGCTAGAGTTGTTCTCTGGCCTTTGCACGCATGCACTTATAACAGCATATTTATGCATACACACACAATAGGAGCTTCCAAACTCAGGAAGGACGCTCTTCCACCCATACAGTTCTCAGCAGCAGCGGAGGTGTGTGGCTCATGAAGAGAAATATATATATATATATATATATATATATATATATATATATCTCATTTCAGGAATAAAATGCAGAAGCAACAGGAGGTTGCTTAATTTCTAGGCAGTGGCACTGGCTCTATTTCAAATGTGACTGTGTGCAATTGTCATTAAACCATCAGCTGTGTGTGTGACTATCAGTTTATACCTTTGGGACGTGCACCATAGACTCAGATGTGTATGTTTTGTGGAGAAATCAACTACCCCTGAAGATATAGAAATAAAATGCAAAGTGATAACATGTGCTCTCCCCCCACAAGGGATGACAGCCAGGCATTGGAACTTCTGGATGGACACGTTGGAGGCAGGAACTGGAGACAGAACTTGTGGCATCTGAGCTCTGCCTGCCCCTTGAAGCTGTGTGAAATGAATGGGGATCAATGTGATCAAAATGAAGGAGATGTGTTTGTTATTGAAGATTTCGGGCTATTTGGCTCATGCATTCTGCATTCAGTGTGAGACAGTGCTGACATTGTCTCCAAGAAAGCAGTAAGTTCGTACACTATTTGCAAGGGATGTGCTGGCCAGAAGGCACGATGTTTTCCAATGGTTGGATTGTCAGAAAACTGGCAAGGTCAGAATGTGGTCTGGGGGTCTCATGGATCCCACTCTCTAAAGAGACACTCTTTGGAACAAGAGCCAGCATGGAGAATTACCCTGGCTGTCTCTCCTGGCAAGTTAACATGGGCTTTGAGGAACACAGACAACTGTCACAGTGGCTCCAGGGGTATTTTCATTTTATAAAATTGATTTTAGCCTTTCTGAAAAGTTGCAAAAATTGTACAGAATTTTGACATATCCCTCATCTAGTGTCTCCTAAAGTTAGCCAATTATATAAGTATTGTATAATGATCTGAAGAAGATGGTAGTATTCACTGGAAAGCTCAAGTTCTTATCCAGTTTTGCTAGTTTTCCATAGGAAGACACATTGCCCTGAGTTACTTGCCTTAACATTTGCCAATTGTAATGGTCTACTCTTCTTTTCTCTCCTCCCTTTCCTACTCTTTTCTCCCTCCTCTTCCCCTTCCTGTTTCTTCTTCCTTTCCTTCTTTCTCCTGCTTCCTCCTGCTCATCTCCCCTCCCTTTCCTTTCAAGGTTGATTTTTGGCTGTCTCCCTCCTGAGTACTGGCATTAAGAGGTAGGTGTACACCATCATGCCTGCTGATCTTGACAGTTTTGAAAGTTACAGAGCAGCTGTTTTCTAGACCATCTTTAGGTTTTCTGGTAGTTTCTCATTATGCAGTGGGGTAACACACATTTGACAAGAATACTACAGGAATAGTTCTCCATACCACTTAGGGTTGCTGGTGATACTCTGATATACATGAACTTGACCTTGATCTCACGGCTAAAGTGTTTGCCAGTTTTCTCTGCTGTAAAATCAGTATTATTTCATTTGTGTCAGTAGATACTAAGGGAGATTTCCTTCACTAATTTTACCACCTGCAAGAAAGGATCTGTGAAAATCGTTACTGAGGACATTGCCTGTTGTTATCATGAAGTTTCCTCGTTCCCCATTTCTGTCTACATTTTTCAGTTGAAATTCCAAGGGACATCAGTCTCCTCCCTAATCTAATAACAATTATGCTTATAAATATCATCAAGGCAATAGGAACCCAAGGATAGTTATTATTTTGGATGAGGTATAATCCAGCATTGTCATTACTCGTCTTGTGACTCAAGTTGCTCATACATTGGCTGTTAGGATCTCCTGTGGCCTTGCTGTCCTGCTTCTTAAACAGTCTGACCATTTTTAAAAATAATTTAAAATTTGTTAGTAAATATAATTACATTATATCCCCCCCTCCCTTTCCTCCATTCAACCACTCCCATTCTCCCCAAGTCCCTCTCGAGTCCATGGCCTCTTTTTGTTTAATTAACACACACACACACAATCATAAATATACAAGTGCAACCTGCTGAGCCTGTGTATATATATATGATGGCCACTTGGAATTGGTTAAGCAACTAGGGGATTCATCCCTAGGGATGACTAATTCTCCCACTCTCAGTAGTCATTAGTTGCTTGTAGCCCCTCATCTAAGGACAGGGCCCCTTGAGACTTCCCCCTCCTATGTTAGCTTGTCTATTAATGTCATTGTTTGGGTCTTATTTAGGTAGTGACATTGTTGGGGCTATAACTTCTCTGTCATTTCTAGGAGATGCAATTGTACAGCAGAGTTTCTGTTTCTTGCCTCTCACAATCTCTGTGACCACACTTCTGAAATGGTCCCTAAGCCTTAGGTGCAGGAGTATGTTGTAGATGTATCTATGGGCAGCCACAATCAGTTACTCTCTGTACTTTGGCCAATTATGATTTTCTGTGATTTTTTTCCATGTGCTACAAAAAGAAACTTCTTTGATAAGGGTAAGAGTACATTTATCTGTGGGTAAGGAATTATCTGAATTAGATACTAGACAATAAGGATAAGTACTTAGAATGCAGTTAGATGTTATTATTGATCTATAATCAGATGTGGGTGCTCCTCTAGTATCCATGACCTCACTGGCTCTGGAGTCATCGGCTAGGTTTCTAGTATCAGGCATGATTCCCCTCCTGTTGAGCAGACCTTAAATCTAGACATCATTGATTACTGTCAAGATATGAGTGCCATTATTGCACCTCCCGCCCCCTTGGCATGAAGGTCATTGCTGTGGTTCACGGGCATCATTGCTGTGTAGAATAGGTTACTTCCCTCCTCTGACAGCTTGCATAGCACCTTCTGGTACTGTGAATGCTAGTCCTTGGAGATGAGGTTTTCAGGTCAGATGCATCTAGAACCTTCTGAATTCTGTGCCCCAAGTACCAGGTTCCTTCAGCAAGAGGAACTTACCTTCAACCTCTGGGGGGTAACCAAGGACAATTACAATAGTTTGCATTGTTTTGGGAGTCTCTTGGACTTCTCTGACCAAAAATTCAAAAAGAGGTTTCTTATGCTTGTTGCTGAGTTTTTGTTAGATTCTCTCTTCATTTAAGATTGTGCACACACACACACACACACACACAATCAACTTCAATGCATTATGTGTATTTTTAGATAAATATAAAAAATACATTTGAACATGCTTTGATTTTCTGGCACCACAAGATAGTCTTGACTTTTCAGTGGCAACTGTAGAGTTCCAGTCATCATTTTAGTTTTACCTTAAATTTCAGATTCAGTTTAGTTAAAAACCAATGAACCCTCATGAGGCCAGAAGTCCTTTTGTGTGTAACAATGTCCTTGAGACTGTTAACATACTTATGAAGGTTGGAGATGTTTCACAATGTGGTTGAATAGGAGCCTGTATCTTGGGGAGATGGGAATGAGCATCCAAATAGCTGATGGGAAGACTTCTCTATTACCCACAAACTATGTTTGCACCCAGGATTTCCCTGTGACTCTTAACACTGAGCAAACTAGACACCATCTATATGTACAGACTTACTGCAGGGATCAAATGAGCCTTGCTTGAAAATGCTTTTCAAAACTATTCAGTGTTTTGAAATCTGTGAAATGCTAGCATTATGGTTTCTGTAAACACTTGTTCTCATCCTCAGGCTGGCTTTAGAATGGGGCTGGCAGCCCATTCCATTTAACACCTATGTTTTTCAGGAAGCGAGGCAGACATGTAGACATATTGCCAAATGTGCCCACAGCATCAGGCGGGTAGAACTGGCTAGAATCAAAGTCCTCTAACTCCTATTGGGGTGTTCTGTCCATTACAACATCCACTGTTTAAGCAATGCTTTCTTACCAAGCCCTGTAACAAGCACCATGATTAAAGAAAAACAATAAGCTACTTTAAAAATAGAATTTAGGTAGATAAGAGATGGGGAAAAAAATCAATTGTCCTTTCAGAAATGCTGTTACTCTAAGGTTTGGTGTATGTGTGCCTATGTTCATATATTATGTGTGTGTGTGGGGGGGTACATGAGTGTACATGTGTGTACAGATTTGTGCAGGTGTGTGTGTGTGTACGCGTGCATGCATGTGGGGGAGGGCAGAATTCAACCTCAGAAGTTAACTTCAGAAGTCAATTCTCTGTGTTATGTGTGTGTGTGTGGGGGGTACATGAGTGTACATGTGTATACAGATTTGTGCAGTTTTGTGTGTGTGTGTGTGTGTGTGTGTGTGTGTACGTGTGCATGCATGTGGGGGAGGGCAGAATCCAACCTCACAAGTTAACTTCAGAAGTCAATTCTCTGTATTATGTATGTGTGTGGGGGTTACATGAGTGCACATGTGTGTACAGATTTGTGCAGGTGTGTGTGTGTGTGTGTGTGTGTGTACGTGTGCATGCATGTGGGGGAGGGCAGAATCCAACCTCACAAGTTAACTTCAGAAGTCAATTCTCTGGAGCTACCCACTCATTTTTTTTTGATTCTCTAACATTTTCTAGGATTTTATTTTTATTTTTAATGTGTATAGGTGTTTTTCCTGCCTATATGTCTATGCACCATATGTGTGCCGTGCTAACAGTAGCCAGAAGAAGGGGTCATATTCCCTTGGACTAGAGTTAGAGCCAGTTTCAAGACACCCTGTAGATGCCGAGCACGAACCTGGGTCATCTGAAAGAATAGCCAGCACTGTGCCATCTCTCTTTGTTTCTGACACAGGGTCTTTCCATGGCCTGGAGCTCATCAACGAAAGCTAAGGTGATGGCCAGTAAAAGGCCAGGGATCCTAGTGTGTCTGCCTCCCCAGTGCTGGGTTTATAGACCTGGACCACCACAATTGGATTTTTATGTGGTTTTTGGGAGGCCTGTACTCAGGTCCTCACGCTCTTCCCATGGCAAGTACTTTGCCTACCGAGCCTTCTCCGCAGACTCTACTGTAAACTTTCTGTCTGTTCATTTTCACCCTTATTCTTGGATTACTAATTAGAGCAGGGATAATTCATTTCTGCAAGAACACAGCACATGATAAGGTACCTCTGTTCCCAGAAAACCATTCCCTGAGCCTTGTTCTTGGAAGCGATTCCACGGCTGTTGCTGATGGGGACCCCCACACACGGCAGCAAGGACAAAGTGATGCCAAACATCTGGATATTTGGAAATGACTGGGGTTCGCCTTCTATGCCTTCTTTTTTTCTTCCAGATGTTTGAAATCATGGATACAAAGTCTCAGTGTCTAGTATATCATGGAAGAAAGGTTTTATTTAAGAAAAAACATTGCATTTTCATAATCTTAAGATCTGGGCCTCCCCATTTTAAGGCTAGAATATTTATTTGTTGGAAGACACATGGACTTTCAGAAATGTCTGGTCTGGAGAGATGGCTTATTTGGGAAGTACTTGCCACACAAGCCCAAGGACCTGAGTTTTAATCCCAAGCAAACATGTAATACGCCAGGTATGGGGGCTTGCATCTAGTGCTTGGGAGACAAAAATGGGAAGATCCCTGGAGCTTGTTGGCCGGCCACTTTGGCCTTCTTGGTGATCTCTAGGCCAGTGAGATAGCCTGTCTCAAAAACAGAAAAGTAGACAGTGTCCAAGGAGTGTCCTCTGAGGGGGACTCTGGTTAAATCGGTAAACACCAGGCTCAGTAAGACGTATTTTATCAAAAAGCAAGGTGAAAAATGATTGAGGAAGACATCTGAGGTTAACCTCTGACATCCATGAGCATCCATAGGCATCCACATACATGCACACATACACACACCACACACACTCAAGGAAAAAAAAAAGCAGCGTATGCTTCAAAGAGACCTGATCCCTGCTTTTCTGCCGAGTCTATGGAGACGCCTCCCATAAACCTGTGTTCAGAACTCTCCTCATCATTGGTCAGTTGGATTCTTGGGCCCTGTATAGCTGGACAGGGAGCAGCTGCTCTCTGCATGCAGATATGGGTAAATGAAGGAGCCTTTCAATCTCGTCATTTCATCTTTGGCAACAGTAAACACACAGGACACCGAGTCATCTCATCTTTGCTCACAGTAAATATGCAGGACATGTCCTGCTGTCCCTGAGCTGGTCTCTAGGACTCTAATCAAGCAACAAATATATTCTTTCTTTGTGTGGCAAACTTACTATTGTTATTTGGAGTAGGCTTATTAAGGAGCAGACTTACTCTCCCTCAGTCATAAGAGATCTGACTCAAACCAGCTCTGTGTCTCAGTGACGGCCCATTTTACCTGTCTAAAACATTGCACTGGGTCTACCAATATAGGTGACCAATAAATGAACATTGAATAAGCAAGAGCACAGGGGATGGATATAGTATGCCTTTTTCTGTCCAAGTACGAGCCTGTAAGTTTCAACTTTTTGTTTCAATGGCAATTTATCAAAGTATCGGAGACAAGTGGGGGATAGAAGAGTCTATTTTTGAATCATCAAATGGGCAGGGATATTACTCAAAGGAAGAAAAAAGAGACAGGCAAAGTATCTGAATAATTCACCAGTGGATAATTAGCCTGGATGGTTCTCACTACCAGAAATTCCACAGCTCAGGATCCTTTGTTCAGCCAATAGCCACAATCTGTCTCATTTCATTACATCAGATTTTTAATGAGGAAGGAAAGCACTCATTTGTTAAGAGCTTTACTGTGTTTCAGACACTAGGCTAGGCAGCGAGGCCAGCTTTGTGGGGCCTTCCAAGACTCTGCACTAAAAGGGTCCTGTGCTGACCTGAACTCTGTGGTTATCACATGAAATTCTTCATTACTTTGAAGCAGGGGTCTTCCATTTAGGCTATTTCACAGGGCCTGGAGAATCCTCTAACAAATTCTACTGGCCAGTTTCTTTTTTCTCACGAAATCCTCACATGAATGCAAGTTTATCAGAGAATACCCCATCTGGTCAGGAGGGCCTGGATGACTGGTCAACCTAGCATCACATCAGAGAGCCTGGATCTGGGCTTTTGTCTGTCTGATTCAAAAGCCTCTGAGCTCTCCTCCCTGCCCCACGCAGGCAGAGGATGCAGGCCCAGATAAGGAATCTCTCAAGCCTTGTTATTCGTTTACTGGGTCAGTAATTTTTGAGAACCTAATATTTGTCCACCACTTTGTGTGTGTTTGTTCATTCAACAATAGACATTTATCAGGCTCCTGTGTAGTCTCAGGTCCTGTCTGAGGCTACAGAAATAAGGCAAGGAATAAGGCTGACAAGATTTGGACATTCAAAGGGGTCACCATCGAGTACGTGTGTGTGCATGCACGTATGTGTATGTGCATGTGTGTGTGCATGTGTGTGTGTGTTTAGGAAACAAAAAGAGTTGATGATAAATAAGTTTATACAAACTAGATGATTTAGGATGTTGTAAGTAGAATGAAAGAAATAAATAGATTGCCTGCTTGATCTAGGGCAGCAGAATATTCTTCTCTCCAAGAAGCAAATGTCGAAGCTGAGGCCAGAAGAATTCAGCCACTGAGGCAGCAGTGTCAGCACCCTTCAGGGGAAAGCCTGCATGAAGGCAAAAGTTCCCGGGGCTGGAAATAATTGAGCAGGTAGCACAGATCCTCAGTGCAGCTCTTTGAAGCACTGACTAATCTACATTTTACAGATGAGAAAACTGAGACGTGAGAAGAAAAGAAACCAGACAGAGTTTCAGCTGGTGGGAGACAGAGAAGTAATGTCTATTTCCGGGGCTAATGCAATCAGTTCTTGCTCCACCCTGGCCTTCTTGGAGCAGCAACCTGATGAAGAAATTTGCTGTAGATTTAGATTGAATCCAAATTGAGACATCTCTCACCATATAAATATTCATTACCAGTTTGCATCACATTTTCCAGCTTGCGCTTTCTTTTTCCTTTTCCTTCCCCTAGTAAGTACAACTTGTATTCTGTGGACTCCATGGATCCTAGCTGAAATTTTTGGCTTGCCTTGGGTCTGGGGGTTATCACAAAGTGACGGTATGTCAGAGAGGATGGTGTTCTACTTCACCTGATTGGAGGCTCCTTGATTTAAACTGGGAGTCTTGACATCCCAGGAGACAAGAACTGCTTCCTCGTCAGGATGGCCAGAGTCAGCCTTGTCCTGCCTGCCTCAGTTGAGATGCTCATGGTACCCAGCACTGAGCCGTTACTTCATGGGCCAAAGTGGATAAGGATGCTGATCTAGGCTGTAAATGGGGCCATCCCACTTCTATATCCCGTGACTCCCTTACTCTCATTGTGCTCTGTCTGAGTCTTGTAGGGTAAGGAAGCTTCACATCATCCATTCATTGCTCTGCCTGGAACGATTTGGGCTATATCTTAAAACTGGAAATAACAATTGTTATTGTTACATGTATGGGTAACTGTTATTGTTACATGTATGGGTAACTGTTATTGTTACATGTATGGGTAACTGTTATTGTTACATGTATGGGCATTTAAATCATTTAAATATAAGGCACACACATTGAGCTGTAACCTTGGTGACTGTAATTCAATGTGCACTTGCATTGCAGTTGAATACACTAAAATGGGCATTAGTGCTTATTTCTAGCTGTGGATTTCAATGCATTGTAGTTAATTACTGGGTCAGATCATTGCTTTATTGCTCTTGGCTATAAGATTTATTAAGTGAAACTTGAATAAAATGTGACTTTTTTTAAAAAAAGTAAGTTATAAAGCTCCATATATTGTAAAGTTAGAATGAGTTTCTTCACATAAAGATGCCAATTTTTGGTAGTCTTAACAAAGTCATTGTATTCAATATTTTACATTCCAGTGTTGCATAAGCGACAATAGCTCTACCCCCCACAAGTCACTTCTGATTTTTGATATAGCAAAAGTTGGATACTAGACCATGCCTACCAGGAAGCAGTTGGTCTCCTCTGACTTTATTCCTGGGTGAATATTAATTAGAGTGTTCTTTACAGAGCATCAAATGTGTCTGCAATCTGAGGGGGAGGGGAGAGTGGTGTTCAGGACAGCCCTGGCTTGTCTGCTTCAACAGTGTTTGGTCTGTGGCCCGCCTTAGGAGTGGGTGAGTAGTTTGTGAAGTTCTACCATAAGTGGGATCCTCCCAGCATTTATACTTCTTTTGAGACAGATGAGGGTGTGTGTGGGTGACTGGGTGCTGTGTGTGTGTGTGTGTGTGTGTGTGTGTGTGTGTGTGTGTAGCTAGTAATTTTACTAGTATGATTTTCTTTATAATTCCTCCACCTCGACATAAACATGGTTATTATCAGAGGGTTTGCTTTGCATGTGGATATCTGGTCCATGCTGAAAGGAAATTATGCAAAACTTATTTCTTAGTGAAAGTAGTTGGCGCTGGTATCTGTGTGACTTTGGTCAATTAAAGAATGATGCCTCCAGGCTGATCACGATCTTGTTATTTCCCTCCCTTCCTACGTCATTTGGTTCTTCCCTAGCCCTAACAACGTTTCTTTGATTATGCCTTAAGTACCGAGATGGAGACCCACTCTTATTTTGTTCCATGTTGATAGTCATAGTAATCTACTTCCAAAAACCTACCCTTTTGGATACCTCCCCAGGCTCCCACCTCACTCACACGAGGTCTTCCATTGTTTCGATTTGTGAGAAATTCCTATTTTCTGGCTCTTGGTAAGATGAAGTTCTCCAACCCACAGCCTGGCTATTATAAACCAAGGAACATCTGAGATATGCCGTTGACTCTTCCCTGCCCTGGGGGAGTGTACACAAGGCCTCTGGACTCACCCCCTGTCAGAGCCCGAAAGCTCTGCTGAGCTGGCCCAATTAGCCACTTCATGGAGCAAGGTGGCAGCAACCACTGATTGGGTCAAAACTGATTTACCCGCATGACTCTTGAGTGGCTTTCTTTTGTTTCCGGGAAAAACGAGGGAAGACTCTCAGTAAAATGTGGCTCTTCTCAAGAGTACACCTACTATCTAATTGCACACGCTGCAGAAACGCTGAGCTCAGCAGCCTCGGTGGTGGTTCCAGATGCCCAAGGGCTTTGGGCCCTGATGAGATGTCTCAGTTCACCCTCTGCCTGGAGATCACAAGCCATACCTGATTTACGCCCACAGCGATGCTTTCCCACAGATTCCGATGTTTCTGGGAGAGACCTGGTGCTGCCGTGTGGCATCAGATAAAGGTCATTGCCTCTTGCTGTCTTCATGCTGATGGTACCCGCATGCTTTCTGCTCCAGAGAGAACAGTGTGCTCTGATTAAATCACATTCCCTTGGCTCAGGCGGAACACGGCGGGGAGGGCAGCGAGGGTCCATGTTTCTGGGTCAGTGGATGGTGTCTTTCCTTTGCCATGCTTGGCAGGCAGCCTTTGATGGCCACATGAGCACAGTTTAGAAATTCGAGGAAGATCTGGAGCAATCTGTTATCGGCTTCAGGATCGCTGAGTGAACCATGTACTCAGAGTGGCCATCTTGAATTGATTGCTCCAGCTCCACGAGTCAGCAGTGAGCTCTGTGCCAATCTCCTATGCCAGCAGATGGCTCCAAATGAGGTCATTGTTTTGACAGTTTCACAAAAGAACCCCAAACAGACTGAAACAACCCTCACACGTGTTGGATCACCCCGCACAGTTATGAGATAAAAACTGAACTTGGACTGAAACTTTGGGAAATGTAAAGCACTCTGGAGGGTCCTTCATTGACTGTTCACATGTGTGGCTGCCCCTGGGGCAAGCTGGGAAAGATTTGCCTCACCCACTCCATTCGCCTCCTGCCTCCCCTGTGCCCTGGGTGTTGGAACTGCCTGGGTGGCAGTGATTATCTGATTAGGGAGAAGACAATTATTTCAAACCTTGGTGATTGCAAGCTACATTTGGAAGCATCTTGGCAGCCTGGAGGCTGATACTCTTGGAACAATCTCTGTCTTTTACCAACTCCAAAAGTACATGTGTAGTAAGTCCACATGGCCCTGAAGAAGCATTGGCAATTCATAGAATCCGTCTGCCCACTGGGACCTCTTATCAGTGGGAAATTGGACAGGCATTGTGACTTGGCTTCTGGAGTGTGTGCTGCCACATTTTGTGGTCCCCTGATGGGAACACTGGAGTCTTGAATGCTAGTATAATTTAGCTGAGGTTCTCAAGCTCAGTCTAAAACAAGATGTCATTTTCTGTTTCTCGTTTTGGATGTGTGCACTCATCAGTGCTGGGGTCAACTGCAGTCACGTTACCCTCCTTTTCTCCAAGGTGGTAGGGAGAGCTCTGGGGAAGAGGCCCTCTGCTCTAATTCTAAATACTTAGGAAGGCACTTTCCAGGCTTCGTGTCATATTAGTTTTTTTTTAACAAAGAATCACACACACACACACACACACACACACACACACACACACACACAATGGAAATGGATTCTCCTGTGGCTCATGAGGCCAGAAGTCTGAGGTCCCAGTTTTTCTGGGTCTAGTTTTTCCTTGAAGGTTGAGTGGCAGTTCTGTTCCAGGCCTCTTTCCCTGTGTTCGATGGTTACTGGTTGATAGTGGTATTCCTTATAGCATCACCTCCAATCTCAGCTTCTGTCTTTCTGGGGATTTTCCCTTTTGTGTTTCTGGATCTGGTTACTAGTTAGGCCCCATCCCACTCAGTCATGACCTCATGTTACTAATTATATCCATAAAGACCCTATTCCAAAATAAATTCAAATTCGCATGTACCACATGTCAGGACTTGGAGATATCTTCTTTTTAAATTTTTCACTTTTTGAGATTATAATGTAATTACATCATTTCCACCCCTTTCTTTTCCTCCCTCCGACCCTACCCATGTAATACCTCCTTTGCTCTCATTCAGATTTATGGCCTCTTTTTTAAAATGTTGATATGTATGTACATGTATGTATGTATGTATATATGTATAAATCTAAACATACAAACACAACTTGCTCAGTTCACAGTTATATTTTGTGTGTGTGTGTGTGTGTGTGTGTGTGTATCAAGTCTATTACTTGTTGTATGTTTTTAGGACTGTTCATTTGGTATTGGATAACCAGTAAGTGTGCACATCCCTAAGAAGACTATTTCTCCTGATCTCAGCATCCCATAGCTGCCTATATTGCTTTGTCCTATGCAGAGGCCTTGCAGGATTTCTCCCTTCCACATTAGCATGTCTTAGTGTTGTTGTAGCTTGGGTCTTGTTTAGGCAGCCATGTTGGTGATGGCTCATAGGTGTAGCTTCTGACATTTCTGGGAGCCACAAGCTTAAAGCAAACTTCTCTGGCTCTTGCGAGCTTCCTGCTCCCCTTTCTGCAATAAGGCCCGAGCCTTAAGTGTGGGTGGGAATCATGTTGTAGATGTATCAGTTGGGGCCTGACTCCTCAACTCTGAATTTTTATCAGTTGTGGTTTTCTTTAATGGTCTCTGTCCGTGGCAAAGAGAAGTTTCCTGGATGAGGAAAACATACCTTCCTAATAGATGTGATTAAACTCCCACAAACTGACTTCCCAAGTTCACCCCTAGTTCTGGACACTGCTGGCCTTCTGTGAACCTCTGGCAGTTCAAAGACTCACCGGGTTTGGGTTTCTTGTCTGGGGAATAAGAAAACTTAGAAGATGCTTGAGTGTGACATGGTCTTGTTGTTTGGCACTTTTGGATATACACCAAACCCCACTGTGTGTGTAGGGGTGAGGGTGTTTGTATAGAGGTCAAAAGACAATCCTGTTTGTGGACAGAGAGTCTCCATGCCTTGGTCACACTTTCCAATACGCTCACTAAGCTGCCTAGACAGTGAGCCTCCAGGGTCTGTCCATCTCTGCTTCCCCAGAGCTGGGGTTACAAGCCTATGCCATCCTGTTCTTTTGTTTGTTTGTTTGTTTGCTTGCTTGCTTGCTTGCTTGCTTTGTTTTCAAATGGGTTCTGGATATAGAACTCAGGTAATTTTTGCAAGGCAAGAACTTACCAACTCTTCAGTGTCCTAAGCATCTTTAGCAAGATGGAAATAAAGATCAATACAGGAGAGACTTGTGTTTTAAATCTAGGTCCAAGCCCTCTTAATAGTTTCTTCCCTAAACTGGGCCACGTTGGTGAATTGAATCTTCAGCTGAAAGCCATGAGCACTGGGTCCTCAGCACCATTCACTGGGA
This sequence comes from Mesocricetus auratus, assembly GCF_017639785.1. Lineage (NCBI taxonomy): Eukaryota > Metazoa > Chordata > Mammalia > Rodentia > Cricetidae > Mesocricetus > Mesocricetus auratus. The sequence continues at coordinate 69,419,247 of NW_024429182.1, forward strand.
GACTTTTCTTTTAGGCATTCATGACCTGACATTGGTTACTCACTGAAACTGAGTTTAAGAGGAAAACTCAGCAGTCTTGGGAAGGGCGCTAGCATGAACACAATCCTCACAGGCTTCCTGGATGGTGCCCAGGGAGAAAGTGGGAACTCAACATTGTTGGATGGACTATAGCCTGGTGATCAGGCAACCTGGGCTCCCTGAGCTGAGATTTGCTTTTCTCATTCTGTCAAGTGGTGCTCTGGTTTGTCTTCAGCATTTCATTTTGCAGTTTGAGAATGGGAATGACCTACCTATCTCTGAAAATGATGTCATCTCGTGAGCTAGTTTCCACGCTTCCCCCACCTCATCCTCAACAATACATGACTCATGATGCTTCATTAAATCTAGAAATGACTACTCAGGATGCATATTGGCTAAGCCTACCATGAGAGATGCCAGCTGCACACAGAGCAATGACTGAATCCACCCTCTTTTAGAAGCTGAATGTCTAAAGGTGACACATCACAGTACAAGACATCCAGATCAAGGACAGAATTATGTCTGGCAGTTAGAAGAGCCCATCCTGGCTTCTGGACAAGCCTTAGGAGATGACAAATGACTTAGAGAAAAAGAAAAATGACAAACAGGGTTGTTAGAATGGAAATACATTCCACCCAGTGAGGAGAACTGAGCAAAACAGAGGCCGGGAATGCAAGCTGAGTATTGGTGTGGGTCCATGTGGCTGGGGTGTGTAGACCAGCTGGTGGCAGGTGGCATCCCCGGCAGCTGACATATGTGTCTTCTTTCCATGGTTTGCTTCTCAGAGATTGGAGTTCTTCAGCAAGCTGACTGCAGAGTAGAGGTCAGGCTAGCCTCTGTCCAGGAGTCATCTGCTCGGACCAGTCCCAGCCTTGAAGAGCCTGGTAGGCAGACTTTAGACAAGGGACAGCCTGTGGCGAGTGGGAGGATTCATGTAACTGAGTGTAGCCTGCTTGGGGATAGCCAGAGGATTCGTACTTCTTGAAAACACGACTCTGGGAGAAGTTTCCTTAGAAGGAATATGATGGGTCTGCCCACCCCACCCCTGTACCTTAACCTAAGCCTTGTAACCCTCCACCAGAAGGCGTTGTCTGCTTGGCAGCATGTGGAACCACAGCCTTCCTTGACCCTACCCACTAGACTAGACCTTTACTCCTACCTGTAGAAACCCCCTTCCCCTAGAAGAAACCTTACCATTGGTTAAGGCTCTACTCTGCCTATGGAAGCTTCCTAGTAGAAATACCTGCGTTTGATATTCTTTCTGTGTTTTGCTAATAATAATATTGGCGATGGTGATAATATTAATAACATCTTAGCACTGGCAAGACTGACAAAAACATCTCATTTCATGTAGCTGCAGTGAGTGCACACATGTTCTATTATTGCCTTCCCTGCCATGATTATCAACCACCGCCTTCCATGCAGGGAGCAGCATTTCTGCTATTCTTTAAATCTGCCACTCCTAGATGCTCCCCACCAGCAACAAGTTTGCCAGAGATGCTAAGTCTGAGAAATGGGGGAATGCTCTGCAAGCAGTATTGACACCAGGGTACCCAAGGCTCCCAGATGGTGTCTTAGAACTGTCCAGCAGGTTGAGCTTGAAGGGCTCTCTCCATCAACCCCTCGCTCCCGTTTTCTGCACAGGGCAGGTGTGGCTGGGATGGGGTGTCTCTCAAAGAGCTCTCTTTCCACCCTTCTCTAGGAGTTCCTAAGCATTGCTAATCCCTCATGCTTGCCTCTCAAGGGTCGATGAAGCTACAATAGCATCCTCCTGTTCATTGCCCCACGAAGACCCTAAGGTTCATGAAGGTGACTCAGGTGGGGTTTTAAGCTCACTCTTCTCCTGTCTTCAGCCTTCTTCCTCCTTTGGCTTTTGTCTCTTGTGACATTTTCCTGGATTCCTTTGTTCTTACAGTAGACTTGGGGCCTTGTAGGATCCTTGTCACCTTCAAAAGCTGGCTACAGCAGCTTACAGGTAGGATTTATTTTGCCTCAATGTTGGAGGGTACAGTGCATTTAAGGGGTAGCAGGGTAGAGGAAGTGAAGAGATAACTGGTCACATTGTATTTGCAGCTTCAACCCATGATGGGAGCCAGCCTGTGTTCAGTCAGCTTTCTCCTCTTAGACCGGGATCCCAGCCCACAGAAGGTACTGCCCACATTTAGCAAGGAGTCTATGCACCTCTACCAGCCCACTTTAGAAACTCCCTTGTAAATGTGCCCGGGTTTTCCTCCTAGGTGACTGTAGATCCTGCCATATTAACAATGCTAATAGTCATGAAAGCTTCACACCTAGCTCCTTCTCTTCATGCTGGGTACCTAAATCCTTGCTTCTTGAAGGAATAATGCCTCTGCACCAAGCCCTGTTAGGACTCGCTTCCTCCAGGAAAACTTGTCTTGTTTCTTCTGCCTGCAGTGACCACTGTTTCTGGCCTCCCTGTTGCCCTGTGATGCTTATGCTGTGGAGCTTTGTTTTACCTTAACCAGCCTCTATGTCCTGTTTCTATGACCCTAAATTGTCCCTGCTGACTTTGTCCCAAAAGGCAGAGATGTATTATATTGTCTACGGCATTTCCTCACACTCATCACAGTTGAGGTCAACTCACTGGCACCAGATAAGAATGCTCTCATTGGTTTACTGGATTACAGAATGCTTTCCCTCTGTCCCCAATCCTGCTGTGGCAAGGACCCTCGGGCTTTGAGAGGACATCAGCCCCTGATATCTATCTATGCTCTAGGACAGAAGTTCTTCAACTTTCTCCATTTGCAACCCTTTCTCACCTGAGAAAGTTTTACATGACCCTAGGTAGATAGGTATGCAAGATAGGTACATGATTCAAACATTTGCTAGTACAAACCATAAAGAATTTTATTTTAAAGCAATTCTTGAAGACAGCTCACTCAGTAAATTCTTGCTGTCCAGGTATGAGGACACAATTAAGTCCTCAGAATCCACAATTAAAACAAAAACAAAAAACCCAACTTTATGTGGTTGCTGGCTTATGCCTATAGCCCCAGTGCTGGGGATCTGGAGACAAGTGGATCCCTGGGGCTCACTAGCCAGCCGGCCTATCCTAATTAGATAACTCTAGATCAGCGAGAGACCTCCAAAAATGAACAAATGAATAAACGAAAACCCAAGGTGGACAGCATCTGAAGGACAACACCTGAGGTTGACCCCTGACCTCTACAGCCATGCTCACATACTTGCACATGCATCCACACATACACCATCAGTTGCTTGGTATGCATATAATTTTGCCATTTGTTAAAAGCAAATTTGCATACCAATGAGATGGCTGTGCCTGTTCATTTCTACAAAGCATTAAATCTTGGGGAATGTTTGATCCTGCAGGATGTAGAGCATCTTTAACATTTCTCAGAGTTGACTGGTAGTTTGATTTTATAATCATCAATGGTAAGCAGGCTACTTTGCATTAAATACATAGTGCAAAATGGCAGATGTATATTTAGGACCATTTTAGAGGTTGTTGGATATTATTTCCAAGTCCCCAGTCAAAATTCACCTATTTATTTTTTATATGAAGTTCAAGTCCACAGCTGACACAGTAATTTTTAAGATAAGACAATTTACATACAACATTTCAAGTATATACTAATCTGACCCTTATGTGCTGAAGAATGACAATGAGAAATTATTTAGAGGCCTTGTTTTCCATAATTAAACCATTGTGTTTCTTTTCTTTTTGTTAAAAGGATAAATGATGTAATTTATTTTTAGTATATATTTAATTAAAATATAATTACATTATCTCCTCCTTCCCTTTCTTCCCTTCTACCCCTTCCATGTCCCTGTCCTCCAGCTCCTTCCATGTTCCCCTACTCTCAGTTTGATAATCTCTTTTCCTTTGATTATTATATATATATATATATGGATATATATGTATATTATATATACACACAAATATATAAATACAACCTGCAGAGTTCATTTCTACTACTTATGTATAGAGGGCTTCAGGACTGACCATTTTGTATTTCACAGCCAACTGGGGTGCTCTTGCCTGGGAGAGGCTGAATTCTCCCTCCTTGGCAGTTGTTAGTTGACTGTAGTTCTTTGTGGGAGGGACCGCATGAAACCTCCCCCTTCTATGTAATCATGTCTATTGATTATGTCATTGTTCGGGTCTTGTTTCTTTGCATCTATTTCAAGGGCAAATATCATAGAGTCAGCAATCTTTATTATTGATCCTTATTCAATAAGTAATCTATCAATTCATCATTGCATCATATTCTAATGCTGTGAATGATTATAATCGGGGAAGTTTTAAAGTTTGCTACAAAGGGGTGGGTTATCCACTGCAGTACCGATCTTGATGGAGATGCTACATGCCCCATTTTCATCCCTGACAACTGCACTGATTTTATGCCATGCTGTTTCAATAGGCCTCCTTGCAGGACTCCAACTCAAGCATCAATTTGGGCATTTAGAACCATTAATCTCATGGCCAAGTTTTGGGAGTATCTTGGGAGCAAAGTTTAGAGTTTGGGAAACAATCGCATCATGAGAAGAAATGCTTAAAGAGATTGTTTTAGTGTCAGACTGATTCTATAAGAAAGTGGTGACTGATAACAAAGAGAAAGGGCAGGGGTTTGATTCGTAACATGGATGACATACTAACGGCATACTCGCAGCTTTTACTTAAATCATGCTTTGGGGTGGGAGGTTATGGCTTATTGGCAGGGCTTGTGTTTATCACTTTTTTGTCCCTGTAACAAAATATCCTAGAAAAACAACCTAAAGAAGGAGAGATTTTTGAATCTTGGAGAGATTTCAGTCCGTGCTTGGCTGGCTCACTGCGTCTAGCCCTGTGGCCTGGATAAGGAGTTTTAAAGGGCTGTAAACGTAAGCATAAACAAGTATTACATCCTTCCCTATTGTGAATCATTTCTGCCCACACAGGGCCCTGCTGGCAATCTGTGTGTGTGTGTGTGTGTGTGTGTGTGTGTGTGTGTGTGTGTGTGTGCCTATGTGTACAGCAAGCATTTTACTCTTCTCAGCTTCCCAAGCCAATGTAGTCATGTATCAACCAAAGGAGGATGGGAATATGCGGCAGGGCATGGAGAGAAGCACATTTGTTGTCACACCCAGTAGCTGGATAACTAAGCCTATTCTTGAGGTCCTGTTTCAAATTCTATGCTGGGCTTCTGGGGTGATCTGAATTTGGTTAGGAAAATACATCCTCCTGGGAACAAGACCATTAATCTAGGGTGAGGGCTTCTATAAGGGTTGCAAGAGCTAAAGTTGTAGAGGTCAGGGTGTTGCTGCAGTAAACCTGGGAAGCAGCAGCCCCCAGAATGGGGAAGTAGATACAGTCCTCATGTTCTCAAGAACTGCCAAGGAAACTGCTGTAGTCCTCCTACGTCTCCAAGACAACTCCCTCCAGCTGGCTTGGGCTCCAGCAGCAAAGTGGGTGATTCATAGGCTCTGGTTAAGAAGTCACTGTGTGTGTGTCACATGTGCTCACAGAGACTAGCCTCTGTTCCTGGCCCACCCTGAAGTTTGTGCTGGAAAACTGACAGAAACTGCACAGAGCAATGCATTATGGGAACTGTAGTTTCCCAAATCCCAGAAGGTACAGAGGCTGATACAATGGGAGAAAAAGAAGAGGAAGAGGAAGAGGAAGAAGAAGAAGAAGAAGAAGAAGAAGAAGAAGAAGAAGAAGAAGAAGAAGAAGAAGAGGAAGAGGAAGAAGAAGAAGAAGAGGAGGAGGAGGAAGAGGAAGAAGAGGAGGAGGAGGAAGAGGAAGAAGAGGAGGAGGAGGAGGAAGAGGAAGAAGAAGAAGTAGAAAGACCATTTAACAGAAGTCCCTAAAGTACTTTGAGGTAGTCTTCAAGATGGCCTTTGATAACATTCTTTTTTGTTGTTATTAGAGAAACCTAGACACAGACATGTCTGGGAAGCAGCTCTTCTGCATCTTTCTCCTCTGCCTCTTGTACCGTGGCCTCTTTTGAGAACTTTTTCCTCCTTCTCAGTCTGGCTATCAGCAAGTCAACATCTATTTGTCCTGGTTTTTGTTTCTGTCTTTGGTATTAGCTGGTGACACTGGATGGCTACCTACTGGGATGAAGCCTCAGGTGATTCATTTTGGGAGGTGGCCCGCCGACTCTGGGGTCTCATCTAGTACCAGGCACACAGGAGGTTCTCTGTAAAAGACAGTTCCTTTCTTACTTAGTAGAGTGTGCCTGTTCATCAGCGCTCACATTTCCCAGGTCAGAGTATCTACATTCATCCTGGGAACCATCCTGTGACATCTGTAACTGTGTGTCATTCTCTGCTTTTCCTTTCCTACTCATTCCTGAACCTCCTTGGGGGTGATCATGTGACTTCAGTCTTATTTCCCTTCCCTCATTGGCTGAGAGGTAAGCACATGTCTCATTAGGGACAAGGAGAGTCATAGTCAAAGTTGAATGGGTGAAGGAAGGAAAATGAGCTCACTTTTAGACAGGGTGACCGGGGTGGCCTCTGTGTCTCCAGCAATGAAGATCTCAGCTATGGAAAGAGCCTCGTGCAGAAAAAAAAAACAGTCTGGAGCTAGAGATAGAGTGCAACTTGATGGGCCCCTCAATTCTGGTAGACTTTAAGGCCCCCAGGACAGCATCACCCCCACATAAACCCTTTATCCTTGGTCCTCAAACTGTAGAGACCCAGGAGTCAAAGGCAGTGAGTACTAAGAAAGCAATGGCAGATTCAAACACACAGTGGTGCACCAGTTTCCTGCACCAGGAAGGAAGACATGGCTGTATGAACCTGATCCAGACCCAAAGGGCCAGCACAAGGGCTAGTATCCTTTGAATCTTTCCAGAATCTTCCCAGAGTCTGAGTCTAAAATCTTCAGTTACCTTTTATTGCTGCTTGAATGAAATTGTTTTACTTGAAACCTTGAAATTTAAAATCAGCAAAATATTTTGTTCAATATTTCTGTTCTTAAAATTAACAGTGTAAGAACAGGCAGGGAAATGATTCTGTATCCAGGAAGACAGAGTTGGTGATTCTCTGGGTTTAAATGGCTTTTCTGTGCTTAAAAATATAACTGGGAGAAAGAGCTCTACTCCTTCTTATTAACATTTTCTGCATGGTTCCAAGCAAAACATGCTTCTTTTAAAAGTGTTTAAATTTATCATCACTATGCATATATGTATGCTGGGGAAATTACAGGTCTCACATGTACCATGGAGCATGTGTGGAGGTCAAAGGACTTTATGGAGTTGGCTCTATCCTTCTACCTTTATGTGGGCCCTTGGGATTGAACCTGATGAGGCTTTCGTGCAAAGCATTTTTCCTGCTGAGCCATCCTGCTGGCCTGCAATATATCTTTCAACGATGGGGCTACAGTCTGTTTGGTAATTTGACCCACGATTATAACAATCATTTATTGTTGTATTTCTATTAAAATGTGTTTTCAAATAACTGGCCTACAAATACATTTTTAGAGCCAGGCTTCTGGAATCCCGGAAAGAGTTGCTTCTCCAGCTCATCATTCATTATCCCAAAGGACTCTTAATCTGTGTCCAAAAGAATTTGGCTTCAGAAGCTAAAGGGATGGCTCGGTAGGCAGAAACTATTGCTGTGCAAGCATGAAGATCTGAGTTCAAATTCCCAGCACCCACAAAAAAAATTCAGGTGTGGCTGCACATACCTGTCACCCAAGTACTGTTGGGAGGTGGTATCAGGAAGGTGCCCATACCTGTCACCCAAGTACTGTTGGGAGGTGGTATCAGGAAGGTTGCTGGAGTTTGTTGGCTACTGTCACAGCTCCAGTTTCAGGGAGAGAAGATGTATCAGAGCACTAAGGAGGAGAACGATAGAGCAGGACACTTGCCTTCTTCCTCTAGCCTCCACAAAGCACAGGTTTCTGTACCCCCTCCCCATGTGTGCACCTCCTCAACTCACACTCAGAGGGGGCAAGAATTTCACTCCAGCATTTAGAAAAGACCAGTCGGCAGTGACTGCAGAAACCCAGAGTGAGCATGTTTGTGAGACAGTGTAATGAAAGAGCAGTGTTGGGCTCAGGAGGAGTGACCTCTGCATGCTAGCTGGGCTACACAGAGTCCCCATGGCACAGTCAACTAGCTACCCCATCAGGGATCTGCTGTGGAGCCTAACTCGAAGGCCAGAGGAGGCTGGTAGGATATTAGAGCGTAGTGAGCTCCAGAGAACAGTGGAGGACTTACGAGTGCTGCTTAGTCTGGAGCGTGGAGAGCAGGAGGAGAACATGATCACCCAGAGGGTGACAAAGCATTTCATCTGTCATTGAGAACAAAGGCAGTGAGTGGAAGGAGAGAGAAGGCAGAACCCGCCTCACCTGCTCCTGGGGGCTCAGTGGAACAGAAGGTGTTTGACCTTGCAATGGGCCATCATTCCCAGAAGAGGACAGTGGAGTTCCTCTATGTGGAGGGGTTATAGGGCATAGCAGAGAGAATGGGAAGTTCTCAAGGGTAGGGCACACAGTGGGTATGGAGCACACCCTTCGGCAGTGGGACTGTAGGGGAGGCACTCAGTTGTTGTTTTATGATGACTGAATGAAAGCTTTAAATGCGTCACCCCTAAGAACTCTTCCATCTTCGAGTCTGGTGTTCTACTTATAAGAGCAGCATGTGGGCTAGCAACATGGCTTAGCAGGTACCGGTGCTTGCAACCAAACCTGAGGACCTGAGTTTGGCCCCTGGGATCCAGGTGATGTAAAGGAGAGAATCAAGTCTCAAAAGTTGTCCTCTGCTCTCCATACACATACATGCATGCACATGCCCATGAACACAATTGCAATAAATAAATAAATAATAAATAAATCTAATAATAAAAGAGCTGCATTTGTTTATTTTATGTGTTTATTCTATTTCATGACTTTTATGATTAAGATATATTTATACTTCATATAGATGCATATATCTGTCTATATCATCTATGGCTGTCTATATCTGTATCTTAAAATGTGACAAAATTGAAAAACTAAAAAGAACAATGACAAAGAATTCACTCACCAGAAAAGGACCACTAAGAACACTTCCCTTTGGCTGCCCTTTTCATACATTTGTTACTGGTTGGATCAAACTATATTTTTATTATTCTATGTTAGCTTTGGAGTTTTAGCTCAACATTACATAATCATTTTTTGTTTTCTGAAATATTTTAAGGTTATTATTCATTTACTACTTCGGTGTTGTGCATCCATTGGGTAACTGCCATGTGTGAAGGTTCTTGAAGGAGAGATGGACGGAAAGACCTTCTTACCCCCATCTGCCAACACAAGTGGTAGACCTTGGACTGCTAGCAGCCAATAACTGTATATGAGACAATTAAGAGTTCTCATCTTCAGCATCTTCATGGAAACTCTTACTGCAAATGTGTGTAATCAGTAGTTGCAATGTGTCTTCCTTTACTCTTGGATGAGAAATCTTTCCTAAATAACTATTTCTAACAATGCTTGTCTCCCTCAACCCCCACCCAGATGGGCAGGAGCTGCCAAGACACACACTGAGCTACTAAACTTGCTCCCAGACGACGCTTAATTAAATCCTTTAATTATTAGCCACTCACTGCATTTCACATCATTCCCTAATGCTCAGAGCCAGAATCTCTTAGGGAGGAAGCCAGACGCCTATCTACCCAAATTGCTGTCTCAGTTTTCTCAGACTCAGGCAAGCTGGAATTTTGAATCCACCAACTTTTCTCTCTGTCTGTCTCTGTTTCTGTCTCTCTGCCTCTGTCTGTCTGTCGGTCTCTCTCTTTCTCTGTCCCTTTCTTCTTCTCTGTCTCCTATCATTCAGCTGTATGTTTAGGCAAGTATTTAAGCCTTTAAAATACCCTTTGTTCAACATGACAAGTTAAGGCTAGATTTCAGTTCAAATTCAGATATTATATTCACTTATCCAAATTCACCAATGAGAAGGGTTATCAGAGGTAACCAGGAAGCCGTAGTTTGCACATTTCTCTGCATATCTGAGCTCTGTGCCCTGTGGATGGTCATGTCTTTGTGTCTGCACAGCACAGGCTGATCCTTGTTGCAAAGGTAGTTATGGAGGGAAAGAAGGGTCTTAATGCAGGGACCTTAATTTTCACTTGATTATCAAATGATGGTTGAACACTGTCCTCCCCCTTGTCTGGCCTCAGGTCCTCACCTTTAAGACAGGCCCACCTCCTTTCTGTGGTAAGTGGACTAAATCAGGTGGTAGAAGATAAGGTGGCATTTAGCAGAGGGAGATCAATGGTAATATAAGGAACTCTTTGCATGGCAGCCAGGAAGGAACAATACCCCACCTCTTATGAGGGGAGGGAGTGATGCCATGTGCCTTGTTTTTGAGTGCAGGTTGAACCATGTTTTATACTTGGCAGGCATGTGTAGGATGGGAGGAGAGCAGTGTTAAAGATACCCACTGCATAAGTAAGAAGACACCCAGATGCACGCAAAGGACTGTGGGCATCTTGCTGCTTCCCATTGCATCACATCCCCCAATGAAATGCTCTAAAGCATGAATCAAAATGGAGCCAGTTAGTCCTAGTGTTCTGTCCTTTATCTTCCTTTGAGAAACCACAGCTGGGCTACTTTAGGGCCTTTCCACAGTGCTCTCCCTAAGTTTTCCAGGGTCACAACAATGACTGTCTAAGGTTGGGGAGGACAGGTGAAGTAAGAGCTATTTCCCAGAAGCAGAGAAGATATTTGGCAACGCCAAGCACAGACATGATGTTGAAGATATTCCTTTCTCTCTCTTTTTAATTTATTTACTTTTATTTTATGTGCACCGCTGTTTTGCCTTCAGGTACATCTTGTGAGAGTTAGATCTTGGAGTATAGACAGTTGTTAGCTGGGTGGTGTGATCTGAACCCACGTCCTCTGGAAGAACAGCCAGTGGTGTCCTTAACCACTGAGAAACATCTCCAGCTGCAAAGATATTTCTTAAATATTGAATTTCCTCGTTTTTACTTCCATGGTGTCTGGTCTCTAAAGACTCCCCTGACAGCCATATTGAAGTGGCAACCTGCTGCCTGTACACATCTAGGGCCCTCCACCACATATAAGCTTTTATCATACCACATGCCACCAAGTCCACCAAGTGATATTATAGATCTTAGTCACTTCTGTAGACCTTGAGCTCAGCAAAGTTTGGTTTCACAAAGTTTTCTACTCTGTCCTCAGCTAAGCACAGTGACTGGAGCATAGGAAAGGGCCAGAATAAGTCAATGGGTAGGTCCAACTTCTAGAATCTTCCAAAGGGTTGTATGTGGCATAGTTTGTCTTAAAGATCCTTTATTTCCACTGAACTGGGGGTGATTGTTCTTTGGGTAAGATGACAAGGGAATATTTATACAGGCTTGTTCTAAACTTAGAGAAGTGGCTTGTTTATGAATGATGTTTATATGTGCTGGTCATTGGCGTTTAAAACAAAAAGACTAGTGGGCAGAATGGACAGTAAGAGGATCATTAGGGTGAATGGGTCCTGAAGAGATGGCTTGCTGGGTAAAGGTGGCTGCTGCTAAGTCTTGTGGCCTGAGTTGGATTCTTGGCCCCCAAATGGTGGAAGGAGATAAATTGTCCTCTGATCTCCACATGTGCCCACACTTAAAAGCATACATTTGCTTTTGCTGAGGACCTGCATTAGGTTCCCAGTACCCATGTTGAGCTGCTCACAACTGATTATAACTCCAGCTCCAGAGTATCTGATGCCCTCTTCTGGCCTCCATGAACACTGCACTCATAGACACATACCCACCCATACACATACATATAATTCAAAACTTTGTGAAAGTGTAATTTTCAAATGAACAATTTAGAATAAGTAACATGGCTACAGTTCAAAGGTGCTAATGTTTGGGAAGAGAAGCTGATGACTTCCCTGGAGGAGCCACAAAAGGCTAAAATTGAAACTATTCTAAATACAGGGAATGGTTTACAAAGGGGAATCATGGCTAAAGAGCAGGAGCAATGAGGTGCTCCCGATGTAGGTGTGTGAGGAAGCATTCACACCTGCGTTCCTGAAGCATACATGGTTCACACCTGTGTTTCTGCAGCATTGTTGCTCTGCTAGGGAGAAGTCAAATCCAGAGAACAGAGAGACATACACAAGTATAGGAAAACAGGGCTCCATTTCATGAATGTAAGGAAATTGGTCCAGGCAGGTGTGATTTGAGGGGATGAGGTCAGTTTGTAAGCAAACTTAGGAGGTGAAGTTCATGCTCTTGACCACGGAAGGACTAGGGGGAAAATGAAGATGAAGGACTCCATTTAGGTGGTGCTGGGGTTGGGAGGGACAGAGCTGTGGGTATTAGCGAAGGATGGGGAGCTCCGTAGAGAGGACTGGCAGTTTAAAGCACACAGGTGTAGATGACAGCTGTGCATGGAGGAAGGGGGCCAAGATGCATGGTGGGAGGGCAGGAAGAGTTCCCAGTTCCAAGTTACTGGACTGGGAGCCAGGGGTCAGGAGCAGTGGTCAGTTCTCAGCGTACTGTTCCCTCACTTCCTTGGTGCTCCATGAAATGAGGAAAGTTTCCTGTGATTCTTGTCCAACTGTCCAATCCCCACCCTACCCCCTGCAAAAGTATGTGTGTGTGCACACGCTGGGGAAGAGGTGATGAGCCTTACTTCCAGTTGTCTCCTGGATCTTCAAAAGCATTGCCAACTGTGAAATCCTTGAGCAGGCATAGTTACAAACTCTGCGACACACATGATATATAACCTTCCACTGTCAACAACTGGGGAAGGGTACATTTTAGGAAAGATCAACCCTACCACACATGCTCCATAACCTCAAGGCATTAATTAATACACAGTTGCCAAGGTGTGGTTATAGAACCGTTATAAAAGAAAATGGAGTTAGGCCAGGTGGTGGTGGCGCACACCTTTAATCCTAGCACTTGGGAGGCAGAGGCAGACAGATCTCTATGAGTGCGATGCCAGCCTGGTCTACAGAGTGAGTTTCAGGACACCCAAGGCTGTTACACAGAGAATCCCTGTTTCAAAAAATGGGGGAAAAAAGTGGAGTTAATTAAATGATCCAAATAGTCTTCACCAGACAACTCCCACAGCAGTAGCTCTGAACCCCTAAAGCAGTAAAAGCCTCATCTACACCCAACACAGTCCTGGCTTGTGAGGTCTCCCGTATTGCTTCCCAGTGCACATGCATTTTACTCTCACGAATAATCCCCCCCATAAACCTGTTCAATGAACTTCTGTGGCCACCTATAAACTCTTTTATCAACTATAGCAAGAACCTGAACCAAAGAGGCTGGCCTCCAGGGTGGACTTCCTCTACAACAGAGGTGCTATAAGAATGAGGGAGGAATAATGCCCCTAAGCAGGATGAAGAAAGTTGCAAAATGCTATTTAGTTGTTTCAGGTGTCACAGTGCAGGGAGATGGGCTGGAATCTAGGCTGGGAATGGATTTGGGACTCTTTATCGAGGTCGTTTGTGGGTGAGTCCTCAGGATAAATGGTGGTTGAGGATCAGACCAGGAAAGCTGAGCACTGTGGGAAGTTAAAGAAATGAAAACAGCACCGAAGACCCTGAAAACTCAGCCCCTACCCACCAGAAGGTCACCTTCCCAGCCGGACTCAGAAGCTCCCAACCTCTCCTCCCACGTGGCCTCGAGTTTCCGTGTCACTCATGAGGATACAGGAGCCACTATTCATGTCCCACACATTCACTCACTCCCGAGATTCCCAGTAGTTTTGTCTAAGGGAGGCTACTAAGGGACACCAGGAAACCAGGCAGGTAGGCCGCACATAGGTCACCTGCGTGCCTTTATCCAGCCATCTTCCTATTTGAAACACACTTCTAAAAATATCTTCCCCAAGTGTCACCTCCCACGCACAACACAGAATTACCCCCAAAAGCTCTGGAAGGCTAGTCCTTCACCCAATCTAGCAACACAGGAGCCTTGTTCCTGGCGTAAGCTGCCAGATCATCAAAGAACATGGGCTTGGCCTTGTTCTTTTCTGTAGGGCATATTTTTGGCAGTCCATCGGATAGACACGTCACTTTTGAAAGTCAAATCTGTAGACAAGCTCAGACAGATGAAGCCCTGCTTCTGAGCATCGTGATCCTTATGGAAATTGTTCGAAGTCAGTCATCTCTCTCTTCCCTGCCAGCACTGACTGCATGGGAACTGATTTGATAGGACTGTGTATCCAAGATAAAATACATTTGCTGCCATACTTTGTTTCTTTCAAAGGTTTATATCTGTAGTTTGAGCTCACAATGTATGTACTCAGAACAAACAGCATTGCAACAGATAGACAGGAAAAACCTTGTCAAGATAACGACTTGTAGTTAGAACTATGTCACATGCCTCCATCCTTTCTAGTATCTGTGTGTGTCTGCGTGTGTGTGTGTGTGTGTGTGTGTGTGTGTGTGTGTGTGGTGGGTATAGGTGTAGGTGTACATGTATGTGTGTGGAGGCCATAGGTTGACACTAGTTGTCTTCTTTAGTCTCTCCATCTGTCCCCTGTGCTTCTCACTGAACCTGAAGCTCATTGGTTCATCCAGGCTTGGCAGGCCATTGAGATCTAGGGACCCTGCTGTCTCTGTCTCTGATGTACTAGAATGAAGGTACATGTTGCCATGTCTGAATTCTTTTTTTATTTTATTTATTATTATTTATTTTTAAATTTAAATTTAAATAAGAGACAAGGTTGCTTCACAAGTCAGTTCCAGGTCCCTCTCCGTTTCCTTCCCCTCCTCCCGTGCCCTTTCCCCAACCCCCCCAATATCTCCCCATTTCCCCAGGGAGGGTGAGGCCCTCCATGGGGGTGTCCATAGTCTGTCATCTCATCCAGGGCAGGGCCTAGACCCTCTCCCAAGAGTTCAGGGTGAGAGTGCATCTCACATTGTTGTATGGGAGTCCAAAGTCTATCATGTCTGAATTCTTACTTGCCTGTTGGGGACTAGGACTCAGACCAGCATGCTTCTGTGACAAATATTTTACTGACTGAGCCATCATTCTAGCCCCTCAAGTCGTATTCTTAATACTTTTTGTTAACAGTTAATTCTAAAAAAAAATAAAAAAAAATAAAAAAAAAAATAAAAAAAATAAAAAAAAATAAAAAAAAAAATAAAAAAAAACAGTTAATTCATGTGCGAAGGTGCCCACAGAGGTAAGCGGCATCAGATGCCCTGAAGCTGAAGTTACAGGTGGATTGTGAGTCATCTGGCGTGGGTGTAAGGAATTGAACTCAGGTCCTCTACAAGAGCAGTGCTTTTAACCTTCTGGTCTGTCCCTCCACCCTCCCCCCACACCCAGATCTTTATTCTTAAGTCCCCATTTAGGGAAGATCTGAAAAATGAATACACTTTTGAACTTGCAAGCGAGTTCAGAGAGGATGAGACAGAGAAACCTATGACACCTGCTCCAATCCACTTGAGTTAGGAGCCTGCTTTGGGGTTTCCCCCCTTCCACTTCCCGTACCAGGAAGCCTCACACAAGCTTGTGGGTGTAGGGCTCTGGGATGGACCTCCTGTGGCTGGTCACCTCTGCACCCTGGGAGGGGACCAGCATCTCGAACTTCAGCCCCGGCCCCAGCCTGGCGGAGCTCTCTTCTGCTGTCCTCACCAACATCACTATTCATACTGTGCAAGTTAGGGAAGATGGATGGACAAGCCGAGTGCTCCTGACAATGGGGGTGGGAGTAGGAGCAGCTGGCAGGAGTGCTGACAGCACAGTGCTCCTCCTTCCATATGGTCAGCTTGCAGTCTGTCCAGTGATTAACTGGAGACCCTACAGAACATGCCTGGAAGTTCCAGGGCTGAAAATGGTCCATTCTATCCGTTTCCTCCATAGACACACTCATTCTGAGATCCCAGATAAGGTCTGGCCTCACTGTCCCTCCGACTTGATTTGCAGAATGCGTCCTCTCTGGCATAGCATGCTGGCATGTCATCAACTCTGGAGTCACTGGCACTGGCTTATTCAGTCATTGTGTGAGTCCTGAGATTGGTACCAGGGCTCTAGTCACAGAAATATTAACCTGTACTGGAAGACACTTGTTGGAGGTAGCCCCTTGCTTTGCCACTGTGGTCTTTATTCTATTTCCACTGGGATAATTTATTCCTACTTAACACATTATTTTTTTAAATAAAACCATTGCTATTACATAGCAAACAGTGTGTTCTGTATTTTTTTGCTTGTTAATTTTATTTATTTGTTCATTTGTTGGTATTATAGGGATTTGCTATCATACCAAGACAGTGTTATATTTTTGTCATAAAGGATTGCCAAAAATGGTTATTTCTTGACCTGACCCCTCCTCACAAGGCAGAAGCATTGTTTCCTATGACTGAGTCACACAATCCAGTAACATTTAGATTAAGCTTTCCATCTCTCTGTGTGTACCACACCATAGGAAAGGCAGTGTGTGTGTGTGTGTGTGTGTGTGTGTGTGTGTGTGCACAGATGTTCACATCTGAGGACACTTGGCTCAAGAAAGAGTAAAATCAGGACCAAAATGCTATTCGTACAAAGAAAATAGGTTTATACTGGGGTAAGCAGGATATAGATTATGAAATGATCTCAATTTCTTAGTCTGGACCAAGTGTGTCTAAGGCATACATTCTTTTCCTGGCAAGGCTGTCTGGTAGCAATGCCTTTCCCTCTATACTTGGCTTTTATAGCATTAGATAACAAAGACGAATCATGCGAGGCTGCTTCCATTCCTCCTGAGATGCTCTTCAAGCTTTCTATTTATAGCTCCTGCTTCCAGTGTGCTGAGAGTGCATCTGCTTCTGAAGTGATTTTCCTGTCTTCGATTGTTAAGGAGTCCTCCTCCGTGGTTCCCTGGACCAGCAGGGAGGAGACTGGCTTGGATGGCAGCTATTATGATACAATAATATCGATATCCTTGTGTATAAGTGATAATGCAGTGGAGCATGGTGGTACCCAGATGTACCCCAGATTGTGAGGAGCTTAGAGCAGACTGGGCTGTATGAGGCTCTGTCTCCAAAACTAAAAGAAAATACAAAGGCGGGAGGGAGGGAAGGAGGGAGGGAAAGGCAGAGAAGGGAAGAGCAGGAGAAATGAGAGGGAGGGAAGAAAAGGAAAATATGACAGAGTGAGGATTTGCCTATTATAGTTTTAGGCATAGTCTAATTTATCACTTGTTCATGGTTCATAGTTTGTTCTTATAATTGTGACTCAACCAAAAGCCCTGCCATAGAAACAGTGACATATCCAGTATCTCCTCACCCTCTGGCCCAGAAAGAGTGTAAACATGGAGGAAGCCACCAGGTTTGTGTTAAGTATAGCACAGACATTTGTGCTCTGGGTTTGGGGATGACATCTGAATGTTTGTACTCTGCCAGAGGCATCAGAGCCCTGTGATATCCTCCTTCCCACTGGCCTGAGCATTCCTAACAAGGACCGAATTAGGCATATTGACAAGTTAACTCCAGAGCAAGTCACCCAAGGGCCTTTGCCCCCATCAATTCTGGGGCTGCATTCAAAGGGTGGAGACAGCTGGAATGAGCTAAGAAATGAGAAATGGGGCTCAGGAGGTACCAGAAATGAGATGCTTAAAGGGGATGGAAGATTCTGATGTGCAGCATAGATTTTTGAACTTGGGGTTGTCAACTGTCTGGGCTTGGCATGTTTCACAGGAGAATCTGGGGAAACTGCTGGGATGATTTGTTCTTGCCTTGTTTCCCCAAGCAGGGCAAGTGTCATCGTCCCCTGCCTTTATCACTTAGAACATGGGCTGGGCAAGCTCTGAGCAAAATGGAAAACGGTCTTTTTTTTCTGTAGCAACCAGCCTGCCAGATAGGATTGTGATAAGGCACCCAGCACCCTGAGCAAGAGTGCACACACAGCAAGTGGGTTCTGCAGTAAAATCCTCCACTGGAGAAAGAAAAAAAAAACGACTTTTGAGTTGTTATTTCTCCCTGAGGTCTTAAAGGAAAGGAAGTTCACTTAAAGAGAAACACTTTTCCATAGACTCTGGTAGCTAATTTGGGCCTGTAAAACTGTATTCCAATGACAACGTGCCCTAAATGTCTTGAAAATCACTTTTGACCTGGAAAACTGGCTCCAGGAAGCCACTGTTGTTATATTTAAATGAATCCAGCTGGGTCACAAGGATGTATTGATCCAGGAGATGTGGTAGGGAGCCTGGGGACAACAGTGGAGGTTGATCCAATGCCTTTTTGGATATAAGTTTATTTTATTGCCGCTTCTGTGGCAAGCTGCTTGGAGCTAACACACACACACACACACACACACACACACACACACACACACACACACACACACACACGCCTTGGCTTTGGGTTTTGTCTTTCCCAGACTTCCATCTGTACTATGAACGCAAGCCTGTCCCAGGTACCTCCTGCTCTGATGTTTTTCCTTCTGTAGCCTGGACTTGAGTGCAAATTCTGGTCATTTCCATGAAAACCTTTAAGTTTATCAGTTCAGACATCTCAGTAAAAGCCCACAGTTGATTCTATTTCTTTCTCCACAGTCCAGACTGAGGGTTTTGTTCCTGGCCTAGGCTAATGTCTGCTGATGTCTGACAGTTTCTCTGGCCTTCCTGGCTGCCTGGGCTATATGCCCTTGTCCCCTCTGTGGTAGCCAGACCAAAGGGTAGGTGACTAGCTTTTTCTAGGAAGCTGAAGTTTGGGTTTCAGTCTAGCTTCCACTCCTAGCCCAGTTGACCACTTAAGTGAGGTCTGTAGCTAAGTCCAGTACTGCCTGTGGGCTGGATGGAGTTCTCTGGATGGCCAGGCCCTTCAATTCTGTGGCATGGCATCAGCAGTCACCCTCGCTTGTGCTGTGGAAGCATGAAACCACACCTTGTTTTTCTTCATAGGATAAAAATAAGAAAAAAGGAAAAGAAAATCCCCAAACCAAGCCACTCTGAACAGACCACTGCAATGGGATGAATATGAGGGTTTGGCATTCATGAGCCAAGAACAGGTTGAAGAGAAACAGAGCCACAGGACAGACAGGGACAAAAGCGGCTGGTGTGTAGGACACCAAGCTGGGAACTGCTCCCTGTGAGCTGCCCAAGCAGCAGCATTGCCCAGACTCACCTGTCCAAGCCTTGCTTTCTAGATTAATCATTAGCAGAATGAACTCTGGGGCCACTGGGGCCTGGGAAGATGATTCAGGTATTGTGCTTCAGAGTTACAGGGATGTTGATGAGTGAGTGTGTGTGTGTGTGTGTGTGTGTGTGTGTGTATTGCACATGGAGGCTAGAGGCTAACCTTGGTTATACTCCTCTGGATCGCGCTCACCTTGTTTTCTGAGACAGGGTATCTCACTGACATTGAACTCTCTAGTTCCACTAGACTGGCTGGTCAGTGGGCCCCAGGCATCCTTCTGACTGCCTGTGTCTACTTCCCCAGCAGTGAGATTAAAAACACATGTCATCACCTCCAAGCTTATCATCCCCCTTTCCTCTTCTTCTCTTTATGTGTGTATCAAGGATCAAATTCAGCAAACTCAAAGTGCTTATGCTTACACACATTCGGCAAGCACTTTACCATTTGAAACATATCCCCAGGCCCAAGATATGATTTAAGGGAAGCCTGTGATGAAGATTTCATAAACTTCAAGGGAAAAAATTATACTTAAAAATGCCCATTGCAGGTTCCCAAAGTCACCCTCAAAATTCACGGGGTTCCAGAATGCCACCTTCAAGTCTTGACATGGCCAGACAGGAAGGCCAGGGTTTTAAAGAGAACTTTCACTGAATTCAGGCAGACTTGCTTTTATTTATAAGGCTTTGATTTTGAGAGTCATAGTCAGAATGAGTGCTATCCAGCTCTCCAGCCTCTCACTGATAAACTTGATGATTGGGAATGAATTTTATACACTGTACAGATACTTCTAGTATCAACAGAAGCCATTACTTTCTCCATAAATGTGTATTAAATCCCATCGTATGTTCACAAGCTTGCTAAGATGCTAAGATAGCCTCTCTTTCCTTAGGACTCTACAGCTGTTAAAGTGGGACAAACACATGAACTAGTGCCACTACATGAAATCAATGTTTGCATTGATCTGTGAATGCCCCAAGCAGACACCAACTCTCTTCTTGTTCAGGCTGTTATCTTATTTTATTTTTGAAAGTGCAGTATAATTACATAATTTTCCCTTCCATTTCCTTCCTCTAAACCCTCCCATAAACCCTTCCTTTCTCTGTTTCAGATTCATAACCTCTTTTTTATCAATTGTTATTGCATGCATAAATGTATGTATAGGTACATACATGTGTATTCCTAAATATAACCTGCTCAGTCTATGTGTCACTTTTATGTATGCTTTCAGGGCTGTGTGTATGCTTTTGTAATTGGATAAGCAATTGGTGTGCTCTTGTCTAGGGAAGACTGTTGCTCTCATGCTGAGCATTCCTTAGTTGCCTATAGCTTTTTTGTGTAGGTTGAGGCATCATGAGCTTTTCCCTGTCCACTTTGGCATGTCCATTGTTTAGGCAATGTTTAGGCAGCCATATTGGTGAGACTTCATGAGTGTAGCTTCTGACATTTCTTGGAGGCACAGTCAAACAGCGAACTCCTTGATTCTCAGGCTCTTGCAATCATTCCACCCTCTCTACAGCAATGCTCCCTGAGCCGAAGGAGTGGGAGTACAATGTAGACGTGTCTACTGGGACTGGGCTCCACAGCTCTGCATTTTTATTGGCTGTGGTTTTCTGTAGTGGTCTCTATCTGTTGCAAAGAAAAGTTTCCTTGATGAGGGGTGGAAACTATAAGGACAGATGCTTATAGATTGTTGTTAGTGATTATGCTGGTGTAGTAAATTAGTGGCTGTAGATACTCCTCCAAAAACCATGACTTCACCAACACTGAGTTATCTTGGCTTCTGGTACCAGGCGTGAAAGTCCAGTTAGAGAGCTGTTGGTTACCTCCAAGGAATGTGTGCCACTACTGTATCTTTAGGGTTATCATGCCATGCTGCTTGTCGATGTGATTCAGAGTTGTCAAAGCACGGTAGGACTGACTGTTGGCTGCTTCCCTCTTTTGGAAGCTTGCATGGCTCCTTGTGGTACCATGAAAGTCAGGTAGCTTCAGCTCAGGAGCCTTGCTGCACTGTTTCTAAATTGCATGGTGTCTTCAGCAGTAGAGGCTTACCTCTGGGGCCAACCAAAGGCAGTAGCAATAGCCTGTGAATTTGGGGATTCTCTGGGACAGCTCTGCCCAACAACTCAAAAGAGGGCTTCTCATGTCAGATAGTGGAGTTGTTCGCTTTTGGAGGGCACATTGTCAGCTTAGATGAAAAGTTTTCATTTTAACTATACATGTATATTTATAGACAGATTTATCTGTATTACAGGTATCTTTAAAGTTTTGGTTATTAAAATGAAGCCACAAGGCAGAAGGCAGAAGCCATCTCTTGTGGAGAGCTACACTTTGGCATACTTAGTACAGATTTTAAGAGTTCTCTACTATGGCTTTCTGTCTTGACTATTACTTTTTCAGGGGTGTGGGTAGCTTTCTGGGCCCCTCTTCCTCAATTGTGAGTCTGTAGTCATTAATACCACTGCAAAGCAGCATTCTTGCCCTTTACAGTCAGTGGGGGCACTGATCACAGACTTCCATATGTTTTTTGGACCATGGATATCCTCATGGTCTCTATTATCAGCATGTGTCACAGACCTTAGCATGGTCTCAGATGGCTGTACAGACCACAGACATCAACAAGGCCCTCTTCCACAGCATAGGACCCATACACCATCATGGCCCTCAGCAGCCGTGTAGGCTGAGGACATCGCGTGGCTTCAGGAGGCAGCACAGACCACAGGCATCCACAAGGCCTTAGGTGGTAACATGGGTCACGAAGCTGAATTAGGACCACAAACCCAGACATGACCCTCAGTAGCAGCATGGGCCACAGACACTAATGTGGCCTCCTGTGGTAGCTCAGACTATGGACAATCACATGAACCCCGGACTTCCACATGGCCCTGGGGCAGCAGACCATGGATACCTAGATGACTTCCAAGAGTAGCATGGACCACAGAGGTCATTCCAGGGTGATCCTGTGGCTGGGCAGTGTGTTGGGTTGGGGAAGGCAGAGAAGGGACTGAGTTTGGGCAAGCTCCATGCTGCTACATACCATACTGTTGGCCCTACACAGCGATGACATGTTCCTGAGTCTACCGCAGAATTCTCTCATGTCTGTCACCACTGTTGCTTCTCTAGTTCAGCCTCTCTCCACCGCACACTACTACTCTGTCCTTCCTCACCTAACCTCTCCATCAACTAGCTGTTGGCTTGGTTCAAAGTTTCTGGTTTCTGAAGCACTATAAACACTGGACCATTGCCAAGACTCATCTTGGGCTTCCTGCTGTTGCTCGGAGTCAGGGTGACTTTGTAGGTAGGTAGGACGTCCAGGGGCAGGTTCTGTTCCAGCTCCTGGCTGCTGAACACCGCCCCACCTTGGATGTCTGCAGCCCTGAGGCTCTTCTGGCTGGACTTTTGTGCTTGTAGCCTGCTGGCAACATGACTCCTGGCTCCCAACAGTGTGAGCAGACCAGCCTGCACCTGGGGTCTAGGCTCAGCCCTATTCAGTAATGACTTCTGGTTCTGCAGGACCGGATCCTTCACACACCCCAGCAGCTCATCTGCTCTGATGTCCTGTAATATATCTTAAGCTTTGTAATTTATCTTAAGATTCCCTTTAGCATTGTTCTTTTTAGCTATCTGGTATCTTTTGTGATTCTATATGAATTTTTTTGTTGTTGTTTTGTTTTGCGAGACAGGGTTTCTCTGTATTGTTTTGGAGGCTGTCGGTCCAGCCCAGTCTCGAACTCATAGAGATCCGCCTGCCTCTGCCTCCCGAGTGCTGGGATTAAAGGCATGTGCCACCACTGCCTGGCCGTGATTCCATATGAATTTTAGGACAATTTTTTTTCTATTTCTGTGACAAATGAGATGGGGATTTTGTCTGTGATTGCATTAGATAGGAAAATAAATTTTGGTAAAATGGTCATTTTCATACTATTATTTCTGCCAATCCATGAGTGTAGGTTGACTCTATTTTTAGAAGTTTAAAGTTGCCATTGTAGAGATCCTTCACTTCCTTGGTTAGGTTTATTCCTAGATATTTTATTTTCTTTGAGGCTATTGTGAATGGGAGTATGTCCATGATCTCCTCCCATATACGTTTGTTGTAGAAACATAGAGAAGCTATTGGTTTCTGAAAGTTGAAACTGATAGAATTTTTAGGATCGCTAATATATAGTATCATGTCATCTGTAATAGGATTAGATCAACTTCTTTCCCTATTTACATCTCTTTAGTTTTCTTCTCTTGCCTGATTGTTCCAGATAGTACTTCTAGCATGGTGTTGAAAAGGAGTGGGCATAGTGGACATCCCTGGTTCCTGTCTCATTCCTAATGTTCCTGGGATTTCTTCAGTTAGGATGATGTTGGTTGTGAATTTATCATACACAGCTTTTATTATGTTGAGGGAGGTTCCCTCTAATCTTGTATTTCTTTGGAACTTTTATCGTAAATTTGGTTAAAGACAGTTTCTGCATCTATTGAGATGATCATGTCATTCTTGTCTTTAAGTCCATTTATGTGATATTTTACATTTATTGATTTGCATTGAACTTATCCCTGCATTTTAGGGGTAAAGTCAAATTGGTTATGGTGGATAATCTTTTTTTTTAATTCCTGTATTTTGTTTTCCAGTACTTTATTGAACATCTTTGGGTTTCTGTTAATCAGGGATATTGTCTGCAATTTCTTTTTGTTGTTGTTTCCTTACCTGGTTTGGTATTAGTGCACTGGCTTCATACCAGTTTGGGAGTGCTCTTATGTGTCTACTCTTTTGAATAGTTTAGGAGGGATTGGCTGTAGGTCTTCTTGGAAAATGGTAGAATTCTACTGCTAATCCATCTGGCCCTAGAGTTTATATTACTATTTCTGTCTCATTTTTATGGGTCGTTTTAGGCTGTTGAGTTCTTGGTTTCATTTTGGTGGTTTGGGGGAAACAGAAAGTTATCCATTTCTTTTAGGTTTTCTACATTTACAGAGTACAGGAGTAGAGGTTTCTAAAATGTTTCCTTATACGATTCTCAGTTTCTTTGGTATCTGTTGTAATGTTTTCCTGTTCATTTCTGACTCTGTTCATGTTGGTCTTCTCTTTCTTTTGGCTTGCTGGGCCAAAAGTCTATCAACCTCTTTTATCTTCTAATAAAACAAAATAAAAACCCAGCTCTAATATTATTGATTTTTTGTTTTGTTTCTATTTCATTGATTTCTGTCCTGTTTCTATGTAATTGATTTTATTATTTCTTGCTGCCAACCGGTTTGAATTTGGTTTCTTCTTATTTTTCCATTTTTTAGTTGCATTGTTAAGTCATTTATTTGTGCTCTTTCTGATTTTGTTTGTTTATTTTTCAAGACATGGTTTCTCTGTGTAGTCCTGGCTGTCTTGGAACTTGCCTTGTGGACCAGGCTGAACTCACAGAGATCCTCCTGCCTCTGCCTCCCAAGTGCTAGGACTTGTGCCACTGTGCCCAGCCTCTTTATGATTTTTTAAACATAGGTTTCAGAGTTGTAAATTTCACTTCATAGGACTGATTTTCAATGTGCCATAGTGATTTTGTTGTGCTGTGTTTTCATTTTCATTTAGTTCCAGGAAGCTTTTTTTTATTTCTTTCTTCATTTCTTCTTTGACCCACTTGTCATTCAGTAATGAGTTCTTTAATCTCCATGCTTTTACACATTTACTAGACATTTGGTTGCTATAAATTTTAAGTTTTATTACACTGTAGCCAGGCAGGATATAAGGAGTGATTTTAGTCTTTTTGAATTTGTAAAGATTTGTTCTGTGCTCCAAGGTGTGGTCTATTAGACAATCTTTTGTATGTTGCTTCTGTAAGTAGAGTGTTCATTCTTTGGGATAGTCTCTAGATATTTGTTAGGCCCATTTGTTGCATGATGTCAGTTAATTATGATATTTCTTTGTTTAGTTTTTTGTTTAAATGACCTTTCTATTGTAGAAAGTGGAGTATTGAAATTATTCACAACTAATGGATTGATGCTAATCTGTGTCTTTAAATATAAGAGTACATTTTAAAAAGGAAATTAGGTACCCCAGAATTTGCTCTGTATGTGTAATGTCTTCCTTTGATTAGAATGAAGTGTCCCTTTTCATCCTTTGTGATTAGTTTTAGTTTGAAATTTTTTTTGTCAGATTATAGGACAGAGAGTACTGCTTGCTTTCTGGTCCCATTGGAATACTTCTGTCCATCCTTTTACTCCTAACCTGTCTTTAAAGCTAAGACATAGGTTTTCTTTTGGTAGGCAACAAATAGATAAAATTTGTTTCATTATCCACTCAGTTCTCCTAGGTCTTTTTATTGGAGAATTGAGGTCATTGATATTTAAAGTTATTATTGAAATGTGTGTGCTAATTGCATTTATTATGTTTTTAGATTTTGGTGGTGGTGTTTGTGTTCTCAGTGGTACTTTTTCTTTTAGTAAGTGTGGCTTTGTATTTACCTCCACAGTCTCTTTGCTGTGCTCATTCCTCTATTTTCTTTAGGTTTAGATATAAATTGAATATAAATTTTTTAGACTGTTTATAGCATAGAAAACAATTGTTTCTTTCCCCTTCCATTATGCTTCCTGTAATTCTTTAAATTTTGTTTGTTGGATATAATTTTTTATGCTGTTTATGTCATGAAAAATTTAACCTTTTCCTTCAGCTGTGGTGAATACTTTTGCTGGGTATGTTAGTCCAGGCTGGCTATCGTATTTTAGGGTATAGAATATATTGCTCCAGACTCTTCGGGCTTCCAAACTTTCCAATGAAAAATCAACTATTATTCTGATGGGGTTCTCCTTTATATGTGACTTGTGGGTTTTTTCTTTTTTTTTGAAGGTTTCAATACACCATCTTTGTTATGTATACTTAGTGTTTCAATTGTTGTATGTCACAGGGATTTATTTTCTGGTCTTGTCTTTTTTGTTGTGAAATATTATTTTAGGATGTGATACATTCATTTATGCTATGGAATATTTTTTAATGATGCAAAGATGAGATGTGTTGCATTCTTTTATGCTGCATTTGTTTAACTCTATGAAGCTGTGTTAGTTTGTCTGTCCAAAACACATGATTGGTCAAATAAAGAGCTGAATGGTCAATAGCAAGGCAGGAAAAAGGATGGGTGGGGCTGTCATGCAGAGAGGATAAAGAGGAGAAAATCTGGGAGGAGAGGAGATCAAGAAGAAGGAGGAGGACTTCAGGGGCCAGTAACCCAGCTACACAGCAAACCACAGAGTAAGAAGTAAAGGAAGACATGCAGAAATAAAGATAAGAGCCCAGAGGCAAAAGGTAGATGGATACTTAGTTAAGAAAAGCTGGCTAGAAACAAGCCAAGCTAAGGCCGGGCATTCATAATTAATAACAAGCCTTTATGAGTGTGATTTATTTGGGAGCAAGGTGGTGGCCCCTCAAAAGACCAAAGAGTAAATACAACCAACACTATTTGGTGTTCTTTGTGCTTTTTTATTAATGTGGGTGTGTCTTTACTTAGTTTGGGGGAGTTTTCTTCTATGATGTTGTTAAAGACATGGTCTATACCGTTGATTTAGAATTTTTCTCCCTCATCTATGCCTAATAATTCAAAGGGTTTTGTTGTTTGTTTGTTGTTTTTCCACAATGTCACACATTTACTGTATGTTTCTTTCTAGTGTTTTAAGACTTTTTCATGTTCTTTGCTTATCTGGTCTAGATTCTTTGAGTCCTGATATCCTAGCTCCTGCTTGATTCCTCTCCTTGTAAGGCTTCCCTTAGAGTGTTCTAGTTGAGTTTTCACTTTCATCTTCATCTCTGCTTGAGTCCAATTCAATGTTTCTAACTTCTTTGGATTCAGTCTAGGATTGCCTTTGCCATTCCATCAGCCTTACATCTGTCTTTTCTTGGGTATCACCCAGGCATACATTCTTCTGAAGTCTCTTCCTTTTTGTCTCTTTTCCTTTCTGTCTTCTTTAAACCCTTGAAAATCCTTTGATGAAGTCTAAGATGCTTTTTTAAAAAAATTCTGTGCCCTGCTTTCATACAAATAATTCTCACTAACACACATTTCTACAGCACTAGTAGGTTCTGGAGAGAAGATAATGGCTTGATTTTTTGTATTGCTGGTGTTTTTGCAGTGAGATCTGGGCACATTAACTTATTGTGAGCTCTAAGTCTGATATAGATAGAACAGGCTGGGATGGAAGAGAAAATATGTGGGTAGGTTGGAGGATGTAGGAGGTCTGGCTATGCAGAAGGGACCTATGGGTGGTAGCAGATATGTGGGTTATGGCTCGATCCTGAAGAAGAAGTTGCTCAAGTTGTTTTGTTTGTTTTTTGCAGTTGTCTCTCTGTGGGGTGTGTGCTTATGTATGTGTATGTACATGTGTATGTGTGCATATGTGTGTTTGTGTATGTGTGTGCATGTGTGCATATGTATGTTTGTGTATGTACATGTGTATATGTATGTGTGCATGATCATGTGCACGTGTATGTGTTTGTGTGTGTATGTACACATGTGTGTATATGTGTGTTTATATGTATGTGTGTGTATGTGCTCATGTATGTGTGGTGTATGCATGTGTGTGTATGTGTAGGCCAGTTGAGACTGACATCAGGAGTGTTCCTTGATTGCGCTCCTTATTCATTGAGGCAGGGTCTCTCAACTGACCCTGCCCATGCAACCAGTCTAGCCAATCAGATTCCTGCAGAGATTCCTGTCTCCACCTTCCTGGGGGCTAGAATTACAGATGAACTGCTCTGTTCACCTTGTAGCTTTGTGAGTACTGAGGGTCCAAACTCTTGTCCTTACACTTTCAGAGCAGTGAGCCATCTCCCAGAGTTCTTCAGTCAAGAAGATTGCTACTCTATCCCCTGGAAAGGCATGAGAACACAGTGCCCAGCCCAGTAGCTATGTGGAGGCTGACCTCATTCCTAAGTCCCTGCCTGTGGCCAATGGTGTGTTGACTGGAAGCAGGCTCTCATGAGGCTGACATGCAGGAGTCTTTCTGCTGCTGAGAATGCAGCCCAATGCACAACCCCTCTGAGAGAGCAACCAGCTGTATCCCTAGCTGCAGCAGGAAAGACTTGCATTATCCAGATGTGGATCTTCTTAAGATGGATCTTAGGCCAAATCAGGCCCAAGCTGCCATGAATCACAGCCCATCCTTTCCCCTGGCTGCCTCTCCATGAGAGTTTCTAGACATTTCCACAGCCGGGTCAGAGTGGACGCGAGCTGTTCTTCCTTCTTCCAACTTGCTGAAAGTGCTTATGACATTGCAGTATAAAGAGAGGGGAGGGGCTGGGGAGCTGGTTCACCAGAAAAGTATTTTCCTCAAAGGATTAGATTCTAAGTTCAATCCCCAGAACCCACTTAAAAAAAATGCTGGGTTTAATGGCTTGTATTTGTAATCCCAATAGTGGGAGTCACAGAAAGTTAGGTACCTGGTGCTTTCTGGCCAATCATTCTAGCTTATTTGGTGAGTTCCAGACCAATAAGAGACCCACTCTCAGAAAAACAAACAAATGGGGCGAATAGTGTCTGAGGGGATAATACTAGAGGTTGTTATCTGGCCTCCACATGTATATATGTGTGTGTGCACACATATACACACATGCGAAGAAGGAGGAATCACATTCAATGTTACACAGAATACTTTCTAAAAATCAAAGCCCCTGGTTCCTTCTATGAGCTCCTATGGGCCTCTACAGCCCATATTCAGGCCCACAATTTCCATTGTGCTTCCGATGGAGACTGCCTCTGGGCTGTTCTCCCCTGAAGCCAACTGGTCAGGGCTTCCTTTGGTTGTTTCAGTAGCAAAAGTCCTGCACGTGAGTTCTGAAGAGAATAATTATTATAGTTTCCCCATGGAAACATGAGACATGAGTTAATTGTCATCAGCGAAATGCCTAGTACCAGAGCTTGTGGATTCAGCTTGAGCAAATGAGGAACTTGTGCTGCTATAACATTTTCATTCTTGGTGAGTGGCCTGACTTATATGCAGAGTCTGAAATCAGAATTCCAGTGTGATGATGAGATGGTTCTATCTGGGGTATTAAGTGACTTCTCTCTCTTCTTCTTTCTCCCTCTCTCCTATTTTTCCTTTTATATTCATTGCTCCCCTTCCTAGACTTGACTGAATGTAAAACATTTTTATATATGGAGAATAATGCATGTTCTTTCTAATGCTGCACAGTGCTAGGGGAAATTTAAATGGTGCGTAAGCATTTAAATACTATAGCACTCTATCAGCTAGGAAAGTTTACAGTAGCAATTATTACCAAGACTAATTAGATATCATTTGGTCAACCATAAAGCAAGGCCAGAGGTTATTTACCAAGGAAACATATCCTGGCAAAATAAAGTGACTTGAGACGACAATGATTTAAAGGATCATTCTTTCTGGGGTTAGTTGCAGACATTCCTTTTCTGAGACTCTTACACACCAAGCTCCATATAAGAATTACATATAGGAAAAGAGTCTCTTTTAAAATAGCAAGTAACTGATTTTCTGTTCAGTATTGCTACCCCCATTCAAAATTTTTATCAAATTTAGTTTTTTCTTTTTTTCAAGAACACACACTAGTTTTTAATGGCGTGCATCTGAGACATCCCACACACTCTTGTTGTTTCCCTAATACCCAGTCCTTTTAGTGTGGCATGGGGAGCACAGTGCTGGTTAGACTATGGGAGGATGCCAGTCCATGGTTGGCCAGAGTAGGCTGAGTGTTTATCTGTGTATACAGAGTATAATTTGTTGCCAGGAATGCCAATATTCGAGAAAAGGAAGAGGAAACTTTCACTACACAATGCGATCAACATCACTTGATGGGCTTAGCCATTGGTGAATTAGACATGACTATAATACTATACATGCCAAATAGTTTGACCTCAACATTCTATTCTTTGACAAAGCCTCACTTATTTCAAAAAGTGCAGCTACTCCCTTTTTATTATTTTCTGCAGAATTTTTGGTACTAGCATAGCTCTTGGACTTTTGGGGACCCAGCATAAATCATTAGGGATAAAACTGCACGATGTAGGGGGAAGTGTGACGTGTCAATTCAAACCCCATGGAGGCCAGTTTGCTTACTAAGCCTCTTTCCTGGGCAGGCAAATTTCTTCCCAGTTACTACCTGTGGTGGTTTGAATAAGAATTGCTCCCATAGGCCCATATATTTGAATGCTGGTCACCAAGGAGTGGAGCTGTTTAAAAGGATTACAAGGATTAGGAGGTGTGGCCTTGTAGGAGTAGGTGTGGCCTTGTTGAAGAAGTGTGTCATTAGGAGTGGACTTTGAGGTTTCCAAAGTGCATGATAGGCCCAGCCCAGTCTCTCTTCCTCCCCCGCCCCCAACAAGCCTAGCTGAAGACCAAGATGTAGCTCTCAGCTCCTGCTCCAAGCATGCCACCATGATTTCCACTGTGATGATAATGGACTAAAACCTCTGAAACTGTGAGCAAGCCCTGTTAAATGCTTTCTTTTCTAAGAGTTGCCTTGGTCATGTGTCTCTTCATAGCAACAGAACAGTGACTACAGCACAAGCTGTTCTTTGTCTTCACCCATATAACCTGTTGTTTTGAAGCAGTGGTTCTCATCCTATGGGTGTCAAATGACCATTTCACGGGGGGGGGGTGTCTAAGACCATCAGTAAACACAGATATCTACATTACAATTCATAACAAAATTAGCAAAATTGCAGTTATGAAGTAGCAATGAAAATAATTTAATGGTGGGGGTTCACCACAACATGAGGAGCTGTATTAAAGGGTCGTGGCATTAGGAAGGTTGAGACCCATTGCAGTTGTTTCCAGTCACTCACTCATAGGAAGATCCAAGCCCTGTCTGAAGGGTTTCAAAATCCTTCTTTAAACCGCCATCTTAAACCCAGCGTCAAGAACTCATGCTTGCATTCCATAGTGTTTGGGTGGTGGACCACAGCCTGCAGTTTTTCTAGGCTATTTTTAGAGTGTGAGTTATGCAGTACACTGTTTACATTGGTCAAATTAACTGAATGCTTGGCAGGAGGACCTTTCCTTTCCAATATATTGACACCACCTTCATTTTGTCACTTCTAAAGTGGCCCAGCATTCTTGGGAGGTGAGGGTAGGAGCATTGCAGATGAACAATGACTGTTACAGACATCTGCTTATGGAGAAGGGCAATACACACCAGTGGAATTGATGTTTTTACTTATTTACTTTTTGGTAGTAAGTATGCTGCCAGACTTCAGTGGTGCCAAATAGATTTAGCTAACCCAAACACAGAACCAGCTCTAGGAGACCTGTAGGATAGTGAAGAAACAGCACTTTCTGATAGCTGTGTTTTCAGGAATTTTTTTAATGCTCTTGTTTATAAAATATGCTGGCAAGACGAGTGCTTGTTTGAAATTTATGGAGGGGGCCACAGTTTCCCAATGCATGGAATGAGCTGCGTGAGGAGTGTGGTATGGTGGGGAGGGGAGATAGACAGACTCTTAGGCACAAAATGCACAGGGCGGTGGGATGGTCTTGTTGTGTGTTCTAGCTAACCAGATGTTTTCAAGATCAAACCTGGTGTTTCAACACATTTTAGTGAGTTCTGTGCTGTGTGCCACAATTTGTCATTTCAGAACAACAGCGTATGGTCCTGTCTTTTTAGGGTAATAATATAGTTTTAAAGGTTCCTCCATGGCCTCCCCTTCACGTAAGAGACTGATTACACCTTATAAATTCTGCTTTGCTAATCCACACCGATTCCTTGCCTGGCTCTCAAGTCCCCCAGTGTGTCAGATCCCTCTCTCCTCTCAAGTTAGGCGAGTGTGCACTATTACAGACTACATTTCAGAAAACGTGCAGCTCTTGACTTATATTCGTCCTAATAATGATCATTAAGTAACCCTGAAGGAAAATGGAACACTCTGAGCAAGTGACATGAAGCAGATGTGGCCTCAGAAGTAACCTCTCAGAACGTCCATTGGATGTGACATCCTTTCAAGTCATAGATTCGCCATCATTATGGATTGTTTAAATATATGAAGTGAGATTTAGCAGCTGGGAAACACTTGGTTATCTGCTTCACAGCGTTAAATCCCAATAAATGTTTTGAACTGCGAGCTGGTATGCAACATTACCAGATCATTCTTTCTATTAAATGAAATTCCTTGGATCTCATGGCACAGCTGAGCTTTGTAAAAGCAAAGGATTATGGGCCACATGCTAATCCAGTATAACATATGCTTACATAATTATTATAGCTATGTTTTAGAAGTTGTTAATTTTAGCATGTAACTTTATTTTAAACGTTATAGTGAGAGGTGTCTTCCAGACTAGAAGCAGGGCCGAGCAGAAAGCCTTCAGGCTAGGGTTTAGAGCTGTTTGGTTTGGTTAAATGTTAGTTGAGGGGAAAGCAGTAGAAAGCCTTTTTGGTATTTTGTAATTAGAACTACTTGTTTGGTTAACTAGACATCCTGCTGGGTTGACTGGGCAGGAGTCAAGCTTAGCTTTGTTACATCCCAGTTGCAGCAGACTGTAAAAAGGCTGGGATACTGCTGACCAGACTCATGCCAATTCACATGAGCTTTCCCGTGCCCACAACCATTCATCTTGGCCATTGTATTTTCCTTGGCTCCAACACAAAGATTTCAGAGGTCTCCTTCCTGGGACTCGATACACAGCGTGAAACCCATACCTCCAAAACCAGTTAAGAAAACAAAAAAGTAAACAGCTAATGACAGCATGGTGCTCATCTCTCAGATCACAAGCCAGTCACTACTCAGCTTCTTTATTTTCTCAGGTCAACTTTGTCCCCTAAGCCCTGGGTTCCGTTGAAGGAGGTCAGGGGGAGCTGATGAAGTGTGAAGTAGGTGGGTGAGTGGACCTAGTTCTCAATGCCCTCCTGGACACTGACACTTCCTGACTCCTTCTTGCTGGCTGTCCTGGCTCCTACTCCTGTGTTCCTGTCTTATAAGATAACAGATCCCTGGCTCTTTATCTATTCTTACTGCCTGTCAGTTGTTCTGTGACTCCAACTGCATTTGACCAAGAGAACTTTCCTATCTAGGAATCCCCTGATGCCGCTTTCTTTGGAAGTCATTTCCAGGAAATGTCACAGTGGCCCCTCATTCTTGGACCTTACAAATGGGGATTGATTCTGCTTATGACTCAATAGGGCTCCTGGAGTCCAGCAGTCAGGGTCTTTATCCTGTCAGTTTTGCTGATGTTTGCTGTTTCATATGACTCTATTGATCTTCTGGAAATCCATTTTTAATTTTAAGAGAAAAGCATTCATCCTATAGCATTCATGGGGTTAGTTTCTGGCTCCGTAGCAGTCACCCAAACTTGTGGGTGTTCAAGCCCCTTTATACTATTTTCACTTAGCTGGCTCGTGGTTGTAGGAGTGTCCAACCTGTTGCCCACTAATTTCAACATATAGGTTTATTCTGCATGACCCTGTGACCTACAAAGTTCATGCTTGAGAAGTGACTCTTTTTTTAAAAATCACATACCAAAAAAAAAAGCAAAAAACTAACCAACCAAAAACCTCTCAATGTTTTAAGTAAGCTTTTGATTTTGTGTATTTCCCCCCTCCCCAATATTTTGAGTGTGTTGTTGGTTGAGTCCGCCATGCATGGATATGGAGTCCTGGTGTGTTCTCACTCATAAGAAGCCCTCCTTTATGTATATCACTAGTCTCTTCCCTTCCTCGGGCTATCCAAGCTTTGGAAGGTAAAGACAGAAACTGGGAAAGGAAGGGAATTCTGGAAGAAGAAATCACTAACTGTTTCAAAATATGAAGGCATCGATGTGTATGAACTGCTTGCAGGCTTGGTACTGTTTTCAACCACCACTATGTGGCATGTTTACCACCTTTGAGGGTTAATGCCTTTCCAGATTTACTCTCAGCAAGAGGACATTGAAGCTCAGAGAGGTCACCCGACTTGCCCCAAAACAGTAAGTAGAATCTGTGAGCTAGGAACCAGATGCTTGTGACTCCAGAGCCCAGAAGATTTTCCTATGACTGGTGGTGGGGACAGGAGGGATCCCCAGGATTCGAATGGGGCTGGGCTGGGAGCTGCTTGGGAACTGGGATTGATTGTCACAAGTCCGTCTGCTGTTCATCCAGGGATAGGAAGCAGGATCCTTGTCACAGGGCCCAGGAAGGCAGTGCCATGGCTGAGCCCTCACATCTTGCTTCACACAGGCAGTCTGGCAGTAAGTGTGCATTCTCTCTCATCTCATAAATGGAGTGAGCTTCTGGGAAGACACTAAGTCTGGAGGATGCATATATGCCACTGGGACACCCCCCCCCCGTGCTGTGTATGACAAATGGCCCGTGAGTGTGAACATGTATGTGCATGTGGGCAGAGGTCTGAGGTCAACTTCTGGTGTTTTCTTCAGGCTCCATATGCCTTTGTTTCTGAGACAGTGTCTTTCTATTGGACCTGGGGTCCCTTGATTAAGACAGGTTGACCTGCTTAACCAAGCCCCAGGGATTGATCCATCTCTCTTCTCCCTACTCTACCCCTGGGATTACTAGTGTCAACTTTTTATATGGATGCTCTAGTCCTTATGCTTGCACAGCAAGCCCTTTGCCTACTGAACCATCCTCCAGCCAACACAGACCTATTCCTTACTTTGTCTGTGCTTTTCATGATGGCCAAATGGTCACAAGTCACAAAGAACTTCTGCTCTCCCTATAATCACAAGAAAATCTTTAGGGAGGAAGTATTTTCCATTCTGATAAAAGTCCCCAAATGAAGAAAGGTACCAAGACTGTTGTCACATGCAAGGCAAACTTCCTTTGCTGTGTTCTCAGAGGGGTTGGTGGGGTGGAAGGGCTACGCTTTTTACCATATTCAATTAAACTCATAAATGATCTTCTTCCAAAAGAACTAATTTCATAGCAGCGTGGAGAAGTCAGTAAAGTAAAGCAAAAAGCCTTGATCCCACTTTTGTTTCCACTGAAAGGCCACACTCCACTGTGGCCCTTGTTAAAAGTTAAACCGGGAGATGTCTCTGAGGAGAAATTCAAGCTTTACTTCCAGCTTGGACTGGTCATGAATGGTGATTATCTGACTGTAATTGGAATCAGATGTACTGCCCTTGTGTTTCAGTCTACTGGAGATTATTTTTCCCCTTGTAAATCAAGCAAAATAGTCATTGGCTTAAAGATCAACCTGTTCACAGAGAGGCACAGTTCTGGGAGTGCGGGTCTGCTCCAGGAGCACAAGCTGAAAACCAGTTTATAAATCTCTAGCTAGGATGAGGTTTGGAGCAGCTTGCCCTCCTTCTTTGAACTGAGCCATCTCCATCCAGCCTTCTCCTGCAGCTCATGAGTGAATGGGTGGATTTCAGAACACAGACTAAAACTGCTCAAGAAAGAAAGAAATGTAGATAAAAGAACATCGAATGCTGGATTCTGGTGTCCAGGCTTCGTGGTGCACAGATGGACTAGATGATGTCATGTTCCTAAACTGCTGAGTGGAAGCTACACAACCCTGGTGTTTTTAGAAACGCTGTCTACAGCCTCAACACTAAATGCCATCAGGATGGTATGCGTAGATATTGGGTTTGATTCTTAGGAGAATTTTCCACAGTGATATAAAAATGCTAACATTGGGGATGGGGAGATACTCAGTAGGTAAAGTGCTTGCTATGCAAGCATGAGGACCTGAGTTTGAATCCCAGCACCCCTGTAATGTTGGAATTGCAGTGGATGTCTATAATCCCAGTGTTGCTATGGTGAGATGGGAGGTGGAGAAGAAGAACCCTCAGATGCTCCCCTGTGTGGCAGTGAGCAACAAAAAGACCCTGTCTAGAGGCAGAAGATGAAGACCGACTCCCAGGGTCATCATCTTGCCAGGGCATGCACGTACCCACACTCACATGTTTGCACACATATACACACATGCGTGTTATATACACATATGCATCACATGTGCACAGCTTTGAAAATTACTGACTTGTTTCCAGACAGGGTGTTAGGTCACTAAAGCTTGTCTTGTTCCTTGAATTCCAGTCACTTGTTAGAGGCAGTCTTAGCAACACGCATGTGTCATATGTCCCATTGTTCTTTACAAACTGGGAACAAGCATTCTAAGCTCACAGGTTCATTGCAAGGTTCCAGGGAGGGTACACAACACAGAAGCTCTAGCTTTTGCTATGACAAGATGCTAATGGGAGGGTGCTGAAGGCTGTAGAGGACATAGAGATGAGCCTGGAACAGGGGTGAGTCAGGTGAGCACCACAGATGGTAGGCCAGGACTGTCAGCTTTTCAAGCCTTCCACACTGTGGATTCTATCAACCTTGG
Organism: Mesocricetus auratus; assembly: GCF_017639785.1. NCBI lineage: Eukaryota > Metazoa > Chordata > Mammalia > Rodentia > Cricetidae > Mesocricetus > Mesocricetus auratus. Next base: position 69,455,551 of record NW_024429182.1, read on the forward strand.
TGTTTCCCTGTTTTTCTTTTTCTTGAAATTATCTTCACTTATACACAGCAGATTTCTTTTTCCCCTCCCATTTTGTAGAGTGAAATGTTGCGTGTACTGTAACATGTATGTGAAGATCAGAAGACAAATTACGGGAATTGCCTTGCTCTTTCTATCATGTGAGTCCCAGGCATGGAACCCAGGTCCTCAGCCTTGGCAGCAAGCACCCTCATCTACTGTGCCATCTTGTTGGCCCCATCACATCAGATTTCTGCAGAATCCTCAATGTCCTAGCACTTTCAAGACCCTGTTCTGAAAACTATTGTATTTTATATTTGCCTGTTTCCATAAGCAACTCTTTCTCTCCCCCCAACCTACTCACAAAATACAGCCTCTCGCCATATTTCACCTTCTCCTGAAGCTGGCTCAGCCCAAGGCTGTGTCCTGTTCCTACTTTGCTCATTTCTGTGAGATGTGTTTATCTGGATGTGTGTTCTTGTTCTTCCCCGTGTGTGAATAACAACAGCACAGCAACAGAGTGGTAGTCACAGCAGGTCTTTTGGATGGAGTCTTGCATGGATGCATTTTATAACAAAACATGATTTCTGAGGTCATGTCTTACAGTCATCTATGTGGCAGAATGACTTTGTGACCCTAAGAAACCTTTCACTGTAATATGAGATCTCACTTGGGAATTCCTTTCACATCTTAGAACAAGTTCATAATCTCCGAGCTTAGGAGCAAACAGAAAGAACAAATAGAATGATGCCAACATGTCCACACATATTTCAGACACTTGGCTTCCAACATTTTAATTGTGTGGTTTAAAGAATGCAGCTAGTGAGGTTATGGTTGTGGAAACAGGAAAAGCTATTGATTGACAGGAGGTGAGTAGAGCCAAATGCTGTCCTCTAAGTCTTAGAGGCTATGGTGTTCTCTTTGTCAGGGGGCTGGAAGTCCATCCAATGGCAGGAGTGAACTTTGGCCCATTTGCACTTGGCCTTTTGGTTTTCTCTGACCCAGACCAAGTCTGTGTGCTAGATCATTTTGGTAAAACCAGGGCAAGCTTCCCTCAACCAAGGTCAGTGTTCATATGACTTCTCTAGCCTGACAGTAATAATCTGGGAAACCTTCTCCTTGGTGCCATGTTTCCTTCTGTCCATTTCTAACACTTGAATCATTTATTAAACAAAGGAACTGTTTCTTCCCTTGCTTTCCTAGCATAGTATGATCTTGAAAAACAAAACAGGACAAGAGCCAGGATATGAAAGCCCAGTCCTCCTCACCCAGGGGCTGCTCAATACAGAGGTCCAAGACTTTCTTCATGTCTATGAGCCAAATATCTACATTGTTATTGATGGCACGAGAAAGAAGCCCCCTGCTTGAATGGATTGAATGCAGTAGCTTTGACGGACAAATAATAGAAAACATACACATGTGTGCAGTACAAATTCAAAACCGTCCAAGGACCCCTAGGGAGATGATTCCCAAACCATAAACATTTTTTATGAATACTATAACTGATAACAGTATTTCAGTTCTTTGAATCTTAGAGGATTAAAGTCTTGGGAGAATCTTCCAACTACCTTCCATTTCTAACACTGAGTGTTGAGACTGTATGATCACCTCCAGGATAGTTTATTTCAGTTAACAACTACTGAGCTGTTCTAGGCTCTATGACAGAGCAGCCAAACCATGGTTTCAATCAAATCAAACATCTGAGCTTGGGAGGCAACGACCAATAGTGAAAAAAAATCCAATGGAAACTAAAGTTCATCTAGAAGAAGAGATAAATAAGAAGCAAAGAAAATTCTGAAAATGAGGGGACCATGACTGCAGCTCAACGAGAGTGCCTGGCTAGCATTGGCATGTGTGAACCCTGGGTACCATCATCTGCAGTACCAGAAAGCAAGCAAGCAAACAGAAGAAGAGGAAGAATTAGAATAAGAATAATGATAATAATAATAATAAGATGACGACAACAACAACATTCTGCAGAAGACGGCACCCAGGTGAGTTCCCATCTGACCTAAAACAAACACTAAAAACACCTGCTGTCCAAAGAAGCTGGTATTGCTCCTCAGCTAATAAGTAAGCAGGCTGATGGCACAAGAGTAGAGAATTCCACACACAGATCCACCTGCATCTAGAAAGTTTGTATGTGAGAGAGAAAGCATCTCCTACCAGCAGGAAAATGGACAAGTGGCTCCTGAAAATCAAACTTGGATCTTTTCCTCACTTCATAAATTGAATTAAATTCCAAATAAACAAAGAATTTAAGTGTAAAAACTGAAGCTACAAAAACATAAGAGAAAATATTGGTGAATTATTCCTTAATATAATAGTAAGTGAATTTTTTGCACCATGACTCAAATGGAGGCACAATAAAGGAGAACCGATGGGTGTGGTTGTATGGCAATAGGAAATATTCACACAGAGTTAAAAAATACTCAGAGAACAAAGTCAAAGAAAAATCACCATGAGTACGAATTGAAGAAAGGCCATAAACCAGAAATAAGAATATTTTCAGCTTTTAGCAGAGATGATGGGTTATAGCCCTTTTTGTAAGGAAAAGCAAAAAAACTTCAAAAGGCAGAGAATAAGTGCTCTGATAACTCGGTGGAAAAGTGAATAGGAAAATAAGCAGATAATTATCAGAAAAAGAAATCCAAATCCCTTTTAAGAGTATGAAAAGATGTTCAACTTCGTTAATACGATGACACATGTAAGAGAGAAAGTGACTACACCCACCGTTCCTCACGTAGTAGATGCCGAAGCACAAAAGGCTCTCGGCATGCTCTGCTGGCTAAGCTGTGGGCAGATGAGATGGCTCTTTCAGTGTTGGCAGGAATGTGACTTGACAAGCTCTTGTGGCAGAGACATTGGCCCTATCTAGAGAGATTTTGCAAGAGTCCTACGTCCATGACCCAACAATTACACCTTTAAGAACCTTGGCAAACACATGAAATGACTGATGCAGTATTTATAAACGCAAACAACTAGAAGCAGCCCATGTCTATCACCAGAGAAGTAACTGGATAAACTGAGTGACATCCTTATAATAGAATACAGTGAAGCTGCAAAGGAGGCAAGGACCTGCTTTATGTTCAGCTGTGGAGTGACTTATAGATGGTGTGAAGTGGGCAGAGAACAAGACATAGATTGTATTGGGGACACAAGGAAGACTTGTGGGAAGGAAAGGACTAGTAAGGAAGGGGCAGGGATAAAACTAGTCTTAGTGGTGTGTTGTTGGTAGATTTGGCTTTGAAACAGTTCAAGTGTTTTATGAAATCAAAAATCAATTTATAAAGTTATAATTTTAAAATTATTAAGTTAATTTAGGCAGCGCCTAAAAGTCGGGAAAAAATTAAGTAAATACACTTAATGGTGGACTGGGCTGTTGGCAGAAGCTACAAGAGAAGAACCTCTCATTCATCTTTGAATAACATCTTATTGATACGTCCCTGGAATGTGGACACTTTAAGGACAAAAAATAATAATAGTAGTAGTGCAAAAAAAGCTTAACTTATTTCCCTCATAATATTGGTAGTGTTAATCTTTGCATTTTCAGTATTGTTTGTGTGTTTGGTATATCTGTGTATATGTTCTGAGTGGAAGTCAGAGCATAGCTTACATGAGTCAGTTTTCTTGTTCTACCATGTGGGTTCAGGTGCCTGAACTCAGGCAGTCAGGCTTGGCAGCAAACTCCTTTACCCACTGAGCCATCCTGAGGGTCCTCCATCTTGTATTTGGAGACATGTTCTCTCATTGAAGTGGAGTTCCATGATTCAACTAGACTGGCAATCAGTGAGCCCTAGGGATCTACCTGTCTCTGCATCCTAGCTCATTAAAGGTACATGCTGTCATGCCTGGCTCTTATGTGGATGCTGAGGATCTGAACTCAGGTCCCTGTACTTGTGTAGCAGACACTAGGTCAACTTAACCCTCCCCTGGTCTTTTACTCATTGAGAATGTTATAAGTATGGTATAGGATAATAACATTACAGCCATTGAAACGTATGATGGTTGTCATGAGAACAAAGAACTAAAACTTTTTCTAAAAAAAACCAGGTTAGTCTATTAGACAATGGGTTTCAACCATAGAATTTTCAAACATACTTGTCATTATATTGGTAGAATATTTTTAATTTGGACTATCATAATGAGAAGGCTAAATAGATCATAGATAGGCATGTAGGTAGATGATAGATAGGTAGATAATGGTAAACAATAGATAAGTAGGCAGATAGATAAGACAGATGATAGGCAGTTAGATTATAGATACGTAGATGGATAGATGGCAGAATTTCAAGCTATTCACTCAAAACTCTGAGAGCAAATGACCAAGGCAGTTTCTACCAATCTCCTTGGCAAGATGGCTGGCTCCACACCTGGGAGTCGATAAACAAGGCTAGCCTGGGGCAGCTTGTCATAACTTAAAGCCAGGAAGCTATCAAAGACAAGAAGGGACACGTCAGAAAAACTCAGGAGCCAACTTACAAAAGTTCCCGGAGGGTAACTATTTTAGCATCAATAAAGATAATAACTACAGTGAATGGAAACACATGAAATGCATTTGAATCAGTGAGTTCTAAATGGTGCCAGAGAAATCCCGGGGCAGTTTTAGAGAATGCTAGAGAAGAACTCTGCTCAGAAAATCAGTGAGTGAAAGAAAGATGAAGTCCTTTAGCCTGCAGTTTCTAGAGTGCTTGCTGCCTTGGGGGACTAAAAGAGCAGAAGAGAAACTGATTTTTGCTGTATCAGAGCATATTTGAGAATACAAAGAACCATGACTGAAGCGGCCACCAATGAGAGAGCGTCAGCTTCTACCATCCATACCTAGGGATCCAGAGAGTGAAGGCACATTTTGCAACCCCACTGAGTGAAAGGATCCAGGCAGTGATAATCAATGTCTGAGGATATCTTGAGAAGAGAGACAGCTCATTTAGTGGGTAAACGAGTGAAGGAAGTCTTATAACAAAAAATGAGACCTGGGGCCAGTGGAGACTCCAGATGCAGCCCCCCCTACAGGAAGCAAGGGCAGAGAACTAGGCTGATTCTACTGGGAAATGCAATTAGCAAAGTGCAGAATGCCTATAGGATCAGTGATGCAAAGGTTTCATGGATACGAAAAAGAGAGACGAAGAGAAACAAGTAGGTCCAAGGATGGGCATTGGTGGTGGAGTGCTTGCCAAACATGCACAAGGCCCTGGATTTGCTCCCCAGCACTGAAAAAGAATTTAAAAGGTGACAGACCCTTACACTTCCTGTGTGAGGCTAATAATTTGGGTTTAGTGACCAGAATCCACAGTGGAAGGAGAGACTGACTCCTAAAAGTTGTCCTCTGATCTCTACACTCACTGTGTCACCTACAAGGGCCAACACTTACACACACACACACACACACACACACACACACACACACACACTTATTAAAGAAAGATTTTAAAAAGACTTTTTAGGCTCTCAGTCAATCACCATATGGACCTGATTTGAACACTTCTTTGAACAGTTTGAAAATGTGTCAGATAATGAAGAAAACATTTACATGGGTAAATTAACTAGATACTTGAGGATACTAAGGCTTTATTGTCAGTTCTTGTCAGGTGTGGTAATGTTTGAGTTGTTTTAAAGTATCCTTATTGTCCAACCTTTAAGAGAATTCATACTGAAGGACCTTGTGAATCCAGCAACAAAATAACGTAAAACTCTCATAATATTCTAAATAGCTTCATGATTTTGTGTTGGGATGCATTCATAGCTGTCCTTGACTGATTGTGACCTGCGGCATGTGGGTAAGACCTGCCTAGACATAGTGACATGTTTGCAAATGAACTGATAAGATATATGAGATTTATCTAAAAATAAATTGGAGGGTGAAAAGAGAGATGTGTGGGATTGGCTTTGGATAAAGTGATCATTTGTATTTCTATGTGTGTATTGTATGTATAAGTGAGGATGTGCATGCATGTGTAAACCCCAGATTGCCACTGGATATCTTTCTCAATTACTCTCAACCTTATATTTAGAGACAGGGTCTCTTACTGAATCTGATCTTATTGACCGACTAGAGTGGCTGTCCAGCAAACCTCAGGAATTCTCCCCTTTCTATTTCTCCCAGTACCGGGCTTGTAGACATGCATTTGTGTGTGTGTGTGTGTGTAGAATCTGAATTTGAGTCTTCATGCTTGTTCAGCAGGTGCCCATACTGACTCAGCTAGCTCCCAAGCTCCTAACGGGTTCAGTTTTGAAGCTAACAGCAGCAATTTCAGTTTCCTTAGCTACCCTCTCTACTTTTGTAGTCACATTTCCAAAATAAGTTAGATCACAATCCAGAGAGGTGGCTTAGTGGTTAAGAACATTTACTGTTCTTCCAGAGGACTAGAGTTCAGTTCCCAATACCTACCTTGGGTTATGACTCCAGCTCCAGAGGAATTCCATGCCCCCTTCTAGTACTCAGGAGTAACTACACTTATGTGCACATACACATAAGCAAACACACATATACACACATAAACATTTTTAACATTAAAAATCTAAACAAAAAAGTAGAAGGCAGGCTTTACCTAGATATAGTTCATAGCCCTCAACTCCACATGAAAAAATACATTTGGACTTCCAATTTTTTCTTGGTTGGAAGGTTTAACAGAACTTTAAGGGTTGTTTTGTTTTGTTCTGTTGGTGATTCTGGAGGTGGATTCCAAGGCGCTGCATGCCAAACATGTGCTCTGTCACTGAATTACACTCTCAGCTCCAAAGATGTGACTTTAAAAAAAATCCATGTATCTTTTTAGCTCATTTAGGTTATAATAATAGTAATAATAATAATAATAATAAACAACACAATAGTAACCTAAATGAATATGTTTCACCTCGGTCTGATTTTTAAGAGGGTGGCTTTAGTGCAAGCACACAATTTCCTTTTTGCATGCACATAACTTGGAGGTATCAAGACTAAGAGGGGGTAGCTCACCAACTGTGGGGTGAATAGAATCTCGCTTTCCTTCTGGCTTCCTCCCTCCCTCCCTTCTTCCCTCCCTCCCTCCATACCTCCTTTTTTTTCTCTGTTTCTTTTTTTCCCCAAATTGTCATTGATGCAATTAAAACAGCTCTGAGGGATGCTCAGAGTGACTACTATGACTCTGGAATGGATATGAGCTCTTTATTGGGCCGAACTCATTAAAATTGAGGTTTCTATTTCCCTAGACATAGATACCCACTATTTTAGGGGAAATGGGCTAGAATTTCGACTTGTTGAAGCTGGCTGTTGCTAGTTAATCAGTGCCTGGATCTGATGAGCACCTGCATATAGTGGGAAGGAGAGGTACCCAGGAAGCAGAGAGAGACTGCTCTGGAGCTGCTCCAGGCCCCATGTCTGCTCTGATGCTATTTTTCATGGCTGGGGTTCCTAAATGCACTAGACAACCCCATAAGCCCTAGCAATAAGATGTTAGGATGAAAGAGCAGCAAGTGAACGTGTGAATGTCATGCATCATAGATCCCTGCGGTTAGTTTTCATTAGTGACTTGACCTGTCACATACTTTAACAACAATAGCTTCAGAAATGGTAGAATCACTTGTTCTGATACAGGGATGGGGGTTATTAAACATCCAGGCCTTTTCCCATGCATTTTCTGAAGAGTGACATATAGAGAGCCCCATAAGCAGAACCCTGGATTATGTGAAAAACACAAGAAAAGGTTTGGGACCCCACATAATCTTATTTAGTGGGAGGGGTAAGGCAGGGTGACACTTTTGCATTTCTGTCATTTAGTGTGGTTCAGAGAGAGCACCCAAGATGTCAGAGTTGGTCTTCCCAGTTTCTAATCTGGGTGGGGAGCTGAATCGTCCATTGGAAGGGAAGGCTCTGTTGAGATGGGCTTAGTGAGCAGGCAGGGCTGGAGTGTGTATCTGTCATGCGAGCATTCGTGGATGCATACCCTCACTCACAGACGTGTGCTTACTTGCAACTGTCTGGGAGAGAGGGGGATGGGTCTGGGACCAGGTTTTCTGAGGAGACAGTGTCAACACAGGCCTGAAATGGAATCTGGGGCCATTGTCTGAGGGACAGGGAAAAGTCTGTTTAGACCTGTCTGTATCCATCCTTTGGGTGTTTGGGACATCATCCTTGGGTATGAGACCCACCACATCTATAATTTGTTTTCCAGACCCGTGACCTAGGCCTAGCATATGCTGGCAGGCCCTCTCTGGAATTGCATCCCCGGTCCTACAGAGATTTTTGTTTGTTTTTTTGTGGGTTTTTTGTTGTTGTTGTTTGTTTGTTTTTTTAAGATCACACAGATCATTTCTATCATAGTGGAAAAGTTCTTTCAAAGTGGCCAAATTTCTCCCAGTTCTGCAGTAATCATAAAACAATTAGATTGGAAATAATCAAGAAATGTAATTTGATTTTCTGAGCCCCTTGGTTATTAGCTTTCTTGTAGTGGTGGTAGAATTTTTATAAGAAATTTCATTGTTGAAGTTTAGAAAACAGATGAATTTGTATTGAACTAATTTAATTACAATCTATTTACTTACTTTTCATAGGAGATGCCTGAAAGGGATTCCTAAAAATAGCAAGTTCCCTCATTCTGTTTACAGTATAATTTCTTTGGCTCAGATTGGTTTACAAGAAGTTTTCAGTGTGACATAAGGCATGCAGAGGCAACATGAAAATGAAAAATGTACCTTTGTGTGTTTTATACATTCATGAGAGGTCATTGTTCCTGCTTGTCTCTGTAGTCACCAAGTTAATGTTTAGGTTTACATGCTATATTCCTGGGAAAGAAAATAGTAAGAATTGTTTTTCATTTATTTTTATGAGAAAGAAGTTAATCTTAGTTTTAATTAATTAATTAATTAATTTATTTTTGGTTTCTTGAGACAGGGTTTCTCTGTGTAACAACCCTGGCTTCTTTGTAGACCAGACTGGCCTGGTACTCATTGAGATCTGCCTGCTTCTGCCTTTTGAGTGCTGGGATTAAAGACGTTCACCCCCATGCCTGGCTAGAAGTTAATCTTCTTGATACTTGACATATGGTCTGGCTGTTGTATAAAATTCTAATGTAAATCCACACATATCAGGGTTGTATGCTCACAAATGTTGTTTTGGTTTGCTTGCACCTTGGATGCTCAGCTCCATGTCTGAACATCAGTAAGTTATAGCTTTGTGTGTGTCCTGATGTGCATATGTAGGTGTGTGCAGTTATATGTGGAAGCCAGAGGTCAACCTTGTGCCTTGCTCCTTATGACTAATAGCCATCTTTTTTCTTATAAACCGATTATGTCATGAGACATGGGGCTCACCGGTTCGACTAGGCTGGCCAGCCGGTAATTCTCTGCCTCCTCAGCACCGTGGTGATTACAAGGGAGGCCACCACAGCTAGCTCTTTTATGTGGGTACTAAGACCAAACTCAGCTCCTCCTTCTCGCATGGGTTCACTGATGACACTATCTCCCCAACCCCAAGAGTATTCTCTTTAGGTGAAATCACAGGAACCCTGACCAGTTATGACCAGGGTGGGATGCCATCAGAAGCACATTTTAAAAAGATCACATTCCCCAGTGTGCATGTGGACTGACTAGGATGCTGTCAGGGCCCCAGGGAGTCTACAACGATAAGGTGAAAGCTTTAGCCACTGAGTCCTCTCACGGTGAGGCGCCAACGTGCAGTAGACGCTTGACTCTTTAAAATGTGATCAAATCTGGACTTGTCCAGGAACAAACATTAATTATTCCTGCAGAAGCCTCCCTGGCTGGCATCTCAGCAGAGGTCTGGCTGGTTGGATGAGAGAGCCCAGCATCCATGCCCCAGGCTGTGCAGCCTTGCAGAGCATTGTATTTGTAAAACAGCTGTCACTTTTATAAACAGTTTCTGTCTAGAGAAAAAGAGCTAAAGATAAAAAAGAGAAGTTGGTATGTGGAGTGCAAATGGCCACTGTTGGTCACAAGCATGAGCCTGTGATGGAGACAGGAGCGGGGAGGACTGGAAGGGAGCGTCCTCGAGCAAAGTCCCTGAGCTGGGAACAATCTGTGTGTGTGTCTCCACAATGAACCAATTTGCTTTTCATTTCTAGATTTTAGGATCAATTTGAAGAACAAACATATATCTCTAATAAAATGTTTCATTCATTCAGGAGGATGAAAGGCCACTAATGAAATGATAATAATGACTAAGATTAATACAGTTCTTACTATATCCTATGCAGTGTGCTTTAAAGAGATGCAGCCTATTGGAAGCTCATAGCAGCTGATGTATAGTGCAATAATAAGTTCCATTTTTTAAGACAGTAAAAATGAGATTATTAGAGAATTAACAATATGCTTATTTTCACATAACTCCCAAATTGTATGCCTGGGGACTAAACCCCAGAGGGCTGACTCTAAGCCCATATAAAAATAGTCCATTTTGTTTCCTCCTGTAATGCTACAGTGCCTCTGCCTTCTTGGGAAGCATTTCACTGTGGCACACTAGAACAACGCGGCTAACACAGTGATCTGGATCCTCGGGACACTCAGGATTTGATTGGACTGAGAATCTTGAAGATAAGAGCTGAGGGACTGACTCTCTGGTGATGGGTACTAAAATATCTACTCAATGAAAAGAATGGCCTCATCTCCCTTTGCCTCCGATGATCTAGTATAGTAGCTGAGAGACTCAGACTTTCTTTTGACTTCCAGGGAGTGTCCACATTCCCATGGGCATGGCAGTATGCCAGAACTGACTTTGATGCTGCTTCTAGATCTTGCTGTAACCTTGGGTGCATCATGCTGAATCCTTGCCGGGGAACACTCGCAGATAGACTTGCCAACAGGGTACAATTCTACTATGTGGTTCAAAGCATGAAAACCAAGGCCCCACAAAGCAGCAAGGACTTGTCTTCCTAACAAGTAGGATGTCTGAGCATCCCTTCCATCCCCATTCCTATCCGTCCCCTCACTTTGGGAATGGGGGACAGTGGATATGGTCCATGGGGGACTTCTATGATTGGTATGGGTAGTGACACTGCACTGGAGAAAACGGATTTTCCTTTTCCCAGTGGGTATACACTGCAAATAGCTTCTTGGTTAGTGTTTCTTTATCAAACCCCTCCCCTCAAGGCTCAGGGATCCATGAGGAGAAGGAGGCAGAAAGATTGTAAGAGCCAGGGATGGGGAATAACTCCAAAGAAACAGTGTCTTCCAGACACAACAGGACTGATGCACATGTGAGTGCACAGAGACTGTGACAACATGCACAGAACCTGCACACATTTAAAGCAATCAGAATCCTAACGCCAGGGTGTGGCAGTGGACACCAAGTCCCATCACTAGTCTAGAGGACTTGCTTAACAGGGATTCCATAAACACCCATTGACATAATTACTTCTTTTTCAAATTCTTTAATTTCTTAACCCAGTCAGCAGTTATTTTCACAAAGCTATTGGACAGGTTAGGAAATATATAAAGAAGTTAATTGTGATGTAGTCTCCTAGGCTTCTCTACAGTGTGTTGTCAGTGTGGTCCACAGGGATGTGGCCTTTGAGATATGAATGTGGCAGAGAGCCCTGAGCAAGACAGATTCAGTTACAGGCTGGATATCTCAAGGGACAGGGATCCTAACTTGATGACAAGGATTGATGAACAGTTGGACCAAATGAACAATTTGCATTGCATTATTAGGGGAAAGGGTTACATCCTGCTCCAAAAACAATTGCACTTTCTGGGAATTGCTAGACCAAATAATAGAGGAGAGCTACAGTAGGAGCTCCAGGGTCACGCTTGACCATGACCTGGATGTAGTTCCTTGTCCTGGTAGAGCAGATACCTGTCTTGAATATTGCATTAAGAATAACCTTGGGCAGAGTATCTGACCCTTATTGGACCCATTTCATGTATCTGAAAAAGAGTAAGTGTAGATTCTGTGATTTCCAAAGTCTCTTCCACTTTAATGGTCTGTGGTTATGGTTCTCTGGTTCTTGCTGTAGGAAGTCAGGAAGACACATCAGTGGTTTGGAGAGAGAGAGAGAGAGAGAGAGAGAGAGAGAGAGAGAGAGAGAGAGAGAGAGAGAGAGAGAGAGAGAGAGAGAGAGAGAGAGAGAATGAGCAGTGTCTTCCAGCAGTTGAGGTCCTTCAGGCAGTCCCCCTACAGTTTGGACCTCAGTTCACAATGTGGTCCCCTCCTTGTTTCTCTGGGACTATGTTTCAGTGTGTATGTTAGCTCCTAGAGTTGGGCAAGGCCTGGGTAACAAATTCTTGCTAAACACAGAACAAATGGAATGCCAATGTGTGTATCTGAAAGGAAAACCAACTCCTCTCACAGGAGGCATGACTAGACTAGCCTTCCCACTCTGAAATAAGCACAAATGCATTCTGGCCTGGTGAATACTGAAGCAGAAGAAAGGGACCCAGGTGTCCTTAGTGCATATTGGTCACAGAAAACATTTGAAAACTGTCTTCCCTATTCTTGGATAGTTGGAGAACAATGTCAGTCAAACTCTTGGCTAAATCTGCAGAACACGTTTGGGTACACGGGGAACATGTCCTTTATCTGTTGCCCCAAACATGTGCTTGGCCTCTGTCGTGCTAGGCATTGTGCCAAGCATTTAAAAGACTGCTCCATGCAGTCCTTCCAACATTGACATGAGGAAAGGTCTGCTGCTATCACCAAGTCACATAAGCTAAGGCTTAAGAAGAGACAATGTACAAGCACATGATAGCAAGTATCCAGGTCAGGTTTCCAGCAGAGAGACTGATGCTCACTCTCTTTCCTAGACTTCTGTTGATAACTCTGAACTAGATGAATTAATCTAGTTGCTGGTCATCACAGCAATCCTTGGAACCTCTGTGCTAATGCCGGCAATACTGAGACCCCTCAGATACAGATTATCCACATTTGTTGTGACTAAGCTGTCAGCTCTCCTCTCTGCCATGCTGATTTACTGATTTAACTGATGACTGTTTAATCAGATCTCTCTCTGTCTTTCTGTCTCTTTCTTTCTCTCTCTCTCTTGGGTTGCCTTGGATGTCCTGAAACTAGCTCTGTAGATCAGGTTGACCTCAAACTCACAGAGATCTGTCTGCCTCTGCCTCTCAAGTGCTGAGATTAAAACTGTGTGCCACCACAGCCTGGCTCATTGTCTCTTTTCTAAAGAACCTGCCTTTCCTAAAGTGAATGGATTCATCTTGGAACCACTGGAGTTATAAGGTCCTCCATATATACAGCTTAGTGTTGGATCTGGGCATCACTGGCTACTGAATTCAAACCCAGGATCTTAGAACTGTGCAGAGAAAGAGACAGAAAACTGCCCTGATAATCCCCTTACATTAGTTGGAGCTAAGCCATGATAATTGTGTTTATATAATGAACACAGAAATACGTAAACTATTAACTAAGAATGCAGACAGGACTGAAAATACCTTGCCAATGGTTTCAGAGCTCCTGCTTGTAGTCAGATCTTGTCCATCACTCACATTTAATCCTCACAAGCACCCTCTCCTGGGGATCTTGATGAAGAGGGCTTTGTACTACAAAGAGGTTGGGGAGATGGTGAAATTGGTAAAGTGCTTTCCACAGAGCATGAGAACCTAATTTCCAATCCCCGGCTCCTATGTTAATGCTGGAGATGGCAGCACACATAGATAACCCCAGCACCACATTGGGTGGATTGGGGGAGGGCAGGAGAGTCCCCAGATCTCACCAGCCAATCAGTCTAACAGAGTGAGTGAGTTCTGGGTTCAGTGAGAAACTTTCTCAAAAATAAAGGTGAAAGCAACTGAAAAAGACACTCAGCACCAATCTCTGGCCTCTGCATGTATGCTCACACACACACACACACACACACACACACACACACACACACACGTATGTACACCCAAACTCATGAACACACACACACAGTGAGAGAGAGGAAGAGATAAATATAAATAAAATGAAGGACCGAAAGCCCAGCAATGTTGTAACATGCCCGCACAGTTATTTGGCCATCCAAGGACAGAACTGAGGGAAGGATCGAGATCCGAGATGCCTTTGCACTGTCGAGGGTTCGTGAATACCAGGGAAAACCTTCCAAAGGTATCAGAGGCAGAAGTCCAATGAGCCTTGTGCTTTTGTGAAGGAAGTGAAGAGGGAAGGCTGTTGCTGGGCAGTCAGAAGGAGACTCAAAGCATCCTCTGGTACATCCACAGAGAGGGCAGCCCCATGTCTTGAAGCACACTAATGCTAACGGGATGTTGCATTTTAAGTCATTCTTGTTCCATTCTATTCTTTTGATGGGGTTCATCCATCAGGCACTTAAATAAAGAAGCCTAAATGCATGTGTACACAGTAATTGTATTCCTTCTGCAGGCTTGTGTAAAACAGCACCAGTCATTACATAGGCTCCTCTTATGCAACCTTTACAACCAGCAGGTGACAACCCTGTTCAACAAGTTTCTGAGTTCACCCAGGAGAACCCAACAAGCACACTTCCTACAATAGCATGGTTTCGAGTTTCATAAAACCAGTGCTGTGTTGTCATGGGTGACTGTCATGGATTTACAGAAAAAAATGCATAGCATACCTCCTGCCCCAAAACCCCATCCCCAGGGAGGATGTGAGGAATGTCTCTACCAGTGCAGACACGCATCCCATCATCCATCTGGAGGAAGGCAGAGACAGCGGTTCCACCCCGGGCTATTGGCGCCTCTGTTTATTGTGCTGATCCCACAGAGTGTGGAGATGGGATGGTGGGTGGCAGGTAGGAACCACATTACACACGATAGGAAAAGACTGATAGGGACACAGGCAACTGCTCACCTGTCACTCTCTAAAGCGGATTCTCTTTGTGAGCTGCAGAGTCAGTAAAGCATGCTGGTGCGGCTAAGAAGGGGGCTTCCTCACATTCTAAGTGGATTCCTCAAATCCCTCTCGAGCTCTTCTGTTGGGGGAGGGGAGAGAGAAATGGCAGATAGATAGATAGATGACAGATGGGTAGGTAGATGATGGATATGTAGATAGGCAGACAGACAGACAGACAGACAGACAAGAGAAAGAAAGAGAGAACCGTTAGGGAGTCTAACATTCCAAGAGTGCTTCTGAGCAACACCCTTGGAAGGGCTCTGAAGACCTAAGAGGCACGTTGATGTCACTTTTCTCAGAAAGTTCCTAGAGTAACCCTGTGCTGCTCCCTCTGAGGCCTCCTTTGCGTCCTTTCATCCTGATGTGTGCATTAGTAGAAGCCACGTGCTGATTTCTATCTGGTTCCCTAGATATCTCTTGTCCTTCCCCCTGGTTCAAATCATGATTGCACTCAGATGGAAGACAGACAAATCATTACTGGATGCATATTGGGTATCTAAAGAGTCAATTTCTCACCCTATGGGTACAACATCAAACAATCATAATTGTTAATACTCTGTCTACATTTGTGTTTGAACCAATCCCTTCTCGGTCTTTTGGCTAACCAATATATTATTTATTGAGCATGTATAACACACAAAATCACAGCAACAACAGCAATACCACTAGTTTAGTACTGTCCTGATCTTTAATGCTTTCACAATTTCCAGGCACATTAGTAAATTCTCAGTATGTACTATTTTATCTGCTCTCCATAGCAAAACCTTAATTTGAATTCCACAGACAAGGAAAAAGACAGCCGAGTACAATATTTGATAACACAGAGCTGCGCAAACCGGCTCCCACTCAGAAGTTGCCCACAGGGAGGCTTCCTTCCTTGAGTCTTCACTAGCGATTGTTTGGGAGCAAGTGCTTACCCAGTCACTGGAGATGTGAGGGCTCTGAAGAGAGAGCAAGTCCTGACTTCAAGCAGTTTCCCTTCTGAGGTACCAGGGCGCCTGCAGAAGCAGTTCCCAGGCAGCTCACTGTCTCTTTACTCTTGAAGCAACAGTGTCCTGGATTTTTGTTTGTTTGTGTTTTGTTTTCCAACTTGACACAAGGTAGGATTATCTGGGAACAGGAGCATCAGTTGAGAAAATGCCACCATCAGATTGATCTGTGGGCCTTTCCTTGGTTAGTGATGGATGTGGGGAGGGCACTCAGGTCACAGTAGATGGTACTGCCCCTGGGTTGGTGGTCTTGGTTGTATAGGAAAGCAGACTGAGCAAGCCAGGAGCATCAAGACAGGAAGCCACACTCCTCTGTGGTCTCTGCTTCAGCTCCTGTCCTGTTTCCCCTCAGTGATGGACTGCAACCTTTGAGGTGAAAGACACCCCTTTCTCCTTTGGTCGAGTTGCTTTCATTATGGTGTTTTATCACAATAGAAAACTAGCTAAGGCAAGCAGTTTGTGGATAGGTCTCCAGAGAGTCTGTACACTAGGATCACCTGAAAGCTTTATATAAAAATTACATAAATAGGGACTGGAGAGATAGTTCATGGGGTAAAGGGGTTTGCCACAAAAACTGACAGCCTGGGTTCAATCCCCAGGACCCCATATGATGGAAAGAGAGAACTGACTCCAGCAAGTAGTCCTCTTACCTCTACCCTCACCCCAACTCCACCACAACAAACAAACAAATAAGTAAATAAATAAATAAGATGACTTTTAGAAACACAAAAATATTCCTGAGCAATTTGTATAGTCCTACAAAATCTCTGGAAGTGAACAGTCCAAGTGTGTAAGTAGCTGGTGCTCTCATCTGCTTTCAGCTGTGACTTACAAGTATTTGGAACCAGGATTCATATCCAGAGATACATTTTATATCCTGGCCTAGCACATAGTGTGTATACTGAGATATATGGCTATGTAAACTGGAGCAAAATGCAATGGTGCCGACTGCTATGGTACAAATGCACTCAGATATCCCTTTCCACTGGATTCTGGTGCTTTCAGTTCATTATAAGCAAATGTTGACCACATCTACTTATTTCAAAATTAGGTGCTGAGCCACAGTTTGGACCAACAGTCTAGCATCCTAGAATGCTACTCTCATGTAATAATGTGTCTTCTGGAAGCTCAGTGTGGAGACCTCATTTCCTTTCTGTAAGTAAGGATATCAGCTCAGGTTATCACCAGCCTTTTGACTACTGTGCATTTGTTGTCCAGTTTGTGTCTCTTTAGCTGCTCTTTGGCATTATCAGTTCTCTTGCCCTAGATCAATGAGCCATGATCCCACCACATCTTTGGTTTGACATGAACTCTCTCCATCTATCCTCCATTCCTCTTTGGCCTGGGAGCTAGAACTGGTTCCAACAGACCCATGCTTGTGTGGACTGAGATTCAATTAAAAAAAAGACACTGCTTGTGGTTTACTCTGTTTGAAGCATTTATAAGGAAAAGAAAGAAAAGAACCACTTAGTGTATCCAAGCAATGTGCTCTTTATCCAATCATTCGGCACGTGCTGACTATGCATGTAAGGACCATTGTCTGCAAGGCGGGTGGAAGAGTCTTTTAAAATTCTTTGTTGTTGTTGCCTTTTCTTTGCAGTTCTGATTTTCTTTATGGAGACAGAATGACAGGGCGGTTAGATGTTATTACAGCATGTTCAGGTGTGTTTTATGCTTTCATCTTTGTGCTGACATGGAGTGTGGGGAAGGGACAAAACTGTCACTTAAGTAGTCTTATTTGTTGGAAGAAGCAGAAACCTGCAGAACTGCCTGGAAGAGGCTTAGACCAACTGAGGCATTGGGAAAGGACACTCTCCAGCCTGTTAGGCTGTCTGCAGGCTGTGCAGTATGTTCTAGGTTTCCAGTTTTGTGAGCTGTCACCCATGCTGGGGAGGGCTTCGGTGATAAAGTTGTATTTAAGTCATTTCTGCTCCTGTAAGTAACTACACCCATATTCTTCTAAGTAATCCCAATTAAACTCATTAGTTGATCATACTGGACTTCCGGTAGTCTGTCATAGCTTCATATCTGGGGTAAGTAGTCATGCATGTTGCATCTCCCAGGAAAAGTCTTGACACAAAACACTTCTGTAGGTCCTATGACCAACTAGAATAAGGAATGAAAATTGGAACTACTAAAGGAGAGGTGATTGTAAGGGAAGACAGATGGATCGGGTTAGAGACAACAGATTTGGAACAGGAAGAGGCTTTGACCTGGGTCCTCAGTTTGTAATGTGAACTCAGAAAAGACATGACTTGTCTAAGGCACTTCAACTAATCAATCATCTACATGACTTTGATTATGGAATTTCTCCTAAACATGTCCACTGTTTGTTCATCTAGCAAATGCTCTCTAATAATGGATGAAGTGGTAGATACTGTTCTAGGTACTTAAAATACACCAGCGATCACCTAAGGTCTGCTCCTCATGTCTTAGCTATTGTGAACAGTGTTGCAACAAATACATGCATGCAGGTGTCCTTTTTGTATCATGATCTCATTTCCTTTACTCATAACCCCCAGGAGTGATACAGAAGGAACAAATGATCTTTCTAGTTTTAGTTCTTTGTGAATGACTCCATAGTGGCTGTTCTGTCATACTTTACTAACAATGTATGGACTTCTTTTTCTACAGCCCTTGCCACTGTGTGTGTGTGTGTGTGTGTCTAAGTGTCTGTGTATCTGTGTGTATACGTGTTTAGGTACATATGTACATAGATACACATGAAGAGAGATAAGCAGGATACCAGATTCCTTCCTCTACCACTCTTCACATTATTGCCTTGAAACAGGATCTCTCACTGAACTAGACGCTTGCTGTTTTGACTAGACTGGATGGTATCTCCCTGTTTCTACTCCTCAATGGTGTGATTACATAACAATGCTGGGATTATTTTATGTGGACTCTGGGGAATTGAACTCAGGCCCACCTTGAGTATTTCTCCTATGTTTTCTTCTGGTACTTTTAGAGTCACATCTCAAGTTTTCATATCTGAGGCATCCTGGCCCATCTTTTTGTTCAGAGTAGGAACTAAGATTTCAACTAACTTTCAACCTTTTGCAACTTTTAAAGAAATAGAAGTAGTTTAAATAAATCCCTTCAGCTTGTCACTATTGAGCAGTGCCAGGAAATCCTGGGTCTCCATCCCATGTGAGTCCACTAGCTTTTTTGTTGCCTTGAACCCTTGTTAGCTCAAGCATCAAAATATACCCAAGGGTTCAGACGTGTTCTTATGATCCATCCGTATTGCTGCTGTTAATCTAAGCCAACCCTCAACTCATTTCCAAGACTTTCTCCACAAATGTACACCAAGTCCCTAACTCAGCACCTCTTCCTTGCTATAGAACACTCAGAGAAAGGCAGCTAGCAGCCAACAGGAAGGCGTAGCAGCCAAAGGAGCATGAGGATCCAGGGAGTGGCTACTCCTAACGTGTCAAGATTTTTGTGGTTTTCAGGACATGGGCATACTGGCCTTGGGTTTTCTGCTGATAATTTTGCCTTGCCTTGTAAATTGAGCTCCTTTCTGCTTGATGTGCCTGCCTGCAGCTCAAGCTCTCCTTTTGAAAGGGTTGATCCCTGTTTCCTCAAATGTAGCCTCAAACAAAGACTAATCTGAGACAAGGGACACTGGTTCTAATCACAGCTCATACCAGCTGGATGTACACGTCAAGTTCTGATCCCTTTCTTGGTCTTGGCTTCTTAGTCTATAAAACTGGGGTGATTTTCATTTCCCTGAAGACCTAGCCTGCCAGCCCATAAACTCCCATGCACCTGCTTGTTAGAGGTTTATTGTAACATTCAATATAGATGTGTTTCCTATATCAATGGACTATCTTCACACACACACACACACACACACACACACACACACACACACACACACACACACACACACTGGAAGAAAGTCGTTAATGCCGGGAACTGAACTGAAAGAATTTTAACTTTGGACTATTAACATAAGTTGGTGTTTGTTTCAATGAATCATTGACTCTTCAATGATTTTCCTTGTCTTGATATTGTTGACATGAATTTTAAATTTAGGAAATATTGAAAAGAGAACACAAATTCTCCATTAGTCCTATGGCTATCACAAGAGTCCGAGCAAGACCTGAAAGGGGCGCCTGTGTAACTACAAAATGTGGCATGTTGTGGCTTGTGTCTGATTATAATGAACTCTTGCCTTTGCCAGAGAGTCCCGATCTGCAGTGGAAGTCACACAGACACGATTGCTAAACTGAGTTCTGGTACTGGCGTCTGGATGCAGATCTTAAACACATCAACTTTGTTTTACTTTTCCTCTTTTCAGTAGAGGCTTTGATTCCATCTTGGGGACATTAGTAAAAGCCAGACATCTGTGATGTCTCCCTGATCATATCACTCATGGGAAGATTTGGTTTGACCCTCACCTCTGAGTCTACACCACTTCAGGTAGGAACTTTCTGGAAAGGCAAGTGTGATCAGT
Source organism: Mesocricetus auratus (assembly GCF_017639785.1). NCBI lineage: Eukaryota > Metazoa > Chordata > Mammalia > Rodentia > Cricetidae > Mesocricetus > Mesocricetus auratus. The sequence continues at coordinate 69,475,799 of NW_024429182.1, forward strand.
TGCCTTCCTGTTTAGAATATCCACCTGGCTTTGGCAGTTTTGTTAAGTTCATTGTTGTTTTAATTAAGGTTGTTTATCACTTAAGCCTTTTTATCTGGTAGATAGCAGTCCCAGTATATTAGGGAAAATGACATCGCCCCCCCCCAATCCCTCACTCTTCCCAGCATCTCTCCTTAGAAGGTGTTTTCTAGTTCCTTCTCACAGTTCCCAATATGTACTGGTACCTGGCCGCATACTTGCTCCTAAAGACATCCATGTTAGATTCCCAGGCCCTGTGTTGACATTGGGCTGCTTAGCAAGGACAATCAAGGCTATCAATCAGCAGACTTTAAAATGGGGGGATTTCCCAGAATTACGGGGGGTAGATGAGTGCAATCACGAGGTAAGTTAAAAGTGGGAAAACGAAGCTGAAGTCCAGAGTCAGGCTAAATGCGTCATTGCTGGCTTTGACACTCGTGGAAGGAGATCAAGGGCCAAGGAATGTAAGATGCCTCTAGTTCTGAAAGCAAGGGAGTGGCTTCTCCTCAGTCTCCAGAAAAGCAAGCAGCCCCTCCGATAGCTTGATCTTGATCCTCGCTGGCACCCAATAAGGATTGTGTAAGGTTTCTAGGCTAAGCTATGCTGCTATAAGCAGTTACATGTGGGGTACATTGTGCAGCAATGGCAACTCCTAATACACACCCCATTTCTTGATTGTTTCTGGTTCCAGAGATTGACGATGCACTTGATATTACCGGAGGTGAATGTTTACCTTATACATGACCTCTTCCTGCACCAGCTCTACTCATCAACCCTCTGCCACCATTACAGCACAGATTCTCAACTTCAATATTCAAAATGCATCGCACTCACTGCCATGGAGCAATGATTTTTGAGCGGAATTAGGAATTGTGCTGTGGTCATTTCTCATATGCCTTTTCTTCCCCAAAGAGAAACGTCTTGTTTTCTAGGCTTACCACTAATTCCTCCTCAGAGATCTCACGAGAAGAACAAACATCCTGAATCTCCTAGAACTCATCAGCCATCTCAATTTTAGTCTTTCTTTTTTTAAAAAAATATTTATTTGTTTATTTAGTACACAGTGCTCTGCCCACATGTATCCCTGAAGACCAGAAGAGGGCACCAGATCTCGTTGTAGGTGGTTGTGAGTCACCATGTGGTTGCTGGGAATTAAACTCAGGACCTCTGGGAAAGCAGCTCTGAGCCAACCCTCCAGCCATGTGTTAGTCTTTCTTGAGGAAATGTATGCCCTGCCTTTGCTTCTGTACACTCTTGTATTCTACCCAGGATTGCACTTGGCCTGGATTTGCTCTTTGATTGTCATTCTATACCTTCTTCCTCAACCACACTGGAGATCCCTTCTCCCATGCTGGGGTTCTACATGGGTCCTATTTATCCTTCCGATTTTGTTTCTCTTATTCTCTGTGTCTGGTATTGTGTGCACGTGTGTTACTCTAAAGTGGTGGTTCTCAACCTGTGGGTCTTGACTCTTTCGACAAACCTCTGTCTCCAAATATTTACATTGTGATCCACAATAGTAGCAAAACTACAGTTATGAAGTAGCAATGAAAATAACTGTATGGTTGAGTGTCTCCCAACATGAGGAACTGTATTAAAGGCTGGCAGCATTAGGAAGGAGAAGAACCACTGCTCTAAAGTAACAAAAAAATAAATGAGAGCTGAGTTGTTAAGAAGTATTGAGAACTTATGTACCAAAATTGTATTTTTACAAGAGAATTCATTTTTATTTATGTATTCCTGTGTGTGTTTTCCATATGTACATAGGTGCTCCAGGAGTCCAGAAGAGGTTCTCTAGTGCTAGAGTTATAGGCAACTGTGAACTGTTCAGCCTGGGTGCTGGAAACTGAGCCTGGACCCTCGGGAAGAGCAGCAAACACTCTTAATCTCCGAGTTATCTCTCTGACCCCTAAACATGTCTTAATTTCAAACTGGGGAAATGGCTCAGGGGATAAATGGATTTCTTTGAAAGTATGAAGGCCCGAGTCTGGATCCCTAGCATCCACATAAAAATCAGGGGCAGTGGGACCATGTCTATAACCCCAACACTCCTCTGGGGGGGATGGGAAGCAGTGGAAACCTCAGGTGCTCGAGGGCCACAGAGCCTGATATATGGAGCTGCAAACAATAGAGGTAGAAGGTGAGGACCGATATCCAAGGACACTCTGACCTGTGCACACACGTATGTACAAACGCATGCACACAGATTAAAACACATGCACACACCTTCACATATGATTGATATACTATAGCACAACAAATGAAGGTATCTTTCCTCGGTGGGGGAAGCTTTGCTGCACTATCTGTTATTTTGAGAAATCTGATGCATTGATTTTTAAAAGTACTTCCTCACTTGTTTTCCCTCCAATCTCTTCTCCTAGAACACTTACTTCCCAGGATGTTGTATTTGCAAGAATTAGTCTCTCAATTTTTCTTTTTTCTTTTCTATTTATTTAGTCTACTCAACTCCTTCAACTCTATTTTCCAGGTGCTTTTTAAAATCAAACCTTGCATTTCTTTTTCTCTGCTTCTTAAACTTTAGTTTTTTATTGACCTCATTTTATGGACACTCCTTTTTTATAACCTCTCATTTTTATGTTATGCATAAAATAATGTCTCTCACCGTTCTTAGGATAGCAATTATGGAGTTCTTATTTTTAAACATTGCTTTGATTTCCCGCACATTGCTTTTTAATGCTGTCAGCTTTGATCTTGAGCTTATGTGCTTTCTTTATTTTATGGCGCCTTTTAATTGTTTACACTTAAGTGTGGGGCGTGTTTGTGTGTGTTGTGTGTCTGCATTGTCTGTCTGTACACCTACTCTTGCTTGACTTATCGTCTCCATTTGGGAACCCTCCACCTTTCACACTTCTGGATTCTTCTGTCAAATTGGCACCATCTGCCTCCTTCCTTGTGGGGATGGAAGAGATAGACATCAGGGTTTCTTACTATAGAAAGGTGGAAAGAGGTACAGTTCTCCTGGCTCACCATGCAACTCCAATCATCATGTTCGTGACCAATTTGTGACTACCCACCAAGATCTCTTTGTATGTGTTTGTGTGAGTGTATATATCTGCAAGTGTGCGTGTATACATGTATGTATGTGTGCATGTAGAGGCCAGAAGTTGGTTTTGGATGTCTACCTCAATCACTTTCCACCTTGTTTTTTTTTTTTTTTTTTTTTTTTGATATTGAGTCTCACATGGAACTTGCTGATTCAGCTAGACTGTCTGGCCAGCAAGCCCTGGGCATCATCTTTCCATCTTTCCAATGCTGGGATTTTAGGCATGTACCACTCCACCCCACTTAAAAATAGATTTCTTTTTATCCACTCATTGTGTGTGTGTGTGTGTGCGCGCGCACGCTCATGCACATGCCCCATGTATATGCGTGTTCACAAAGTCTAGAAGAGAATGCTGGAATTCAAGTTACAGGTGGTTTTGAGACATCCAATGTGGGTACTGAGAACTGATGGCAAGTCCCGTGTAAGAGCAGTAAGTGCTCTTAACTGCTGGGCCATCTTCCCAACTCCAGCACCTAGCTTTTTAAATGTGAGTTCTAAGGGGTTACACTCTAACCCTCATGCTTGTATCTCCCCAGCCCAAAGATCCCCTCTTTACCATTCTGTGTGTCTCTTTGGGCATCAAATGATTGGATCCTAATGGTGGTCACCTGCAACTTTTCCTTGAGGACTTTCAAATCATAATTTTCCTGGTGTGGGTAGAGATGTAATGCCTGGGCATCTATTTTTGCCCTCTCCAGCTCAGAGAATCCCCTGGCAGCTCAGAGCATAAAGGCCCAGCAGCCTCACCCAAAGATGGGTCAACTCTGAAGCTTCACTTAGCTTTAGGGTTTGTGTTTCTTCCTTTGGTTGCCTCTCTTCTTCCTGCTCCTATTCCCATATCTGCCACTTTTTCTCATCTGAACCCTTGGCATGTTTCCTGCCTGCATGTAGAGAACTTTCCTGAAACCCAGTCTAAGACATCTTCTTCTAGAAATACTGTCCATGTCCAAAGTCACTCTCTGGGGTGTTTTACTTCATCTGTCTGAAAGCTACACTTATAATGTATGGCTCAAAACCGGTAGGTGGAGTTGCTCAGAGGCAGTGCCAGGTTCATTAGAGAACTTCTTAGGTCAGTTTACCGTCAATCCCCACAGCAATGCATACCTGATGATGTGTTCAGAGACAGATACAAGCACTTCATGGGGAGACAGATCTGGAGTTCGATGGCCTTTGTGGTTCCATACAGGATCTCTTAGCAATGTCATCATGAAGCACTGGAAGAGACACCTAATCAGTGAAGACGATTCCAGTGCCATGTGATACCATTCCTGGGCCACGTGGTAGTCTTTTGTGGCTGGGAATCTAATGAGAGCTTCTAAGATTCTTAGCACGGCGCCTATGTGTTAATTCACCAGCTGCAATTACAGACTGATTAAGAGAGGACATAAATAATTACAGAACAGGAGCACATCCACAGTAACGGCTTTGTGTGTGCCTACCACTCCTCAGCTTCTCTCTCATTACCAAGAGGGTAAATGAGAATTAAACATTCACACCATTGTGGCATCATGCGCCATAGCCCATTGTTCCCAGGATCTGTTTGTCATCTCTGTGGTGTCAGTGTACATACAAGGGACAAAGTTTGCTGATTCAGCCCCTTGACTCTATTTGTAGCTGTCTCACCCAACAATGAGCCATTGTTTTCAACCATGAAGACACAGGCTGGGCTCAACGGTAGAATGCTTGGGAGTTTAAAAATTTTTTCATGTACTTGTAAAGAATAAAGACTTGCCTGTCAATAAAGACTGAGACATGAAAGGGAGAGTCAGGGGTAGGTAAATCATTGTCTCTGTCACCCATGTTGATGCCGATGTTTGTAGATACATCTAAGCAGAAGGAGTTCTGGTCATCATGGAGGTGTATGGGTAAGCTTTCTAGTGTATGTACCAGAAAGCATGCTTGAAGAGGAGGTATTAGGGACAGGGCTGCAGGCACACCATGTGGAGGCTGACCAAGTTTTGCAACCTTTGTGTTTCAACATAGGGCTTCCTTAGTAAAATCTGCTCCTGGCCTTCATTCATCCTTCTGGGAAGGGGCCTTATAAACCCACCCAGAGGCAAGTCTCTTAGTGATCACAGTTCTGGTAAGGTCAAGTTGGCAAGATTAGCCATCACAGTGTCCATCCTCTTCCAATTTCCTCCCTTGTTTCCTGGTCCTCCACTCCTCTATTTCCTAAGGTCACCACAGGATCTTATTAAGTCCTTAATTCCTTGTATGTTCAGTTAACCCCCTGCTGCTTCCCAGGCTTCTTCAAAGTTCTTGGAGTCTGGTGGTACAGGCCTAGAATCATAGCTGCTCAAGAGACTAATACAGGGGAGATGAGCTGAAGTCTGCTATAGAATGAGTTCAAGGTCAGGCTTAGTAACTTAGCAATACCCTATCTCAAAAGAAAATAGGGGCTGGAGAGATGGCTCAGTGGTTAAGAGCACTGGCTGCTCTTCCAGAAGACCTGGGTTTGATTCCTAGACCCACATGGCAGCTCGCAACTATCTGCGACTCCAGTCCTAGGGCATTTGATGCACTTCTGGCTTCTGTGGGAACAAGGAACACACATGGTACACAGATATACATTCCTGAAAACCACCTATACTCATAAAATCAAATGAATAACTTTTAAATCAAAAAGTAAGTAAATAAGCAAATGTAGTTTAGAGGTAGTGTGTGGCCTGGGGTTTGATCTGTAGTAATGAGTGTGGAGGCTGAGCAAACATGAGGACAGAAAACAGGTAAGACAAGCTCCCTTGACCTCCCCATTTGCTGAGTCAGGGTATGGTTCTCACTTTCTGGAGCTATGAAACTGTCTGAAAACTTGACTCCTTGAATTGTGTCCCCAGTCTCACCTGCTTCCTCCCCTCCAATGATGTGGCCTCTTTAGTCTCTGTCATTCCAGTTGCAAGCTTCCTCTTGCTCAGAGTCCTTTCCAGTCCTTTCCTTAGGCAAGTGAGGTCTAAGTCACATGATGCTCTTGATGCTGTCTGCCCTCTTGATGCTTCAGTGCCTAACCCTAGTGTCTGTTAGTTTCCACTATGGCTGTCCTATGTCACCATATAGGATAAACAACACACACACAAACACACACACAGACACACACACACACAGACACACACACACACACACACACACACACACACACGCAAAACCCTAGTGAGAACCCTAAGTCCTTATAAAGAACCAGGAAACTCTCATTTCCAAATCTTAACTACTGTTGGAATTAATCCCCATGGAAACTCTGAAGGGAGAGTCATCAGCCCTTAGTTACTCCAAGCTTGGTGGTTACTGAGGGATTCCCTCCTGGTTTGCTTTCTGATTTGTGCTTCTGTTATATATAGGAAGCTGCTACTTAAAATTAGACAAAACAATTACCAATGATTGCCCTACATTGTTTCGTTTTCCAAAGAGAAGAGGATTAATATTCTAGAAGAACAGATATAAAAGGTGGCAGCTCTATCTCTTGTTTTTTGAGGAAGCCCCACACTGGTTTCCACAGTAGCACCAGTTTGTACTCTCACCAGCAGTGAAGAGAGGTTCCCTTCCTCACAGCCAAGCCAAAATTTGCTTCTGTAGTTTTTGTTTGTTTGTTTGCTTTAATCTTAGCCTTCCTTATGGGACTAAGATGAAATTTCAAAGTAGTTTCTATTTGCATTGCCCTGATGAATAAGGATGTTGAGCCTTCAAAAGACTCTTTCACAACCCTTCATATTTCTTCTTTTGAAAGCTTTTTGTTCCATGTCCCAAATTTTAATTGGGTTGTTGTTTCCTTGGTGTTTAGGGTTTTGTTTTTTGTTTTTGGTACTTTGTATACTCTAGACACCAAGATGTATGGCTAGTGAAGCTTTGTTTCTTATTCTTTAGGCTACCCCGTCACTCAAATGATGGTGGTTTTTGTTTGTTTGTTTGTTTTTTGTTGTTTTTGCTGTGGAGTTCCATTTGTCAATTCTTAGGCACAATGTCTGGGTTACCAGGACCTTGTACAGAAAGTCCTTCCCTGTGTCCATAAATTGAAGTGTATCCCTCCTTTCTCCTCTATCAGATTCGAGGTATCAGATCAGGCCTTCTGTTGAGGTCCTTGATCCTTGAGTTTTGTGCAGGATGAAAGATAAGAATCTAGTCTCATTCTCTGCATTTAATTACCCAGTTTGATCAGCACTATTTGTTGAAGACACTATCTTTTCTCCCAATCTGTAGTTTTGGACTCTGTAAAATATAAGGTGGCTGCAGGAGCATTTAATAGAGCCATTTTATCCAAACTCACTGTTAATATATGTTTTATTCTATACTTACAAGATTTTTGTGTTTAATATTTTGTAATTATGGAAATTGAAGCTAAGCATATTTATATAATGCTCCCAGTTGATTTCAACTTATCAATTAATATTTATTTATAGTGAAAAATTAGTTTATTCATAAGCACATATTTGTTATCATATATTTGACATTCTAGCCACCTTGGGTAGGTATCATTAATACCAATTACAGATGAAGACACAGATTAAAATATTTCTGGGCTAGTGGGCAGAGGCAGGATTTTGTTTTAAATAATATTCTTCCCTAATTCAACCATATATTAAAAGAATTCTCACCATGGTCAAATAAGGTTTTACTTAGGATGTAGAAATGTTTTAATACATGCAAATAAGGGCCAGTGAGGTTGCTCAGGAGCAAAGGCACCTGCTGTTGTCAAGCCTGACACCGAGTTCAATTCCTGGAACCCACAAGGTTGAAGAATAGAAGCAACTCCCGCAAGTTGTCCTGTGACCTTCACATGTGTTCACAAAAGAAAGTGATAAATGTGACAAAAACCATACAATACATACAAATCAATAGAAAGATCTACCAGGTAAACTGAATGAAAGGTAAAAATTACAGCATCGAATCACTAGATGCAGAAAAGCATTTGACAAAACACAAATTTTCATCATGAAACTTCTTAACAGGAAAGAACCTCAGTTTGATAAAAGTGGAGGATACCACTCCCACACGTCATACCCACCACACCACAGATGTTTTCATGCTAACCACGCTTGCAGCTGATGTCGCACCCTGTGATACAAGGCAGAAAGCTTTTCTACTGCATGCAGGGCTAGCCTCACAGGCCATATCTTACCTGTTCTAGCCATGCTGACACTGGAAGCCCAGGCAGAGTGGTTGGGAAAGATGAAGAAAAGCATCTGGAGGCTGGGAATGGGCTGAAGATATGACTCGGTTGGCAGAATGCTTACCTACCATCCACGAAGCCCTAGGTTAGATCCCTGGAACAACAAACACTGGGCATGGTGGTACATGCCTGTAACCCCAGGAGAAGGACACAGAAAGGTTAGAAGTTCATCTTCAGCATGGGATCCATGAGACCCTCTCTGAAAATAATAAAACAAAATACAGTGCATACAAATTGGAAAGAAATGAGTAAACACATGCTTGATTGCAAAGAACATGGTCTTACATGCAGGAAACCTGACTGCCAAAATAGAACCAATAAACAAATCCCGAAAGTTGTAGAATAGAAAATCAACATATGGAAATAAGCAGTGTCTATAAATTCGTGATGAGCTATCTGAGACAAAGGGTGTGGGGTATGATAGAGGTCACCAGTAATTTTTGTACTGGGGATGAGCGGCACATGAACATCTGGGACTTGCTGGCCTGCTGGCCTAGCCTAGTTAGAGAGAGTAGGTCAACTAAAAGACCTTTCTTTCAAAAACAATGTTGATGAGCCCTGAAGAATGATACCCAAGACTGGCTCTTGACCTCCACATGTACTTGAACACACACATGTGTATGTCTATTTACATGCAAGCGCATACACACACACACACACACACACACACACACACACACGCAAATGCACATGCAGAGAGCAGGGGAAGAATGAGAAACGGAGGCCACCAAATCACTGAGTGTAAGTAGACTGTGAAACGGAATGTAACATTCCTGGAAGTCAGCCAGATGAAGCTGCAGGAGACATCATTCCCATCAGCACCACTGGAGTCCCTCGGTCCTCTGGCTTCCTCTTGTCCTCAAGGGAGTGGCCCATTCTCAACAATGCTGTGTTGTCTCTGTCCGTATCAGCTGACCGCCCCAAGAACCCTGCAGCCTCCCTGACTCCAGTCTTATCTCTGAACAGGACACCCACCTCCCCACATCACTGAGTGGCTTATGAGTCTCACCCCACTCCTTCATCAGCTTCATTCATCTGTGACCCCGGGTGGTAGCCAGGGAGCTACAGGGCAGCTCTCTCTTTCCACCTGAGTGGCTGTGATATGAAGCCCCGCTTTGGAACACTATGTACCCCCAAGCCTGCTCACTGCACTCCCTGAGCCGGGCACCCCATCATGAAAGGCTTGCCTTGTTCTGCAACTCAGTCAACTGTGAGATTGCCTCCAACCTGTTTTTCATGTGGCTGTGCCCAGGAGTTCCCTTCACGCTGCAATAGCCAAGTTAAAGGTAACTTGATAAGCAGATATGCCAGGGGCATGAGAATCAGGCTCATATGCCCGTGTCCCTGTATTAAAAAGCATAAGATGAAAATCATGCTAATTATTCAATTTCCATTGCTTTCTTAAATACTTCAGTGTATAATTTAGCAATCAAATAAATTTATTTCTCAGTTGGAAAGAAACTGAAACTGTTGAAATTGTAGTCATTGACTTAGATAATTTTTCCCCTGGATTCTCCAGGTCATGCCTATTACATCCCTCAGAACAAATCCTACATACCTTGGGGTGAATACCCTGGGGTCCCTATTGCTCAGTTCCTGTTGTTTCCTGTCCTCTTGTTTCTGAGATCAGTCAGAACCCAGCCAGGATGGAGCAAAGGGTGGATGACTTCTTAAGGAGACAGGTACTGCACAATTGTGTGACTGTTGGTTTAGCTTGAAGGAGTGCTTAGCCATGTGATACTGTTCTCATAGGGGGATATTTCTAGTGAGCTTGGAAGAGTCGTGGGCCTCTTGAGATTTGATCCTGGCATCTGCAGTGGGACAGGGTGAGAACAGGTGTACGGCTCTTTGGAAGGGAGCATGCGCCTCTGTCTTCTCAGGACTGGAGGATTTCCCAGGATACTAGAATGGACAGTTTGTACAAATCTGGACCAGGGACTCTGTATCACCAGGACCAGTTTCAGCCAATCTTTTTAGACGCAGTCATGCTCATGTTTGTGTGTCTTTTTCAGACTCTGGTGTGTTTTCACAGAAGTGGTGGAGGCCTCCAGAGTAAGAGGATAAAATGGAGGTTTTGGTCCTCACAGGCATTAGGAGTGAATCAGCCATGGATGGCATCTGGAGTTTAGGACGGTAAGTGTCCTAAAAAACATTATTCAAAATGTCATTGGTGGCCTGTTCAGGAATGCTGGCTCTGTACAGCTTCCTTCCCCCACCTAACGGTCTCTAGTGTGTGTGTGTGTGTGAGTGTGTGTGTGTGTGTGTGTGTGTGTGTGTGTCTCCACAAAGGCCAGAAGCAGGTATCATCTTCCCTAGATCTGGAGTTACAGGTGTTTGTGGGCCATCCAAAGGGACTGGTATCAAACTGCAGCCCTCTGATTGATGGAGTGATAAGTGCTCTTAACCGCTGAGCCATCTCTCTAGCCTAGAACGTAGCCATTCTCAATGGTGGACTGGAAGACTAGAAACTGAGATGAGAGGTGGTGACTCTCTCTTTAGTCACTCATTCACTTACTTTAGTGCTGCTTATGTGTGCATTCTTGTAACCCAGAGGACTAAACTCAGGGTCTCATGCATAATAGGTGAATAGACAACACTGAATTGTATTTTCAGGTTTTACTACTTTTTATTTTGAGACAGGTCTTTGATACCTTGCCTAGTCTGGCCTTGAATCAACTCTGTAACCCTTAAACTCATAATCTTGCCTCTCAAATATCTAGGATTACAGGCCTGTATCACCAGGTCTGGCCAGGAATTATTTACTGAGCATTTATTGTGTACTCCAGGGACAAAAGACAAATAAGACATGATTCCTTCCTCAGGGTGCTTCTAGTCTATCTAGGAAACCCTGGTAGCTGTTGGGAAGAAGACAGAGGACAGAGGAAGAAGAACAGAAACAATGACTGCTTGGTTGCTTGTCCTTGAGTGGATAGCAGCCGTCTGTCGTGGAGAGAGCCTGTAATGATGACCACTGGGGTGGTGAGACCTGATAGGGTTTAGAATCGTCATGAAAAGAAACACTGGGTATGGCTTCAAGGGAGGCTCTAGATGAGTCTTCTTGAAGCAGGAAGACCCATAGTCAATGTGAGCACCATCTCATGGGCTGGGGTCCCAGGCCAAATGGAAAGGGAAAGTGAGCACCGGCATTTGTCACTGTCTTCTACTTCCTGACTGCAGATGCACCGCAGCCAGCTGCCTCAGATTCCTGCCGTCATGCTTTCCCTATCATGGTAGACTGCACTCTCAAACTGTGAGGCAAATATACTCTTCTTTCTTTGTTGTCACCAGGTGTTGTTTTGAGGTTTTTGTTTGCTTGGTTTTAGCAGTGTGTTCGTGCGACATATATGTGTGGTGTATATGCACATGTGTGTGAGGATGCAGAGACCAGAAGAGGCTATTGAAGTCCTGCTCCATCACTCTTCCCCTTATTTCCTTGAAACATGGTCTTTCGCTGAACCTGGAGCTTGGCTGGTGGCCATTGACATCTAGTGATCTTCCTGTCTCTGCCTTCTGTAGTCCTGGGGTTGCAAGAATCCATGAAACCACACTCAGCTTTTTATGTGGGTGCTGAGGATTTGAACTCCAGTTCTTATCCTCATGTTTGTACTTCGAGGGCTCCTATCCTCTGAGCCACTTGTAAAAGAACTCACACATCTACACATTACTCCTATCACAGCACCTCCTTGCTGAGAGCTAACTCTGGACTCATCATTTCTCTTTAGGGCCTGTATCCAATCTATCCACAGACATGGTTGAATGAACCTTCCATGTAGACCCCTACCCTGTCTCCTGCTCCTGTGCTGGTCCAAATCCTTTTCCCCTGGACTTTGAAGAAGTCTTGTCTGTGACCTCTGGGCCTTCACTCTCATCCACTAACAGTCATGCTCAACACAGCCTTGGGAGGGCCCTTTGAAATAACAATAACAACCAACAGTAAGAATGGCCAGTTCCTTCTTGCACACTTGTCCTGCACCAACTGCGCAGGAACTACTTTCTGAGCACTGCCAGCATTCTTACAGTAACCCTACAATGTGAGTCCTGCATGCAGCTCTGCTATCACATGACAGAATATCCCCAAACCAGCACAGTCTACAAAAAACAAACAAAAAACATGCAGCAAAAGCAGCTGCATGGTTTGGGGGTAAGGCACAACACACATAAGCCACACATGTGAGATGTTTTGAAGAAAAGACAACCCAATGAAAGGTTGCAAAATTGAACACATAGTGTGTGGTTCAGCAATACATAAATATAGCACTTCATCTGGAAAACACAAAGCTCACTGGAGGAACGAACAGGGTCCATGAACTCCTGTGAAGCAGAGGAAAGAGCTTCATTTCTTAAGTCTATGTTCACAGCAGGTGGTGGCCAAAGGGCATTGGAAAAAACAAACAAACATCTGAGCCTTCTGTAGCAGAAGAGCTGGGTTTTGGTCTAGTTAGATCTTAGGAACTCTGGGACCAGTTGCTCCAGCCTGGTCACTGCTCTCTGGAGATGACTCCCCCTTCCCCAAAGCCCACGATCACATCCTTACTATTGCTTCAAAAGTCTTGGCCCAATAAGAGCTGTGTATCTTGTGGCACCCTGCCCTCCCTCTTGTGCCTCAGCACGTGCCCATTAGTATTCTCCCAGTCCTCATGCACACTGCTGTGTTTGCACTGTTACCTAGCATTCCCTTCTCCAAAATACTTGCTGGGCACATGCCTTCATTTACTTTGGTTTTCTCCCAATCTCAGGTAATCAGAGAGGCTACATCTAGGGGCCTTAAGGAGGCAGGGAGTATCCCCATTACCCATCTTTGCTCTCAGTGTTTAACTTTTCTACAAGTGGCTCATTGGTATGTATAATATTGATTTTTCTTTACTCTTTCCTTTCTCCCCCATTTTGTGACTATACCATCTGTTTTAGTTAAATTTCTGTTGCTGTGGTCAAACACCCTAACCAAAAGCAACTTAGGGGAAAAAAGGAGTTCTTTGGCTTACACTTCCAAGTCACAGTCTATCGCTGAGGAAAGTCAGGGCAGGCACTTAGGCTTGGACTTGAAGGCAGGTCTGCTTGCTATTCCATGAAGCATTACTTCCAACCAAGGAATCATTTCATGACCAAAGAACTATCTAAGCTCACTTTGTTACACAGTTCAGGACCACCTACATAGAGCTGGTACTTCCCACAATGGGCTTGACCCTCCTACAACATTAGACATGCCCACAGGCTGTCTTGACCTAGGCAATCCCTATTGAAGCTTTCTTCTCAGGCGACTCTAAGCTGTGACAAGTGAACAATTAAAGCTAACTAGGATACCACCATTACCCCTTTAACAGACTATGAGTGATATGTGGTAAAGAGCTTGCACTGGTCACAAGAACAGGTGTGAATTGCACCAGGTGTTCCATCCACCTAATTGGCTTCCTTTGAGGTCAACTCAATAGCCAGAAGCCCAGGGACCAACAAGCAGGTCACAGAGCTTGTTAGCAAAAATGAAGAGGAAAGGAGGGGAAAACCATCCAAACTTCCTATCCCTTTCTTTCCCTGAGAAGCCTGAGAACCACCAGCAAAGAATCTTCATAACTCAGATTGTATGGGTATGGGTCTGACATGTAAAAAGATTCAGCATCGTGACCAGGGTCTTTCAGTAAGTCTGATGCTGACAGCAAGAGATTGCAAATGCTGTCCTCACAAGATGAATTCCCCATAGATTGCCTCAGTGGGGAAATGATGGTTGTCATGACAAGGATAATGATGTATGTATATGTATGATGTGTTCATGCAGAGCATCATGGGACAGACACCAGGCTAAATGATTTGAGTGACCTGACTCTTTAAATTCCCATAGCAGGATTCAAGTAGTGGATGTGGCAGCTGCAGACTTCATATTTTGTAAGAGAAGGGAGCATAGACTATGGGACTGACTTGGCAGGGATCAAACTGCAGGACAAAGATTTGAACTAAGATGTCACCAATTCGAAGACCACTTGCTTAAAGAGTTGTCACATTGTTTATTAAAGGCCTTGCATGCAAACAGAATTGTAAAGCATGATGACTCCAGAGTCATGTAGATTGAGAAGGATGCTGACGTGCATCCTTCTCAATACAGTTATGACAATGTCCTTGCATCCATGAGTCCTTCTCATTGCATTTGTAGCCTGTCATGGCAGAATGTCCCTTACAGAGGTAATCATCTATGGGGAGTTGAGGTTGAGCCTTTTATCTTCAAAGATTTAAATCTGCGGCACTTTTAAAGTGATGAGGATGTTCTTTAGCTTCCTCAACATCTGAGAACAATAACCTTTGCTTTCTCAACCCTTCTCACATGCAACAGGCCTCTGAGTTAATTACCTCTCTATTTGGTAAACCTGTATTACTACCCATATCTGAGGGGTTATTCCATGCTGAGTCCTTGTCATGTCTCAGAAACTTTCCCCACCTAAGCAGGGGGACAGACCAAGCAGGTCACCTGCTTCTGACACTATCATGCCCCACACAAAGCAACAGCAGCAGTAGTAACTATACCCAACGCATTGTGTGGGTCAGTCAAGTGTTTGACTGAGCTCATCCCTACCCAGGACAACATAGGGCTTTGCAGGAGGTCCTCTTCTCCATGGGGGAGAGTGGACCACCTTAACTAGTGGCCCCTGACCAGGGTGTATGATGACCCATTTCCCACTCTGGGCACAGTGGTGATCACTATACCAGGAACATGCTCCAGACGCCTAGGGCCAGCAAAAGGGTGCTTGGTGCTGACAAGTGGGGTCTGGCTCACATCTGAGAGATGTTAGGCATACGCCTGACTTCTAAGGTCACTGGGGGAGTTAATTTAAGCTAAATATGCAAAGCAGATGTTGGAAAATATTGTTCTGTAATTGCTCAGATAATGACTATATTGGCTTTTTGGGGGGCAGAAGGAGAGTCTTATCTCTCTTTTGATTACTGAACTCTAGCTCAAAGCCACGAGAGATGGTGTGTGTAAGAGATGGCCATGGCAGGTTCTAGTAAAAACAAAATCACTGAGAGACACTAGCGGCTGGATTTGGTCGGTGGAACATACCCCTAGTACAGAGTTTCTAGGCTGAAATTCAGCACATGGTAGGCACTAAGTGGAAGCCATTGTTGTTATTATTATTAATTGTGGTTCCTACTGTTGCATTGCCACTCTATCATTTTGCCATTTATGACCACGGACAACTGTGGTTGTTTGACGGGGCACAAGTAGAGTGAAGTATATAGATGAATATATAAGGACAAGAATAACCAAGGTGATAGAGCGAGGAGAGCCAGTGCCCACGGGAGGCTTCTGGCATGTGTACGCTGTGTGATCTAGCAGGCTCCTGCCTCACACATACTCATTAAAGCCTCACTTGATGGCTATCCTATTGTCACAGAAGAAAGTTAAGACTAGAAAGATAGTAGTAATTTGCTACAAACATCTGGCTAGGGATTAGAGCTTGGCAATGTGATTTCAGAGCTGGGATAACATTTCCTATCACCTGTAGGGTACTATATCAGAACATGTTATATGATTTGAGAACCAGGGTCCTTGCTCTCCCTTAAATTCGGTGTCTTTCTGCAGGTTTGGGTGCCTGCTATCACTCCGGTGAAGAGCTGGGTCTCGGGCTTCATCATGTCCTTGACTGGGATGGATTCATCGCTGAGGGTACTCAGCTCCCCATCCTTGACTCTAACTGCTGGGAGATGTTTTGGGGCACAGCTAATGGCGACTGAGCACCTGGGTTATTCTCATTACCTGTGCTAATTATATGACTTCAGTGCTAAGGGTACCCGCTTCATGGCTGATTAGTGTTCCTCTACCCACTGCCACTGAAATTACTGGAGCCCAAAAGGGGTCTTCTGGGAAAGAAATGGCTCTTATGTGAGTGAAAGGATAATTTCATTTTGTATTACCTCCTTAAACGCAAGCAACTTTTGGACATCATTTCATTCTGAAAATTTCATTACCAATGTCCCCAAACCTAAAATGTGGCAGAATTTGGTGATGGTAAAATTTGTTAATTTCTCATGGATTTCTCGCCATCTTTCTGTGGCTGGGTGTTTTCTCCTCTGAATTTAGAGCCTGTTTTCTTTGAGCCATCTCTACATAGGCGGGAATGCGTGTGAAGCACAGAGGCCAGAGAACTGGCCTTGCCCCTCCCTAGAGGCTAACTAAATCACAAGAGACACACAATGGTTCTTTGCAGGAGATGGGTTGCACCAACCCTAGGAAAAGAGGGACAGGGTGACCTGGCTGGCAGCGAACTGGGCAGGATGGCCTGACGGACTTTCTACACAGAATGTGTGATGGGGAGATCTATGAGTGTGGCTTCTCTCTGTGCCAGAAGCGCAGGCAGACGGAGCAGGGTAACTAATAGGGTAGCTAAAGATCTTTCCATCTTTCTCTCTTGTGATTCATGGAGGCCTCCAGTTCGGTTCCTTCTTTAGCTGGGTGTGTTTTTGTACACTCGGTAGGTATTCTGTTGGGGGACACACAGTCTTCTCGTTAGAAGCTGAGTCTGGCCAACCTTCCCTCACTGGGTTTATTTGGAAACGTCCAAGTCCTCAGTTGCCACTCATTCATCATAGCTGGAGAGGACATCGGGCAGCAAGCCCAAAGTCACCTGGCTTTTCTGTGTGGGTTTGCTCGCAGATGTGCGAGGTGGGGTCCTGGAAAGACGTAGGCACGGTTTCTGGGAGCTCATCAATGCACAGATCAGGGAAGGGAGTACCCCAGATAAAAATAGTAGCTGAACTCCTGCCCTATCTTTAATGATTTCTCTGCCGGCTCGAGCTTGGTGCTGCTAAGGGTAGCGGCCGCCCACCGAGGACCATTTTTCAACTGGAGAGAAACGGAGGCAACCCGCCTGCCAGGTGGGGTTTTCCAAGCCTGCAGCTCTAACCTTCTCCACATGTGACTAAGTGTTTACAGTTTTAAAGATGTGTTGAGTAATTGCATATGCGAGCTATCTCCCCTTTAATGCACGCAGCATGTTCCAAAGCGTTCTACGTGAGAACACCCTGGTTGACAATGAACTTGTTTGCCTTCTCTGCAACGAGGCTCAAGGAGGTACTGTGTGTGTTGAGATGTAATTGGTAGCACTTGTGTCTCCGTGGTTCGTTCTTTCTTTCTTTCTTTCTTTTTTTTTTTTTTTTGCTACTGAAAATTGCGGCCTTAACCACTCTTTACTTCCCCATGTTATGACAGAAGCGCCCCTGAGCTCTCGTCAAGTCAGAACAGATCCATAAGTTTTGTCGCTCACTCTGAGACTTTCCCATAATGTTCAGAATGCCCAAAACATTAAATCTCTTTAATATTCCCTCAATTTTTGAGATTTTGGATCACCTCAGCATAATACAATAACTGTTCTTTACTACTTAAAAGAGTCATTGAAATTGCTCCGTTTAAATGGACGGGCTTCTCTGACCCTTGCTGTTTCTTCTTAATTACTTCTCTCTGTGTATTTTCATGGGAAAATCACTGGTGTCAGCTCAGAAAGATGCACTGGGCATTTTAGGTTGCTCTTTAAAAAGTGGTCTTTGCCTTCCTTCTGGCTTTCAGCAAACATTTTTAAAATGGTTTGCCAAATCTTGTTTCGTTAATGAAAATCTGTGTCAGCCCCCAGCAAGGTCTATAGTGGACAGCTAACATTAGTTTTCGGGGAAAGTGCAGGAGGTGCCCAGCCCTGAAAATGACTCTCCACTGATGTGTGGATGTCATCTGCTTGCTGAACCCTTGATTGTCCCAGGATCTCCCCAGCTCAGCTGACAGATGACGAGCTTTATAGCCTTGCACCTTGCTGGCACCAGTTAGCCCCAGGGTGGTACTTTCCCAACCAGAAGCTCCTTTTACTTCAGCTTTTCAATTTTTCCCAGCTTGGTGCTTTGCCTTCTGTATTACTTCCCTTGACCGAAACAGCTTCAGGGAGGGAGGGTTATTTGGGGGTCACGCTTTGAAGATACATTTCAGTATAGTCAGTGGCAAGAGCCTGAGGAGGCGGTTGAATTGCATCTGCAGTTAGGTTGCACAAAGAGTGCCAGCTCACTTTTTATTCAGTCAGGAACTCTGGTCCACAGAATGGTGAGGTCTACATTTAGGGTGTGTCATCCCAAACTCAGACCAATTCAGAAACTCCCTCTGAGGCATGTCCTAGGTGACTCTAGCCACCATCACAGCACTTGAGGGAGAGACTGCAGGTAGAGGCCCAGAAGCTTGCACCCCCTTCCTGGTTGCATAAGTTACCTTTTGTTCCAGACAAAGGCTTAAGCCGACATCATTCCTCTTTGCCAGCCTTCTGTGAGACCGGGCAGACATATGCCCACCAGGGAGAAGTGTACCTGTATGGGGATCGGCCTTGTAAGATGTAGGACATGAATTACATTCAAAGGAGAAGTAAAATCATAACATCCCTTGCTTCCTCTCTAGACCTTTGCGATGGGACTACACTGTCTCTTCCATCTAAGCCAGCACAGAGCAGCCTAGAAGTGATCCTTCTCTTTAATGGGATACCTGATGCAGACAACTTGGGTCTCTCTTCCTTCTACTGCATCAACCCCATTGCCACCCCTAGCAGCATTGTGGCCCTTACTGTTTTGGGTTAGTTGGTTGTCTCTGATGATCATCAAGAGGGTAGGGTAGTGCAGATTAGATTTTCAATTAACCAAAGGACTAAATCAGATCTTGTCTTTGCTCAGGAGCTGGCAAAGCACCAGTGGTAAAAACAAAATTCCCTCAGGGTAGGGTAGGGGGACAGAATTATAAACAGGAAGTGTAGAAACACTGTAGAGGGTCTGTGGTCAGTTCCTGGAGGGCAGGAGTGTTCCATGGAGCATTGGTCATTTGACTTCAGGCATTGAGTATCCAAAGTTTTGTGTATCTTACAGGAACTCAAGCCCTCCTGGGCCACCCCACTTGTGAAGGAGATGATGAAGCATGGATGTTCATCGTTCTGAGAAGTACTGTAGATGAATCTTCCTCACCCAGGGGCTCTGTAAACAGAAGCAGCTTTAGGGCAGATAATTATGGCAGAGTCTTGGCTCAAAATTTAGGAGAGGCACTCGGGATCTGTCTGGAGCCCAAAGAAGAGTGGCTGGATATCAAACTGCAGAAATCCATTCTTGTGCAACATCTATTCACCCTAGATAGAGGGACAACAACAGGCCAAAGAGGAATGATACCACCCAAGTCTAGATTAGTGAGCTGGTGAGTTGTTAGAGTTAAGAAGTATCGGTGAGGAGTTACTTAGAAGAGTATGGATGACTTAAAGGCAGCTGCATCATCAGAAAGCCCACCACAGCAAGGTGACCCATGAAATCTGTATTCCTGAAGCTCATTGTGTGATTTACAGGCACCTAGGTAGTCCAGAGACTCTCCTCAGTAATTGCTGCTGCTTGTATAGCCTAGGAGAGGGGTCTTGTGAATCTTGTAAGTTTCAGGAGTTTCCTGAGAATTGTGAATTTGTTTACTTTCTGAGTCTTTGGAAAGGAATGCTTCATTTCAGAAGTAATAGCTGTACAATATCCAGACAGGCTAGAGCTCCTTAAATCCATCATGACACATCAAGATTGATCCTGAAAAATGAGATGGGTGTGAGCTTAAAATTTATGGCCAATTTCACACATTCATTCATTCATTCATTATCTTTGTAGAGCATTTACTGTGTGATCAAGGGTTTTAGGGTCATGCAGCAAAGTTGATGGAGTTTCTGTTCTAGATTTTGCAGGTTAATGGAAGAAATACTGACCTATTTATTTGTTGCACTGATCTAGGGAAATGCTAATAGTAGTACTGCAAATGAATGTTCAGGACGTCTAACTTAAGAAGACTTTTAAGGAGATCTGTCTGATATTTCCACAGCAGACTTAAGTGAATTTGGTTGGTAGAAGATTCTACAGACAGCAACACACGATGAATCTGTGGCCTATAGAATGATTTTCTTAGAACATGAGAACACCTTTATTTACATAGCAAAAGGGATTTTACAGGTTAGGGCTGTGAGACCTTGAAAGGACATACGTCCTCTGCTATTTGGATAAGATAAACATTTAAAAGTAGAGAACCTTCCCCAGCTACTATCAAAGAAAGACATAATGATGGATGAAAGGTCAGATATGTGGTATCTGAGACTGGAGAGGCACACAACCCTTGATGTAGAGTGAATTTCTGGAACATTGAAAGATGAGGAGACAGATTTCTCCTATTGAGTTTAGAAAGGATCCCAGCCCTAATGGCACCTGAATTTGACCTGATGAGGCTCACATGGGTTTTGAATCTATAAGCTTAGATAATATTTGCATTATTTTAAGCTATTAATTTTGTAGTAATTTGTCAATTGCTTAAAGCAGAAAAAACCTTGGTATAGTTTCAGAAGCCTGAAGATGATGTCTAGGGTCAGAACATTACTTGAGAGACAATTCCCCCAGTGATATAGCCAACTCAATGGGAACTGAGTAATCTGCTTTGGATTGAAAGAGGCAAGCATGGATCAGGAGTCTGGGTGACTATGTTGGAGCCCTCACAAAAGATAACGAGAGCTTGGCTTAGGGAGTAAACAAAGAGTGCATGGGTTGAGCTGTGATGAGGTAGACTGAATCAATCATGACTGATGAGTATAGGGAGGAGAACAGGGACACATGGGATCAGTGGTGGATCCATGTGTAGTGGTTGACAGCAAAGGTCTTCCAAAGCTAGAAGACTGTGAACAAAGTCCACCCTATCCACGCTGCACAGGCAGCCCTGCTCACCCCTCAACATTGATTTCAAGAAACAACTGGCACTTCAGAAGCTAATAATGGCAAGGCAGACATTGGATGGCATTCTTTGATGGTCTGAGTAGAGGAAAAACCCATTCAAAGTTGTCTTAAGCCCAATGGTAATTCGTGCTTACTTTTAAGCCAATAGACAAGAGTACATTTGGCTTGACTGGGGACTCAGGCCATGTCACAAGGTTTATACCAAAGACTTGGACCCTTTGAGGGGCTCTTTTCATTAACTCTATGTGCCAAAGTCCCAAGGGTTTCTTTAAACCAAGAATGCCCAGTAAAACTGTGGTGATTCCCTTTGTGTGAACCAGCACCATCTCTGCGTCTAGTGACATTTTGAGATGGGAAAAGGGAAGGGACTGCATGGCTTGGCTCAGGTCAGAAGCTCCACTCATTCAGTGTTCTTGGGAGAGAATAGCAGGCACATATATCCAAATGGAAGTCAGGAACACTGCTGGGAATAGTAAGAGCAGACACTCAACACTCCTTTCAAACATCCCCAACTGCTGCAAACTCTACTGAGTTACAGCATAAGTGTACCAAGACTAATGCTCTGTGACCCTTACTCCAGTGAGTGGCTGAAAAGAAAAGCTGGGAGAAGTGGCAGATGGCAGATGGCAGAATAGATGATCCTGGATGCTTAGGTTGTCCATGAACGTATTGTTTATAGGCACTGAGTTTGGGGCAACAGACTATGATGAGGGTACCACTGGTCCAAGTGGAGGGTTGGATACATCTTCATGAAAGCATCATTGACTATGTAGCTCCTTTTTGTTTCCCTGAAGAGTATGGTCCCTGAAGCTCAGGTTACTTCCTTCCCAACACTGCCCCAACCCCCATACTTGAGGCACAGGCCATTTCCAACCTAGCTATGGGACTGTAGGGTTTATGCACTCCCTGACCAGCAGGGGATGCTTTATGTGATGTAGCCCATGAGTGGTTGAAACCCACAGCAGATGCTGTCTATGATCCCCACCACAAAAAGTCCCTTGTCTACATCCAATAATGGCTTATAACTGCAAACCACTCATACACCCTCCTCATCTGAAGTTGGTCTATGGCTAGGATTTGTTTGTCCGATTGTATGGTAGGCTGGGATGTTGGGGTACCGATGGGTTTTAGGTGCTGGAAAATATCCCTGTGCACTCAGAAGTTTACACACTGTTTCTTAGAGGTTCCCAGTGGGCAGTGGTGTGTTAATAACAATCCTCAACTGTATAACCTATTCCCTGTCCACCCTGACAGTTCAGAAGGATAATTCTCTGCTTGTGGCCTTCTCTAAGGTCACTTTACTCCATATAAGTTGGTGCTCCAAGAACCAGCACCCATTGATCCTGACTCCAGGTGCCCTGTCTTCTGCCCTGGCAGTCCTGGTCTCTAAGAATCTGAGAGTTCAAGAACAATATGCCTTCTGCCTGTCTCTCCAGGTTGTTTCTTCATTTGTCCAGGCATGGCACCCTGGCCCAGCAGGCCTGTTCAGTTAGAACCAAGTGTTAAAATCACACTGAAAGAGCCTTGCTTGGGTGATGGGTTAAGCAGATGAACAAATAGACTGCAAACTTTCTCCCCTGCAGAAAACCCTTTACTCCTCACTTCCTCTACTGATTCCGTATTCACACCCCAGAGCATTGTCTAGGTTGTTCTGCAAGAGGATCCTTAAAAATAGCATTTCTGTGATGAAACAATGTCCCTTGTTTGGAAATAGGCAGCACTTATAAAATATGTTCCTGTGTTTTCCTGGATCAGGGAACATTGTGGAGTCTGGGGATTTATTTACAATGAAGAAATTGTTTTTGCCAATAGTGAAATGGAAGGATTGTTTTTGGAGAGCTGAGTAAAGGAGCTATTGTTGTTTTAGTAATTGTGAATGCAAGCTGGAAATGGGTGATTTTACCGAGAATAGAGGCTCTGAGAACATTTCTTTGGGATGGGCTAGCTAGGAAGAAAACAGCAGATCCTATGTTGCGCTCCCCTCTCCATCTTCCCCAAACTTATTTAATCTTTTCTGCTTCAACCCTCACCAATGAACATATACTGGCTGTCCTCCCATTACTGCCCCTAACCCAGCTTATCTCACACTGGCCCCTCCATAGCCCAGCAACAGGCTGTGAGACATTCCTTATCTCCACCCAAGGCTTTGCTTCCAAGGATATCTCAGCACTTAGACAGAATATCTCATTCGCCCAAGCCCTTGAGCTGTAGGAGGACAGACTATATCACACTTTGTCAAATGATAATGGGAGCCCAACCCAAGACCTATCCATTGTCAGAGTTGCATAGTAGGATGCTCCCTGAGTTGCAATACCAGGCCACAGAGAGGATACACCTGGCAGTAAAACCTCATTTGCTAAAAATTTTGGCCAGTGTGTGTCTGCCATGGAGAAGGCATTTCCTAACTCACCCAAGGCTAATTGTCATCTTCCAGCACCTACACTTTAAGAAACAAAGGAATGGAC
The DNA here is from genome assembly GCF_017639785.1 of Mesocricetus auratus. Taxonomy (NCBI): domain Eukaryota; kingdom Metazoa; phylum Chordata; class Mammalia; order Rodentia; family Cricetidae; genus Mesocricetus; species Mesocricetus auratus. Next base: position 69,499,239 of record NW_024429182.1, read on the forward strand.
TTGAGTTATTTGTCATAAAAGTGAGATAAGGGGCCTGATAGCTTAAAACATTTGCTCCACGGGTATCTTTCTAACAGTTGAGATGCTGAAGACTTTTCTGTCTTCCTCGAGTGGACGTGGAGTGAAACTATCCCTAGAAGGTATATGAATTTCCTGAGAGACACACTATGGAAATCACTAAATCTGAGATTGGTGGCCCACCCTTAGAGACCTGTGTATAGTGTGGGATGAGAAGCAGCTGGCAGGACAGATGTGTGTTGTATATTCGGTATAGCCCTGACCAGGGCCCCTCTGTTTCCGTACATGCTCACTAATGATTTCTGTTAGAAGTCATGGAGGCTCCCATTCAAAAGTGCTTTGTAGTTGTCATGTATCTGTCCCACTATAGGCCATGCTAGATAGGAAATGCTGATGGATGTCAGGGACCAGCAGCTCCCTGAGTGTCCTGGACAATGTCAAGTCCCAGAGGTACTCAGCAGGCATATAGATGAGAACAGGGCATCAACTGAATTCATCCCTGAATTCATTTTCTGAGCCCATTTTGGGACTGTGAACATTCCTGATGTAGTTAAATCCAAGTTACTGGCAAAAGGCATTGAATTCAGGTCCAGGGAAAGACACAAACATATGTGGTCCTTGGGAGTCAGTTCTAGTGACTCCTACACATGCCTGACAGCAGGTGGGAGGCCCAGGTCCCCCAGGTGACCTAGTTACAGACATAGACATGCCATGTGTCAGAACTTCCTTTCCATGCCTCAATTCCCATGACTTTTCCAGAGCTTCCCAGGATCCTTCCAAGTAAACACTGTGTACCTAGGTATTTGTTTTTATACCATACAAGCTAGAACAACTGAAGCAGGGAAACGTAGGGAATAAATAGCATAGCAACCTGGGGACTCTGGTTGGTTTGGTCTGTATGTAACCTTTTATCCTTATTCTTCACTTGATAACCTAGGGCCCACATCTGCATGCACTGTGTGTACACACCCCTCTCCTAACAATGCTCTTGGCAACCTAGGTCCCACATGTACACACCCCTCTCTTAACAATACACCTGGCAAAACTAGGATTTTACCTGTACTAAGTTATGAGAACACTCCATTCCAAACAATTGAATAATATCCCCTCCCCTGACAATAATTAAACACAGACAGTTTTCTATTCAAATGAATTGCCCAGTATATTTAAGTACAAAAATAAGGAGGCCAATCTGTTCTAAACTAGTTTTGTGTACATGTGCACTAAATTAATCTGTTGCCTTAGGATACCTTTAGGGAGATTCCCCCTATTCACCACCTTATGCCTACGTATAATGGGGGTGTGTATTGGTCAAAACCAGATGCATTTTGGGACGAGACATGCCTAGTAGAGTAAAGGTTCTATAACTCACCTGTCAATCAAAATAGAGAGCCACTCAATTACTCCTTTTTGCAATATTCCCTCCTTCCTTTCTTCCTTTCCAGACACCACAAAAGAAGCCCCAAGCAATGACCTGGGGCCCTTGAGTACTGTCACCTGCGTGGCCCCTGTCACTCCTGACAGCACAGTTGTGCTCTGTACTGTTGATGTGCTTTAAACGGTTTCCTTCTTCATTGATCAAGATGGCAAGAACCCAGAAACACCTGTCCGGGTATGGACCACTAGTTAGAGCACTAGGCGTTCTCTCAAGCTATTTTCTTTGGACAGAGCGGTCTCCAGTTCCATGAGTGGAGTAGCATGTGGTCTTGAGGTTCTGGCCTGTCCTTCAGCACCCCTCACTCCTGAGCCAATGTTCCTTTGGCTTTCCCCACCGTTGCCACCATTACGGTTTGGCTCTTGAGTTGCCTGCTCCTGGCATCACTTCTGGTTACACCTCACTTTCCTCCATCATTTCTTCAGGCTTAATTTACACCCAGCCTTCCGTGGATGCAGCTCCTAGCCTCTTTGGGCAGAATCGACTCGTTCCTCATTTCACTGACTTGGGTCTTGACCATAACCTTCACCAATATGTGGCTTGTACAAACTTCGCTTGCATTTGTGTCCTTTCCTCTGTGTCCTGGTATACTGAAGGCCAGGGATAGGGTCTGAACAGAGACCATCTACAAGCATTGCTGTGTTATGATCATATACACTTGCTGTGACAAATTGACCCAACGCCAGTGTTGGGTCAATTATCAACCTGACAGTCTGGAGTCACTTTAGAACCTCTGAGAATGACTGTGAGGGATTACCTCAATTATATTCATTGATATGGGAGGTCCCATCCCTGTGAGCATCACCATTCTGAATAAAATGGAGCTGAGAACGGGCGTGTATTCCACTGCTCTCTGCTCTGAACTGTGGACGTAATGGGGCGGTTCTCTCATGCCCTGTAAACTCCCTGCTGAGACAGACTATAACCTGGACCTGTGAGCCCAATAGTGTGCTTCTCCCCTAAGCTGTCTTTGCCAGAGTGTTTTATCACAGCCACAGGAAAAGAAGCTAAGCAAGCCGCCCAGAGTTTGGTTTTTGTTTGCTTTTCTCTATTTCAGTTTTACTTTTCCTTAACTCGCAGCCATGAGCAGTCTGACTGGCACAGTCACGGGTTCATGCCCAGGGTAAGGTCAATGACGCGCCTTTTGCTTCTGTATAAAGGGAAAAAAATTCCAAGTGCTGAGGAAAACATTTCCAGTTCCCCTCCAAGTATGTGCTATGAAGCAGAAAAGGCGATAGCATCGGGATGCCCACACTTCCCTCTGATGAGCTGGCCGGGTCACTTGGTAGTCACCGCAGTCCTGCAAGCACTCCCTGACTGGTGAGAAGCTGGGAACAGTCACTGCCCCTCCAGCCATTTAGTCAGCACATATGCACTCAGTATCTGGGGCTACTAGGGGAACAAGAGGCTTTGTCTGAATAGTGTGGGCCACTATTTGGTAGTCTCTCTGTCTGTCAGGTCAAGAGAATTGAGAAGGCCATTTAATTCCCCAAACATTAGTCTTCCCTTCTGTTAAATGGGAATAATCTGCTAGTCCCTGTCAGTTAGGATTTAGGGCTTTGAATAAGTTGTTTTTTCATTTTTTGTTTTAAGATGTAACGGGTTTCATCTTAAAGAAACCAGCCATACCAGTTATGACCGGAAAGGCAGGAGATGGGAGCATGGGAGTCTGACACCATCTCCCACTGGAAGCCCTGTTCCTGGAAGACAGGAAGATGGGGTCAGGCAGTCTCCTGGACTGTCCTAAACTCTCCACAACTTCCTGGAACACTCTGGCTCCTTTAAAGAATATTCTTATTCAGGTAAATCCTTGGGCTTTTGCCAGTGACTTATGTTTCTTGATTTGTATAATCCAGGAAATAAATAATCAAATAGAATGTAGATGAATGTTTCTACAAACAGGACACCAATAAGAGTGACTGTAAACTTTGCCAAGCAAGACAAGGCAGTCCATTCCTTAAGAATATCCTGCTTCTTCACAGAAGTGTCTGTCTGATATGCCAGGCCTCTGCGGTTAGCTAGTGGCAAGCTCCATACTCTGACCTTCAGATAGGCTTTATTTACACAAGGAAGATATCACCACAATAAGAACTTTTGTATTCAACTTCTACCAAGACTTAGAAAAAATGCTTTTTACTAACATTTTTACAGCTAATGATTTGATGGTTTACAAGTGAAGGAAACTTCTTCCCTGAGACTCTTCGCCACATCAGGAGATACTCACACTGTTGGAGAGGAGGCATGCCCCTGGCATCTATTGAATGGAGGCCGGAAAGCCTTCTGAGTGTTCCACAATGCAGGAGAGGAGACACACCCCACTGTGAAGAATCGTGTAGCCCAAGATGCATCTGAGAAACCTACAGAACAAGGATAGGAGGACTGCATGTTGGTGTGTGAGAGAAATAGTGAGATATGTGGGTTGCCAGTGAAGAAAGTTCCACTTCTCAAAGATCAGAGAAGTAAAGAAGTGGGACATTATCATGCTACACTCCATTATAGTAGGATCAGACCTACTGGTCTACCCAGTTCACCAGTACAAATTGATTTTCAGCTTCTACTGTGGGTGGCTGAGAAATACAGGCCTAGGAGATCAATGAAGATTGCCATGAGGCTAGCTAGATGGCATTCATGTGCACCAGAGGCTCCTACTCTGTCCAAATGACTCTGGTGAGTGCAGCGAAAATCTAGGCTTCAGGTTTTCTAACAAATCAGTGATTGGGCTGGGGAGATAGTTCAGTGGGTAAAGTGTTTGCTTTGTGAGCAAAGGAACTGAGTTTGAATCTCCAAGCACTCACATAAAAGCTAGACATAGCGTGTACCTGTAACCTTGGGGCTTGAGGTCAGGGTAGAAGCAAAGAGACCCTGGGAGTACACTGAAAACTCAGCTCCCAGTTCAGTGAGAGACTCAGCCTCAAAAAAGGCAATGATCATCTCTAGGCCCTTCCCCCCTACACATGAACACACATATGTGTGCACGTGTGCGTGCGTGCATGCCCGTTCACACACACAGCAAGAGAGAGAGAAACACAAAATAGAACAGAGGTGTGGGAGGAGGAGCAATGGAAAGAGCCTAGAATGATCTAGAGCCTCCTATCCTCCTACTACAATGAGCAAACAATTAAAAATAAATAGGACATTGCCCTCATGGTGGTCATGAGCAATGTTAATTGCCCTGGTGAAGCATTAGTGATCATCTAGAAAGAAGGTATGTTGGCCAACCTTGGACGTCCAGCCATCACAACTTTGTAGTGGCTGCAGTAAGACATCTGTTTCTTGGGCTCTGTGGTCCCAGGAAGTCTGGGCCACCACTTCTGAGTAACACTTACAGAGCAAGTGGCCTGGGGGCCTTTGCCCCTTTTAGAGAGCTGGCAGTCACACTCTTTGCAGTGGTGAGCATTCACAGAGTGTCAGATGTTGTGCAGACTTCTCATCAAGATGGGGCTCATTGGAGTCACTGTTTATTTTAAACCTCTCTTGTTTGCAGGCAGCCCTTGCATGCCCAGCTGCAAAGACTCTGAAGTTCACTGTCCAGCTGTAGGGCATTTCCAGTAGAGATAGTGCAGGCGGAATGTAGCCCAAGAGGCCATGACTCCAAATGGAGAACATCCTTCCGGAGCATCAAAGAGGCCCTGGACCTTGTTCAAGGCAACCAGCCCCAGACAAAGCCCCAGGTCACCTAGATATTTGGATAGAGCCTAGGAAACAGTATATGGCTTCATGAGATGACCCTGACTTTCATCCAGCCTGATCTCTAGATGAGTGGAGGCATTGTCTTTTCTTTTGATCATCTACTTAATTGTTTTAATAATCCTGGAATAGCTATCTTTTTATTTTTATTTCTGAGAAAGGTCTTACATAGCTTAAGTTGGCCTTGAATTCCTTATGTAGCTAAGGATGGCCTTAAATTTTCAGTTCCTTTGTCTATACTTCCTAAGTGCTGGGTTTAAGGTGGTCTGCCATACCCGGTTTGTGTGGTGCATGGAACATGGGGCTTTGTGCATGCCAGGTGTCTTAGTTATTTTTCCTTTGTTGTGATAAAATATTATGACCAAGACAACTTACAGAAGGTTATTTGGGGCTCACAGTTCTGGAGCTAAGAGCTCACAATTGAACTACAAATAGGAAGCAAAGAGAATCAACTCTTTAAGCCCTCCAAACACACCTCCAGTGACATACTTCATCCAGCAAGGCCACATCTTCTAAGCCGCAGGAAAGGGGCCACCAACTGAGAACCAAGCTCTCCAATGCCAGAGCCCAAACTACATCAGGCAAGTAAGTAGTCTACCAACTGAGAGATACATCCCCAGCCCAAGTGTCTATCATTTCTTGAGTATCTGGATGTGCTGGATCCTTGAAAGGCTGGCTGACACTGAGCAAAAATGGGAGAATAGCAAGATGTACCTCACCTCTCCAGAAACCTTGGGCTAGGTGTGGACCACGGGCCATGCTCTCTTGTGAAATGCAGTTCAAGAGAGTGGTGGAGGTGCTGGAAATGTCCTTGCTGAAAGGAAGGTGAAGTGCTCAGCGGGAACTGGGCACTCTGTTGATATTCTTGGCTCCTTGATACACCATATGACTCAATAGAAATGGATGTGGAACCAGCAGAGAGAAGTTAAACCATGTTAGAGAAGGTTTGGCGGTTCATTAGTAGGACTGTGGACAACTCCAGCAAGGAGTCTCCTGGTGAGGTTGGTTCATGCCCAGGATAAACTGCTGTGTCAGTTCTCATATGCAGATCCAGTCCAGATCACTCAAGTACTGTTGAAAGAAAAGTCTAAGGAGGAATCTGCCTGAGACAGGAAGTGTTCTGGTTGCTTATTGCTGGAAGCCGGGGAGCCCTCGAAGGTAGTTGTGTGGAAGTGTGTGGTATACCTTCACCAAACCAGGCAAAACCACAACCCATCTATGGTGGCTAGGATAGGTACAACCCCCATAGACCCATGTGTTTGAATGTTTGGTCCATAAGGAGTGGCACTATTAGGAGGGGAGATCTTGTTGGAATAGGAAGTGTGCCAATAGTGTGAGGGTGGACTTTGGGGTCTCAGAAGCTCAAGCCAATTCTCTGCCTGCTGCCTGTGAATCCAGAAGTAGAACTCCCAGCTACCTCTCCAGTGCCATGTTGACCTTATGCTTCCTGCCATGATGATAATAGACTAAGCCTCTGAAACTGTAAGCCAGCCCCAATAAAATGTTTTTTCTTTATGAGAGTAGCTGTGGTCCTGGTGTCCCTTCAGAGCAATAGAAATCCTAATTAAGACACCTAAGCAGCTGCTGGGCATGTGTGCCAATTCTTCTGTCTGCCACAGAGTTGTGATAGGACTCACACCCTGCCTGATGATTCTTGCTGATTTAACCCCAGCACCACCACACACACACCCACACATACACACACACATACCACCACACACATATCACCACACAGTACCACCACCACACACATACCATTACACACCACCACATACCACACACACACACACACACACACACACACACCACATACACACATATCACACACACACACACACACACACACACACACATTGCTAAGAAGCCCTTAGTAATGCTCAGTCAGGGTGACCTTGATTGTAGGGAAAGGCAGCAACTGTCCTCAGCACGGGCTTCCCTTCACTGAGTGCAAGTCCTCTGGGGACACTATGACATCCCATGTGTTCCCCTTTTCATGGGTAGCATAAAATGACTGGCAAGTATAGAAGCCAAACTACCAGCTTCTAGTGCTTTGGGAGATGAATTACTTACCTTAATCTTGGGTGGATTTCACAGCGGATTTATGCGATGTTCTAAGTAACCCACTACCATCTATGCAGAAAAAAGTTCTCACCATTTAGGAGTGGCTCCTGAATAGAAAAACATGCCCCCTTTACTCTAAACACTACTATCTGAAGGTAAAAGAAAAAAAATAGGCATTATGAAGGACCTAGAAAATGAAGTACATGGTTGAATACAGACGTTACCTTGGTTGCACTCATTTCTTCTGTGTCTTTGCTTACGTGATACAATGCTTTGACAAAATCAACATAAAGGAGACAGTGTTTTAGCTCACACTTCTGGGTTACAGTAGTATGGAAGTCAAGATCTTAGGAGCCTGATAGAAGCTGGTCAAATTATGTCTACAGAAGAAGGGACCTGTTAATATATGGATGTTACTGTTCAGCCCCTCCTCTACAGTCCAGGAGCCCCTACCCAGGGAATGGTGCAACTCACAATGGGCAAAATTTCCCATCTCAATGAACTTACTAAAGATAAGTTCATAGGCCAACCTAATGTAGACATCCTTCACTGAAACTCTGTCCAGGTGATTACAGACTATGTAATCAACATTTAGCCCTAACCATCACATTCCCTTCAGAGAGATAGCAGCATTTGTGTGTTTACTTTTCTGTCTTTTTCTGTACAGGAGTAGCTGATATAACTTGAAAATTAAACAACCCCTGCATTTAACTTCATATCATTCTTTCCACACTATTCCATGAGCACTCATCTATATTATTATAATAATTAAAACAAGATTGATAAGTAATGCATTATAGTCTCTAATCCAACGTATTTTGTCTCATCATCCTCTCACTCGATGCTTAGATTACTTCCCTGTTTAAAATAGTAAAAATGATATGAAAATGTATAAATGTTTGTCTGCAAATCCTAAAGACTGAATTACAGGCTGTCATGGAACAATCTCAATTGACAATGTGGTGAGATTGATAGCAACCGGGGTAAAGGGTCTTGAACAGTGACTACAGGGGAGATCTTAACTAGATCAATTGAGGAGAGAAGACCTGCCCATTGTAGCTGGCACCATTCAGGGGCTACAAAAAAAAATACAAAGCGAACTGGGAAAAAACCTTAGTCCACCTCTGCTTCCTGACTGTGCATACGGTGTGACCAGCTTCCTCAAGCTCCTGCTACCAGGACCTCCCCACCACTGCAGACTGTCCCCTTGAACTGTGAGATGAAATAGACCCCCTCTCTCCCTTAAGTTGTTTTTTCATAGTTCCTTATCACAGCAACATGAAACTTAACTAAGACATAGGCACAAGACTGGAATGTTTTTAAATTTCTAGATATTCAGCAGCAAATAGTATTTCAGGGTCAAAGCACTGGAGATTTATCTTGAGCACTGTCTATTTTGTGACAATTAGAAGTAATGTATCATCCCTTGGTGGTTTTAAAACATAGCTTCAAGCATGGATTAATCAAAGGGGCCACTGGCTATTTTTATTTTGCTTTGTTGTGGTTCAGGATTTTCACCGAAAGAAGTGTGTACTATTGGTTTAAGACAGATTATCTTTATTATAATAATATTACATATGTTTATTGTCTTTTCCCTCCTAAAACCAACACTAGTATTTTGTTGATTATATAATCAGCACCTTATAGAGTCAGTTACTTGGTGTTATTTATTTTAAAATTTTATGTGTTGTAATTATTGTTGTTGTGTGTTTGCGTGAACGGCATGTGTGTGCCTTGGTGTACGTGTGGAGGTCAGAGGACAACTTTGTGAAGTTGGTTCTCTTTCCACCTTTGTGTGAATTCTGGGGATTGAATACATGTCCTCAAGCATGGGTGGCAAGCAGTTTCCTGGCTGAGCCATCTTGCTGACCTGTGTTGTTTATCTGATTTGTTCATATACATGATTGTATCCATACATGTACGAATATGAAGCCACCATTCCAATTCTGACATAAACAGAGAACAACATAGATTATTCATTCCACTTGTAGAAGTTTCAGTTGTTTACTTAAGATTTACATAGGCATTCACAAGTGAGATTAAATGTTCATTACGTAGTCATGCGTGTGTGTGCATGTGCACACTGCTCTTCATTTTCCAAAGCGGCAAAAATTAGGGTATTTTTTGTGATTACAAAGCAAAATATAGAAGCTTCCAAGCCTCTGACCCTTTGGTGTCTGTCTGGGAGTGTTCCCTATCCTTGCCTGATGGCCTTTATTTCTGGTGGGACAAGAAAAACCAGCCCCAGTAGTTCAAGGATCAGAAATAAGGTCCCACCACCCTTCTCAGCCCCAAATAAACACACTGACGCTATATTAATTATAAAACTGTTGGCTGATGGCTAACACTTCTTTACTGGCTAGCTCTCTCTTAATTATTAACCCATTTCTATTAATCTAAGTATTTCCACGTTGTCTTATCTTACTGGAGAAGGGTCTGTACCTGTACTCCTTTGTGGTCTACATGGTGTCCTCAGCAGGCTCTCTCTGCCTACCTTTCCCAGAATTCTCCTTGTCTCCTAATTCCCCTGTCTTCCTGCCCCTACTGGCTATTGGCCAAACAATGTTTTATTCATCAACCAATAAGGGAAACATATATACAAAAGCCCATCCCCATTCAGACTATTCAAGCTTGTTCCTGCCTCAAGACCTTATGCTTGTCGCTTGGTATTTGGATCACTCCTATCTCATTTTGTTCAGGTCTCTAATGTCACTTGCTTGGGGTCTTTCCTTAACAACTCTACTCAGAAAATCCCTTGAGCCATTTCCTGACTTCTGGGCTCTTACCTTGCTCAATCTCTCAGCATGTTCACCATGGCCTAGCATTGATGCTGTACATTCACCTTCTATCTATACCTTGATAACATGAGCTATAGATGGGCACAGGCAATATGCCATCAGCTTGCTATCACTAGGCCCTGTATGTCCAGCACATAGATGGTGGTGGGCAAAAATGCTATTGAGTGTGTGGGGGACGGGGAGATTGGGCCTGGCAAATTCTTGCTGAAAATGTCTAACTAATTGCTGAACAACCTACTGTAACTTCATGTAAATCTGAGTTCCAGTGTTCTTACCTGGGGTACAATGTGACCTGTCTCTCCCACTTCTTCCCCACCTGCTCTCCATTGCTCTGTCTCTATTGTGACTCAACTTCTTTTTATTGCTATGCTACCCCTTCTGCTGGGTCCCAGCAGATCTTGGCCATCCTTCTCCATCCCCACACATCATTGATATCACCATGCATCCCAGGCTCTACTGAACAAAGTCTTAACCAAGACTGTCCCTACTGGCCCCTGTAGCCACTCTTTGTCACCAAGATCTTTTCTGATTCCTTCATGGATCACAGAAAGCAAAGTGTGGTCTCCTCAACTCTCTTACAATGACCAGAAAGTCTCTATGTGTGACCGGTCTTAGTAACTTGTACTGGGGGGAGGGGGTGTGAGGCCTTCAGGTTCCCCTGCAGGCCTGGACTTCCAGCTGCTGCTGGAAGGTGTCTGTAGAACCAGCGTTAATCAGGGTTTGTGTACTCCAAGATTCTTCATCTATAAAATGGAGTAAAGCTAAATGGTATCGTTGTCCTCTTTGAGTGGGACACTAATGGACTCTGTTGAAACAAAGGGGATCCTGACCCAGGCAGGCCAGCCAGAGGAATGTACCCTTAAGGATGGAGGGAAAGACAAACATGGGAGCCAGCCTGCCTTTCAGGCTGGAACTGTGTGGTCTGGGGGCCCCTAGGCAGCTCTACTTTAAAATAGAAAACACTCACCTTCCTCAAGAGCTGGCACTGCCTCCTGTCTCTGATGGGGACAGCCAAGTTCAACATGTAGGAAGATGGATAGAGACACACTTGTCACAGCAGCAACTGAGTGCTCCCAGCTCCAACCAGGCCCGGCAGGAAGGATCAAAAGCTGCACATGGCCGGGCAGTGATAAATTTATGAAGTCCAGTCATCCCCATGAAAACACTGTGTATTTTAATCTGCCCAGTAGAAATAAATCACTCTTGAATTTCTGTGGCAGGAGCCTCGGGTTGGCTCTGCTTCTTCGTAAAGACTCAGGGATCTGTTTACAGGGACTGTTCCATCCTGAGATTCAGTGTTTCCTTAGCAAGAGAAGGCTCTGCGCTCACCTTTGTGTCTCGCTTGTCACGGAGCGTCCTGGACACCTAACTCTTCACAAGTATACAAGCTTCGTGATTATGCTTGAGTTTACAAACACAACTGTTGGCACCAAGAAGCCTGTGGGAGGTCAGGCAGACCACCCCGACGTCTGCCTGTGAAAGCCGGGTTGGAAAATGTCCTGACGTCAGCCAGAAGTGTGACTGCATTTCTGAAAACTTGGCTTACTCTTGGTGGTCGAAACAGTGAGCCTTTTTGTTCATTGAATGTTGAAAAAACAAGTATGCCAGAGAGGGCCTTGTGCTAACAGCTTCCAAAGCGCTGAGCTATTTTTGACTCTTTTTCCCCCCTCTTGGGACTTGAGAACATTCAACAAACCTGAATCAGAGATGTGTGATTGTTTTGTGTATACAGCAGAGATGGTAGGCCCGGCTAAGCATTGGACCATTTGCCTTCCATGTGGCCCACAAGGCAGCTTCTTTGTACATGGTTCTCTGGACCACATCTGAGCATTGGTGCCAAATGTCTTGGCTTTGTAGGGGTGTGGGTGAGAAGTTGGGGTGCTGGACCATGATCTTTCATCTTAGATACTCTGTTGGGCAAGGTGGCTGTATTTGACTCCAAGATACTTTGTAGCTACCTCCTGTTAACTAAGTGAGCTGATAAATTCTCTCAATATGAATATAAAATATAGAATACAGATTATAAATGAATGTGTTCCAGTTGGAGAAGTTATTAATCCAGGTTGGCTATACAGACTATATATAAATCAATACTGTATATTCATATTTAGTTTATATTGTAAATTTATATTAGATTCATATAAGTAATGCCATGGGTGTGTGTAACACTTATGTAAATATATGGCTGTATGGGAGCCAAACCTGGGTTCCCTGGCAAAAGCAGTAAGAGTTCTTAACCGCTGAGCCATCTGTCCGGGCCCATGTTATCAGTCACTTTTAAGACAAAGCCTTTCAGAACAGTTTTGTGCATGCTTGTACACATGTACACCTTCCACACCACCCAGGCACACCAAATGAATGTCTCCTACATTGTTTACCCTATCTTTCTCCTGGAAACTCTTTATATTGGTGATTTTGTTGTCATAGCATATATTTGTCAACCTCATTCTTTTTCATAGCTATGTAGTGTTCCATTTGTTTGGATGTAGCACAGTTTAATATATCAATTCACTAAAAGGTACATAGGCCACTTCTAAATTTCTGTTTCCTGTCCTTTACCTATGTGGGATGGCTATTCTTGAATGTCAACTTGACTACATCTGGAATTAGCTAAAACACAAGTGCTTGGGTACACCTATGAGAGATCTTTTTCTGAATTAAATCATTTTGAAGTTGGAAGATTCACTTTTAATCTGGATCTTTTGAGGTGGGAAGACCTACTTTCTGGTGGCACTTTCTGGTGGCAGCCTGTAATAAAGGACATGGAATAAGGAAGCTTTTGCTCTTTACCTGCTTGTCCGTGTTCTTGCTGGCAAGTCCATTCCTTCACTGACATTAGAGTCTACTTCTTTGGGATTATGGTATAGACTGAAGACCAGCTGAGACATCCAGTCTTGTGGACTGAACAATTATTGAATTCTTGGAACTTCTGTTGGTAGACAACCATTGTTGAACTTCCTGGACCACAGCCTGTAAGGTACTCTAATACATGTAACCTACTGTAGAAACCCTAGATTCTGTTACCCGCCTTTAAAGACTGCAGTCTTTTCTCTGGTGGTTGTTAAATTACTTATCACTGTGGACTTTGTGAAGGAGGCTTGGTTTTATAATTTGTTAAGTGGTGTTCACTTTTGTTGTGTCCAATAGTGAGCCCTTAACTCTCAGGCATGTCTTTATTCTTAAGAATGGCCTTTATGAAGTTTCAGTAAAAAACCTGGAATGGTCACCAAGTCATTGTAAAGTGGCAGGATCTAGATTCAAGGTTCCAGTTCCCCTGCCATGACCATCAGCTGAGGTCTCTGCTCAGCATTTTTAGCCTCTGGGCCATGCCTTGCTGTCAGGACTGGACAGAAATGTGTTTGCACATCTGGATGCTCCCCTTCAGTCTTTCTCTGATCTCATATCTTGATTTTCAGATGTCCTGCCTTCTCAGAATTCCACCTTTGAAGTCTATTCATTTTAGATAATTTGTGATTATTCAATTTTGCATAAAACTCCCAACACTTAGTTGATTGTTTAGTGCCTTTAAGGAAAAGGCTTATAAATAAAAACTATTCAGTATGCCTTCTATCTTTTAGGGTTGAGGTCACTCCATAGCTGCTGGATTTGTGTTGATTCTCTATTTTATTTAGCAACTGTTTTTAGAAAATTGTTTTATGTATTTTGTTCAGCCTTTCCACTACCACTTAAATTGAAACCCAATAATAATTTGATTTTAAACAGTAAGCCTTCTGTCCCATTGGTCCCATAATAAATTACTAGTACCTTCATTTTGTTTCTTTAGAATCAACCTTCCATTTTTATATTATCTGCTGGTTTATACTAGGGTTATTGATTAAAAAGAAGAGTTGACATTCATTCAGGAGCATGGTAGACACTGAAAGAGCTCTTGCTACATTGAGATACATTTTTGCTGACAGACTATACACTGCATGGTAATGTTCTTGGATTCTTTCCTGTTTGGGGTTTCTATGGATGTATTGCCCATGGTTGTGTTAACAGCATTCCTTACCTCTATATACTTTTATACAGCCCAGAGTTCCCTTTTCACAAATCATACAAAATTTGTATTATGTTGGCTTACACATGGAAAGAAAATTTGTTGATATGCACAACTGGAAAGTGCAGAAATATGTCATGTCACGTGTGCTTGACCTACAACCTCATATAATGACCTCCGGACCAGTTTCCCTCTTTGCTTGAGAGCTCCATGCTCAACAAATCCTTATCTCCTGGGCAACAAGCCAGCTGCTACCCAAGCCTCACTTTGGTCTGGGATCAAACCCAGTAGCATTATGAATGACTAAGTTTCTTTCCTTAAAACTATTGATTGTCATTGCCTTTGAATGCAATACTCATACTCTAAATCCATCACTGTGCATGCAAAACAAGTGTGCTTTCTGATTGGCAAGTGTGAGACTTTGACCTATTGGATGAAGGCTTGGAATTGGGCCCATTGGTATATATATCTGGTGGTGCCAGGAAAGATATCATTTCTCAAAGGACTACCATAATTGTTCCAATAGGAGGAAAGGTCTTTGACTAGGGCGGGCTAAACAAATGCTTGCTGTGACAACCCAGTGTTTTGATTGGTGGTCGGTTGTTTGCTAGTATTATTTTAAAAATCAAAGGTCCTTAGTGCTGTTAGTGTCTTTGGTCATGGCCTTCAAGGTGTGGCTTACAGCCCGTGGGATGCATCCTGGGGAAATCTGTATGAGTCTTTGCTCTGGGGTGCAAGAAGCTGGGAGGCTCCAGTAGCTCAGTCACTGTTCATGGAATCTCACAGATTTATGGGAGATAAGCTCACTTTATTTCATTGGAATTTCATCAAGTTAAATAGGCAAGCATTTATTATGGGAATTATTATCAAATATCCACTTTAAAAATATTTCTAAGGGAAGACACCAGACTAGGTTCATGCATTCAGCTAACAGCTGGCTCAGATCATGCCCCACCCCCCACGTATGCCTGGCTTATTTTATTTTATTTTATTGAGACTCTACTCTGGTATGGTCTGTGTTTTGTGAAACTTTAAATCTTTTGATTAGTATTGCAGGAGACAAGGGTCTGGGGCCCCTATCTGGAATGTGTTTTCAGCAAATCAGACAAAACTAGAAAGACGGAGCTGAGCCCTGTGGCTGTACCTCAAGAAACAGAGTTACTGTGTGGGGCAAAGCACAGCCAGTTTGGGGGAATGTTTGCTTTGGGGCATTCAACTTTATTTATGGTCCCTGTTTTCTGTCACTTCTTCAGTTATCTGGAAGCTCTTCAGGCAGATGTGCAGGCCGGTTAGTCCCTTCTGATCAAAGTGAGCATCGTGGCAGCCTAAGCTGGACTTTGCTGTCCTAGCAGATAGAGGGGTCATGAGAGTGCTGTCCTCACATCTAACCTTTGGAAGTTAAAAAGGAGAGTTCACCTTCTGAAGAGCCTTATGGGTCTCTAATAGCAGCGGGAAGTATGGCCGATGTTCAGCTGGATCTTTTCAGGACTGAGGAGGGGTTTAGTTTCTTCAATGGGGTGTTATGTTCCTTTCTTGTCCTTTCTTTCCCTTCTATATTTCCCTTCCCTCCCCTCCTCTCCTCTATCCTCCTGTCCCCTTTCCCTTCTTCCCCCTTCCTCTTCCTTTCCCTCTTCTCCTCCCTCCCTCCCGCCTCCCTCCCTCCCCATCTTGCTGTGTATCCCAAACTGGCTACAATCTCATGATCCTCCTTCCTCAGCCTCTAGTACTGAGATCACAGACTAGCACCTTATCCTCACAGTCAAGTACAAAACTGTTGACTAATTGTTTTGCTTTGATGAGTCTTTGGGGCAAAGGGTCTCAGTCCTGGGAGATTCCCAGGCTTGGAGGCTAAGATATGGTTTCTCATTGCATATTGCAAAATCCTCAGTTTTCCAAATATTAGCTATTCTCAGGTTGACCTAAGGATAAACACCTAGTATTTGTAAGAGATAAGGAAATTGGGGACTTAAAATGTAGTACCCACACACTGCAAGTGCCCAGATCCTGTGAGTCACAGGGGCCCTTCCATGTGACCAAGGCTGATGAAGAGCCTGAATGGCTGGTGCCCCAGGTGTTGCCCAATCCTCCTCATGGTTTACACCTGGCGACTGTACCACTTGAGGAGGTGGGCATCTTCTCACACAACAAGTTGCTTCCTGGAAGCCCTGAGCCACCTGTGACTGTGAAAGTCAAACTCATAGGACCACACAGAACGTATTACAGAAGAAATAGTACACAGGCCAGCCCACTCTGCCCAAGGCCTCCAACTCTGCTTCTCGTTTCCCTGAGATCCAGTTTCCTTTTAAAAATGTGTCTATCCTCCTGAATGTGGGTGTCAGTGAGGAGGCCTGGACAATCTATGTGGCCCTGGGCAGTAGATCAGTATTTATCCCTGGCATATAAATGGACTTTGAGTGTCCATAACACAAAGAGGGATGCTCTCTCAGCCTGGACTCTTGGGGAAGGGCCTAGGTCCTGGCCTGAATGAAATGACAGACTCTGGACACCCCCTATGTGGAAGGGAGTGGGGATAGGGCGGGAGGCTGGGAAGGAGGGGAGGGAGAGGGAGCTGGGATTGACATGTGAAGCAAGTTTGTTCCTAATTTAAAAATGTAATAAAAATGTATCTGTCTTTTCATACACATGTGTGTGCCTGTGTGTGTATGTGTGTATGAGTATGAATGAGTGTGTGTGTGTTTGTTAATGTGTTTAGTGAGTGATTGTGTATGAATGTGTGTGAGTATGTGTGTTAGTGTATAAATGTGTGAGTGTGAGTACATGCATGCCATGGTGTGTGTGTGTGTGTGTGTGTGTGTGTGTATGAAAGAGGGAGAGAATGTGTGTGTGAGAGTGCTTACCATGGTGCATATGTGTGTATGATAGAGAGAGTGAGTATGTGTGTGAATGTGGGTACATACATGCCATGCTGTGTGTGTATGTGCGTGAGAAAGAGAGGGGGGGAGGGAGAGAGAGAGAGAGAGACAGAGAGAAACACACAGAGAGACAGAGAGAGAGAGAGAGAGAGAGAGAGAAACAGAGAGTCAGTCCTTGTCTTCTGCCTTGTTTGAGACAGGGTCTCTCCTCTGCCTCATATTCTGGGCTAGTTTGAGCTTCTGTGGCTGCTTCTGCCTCTGCCTCCCATCTCCCTACAGGAGCACTGGGGTTACAGATATATGTGCTATCCTGTCCAGCTTTAAATGGGCTATGGGGATTTGGACTCAGGTCCTCACTTTGCATGGCCTGTGTGTTTTACCCTGTGAGCCATTTCCTCAGCTCAGATCTAGTTTCAGAATCATACTTCAGGTGATCTGGAGAGAGTATGCCATTAACTCAGTCACTACCATGATGGAAACTCAGACATCAAGTTTTAATCCTTAGATGAGTGACTACTCTCACCCTCCCTTCAGGAGGGAGCCCAAGTTCTTCTACATGTCCCAAAGCCTCGGTGACCTGTCCTTGACTGTATTCTGCTTCCACTTGGGCTGAATTCCCACTCAACACTGGAGAACTCATAGGCCATGTCCTCCCTGGATAGCTACAAATAGATACAGGCCATGTCCCCTGCTGTTCCACTGACCCCTCTGCCTGGCACCTTTCCCATCCCATCCTCTTCCACAGCTTTTCTCTGTGCCCAGATAGCAGCCTCTCCAGAGTCTGCCTAGCACTGCCCTGCTGAAACCTGATCTATAACATCACTTCCTGCCTCTGAGCTCTCATGCAGAACCATCTCAGGGGTGTGTGCTTATGCCAGGCAAGGTAATTGTTTGCTGAATGAATCTAAGTATAGGTGATGCCCTACCCTCAGAGGATAGAGGACAAAAGCAAAAATGGTCAAGGGTTTGTCTAAGTTTCCCTCCTAACATTCTTTTGGGGGCCTAAGGAGTGCATTCAGTTGAGAGTATTTACTGTGTAAGCATGTGGACCAGAGTTAGATCCCCACAGCCTAGGTTTTAAAAGCCATATAGAGGCATGCACTTGTAATTCCAGAACCTAGAAAGGTGAAAACATGTGGATCTTTGGGACTGGTTGGCCAAGCTACCTCCTCAGTTTGTCAAGTTCCAGGTCAGCGAGAGACGATGTCGTGAAGAAAACAAGATGGATAGTGTCTAAGGAATGACACCTGATGTTGTCATTTGACCTCTGCATGCATGTACACATGTGAATACATGTGTGTGCACACTCACATGTGCCTGCACATAAACACACAGACATACATGTGTAGCATATTTCTTTTTGAAAGTGCTATCCTTTAAGAACACAGAGGTATGTATTGTGTGTTTTACGATCCAGAGGTATCTGTCATTTCACAGAGGGTTTCTCTTGATCTGTGACCATCACAGATTACAGAGGATCTCTCTTGATCTGTGACTATCACAACTCAGTATCAGATTAGAAAGAATCATGGGAGGGCTTTTTTGATTGGAGTAGGGGACATGGGGATGGCTTTCCATTTCCTGCCAGCTCTGAACCAGTTCACCAGCAGTAGGGAAGTACTTCTTTTCAGTCTTGCTGGGGGAAGTGCAGGAATAACTCGAAAGACTGTCACTTGAAATATAATTAACTGAAAATCGATGCTAAAGGAAAATACATGCTTCCTGGGAATGTTGTTTGGCTCCCACACATATGGGATGCATTTTACCCCAGTCCAAGCATTTCTGAAGGGAGGAATCCCATAAATATACAAACTGCTTTATTTTGTGACTCAACTCAGTTCCAAAGGAGTTTAATATAAGAAGCACAGGCTTTTGAAGCCCACACCTACATTTTTATTATGGTTGGCATGACTATTGAAGTGTGCAGTGTTCATGATTGATTGATTGCCATGCTATTTTGCTTAGGTCATTTTGCAGTCTTGATCACAGCCAAAGACTGAGTTGAATTGTTTGGAATCTGGTTTAAAAGAGCTTTTTACAATATGAGAAGAGGTCTGCTTCAATTGTTTTACTTTGGTAGGTAGCAGAATTACCCTTAGACTTCCCCTTTTATGGATAATGTGTGAAAAGACCAAGCGCCAAGGTGCTGAAAATCCCAAAAGATTTTTCTGGCAAGCTGCACATCAGCCCATCCCCCACCTCCAGTGGTTCAGAATCTATAACACAGTGATTCTCAACCTGCGGGTCACAACCCCTTTGGGGGGTCAGACAACCCTTTCACAGGGGTCACATATCAGATATCCTGTATATCAGATATTTACATCATGATTTATAACACTAACAAATTTTCAGTTATGAAATAGCAACAGCATAATTTTATGATTGGGTGTCACCACTGAGAACCCCTGCTCCAGTAGAATTACCTGAGTCTGGTCATGAGCACGTGACTCTGCTACAGTCATGCACACAAGGCACTCATCCCCGAGATAAACACAAACCTGGGAGCATCTTAGGACTCAGAAGCAAAGGCTTGTGTGAAATTTGCATGTAGCCCACATCCCTGTTTCTCCGCCAACGCTGGAGCATGATGCAGTTAAAGGGAAGATAAGACCCTGGCCGGCTGAATGGAAAACATGTAATAAAATGACTATCTAGCCACTAAACCCAGATCTCTTTTCACCAACTTTGAGGCACCTCTGACATGAGCAGGGCTCCTTGGGGAAATGCCTTGGCCTTGTATCAAGTAAGGAAACTAGCCCAGTGAAATTCGATTGTGAGACTCACTGAATGAAGCTCTTTGTAGAAAAAGGGAGGAGGGAGGGTTGCTGGGCCTTGGCTGTTGGCTCAGTGTCTTACAAATCCCTTACTCCTCTCTTGCAAAATAATTCACCCAGGCTATAGCATCCTGAGGTCACTGTGATCACAGCTCTCTGCCTCACTGTTCCTTAGGAGGGCCCAGGTTCCTCTAAATTGTTAGTCTAGATTTTCACTCCCTAAGTGAGTTCACATTCTGTCGCTATAACAAAAAAAAATTTAGCATAGGTAACTTTTAAAGGAAAAAAAAAGGTTTAAGTTAGTCTGGGGGTGGAGAGTACAACATGTAGGGTGCTGGCTCTGCTGGACTCTGGTGGGGTCCTCATGGCTGGAATGCACGGGAAAGGGAGGGGCCATGTGGAAAGACAAGGGGCCAGGGAAGGGGACTGGCTTGCTCTCCTTTGACATCCCTCTCAAGAAAACCAGATAGAGTTTCATGAGGACTACGTCAGCATCTCCCATGGAGCTCCCCCTGGGCCCTGCCTCTTTAAAAGGACCGCCATCTTCATTGCTCTGCTGAGGACAAAGGATCTAAAGAGTTCCTCCTAGCATCATATCCACACCTTGGCAGACAGGGAGCTTCCCCAGAGAGAACACCCCTCAACGATGCAGCACATGAGAGCGAAGATTCTGGTTTTCAAAAGTACCCCAGTGGACCAGGGAGACGTTTCAGAGAGTAAAGGCACTCAGTGCCAAGCCTGAAAACCCGAGTTCAATGCCTGGGGCACCCACATGGTAGAAGGAGAGAGCCCGGGCGGGAAGTGGAGAGGGTTAGAAAGTATAATTAAAAACAAATTTACCCTAGAGATTTTCAAGAAAGGTTATTCTAGAGTCCAGAATCCTCGTCTTTCACTGGGCCACCTACCTTGCTTATCTCTTCAGCACTGTTGCTGATTATTCCTGAGTCTGTGGTGCTTGTAAGAAACAAGGTAGGTTACTTGCCTTTAAGGGCTTTGTAAGAAAATACATGTGACCGACATTACAGTATGAAACTTACAGTCAGGAGGAAGCGTGGGGAGCAGAGGGATGTGACAGGCACGCCCCTTCCAGTTGACACTGACTCTGGCATCCAGGGAGTCTCTCAGACATTTTCTTCCCTACCCCACACAGCTTCACCCCTGACACCCACGATGCTGGCCAACAACCGAAAGTATGTGTGATGCTAGTCCAGTATAAACCAGCCAGGAGGCTCTGGGATGACAAGGAGCCTGTTTCAATCATCCCTGAGCTGTGTATTGCTGGTGCCTATGGTGTCTGCTGTTTTCTATAAACGTTTGTCAAATCAAATAAAAATATTTAGGAAGAGATGACAAGAGAAAGGAGATCAGCAACAGCAGAGGCTCTGAGGAGGATGAACTGAGCAATACCAACTGAGGGGGTGAGGGCGTGACTGCCCAGCTGAAAACCATCAAGGACAGCTTGGGGGAGGGGGAGCCTTAAATAGGAAGGTGGAATCTGAAAGACACAAGATTGTGCACACGGAAGTAAAAACAATAAGATGTGCTCCTGGACTTCTGGGTAAACCACATTTAATATGGAAAAGCTATAAAACAAATAACCTTCAAATGGGATTAAATCCAAATAAAAGCGTGTGTTTCTAGAATTTTTACTTCTTTATATTTCTGCTCTTCTGCCACCCCACTGCTTTTGGCTTGATAGTTTCTTCTTAGGCTTTTCTTCAAGAGTTTCCATTTGTTAGGAAACCTATCAGTGATATCTCTGGGCAGCAGCTGAGGAGAGGCAGGTGTCACGGAGCCTGAAACTAGCATCCTAGTGTCTGTTGACCTTCATGATATGTGACTCAAGTGTGTGTGAAGGGGGAACAAGGTGGTTCAAAACATACGAGGTTTGGGCAGGAAGGGTAGCTCAGACAGTAAAGGTGACTGCTGCCAACCCTGACAACCTGAGTTGATCCTGGAACCTGCATGATGGAAGCAGAGAACTGAGTTTTGTAATTTGTCCTTTGACTTCTTTTTTAAATTAATTTTTATTTAAATTAAAAACAATCACATTTTACATGCCAATTCCAATTCCCCCTCCCTCCCATCCTCCCATTCCCCTGACCATCTCCCCATCCACACCCGCCCCCTATCCACTCGGCACTTAAGAACTTGCTCCTTTGACTCTTAATACACACCCCAAGACTCATGCACACTAACTTCCCCACCACAATAAATACATAAATGTCAAAAAAAGAACAAAAAGAACATGTGGGGGAAGCCAAAGTGAATTTATATGTATTTCAGAAGCATGGCTTTCATTTACCTGTGTGTGTGTGTGTGTGTGTGTGTGTGTGTGTGAGTGTGTGTGTGTAGGCACACACTTGTGTCTTGAATGTGTGAGGACATCAGAGGACAGTTTGTGGAAGTTGCTTCTCTCCTTTCACCATGTGGGTTCCAGGGATCAAATTCAGGTCATGGGATTTGGCAGCAAGCGCCTGTACCCTCAGAACCATCATGCCTGGCCCCCAGACAGACATTTCTAAGGAAAAAATTTCTCAAATAGGAAAATATCTTGATTAAAGTTGTGAACTTGGGAAGACATAGTAATGTCTTCCCTAAAAATGATTTTGCTATTAGATGGCTTCATGGTGGGAGGTGCTGCAGGGCTCTACACACTCCTTGGGGTTGTAATGACAGAGCCAGCTCCATAATCAGCAACACACTTCCGGCATTACTATGCAAATCACGCCTCTGCTAAATTAATAGCTGTCATTTGTTATATTTCCTGCTTTCTCTTAGCCCTTTCATTTTGGTAACAGAGATTAAGAATAAAGGCATATTTCTATTATCAGTCAACTTTTGGCAACATTACCCCCCCCTTATTTTATTTTATTTTTTGCCAAGATCTAGTTCACTGACACTGACTTCATGGAAAGAAAGAAAGGATAGTACTATTTAAAAATAATTATGGTCTTAAAATAGCAGACACACTCTTCACCACCACAGTTGTACTCACGACGGGTTATGATTAGACCCCAAGTGCAACTGTAAGTGTTCTCCCTTCTATTGTTGGGGGGCAGAGGGAGGAACACACAATGACTCTGAATGGTATTTCTCCACTTAAGAATTACTTTGGCTGGAGATATCATCTAAAGATAATTTTCTCTGGAGCATAATGCTGCTGGTAAGCTACTTCAATATCTTACTGTTTCCCAAGATGAAAGAGAAGGGTGAGTCAGCTAGCAGAACCAGGAGTTTTCCTTTTCAATGTCTACCCTTTTCTTGAAGATTCCAGTGTGTATTTTTTTAAGAGGGACAAAATTTCCCCTCCTCCTTGTCATTGTGAAAGCAATTTCTACTAAAGAGTTACAAAGTTTTGTGTGTGCATGTAATTATGTGTGTGTGTGTGTGTGTGTGAGAGAGAGAGAGAGAGAGAGAGAGAGAGAGAGAGAGAGAGAGAGAGAGAGAGAGAGAGAGAGAGAGAGAGAGAGAGTGAGGGGGGGAGGTCTTGGGACTATATAAGGTTGAATAACTTTTGTTAACTGAAGAGTTCCTGTCTTACACTGATTCGTGTCAGGTCCCTGGATGGATGATTACATGGACTGTGACCAAATCCAAACTGCTCACACTTCATGGGTTGGAAAGGAGGAGAGGCAGAGTAGACTGTTTCATTGCAGTGAGTTATGTTGTATCTTCTCTGGATCCCAGGCTAAATCCACAAGGTCACTTCCAATGATGAAACCTGAGCCCTAAAGTTCCACCACCAGCAATCAGAAGATCCATGAGGGCTACTATAAAGACTAGGGGGAATAAAAGAACAATGTCCCAGTTCAAGGTGGCAGACAGGTGGAGTTCCCTCATCCCCTCAGGAAGACCACCAGCTTGATGTATTTAAGCCTTCAAGGAAGAGACCCAATCTCATGAGGAAAAAAGCTGTGCACTTCACTAGATCTTCCAAAGCAGGGGCTAAACCCATTTAAGAGCAACTTTTTTTTGAGACAGGGTTTCTCTGTGGCTTTGGAGGCTGTCAGGGAACTAGCTCTTGTAGATCAGGCTGGTCTCTGCCTCCCGAGTGCTGAGATTAAAGGCGTGCACAACCACTGCCTGGCTTAAGAGCAACTTTTTAGCTACATCCACAATAATGTTTGATCAGATATGTGGGCACCCTGTGACCCAGTGAAGCTGGTGTACAGAATCTGTCATCACAGCAAGGAGAGCAGAGCCATGTGATAAATAAGATCTGAAGATTCTGTGGTTGGTGCCGCTAGATCAGGCCACACCCCACCTCTGATATTTTTTGTCTCTCCATTCGGAGGGCGAGAGAAAAGTTCACAGTGATGTGAATGCCTTGCCATCAAATGTCTCTGAGTCCTCCAGTATCGTTGGTGGCTCTGATGGATGCAGGAGAGCAGAGCATGTGCCAGCTGTCCTGAAATGAAGACCTGTGAAGGTGTAGCTGACAAGCCCCGTGTAGCTGTAAGGTTCAAGCCAGGAACCATGAGGCTAATGCAGTGGTTCTCAGCCTTCCTAATGCTGTGACCCTTTAATACAGTTCCTTGGGTTGTGGTGACCCCAACCATAAAATCATTTTTGCTGTTATGTCATAACTGCAATTTTGCTGCTGTTATGAATCATCATGTAAATATCTCATATGTGACCTTTGTTTGGGTCATGACCCACAGATTGAGAACCACTAGGCTAACACATTGTTTCTTGGCTTTTTGAAGAACAAGGTAAGCATATATTGTAGACGTTAAATGCTTTTGATGTATTTATAATCTTTTGGTGATTTTAAAATTCTATATGGGTTTTGTAGAATTTTTTGTTTACTTTGTATAATCTGTTGTTTACTTTGATTGAAGGTACTTGGAGAAACAGAAGAGTCCCTTGGTTTTGCCTGTATCATTTTAAAGTAAGCCTAGTCTGTCTGCTGAGACATTGGCATATATTTTCGACAGGAAGAATTGGGTCTTGAACACCTCCTGTTTCCCAAGGCCTTTCCCAAATGGTTCCTGCGCTCATGAATCTACCTGTAATTCCTGCCCTTTTACTCTTTTGTGATGTGGAAATGGGACTAAACAGTCATGAATTCTAATGACTTCCCAAGGTGTTTTGCGCTCCTGTAGATGTGTCTGTCCATGAACGCTAGCTCTGCATTAATGCAGAAATGCTTATTGCTAAAAATAAGACGAACTCCCTTCCCCAAGCAATTACTTTGGAGCCCACCTCACAGTAAAACAATATACCTTGCTTCTGGCTGAAGGCCTTCCTTTGTGCTGTAAAAAGCCAACTCTGCACTAAAGGATGCTCATGAAAAGCGGGCTGCTGTTACAGCGGTCTCTATGTACCTCACCTGTCTGACTCAGTTGATGATGCATCCCAAGAACATACAAAGGCTAAAGCCATCTGACCTAGCAAAGCTACACAGATGCTTCCAGACAGGCTGTGTCTTAGATTCTTTCCTTCCCACTATGGACAACTGATAGTTTTTTATCTACATCTTAGGAAATTTTTGAAAATAAGCTGAGGTGAGAGGTATGAGAAAAGACATTGCAATTCTTTCAAAGGTAGCTATTATCTTTATGTGCTTTTTTTGGAGGTGGCGGGGGTGGTTTTGCCTTTTTTTAAATGTAGAGCTGGAGGTTTCTAACTGGGTCGAATAACAAGCAGATTTTAAAGTCACAAAATTGTTGAAGTCTTCTGAAGGATACTAATGGGTTGCCCATATTTCACTGCTCCAGTGCTGAGGACAACCACAACTCTTGAAGAAAATCAGATCACTAAAAGCTTTTCATCAACAACTCTCTAAAAAGTAGAGCCCTCTCTGAATGTGTTGCTACAATAAGAGATAGGGCATCAGCCATGGTGGCTCTCTTTGGCCTAGAATGTAGCTAGAACCTGAGGTAGAGAGGGTGGAAGGTGCCAGCGACCACCCCACATCTTTTTCTCCTTCAAAAAGCACACCAGAATGCAAAGGACTGAAAATAGGTTACTAGAGCTAGTATATCTCTAATTAACATCTTGTCTTTTAAACTTGAACAACATGGCTGCTTAAAACTCTTACTGAGAAAGTTCTTCAGTCACTTTTCTTATTGACCTGGCCAGACTTCTAATGAAAGCAAGTTGTGAGAAGAGGGGTTTATTTGCTCATGGTTTGAAGTGTTATAGTCCATTATGCTGGGGAAGTCAAGATGGCAGGTAGGTCCATGGCAGTGGGAATGGTTTGACTGTTTGTTTACATCTTAGCAGATCAGAATTCCCACAGCAGGAGGGGACCATAATACTGTGGGAAAGATTCAACCACAATATCTAAAACCATATGGAGAGCTGCTTCTTTAAAGAGCCAAGTGTTCTGGGATTTCAAAGTGAGCCTGTACTTTCATAAAATGAGGAAATACTAAAACCTGAGACATTCTATAAAAGTAGCCAGTAAATGGGAAAAGTTCATCTTACCTTTGAGACTGGAGAGGGTTTCTGAGCTTTGCTGATGCCCACGTCATCATTGAGCACCAAATGCACAATGTGAATTCTGCCTTCTTGGGCAAACCCAGGGGACCTGCATATAAAGAACTGCACTGTTGCTGAATGCAGTAAGGAGCTACATGGAGGGTTGGAGAAAGCTGTGTGCAAGTGGGAACAGTGAGGAATCATGGCCTATGTTTGTTCCTACCCAAGATGGAGACTGCTGTCCTCAGGACCCTGAAAAACAGGCATCCTTCTACTTTACCAAATCACCCTTAGGATACGTTAAAAAAAAAAGATTCTTTTTATAAAAACCAGGGTCAGTGGTTGTTGGGGGCGCACAGTCATTTAATGGTGTCTTCCAAGGGATGGACTCACACACACACACACACACACACACACACACACACACAAGAGAGAGAGAGAGAGAGAGAGAGAGAGAGAGAGAGAGAGAGAGAGAGAGAGAGAGAGAGAGAGACAAGGGTGTGGACTGCTATGATTACCAACATGTTCAGATGCAAACCTCTATGCATGTTCCCTAACTAGGTATAATCCCTTCAACCTTTATTTCGTGAACCTTTACCAGGCTGCAGGAAGTGGCATAGACTGAGGAGCAGGTCCATGGAGTGCAGGCCAGGAGCCTGCTGAGAGTGTGCAAACCTTCCTTTTTTCCTTTCATAATCTTGGCTCTAATGAAAAGAACTAAATGCTTTTCTTCCTCAAGATACGAACAATGCAGTGAGTGGCACAAGGGTTCCCCTCCCCGGTGCTGCCCACCCACCGAAGAGTGGCTGGAATTGGTCCATGACCTGAGCCCAAAGCAGGCCTGGGGTTTTGTTTTGGTGTGCAGACTGTATTAATAGAATCCTGTCTTTTGTCCTGTAATGATGTACAGCACAGCCTCAGAAGCCAAGGAAGTCCTGAGTGCTGGTGGGGAGAAAGGGACATCAACTCACAGGGAGCAATGGTTGCCAGTCACTGGTCTGGAGGTAATGACAGTGTAAAGCTTTTGTGCAGAAAGGGAGTGATTAATGAGTCAACATGAACACAATTGGATACTGTTGGCCTTGAAATTGGGTCAGGGCAAGGCGGTCCCAAAGGTAGAAAGACATTGTCACAATACTGGGACAAACCAAAGCAGGCATTAGACTTGCATTGTTTCAATGCTGAGTGTAATGACAGTTTGCTAGAAGCTTCCAGTAAGTTAGGTGATCTGGGCCTGTAACAGCATTAAAGGTGAGGTATTGTTATTTCCACCTTGAATAAAACAGGCAGTAGAGGTTAAGAAAGTTACCTGAAGTAACAGAATTAATATGCCCAATAGAAGAGCCAGGATCCAGTTCCTACCTTGCTAGACCAACACCATATGCTCCCTTCTAGAATGTTCCTATGAGGTCAGAAGCCATGTTGGTTGTTTTCATTGTTACCTCTGTGTGTCTCCCAGCATTAGTTCTCCATAAATATCTATAGATGAGCAAAGAGTTGTACTTACAGTTGTCATCATATTCCAAGATTAGTATGGGCAGAGTGCTGAGACCATGTGAATAGAAGATACTAGAATCCAGTACATGAAATTTCCACATTTATTGGTGTTCTGTTTTGGGAAGTTGTGATGCTCCAAAATAAGCAGGACATCTCAGGGTGAAAGATCAGGTATTTCCATTTACCGACCAGGTGATATAACAGATATGGAAGAATGGGGGTCCCTGCAGGTAGAGCTCTGTGCAAGTCAGAACATTGCTCCCTCATTGGTTTTCTTCATCTCTGTCCATAATAAAGCTTGATTTGAAGGACAGATGCTGCAGTACAAAATATTATCAGCTTTCTTGCACTTGGATGTGGAGGCTGAAATGCAGTGGGTCCAGTGGTCCATTCAAAATTACCCAAGGGTTAATAGCAGATCTGTCCCCAACATTATGGGAAAATGTTGCCGAATATTTGTTTATACTGTGAAGATGTGTCTTTACCAAGGTGCCTCCTGACTGGTTTAATAGAGAGCTGGATGGCCAATAGCTTGATAGGAAGTGGTTAGGCAGGACTTCCAGGGACAGAGAGAACTCTGCAAAAAAGAAAGGTAGAGTCACCATCACCAGCCAGACATGAGAAAGCAGGACGTGTAGTATGGCAGAATGTAGATTCAAAATATGGGTTAATTTAAGTTATAAGAACTAGCTAGGAACAAGCCTAAGCTAAGGTCAAGCTTTCATAATTAATATGTGTCATTATTTGTGGGCTGGTGATCCCAATAAGAATCCAAGATCTCCTGGATTCCTTTCTTCCATTCTGAGCACTGAACTGAAAAGTCTGCCCTGGGAAGAACCCATATGAGGTATCACAACAATATCATTGTCTCAGCAGTTAGGTCATGATCAACATAGGGGGCTCCAATACACTGAGCACTCCAAAACTTCAGGACTGTCCATGATGCTATTTGAATCGCAACACACTTATATTTGTGTGAATTCTTAGCGGAACTGACCTACTGGGCAAAGAAATACCCCTGCCTTGACTGCTGACAGTGAACACGCTGTCCTAACTGGACAAACAAGATATAAGCAAAAAGAGATTGCTGAACCTTGCCAAGAGAGGGTAGCACAGTCTTTCAAATTTTCCTGTTTCTGATAATGGTCTGTCAGATACTTTAGGCTTTAGTCAAAGTTGGTTGCCCTGACGTTACTATGAGACCTTGGGTAACTAACCAGGTATCCAACTGTTTCTGTCATTGATTGCACCTTTAGGAAGTCACTGGTTTGTACTTCTTGCTTACCTAAATAATGTTATTTTCCTTCTCAGGTCTTTGATGAGGTTTAAGACTAGATAGTCACAGCTAATATCTCCTCTTATCTTAGTTAGAGCATATTAGGTACAAGACTTAGAATCTCCAGAATAGGACAGCTGTTGGAGTAATCTCTGTAATATGCCATTACCCTTAGCCTGAACATTTAGTATGTGTTTCTTGCTTAATGTTGCTCTTGCTGGTTGTAGGTCTAAATTTGTGTGTGTTTTTCCTTTCTTTGTCCTGGACTATACTTGATATCTGTTATCATTGTATATAGTTTTTTGTATCAGGTTAAAAACCCTCTTATTTAGATAAAATGGTGAAATGTAGTGGCATCTTATTCTGCCCATAGATTTGAGGTACCAACCTTAGAGTGTGGCTTTGGTGTACATTCCTGATCCCTTACAAAAAAGAGGAGGGGCCTTACTCTTGCTCTTGGGTCGTGATCTGAGCATTCTGCCTGGCAGAATCCTTCACCTCCAGGGACAGAAAAACATCATGTGAGTGTTCCCCAAATAAATGTCTATTACTCTTTATTTGGACATTCGTGGACTTCCTTACCCTGTCTTCACCATCACCATTCTGCAAAAGAGGAGAAATAATGCCCAGTCATGAGCCTATGTTTGACCAAGCAGAACTTCTGCATCATGAGCTACTGGGTCTTAAAAAGATCATTTCTCTTAAACATTACAACAAATACAGTACTGCAGTCATCTTGTCTACACATGTTCTATTTCCTTCAGTGACAATAGATGCTTTTTAATCCAAAGAGGCATGCTTGAAAGAAGGGAGGCTGAAAGATCCTGTTTATTATTGAGGCAACAGTTTCAGTGATGACTGTCATATGAACCTTATCAGCCCCAAACCAGAGTTTACTAACACTTTAGTCACTTATAAACAGCCTCCCAAAGACTTACTTTTGTGCTTATACAAAGAGACATATAAACATTTCAAAACATGTCTGGTAGGCAATTAATTTTTTTCCTTTGGGAAAATATCCGATTGATGATAATGATGAGGCAATGCATATTTTAGAGATAAATGCTATTAAAGTGGAGTGTTTGGTCTTCCTCAGGAATTTTGGGTGCTTAGAAATTGTCATTAAAATTCCATGTGCTGAGGGTTCTACTTTTCAGATTGCACCACCAGAGTGAGCAGAAGGAATTTGGGATGGAGGAAAGGGACCAGCCATGAGGTTTTGTGGTTTATTTGTAAATCCTTTGTCTTCTGGGGGCGACTCAAAGACTTTTTCCGGAAAGCTCTTTGTTGTTGATTTTCCCCCTTTGGTTTTTTTTTCTCTAAGTACTACGTTGCACTTCTAAGAATTCTTCTACAACTGCTTCCAGATTTCTTCCTCACTATTTATGTATTGGTGTATTAAGTTTGCTATTCTCCTCTCTCCCCTTACTATGAGCATCAGGTAAGTGAGGAGGTATCTGGAGCAGGTAGGGGAGAAAAGCGAATATATTAAGCATGAGAGCTTACCTGTGGTCTATTGTTGGAATTTTCAAAAATGCTACTTTGAGAAGGAATTCCTATGTCATTACAGCTTTTGTTAAGCTAAGACCATTCTTTAATGGATAGATAATCATATAGTATAAATGGATCAAGGAAGACACTAACAAATTCAAATATATCCTTGAAGCATATTGATTATCAATTCCCAAAATCTTCTAGTATTAGTGACTTTTCCTATTGATTTGATCAGATAACCTGACCAAAAGAAAAACTTAATAAAGAACAGGTTTATTCTGGATCTTTTGAGGATACACTACCTCATGGTGGGACTCAAGGTTCTACAAGGAGGTGAGGCATCTGATAACATCGTGTTCATAGTCAGGAAATAAGGATGATGAATGCTTGTGCTTAACTCACTTTTTCCTTTTTATACAATTCCAGGATCCTAGACTAGGGAATGATGTCACCCACAGTGGGCAAGTCTTCCCAACTACACTAACCTGATGAAAATAATCCTCACAGAAGCCCATCTCCCAAGTAGTTCTAGATCTCACCAAGTTGACAGTTAAGTTTAACCATCACATTCCCCCCACCCCCAGCCTCATGAAGGAACACTAGGAAGGTCACTTAGATATCTACCTATTCTCTCTCCCCTCTTTTCCCTGACCCATAGTAGGATGGAATGTCCCAACCCCCTTTTATGTTAAGTGTGATCATGTGACTTGATTTGACCAATAAAGAGCTGGAGTGAGATAAAAGCATTCTCTTTTCCTCTGCCATGACAACTGACAATAAATTGGAAGGTGAAGGTTCCCTCAGTCAACATGAACCTGTTCATCTGAGATGGCCCTGTGCTATGAGGTATAGGTGTTAGATGTCCACAAGTCTAGGGCTAGATGTCCATCTGTGAAGGATTACTAGACTAGATAAGAGCAGTCTTCTGAGGTTCTTTCCCTTTCTACATTCCCAAGTATAAGGAAATTTTAAGGTGGAAGTTAATGTTGGTGTTTTGCAGAATGGTGACTCTTCTATGCTGTCTGATTTATACCCAAAGGACTTGGTACCAAGTAGTATTTGTATTTTATCAGCGAGGTAACCTTTGTTAGTTAAATCA
Organism: Mesocricetus auratus; assembly: GCF_017639785.1. NCBI lineage: Eukaryota > Metazoa > Chordata > Mammalia > Rodentia > Cricetidae > Mesocricetus > Mesocricetus auratus. The sequence continues at coordinate 69,530,680 of NW_024429182.1, forward strand.
TGTAACCTTCATGATCCCAACTCTAAAAGCCTAAAAGGGGAAGTGGTAGATAGCTTAACCTATTTCGTGACATTCTATAGAGTCTTAAGGCCAAAGCAAGATGGTACCAGGAAGTACCATTGTACACATGAAAAGCAGCATGTTTGCTTATTGTCACTTAAAGTGCAAAGATGCTCTAGTGCATACCAGTGTCTGGGTGCTGGCATTGGAGGACTGAGGGTGGGTGTATCAAGCTTTCTGGCTGGGTAAGTGAAGTCATTGTGTCTGAACTTGGCAACTAGAGGTCCCAGGTGTCTTCTGAGTTGTGCTAACTGCAGTGAAGCCTATGCCCCAAACACCACCTGTGTATGTTATGATGCTGTACGCAGGCTCCTGATCCTGATGGGGGCATGGATATCACTTCTTCAAGATGCTCATAATGTTCTTCATCCCGCTGGCCCAGTGTTTCCAGCCTGGGGAGATTCCCGTACTGGAGATCGACCATTGTGACTGCTTCCTAGGCAGCCCTGACTGACTTCTGAAACCTGTCTTTCCTGGCAGATTCCCTTCCTTGGATGTATCCCAACTAATTTCCATTAAGTCTGGCCCTTTGCTGTAGAGGAGGAAGGAGAACATGAAGAGGGAAGAAGAAGGAGAAGCCTGTGGCATTGATGTGTGGTCTCTCATACACTTCCTCTCTCAGAGAGTCAGATTAGCTAGGTCTTTCAGCTATGTACCTCTTCTCTCCCCCTCCCCTTCCCCCTTCTTGGTCTTTTCCTATGGCTTCTAGACTAGTGTTCTGCTGCTTCTTAAATTTGTCATGCCTAAGCCACCACTGGACATCTTCCAAAGCAGTCCCTGAGAAGGAATGCAGGCAACTCAACAGGGATATCATGGGTTTCTCTTCAGGTCTCTGGACAAGCATCATCAGGACCAAAGGTCCAGCTGTTAGGCGGTATGATGAGGGACAATGGTAAGGAGTGTGGTCAAGGAGCATGGTCAGGGAGCATGAGGAGGTCTGGCAAGCCTCAGCTAACTCATTAGCTAGCCTGGCCCCAGCACACAGGGAGACACCCTCTCTCCCTATCCCAGCCAAAGAGCTCCAGCTTATCTTTAAGGAGATTAGCCAGCCCCCAGCCCATGGATGGCTTTCTTTTTGCACCCAAAGGCCTGGCAGATCAAAGCCAACCTAACTACATATGGCTAGTGGCTTATCACCCGCCTGGCTTAAGACCGCTGACCTCTCAATTAGGCTTTTGATGACAGTTTCTCTTAAGGGAGGAAATACTCATAGGCTGGGGGGTAATTTATATTCCATAATCCCTGGCTCTGACCCCACTGGCTGGGCAGCCTGTCAGGAAGGCTCACCATACAATTAAATGACTGTTTTTAGTTCCTTCAGAAAGAAAAGACAAATGCTTTTTTTTTCTTTTAGCCAAAAAATATCTCCAAGTGTTCTAGGACCTTCTATTTTTCAAGTCTAACAGTGGGTTTATTGGATGAGGTTGACTTTATCAGGCCTGAATACTAGCACTGTTCTCTGGTCTGGAACACTGTGGCACATGGAAGTGACATTGATAGTCTAATGCCCTGAGTGATGGGTGTAGCTCATGCCCTGAGTCAAATCTATGTTTGACTCCAGGCTTTACTCTCTCTCTGGGAGACCTGTCCCTTCTTCAGCCTACTTGGAATCACCTTCCAAACAAGGCCTGCTGGTTTGCAAGTTTTGAGTTGACTCTATTGAAAGTGAATGCTGAAAGAAAAAAAAGAAAGAAAGAAAAAGTCGTTTGTACTGAGACACTAAATTTTTTCCTGAAAGATATGGGTTTTTCAGAAATAGGTGTTAATCCAGTGAATGATGACTCATTTTTCTTGAACTAGCAGTTGAATTCTTTTATTGAATGCTTGTACCAGCTACAGTGGAAGGAACCATGGACATGTGCGGCACATCTCTCCCCTGGAGGAGCTTTAAAAGAGAGAGGCTCAAGGAGGGCAAATAATTGTCAGTCTATTGCAATAGGCAAGGGCTCAGGCCCTGAGTCAAATCTATGTTTGAATCCAGGTTTTGCTCATTGATATCTAGGCACCTTTGGGAAGCTTGCTGAACTCTCCCAACCCTGAGAGAGGCACAGAGTTTTTATAGGATCAAATGATGTATAGCATTGATTAGAGTGGGTAGCTTGGTGTGTGACTTATAGAAAGTGCTAAGTAAATCATCACTATGGCCACTTTATGGTTACTGTGTGAATTCAGAAGAAATGTGCTGCAAGGAGTTGAGCAAAGGGCAGGTAGGTTAGCAAGGAAAGGAGCCCTTGGTGGAGAGAGGCAGACAGACAGGAGCAGGAGCCGGTACTGAAGAGATGGCTGGTGAGCTCTAGGGAGCCAGTCAGTTGTTGACTATTAATGTAGCATACACCTACCTAGTCATTTATATCTTGTCTGTGTGTAAGACTCACAGAGAGTTACTGAGAGAGCCACAAAGTCAGTTTGCTGAGTCTGTTACAGATGAGGGCCAGTTGTCGTTTCCATCATAAAATGCATGCTTCGTGGCTTTAAAGCTTGGAATTGAAAATGACACGGAGCTTAAATTCTGCTTAACACTCTTGATTTAAAACCTACTCAGAGAACAAGAGTCCTTAGGTCCACATGGCAGATAATACCACACTGCCGTCTCCTTGGTATCAGTTACCTTTAGAAATGAACTCTATGTCTGGCTTCACAGTGACAAGAAGCTTTACACAAAGAGTTATAAGAAATCAACACCTTTAAAAAGTAAATAATTATATCTGCCTTTCTTCAGAGGGTTTAACTGCATGCATTTTAATAAGGTCCTTCCAATTGTGGCTACTTCAGAAAAAAAGGCATTTTAAACAGAGGAAGAGGAATTTTTCATGGCAGTTTAGGTCTCTGGGGGTGCATATTTAAGTCATTTCTATTTCACATGGAATTTTATTTTAAAGATAAATACGTATTACAATGCATTACACATGACATGAGTAAATGTTTCTCCTTTTGATTGTTTGTTTGGGTGGGGGTGGAGGCTGTGGCTACACACACATCTGAGAGTAGATGTTTCCCAAAGCATTTCATCTAAAAATAACAAGACAGGTATCCTCAGGAAATAACTGGTGGACAGGGTCATCAAGGAACTGGAAGCGTTGGTGGAGATAAAATACAAGTGATTGTTCAAATTTCGACTTTAGAGGCATGAACATGTTGGGGAATTTTCCAAGGGAAGGCCCGGAGAGTTTGAAACACCTCCGGGCAGTTCTCGTGAACAGGTTGAAAATTTAATGGCGCCCTAGGGTCTGGGGTTGCAATGCAAAGTCTTCTGTGTGGCATGCAGGTAGAAACTACAGGGATAAAGAAAGATGTCAGAGGCTGTGTCGCGTCTTCCTGAATGTGGACTTCTTTGCAACCTCTGATGAATTATTTCTTTCCTCAGGCTGCCTTCACAAACTGAGCAAGCACTAAGCATCCACAGCTCAGGAGACGCTGAGAAGGCATCTGGGTTCATGAATCCTCTAGTCACGTGGCCACCACTGCCTCACCCTGGTAGCCATGGCCAACACTGCATAGGACCTTGTAGATTACCATGGAGATTCAGAAAAGCTAAGGTATCCCACTGACTTTTGAGGGAGACTGAGAAATCTGGAGAGCAACATGGAGGCTCAAAAGTAGAGCCTCCTAAATGTGGCCTCAAGATTTGCTTTGCCTGTAGAATGTGGTAGATGTGTGCAAGTTCTGAAGCCAAGGCCTCAGAGAGCCTCCCACCAGCTGCTTGAAACTATTGGAGCATTGTAGCCACTACACAAAGCAACTCTACCTGATCTGCAAACAGTGAGAGACCTCATGCAGGGAAAGACCAAATTGACAATGAGGACTAAAGCCTCAGACGGATGAGCCAGGTCACATTAGACACAGCAATCCCAATAGATCCAGTGATTGAGGCAGATGCTGCAGCAGTGAGCCCAAAGAGATTGACAGAGCTTCTCAGCCAACTCAGAGTCACAAGAAGCAAATATGAGTGGTTTCAAGTCAGAGTCCACAGGCTGAGGTCTGCCCCACCCATATTTTGTTTATAGTTTTACCAGGACACCATCATCACTCTTGTTCATTTGCACATTCCCTATGGCTCTTCTTATGCTGTCACAGAGCTCAGTAGTTGTCACAAGGCCACAAAGCTGGAACATTACAACCTGGTTCTTTCCAAAAGGCCATCTGTCCATGGTTCAAGCCAGCAAGCTTTGGGTATGCTTTTATATAACCAAAGTAGAACTTATAAAAGTTGGCTTATTGGTGTTTTCTAGAGAAATAAAACCAATTATATGTTAATTAGATATTTTATATATAAATGGTAGATATATAGATAGATGATTGTATACATATGTTACATATATATATATATGAATATATGGAAAGATGGAAAAAGAGGAAAGATTTACTATAAAGAGTCACTGTCAGACATTTACCCACATGCTCATGGAGGCGAGGAGTCCATACTCCGCAGCCCACAAGCAGTAGACACAGGAGAACTGGTGTTATTGTCTCAGTCTGAGCTGAAAGAAGGCCAGGTCTAAAACTGATTAATCAGATGAATCAGCGGTGTATGTTCCTGTCCAAAGCTGGCAAGTCTGAAACAGGAAAATGTCCCAGATCAATCCAGTCTGAAAAGAGGAAGTCTCTTGAAGAAGGTGAATTGTAATTGTTGTTGTTATTATTATTGTCATTACTATTATTATGCAAGCCTTAAAGCTGATTGGAGAAGACACACCCACCTTGGGGAATACAAACTGCCTCACTCAGCCCACTGACCCAAATGTTATCATCCCGGAGAAACACCCAAAATAACATTTGCCCAAACATCTGGCCACCAAAGCCACGTTGACATCCAAAATTAACCATCACCAGTGGTATCTAAAAATGAAGTATAACAAAAAAAAGACTGAAATTGATGACACTGACTTTGGATTAGGGGTATGGTAGAGATGTGACTGTCACCATTTGCTAAGGGTTAGAGAGAGGGTAACAAACTGCCATTGGAAGTGGCACAGGCCAGGCAGTAGTAAAAACAATAGGCTACATTGTCATCTGCATAACTGGCAATATGGAACATTACTTTCTGAATACGGAGATCTTGCCAAGGAATTCTCTGGACAGAATACTGGAGGTGCCAGCTGGCTCCTCACTGTGTGTGATACATTCATGGAGAGAGAAAGGGAGCTAGAGAGGCTACAAGGAGGCAGGAAGCAGAACTCTGAGGAAATATAAAATGTCCAGGACATGTATGATTGGAAAAAAACTGTTTCTCATTCCAAGGACACACACACACACACACACTCCTTAACCCAGCTAGCAGAAAATTACCCAAATGAAACAAGTGTTGGACCTAACTCAGTTGAAGCTGTGACTGTTAGACCTTTTGGCAAGTCTTCAGCAAGAGTGTAGACAGAAAGGCTTCTAAGAATCTTATGTGCTATCTGTCACTCAACCCAAGGTAGAGAAAATCTGTCTCAGAACACCAGAGTTCAGAGAAACCTACAAACATATGAGGTCATCTTATTGTTTAGAGCATCCCACCTTGGGCCAAGAGGGGCTCAAAGACAGTCCAAAATGAAAGAAGATCACTGTACCCTCAATTTCACAGGGCAGGAAGCAGGCAGTCACAAAAGTGCCAAGTTTTGTGGTGTTTATGTAGGAAAGGAACAACAACACAGGGGCAGAGCCAAAGTCCTGGAGAATGATGACATAAGAACCAATGGGAGCCTCAGGTGATGGCATCTCAACGGGAGGGGCTGCTCAAGTAGAGGACTATTCCATATTCCTGGAGTAGGGAAACTGGCCGTGAGTATCTGGCTAGATTTCAGGATTAAATAAACCAGCAACAGCACCGGCCTCCATTTCCTCCCCAGTTGAAGGGAATGATTTGCCTGGGTTCTCCTGTCCATTCCTCCAAGGCTGTGTTACCTATTGGAAGCTTGTAATTGTGTACCTGATTCAAGGGAAGCTGTGTGCACCTAAGGAACAAAATCCAAGGTATCTCAGCTATATCTGCATATAGAAGACCATGATTCTGACAATGAGACCAATATGTAATAGGCTAGGACCTCTGGGCAAGGGGTTATCTTCTGCACACAAAGACAATGAGGAAAGCTTAATAGCCCCTCCTACTCAGAGATGAAATTTATTAACCACCTACCAGATCCTCCTCTGGATTTTTCTTGGACAGATGATTAAGGCCCAAAATGAGGGAGTTTCAGAGCTTGGGCCTCAGGAGACATCAGATTCCCCATGTTTGCCACCTTGGAATGCTACCACTCCTGTGGAAGAGAGCCCAGGCTGGAGACTGTGCGACAAGAGCATATGGAGAGGAAAGCCTAGCCAACAATGTCCATTCAGTGTCCCTAGACAGCACATTGGACCATCTTAGACCCTCCAGACCCAGCTGTAGGGCCAGCTGCTAGCAGCCCCATGAATACGCCCAGATAAGACTAATCAATAACCCAGCTGACCCACACAGCCATCAAAAGCATCAATCATGTTGTGGTTTTAAGCAACTGTGTTTTGGACAATTTGTTAGTAAGAATAAATAACTTATAACTTTCCAATTAATCATCCTGACGTGCACATCCAAATGAAGGAAATTCAGAATTCACATTGTACACATTCTAGACCCCTGTGGAAAAATAATTGTTCCAGACAGATCACAGTATAACTCAGTTCTTTCTGTTTAAGTCTACTATCTTCCCAAGCTCTCCCCAAATCTGATATAAATTCAAGATCACCAATACATTTTCCATTCCAACAGCCAAACAGAAGCATTGGAGTCACAAATCGCATCACTTATTTTTAATTAATAGATAGAGACATGTATATTTATTATAAGATGATTCTGAGAGCTTTCAAATTAGAAACAAGCATTTCCATCATATAATTATCTGGCACCACCTGGAGAGATAAGTTTAACTCAGGAGTCTCCGGCCAGGCACCCTACCTGGGGAAGCATTTTTCAGCCCTAGCAACGCTGTCACCTCAGAGGCCAAGGGAAAACAAATCAAGGTTCTCATTGGAAGGTATGGTTGATTACAGAAAATTCAAGTGGAGTCTGTATCTGAAAGAGAAGAGCTCATGAGTGAATAGAGCTTTCTTCCTCCCACTAAGAAACATTCACAGAAGCAGTGATGAATGTCCTTGTCACCACATTTTAGCAGAATGAGGCCACATAGATGCTAGAGGGGTGTTTAGCTGGCCCCTGGAGTTTGCTTCCCCTTACTGGCATCTTGCCAGTGCTGGAATCTACAAGCACCATTCTGGTTTGAAGTTCACACCTGTGTGCATGAAGATACTCCTGTTCCTCACCCCATACCACTGCTAGGGCCTGGCACATCTTAACCAGTGCTGCTTCCAGCATGCATGGCCTGAGAGACAACTCCAGGATTAGCTGCCATTTCAGAAGTTGCCTGGTTCTGTGTGATCCTTCCTGTGCCTTAGAGTTCAACTCAGCATCCCACAGGTGAGATTGAGGGTAGGTCCCAGGATTTCTCAGAATTCCAGTGTCTCATTTGTCAACAACAACAACAACAAAAGTATCCTTGCTCCCAGCAGGGTGGAGGGTAAGGTGAACCATGGTGAGGGTAAAATGTCTCTCAAGTGCTGTATGATGTATAATAGTGCTTCTCTTGCGTGTTGTTAATAAGGATCTCATGAGTATTATTAGTGTCCTTAGAACTTTGGCTTGCACATGTAAGGAGTTTGTTGGATATAAGAAAAAAATCTAGACTCTGTTACAATGGACAGGCAACAGACTTCAAGAGTTCCTCTTCAACTGTAGGCATGAAACACAGGTTCAAACCTGATTGTTGCTTTTGTTTCTTGAGACGGGGTTTGTTCATAGCCCAGGCTATACATCCTTGCAATCTTTCTGCTACAGTCTCCCAAATGCTGGGATCACAGCCTTGAGCATTTATGCATGGCTTTAAACCCTGGTCACTTTTCCATGTGTGTGTGTGTGTGTGTGTGTGTGTGTGTGTGTGTGTGTGTGTGTGTGTGTGTGTGTGTTATACTCATGTGTGCGGTTAGGTCTTCCCATGGGTAAAAGAGTAAGATACTGGGTATCCTTCTCTATCAATTCCTGCTTTGTTCTGTTGAAATAGGGTCTCTCAGTGAATCAGGAGTTAGACTGGTAGTCAGTAAACCCCAGTAATGCTCCATCCACAAAGCACCTGGATTACAGGCATGCACAGAGCATCACTTGGCTTTTTATATAGGTACTGTTGGTGAGACAGCCCATCATGGTATCTTTCTTTATCTGACCACAAGGCATGCCTAAAATCCAATCAGAAGTTATCTATCCTTGGACTCAGAATCTCTAGCCATGTGGCCCTGCTATGGCAAGCCTACTCTGGTTCTGAAATTGTTTACAGTTCCCAGGGATGGGGACAACACATGTACCTTTAGCAAGGGCCATAATGATACTCAGCCTCAGGTAAAAGATTGATTCTTGGAGCCATTGATGGTCCTTTGCTAAATCAAAGGGATCCCAAGAAATTTACAACCTATTCCAGGGATTCTAAAATATCTGTTGATTAGTGAAATTAGTGACCCAGCACTTTCTAAACAGAATAAATTAGAGTCTAATGGGCTGAAGGGATTCAGTAAGAAGGACACACACACACACACACACACACACACACACACATTCTGTTTGTGTATGTGGCAGGCATCTGGATGATCCACACCAATACCTAGCAAAACCCAAGTCACCTATCTCCAACTCTGAATCAGTAGGGCTGGGGCACAGCCTTCTCCTATAGAAATGAGAAGCAGGTAGAAGTCCCTGGACCATGGTAGGCCTTCGTTTTCATTGTGAAAGGAAAAGAAGGGAACACTGGCTAAAGGCAGTACCAAGGAAGCGCCACACAGAAGGGCCTGGGTGCCCTGAGCATCAGAAGTCAGGAGTGTGAAACTAACTTTCTGATTTTGTCACCCTCTGCACCTCAGATTTCACCACCCTGCAGAGGACACAGTAAAGGCAACTTGGAGTCAACAGTGCCCAGACAGATACCTACCAGATGCCATTGAAAGTGTAGGAACAATCACATACAAGACCTAGACTCATTCTCACCACAGTCATGGGGGTAGGTTGCCTATTTTGCAGGTGGGAGTGTGAACAGTTTGTGTTTAGGGGTTTTGTGGCATTTCCAAAGCAAGAAACAGATGGGGATTCCAAGGTCAGGACTCCCTGGGCCCAGGTATGCATTAGTGGTTGAACGTGAAGGAAAGCTTATACCATCATTTATTCATACCTCCATTCATCCAGCAGGCATTTGTCTAGGGCCTACATTATACCAGGTACTGTCTTGAGCTGAGGAATAAAGCAGGGGAGGTTCTTGCTCTTGCCAAATTCCTCCCTTCCTTGGGGAAGCACGAGGAGCAATGATATTTAAAGAAAAGACTAAATGTCATGAAAGCAGACACTGGGAGGAGGTATATAGAGTTCAGGCCATCACTGAGAAGGGCATGGCTTCTATCTGAATGCTAATGAAAATACAAGCTGAGACTCAGGACCAGCTCGCATGCATTGTCAAGTACACTGTGGTTCTGAAAGCTCACCTTTCTCACCTCCCCAAACTACCCAGTACTGATCCCAGATGTTTGTTCATGTTGTTATGATAATGCACGATGGGAACTTTGGCAGATTCCATGGCAGGCCAGGTTGACTGAGGTGGGGACAAACATGCCAGGTAGACAGAGCTTAAGTGAAAAGTGTTATTAGGAAGGGAAGGGGGGAGGAAAGAAAAAAGAGGTAAAGACACAGAGAGAGAGAGGGGGGAGAGGGAGGGAGGGAGGGAGAGAGGGAGGGAGACAGGGAGAGAGGGAAAGAGAGAGAGGGAGGGAGGGAGACAGGGAGGGAGGCAGGGAGAGAGAGAGAGAGAGAGAGAGAGAGAGAGAGAGAGAGAGAGAGAGAGAGAGAGAGAGAGAGAGAGAGAGAGAGAGAGAGAGAGAAAGCTACCCCCAGGGGAACAGCAGGAAAGAAAGAGAGCATACGTGGGCAGGGGTCTTTCTTTTAAAGGGGTCCTTTGTACCTGCTGCAAAGTAGTACTCATAGGACCATGGGCTGACCAGAGTACTGCCTGAGTGCCTTCTGTCAGGTGAAAGGGGCAGGCCAGCATAATGCCTGAATCCTTACACATGTGGCAACAGGAGTCTGGAGTCCCAAGAGGAAACCAGGTGGTGTGATTAAGGTTATTAGGAAAGGTGAGTGGGAACAGGAAAATCATTGTTTGTACTATTTTGATCTCACTTAAGAATAGTAAACTGGCTGGGCAATGGTGATGCACTCCTTTAATCCCAGTAGTCAGGAGGCAGAGGCAGGCAGATCTCTGTGAGTTGGAAGCCAGCCTGGTCTACAAAGCAAGTTCCAGAACAGCTAGGGCTGTTACACAGAGAAACCCTGTCACAAAACAACAGAAGAAGAGGAAGAGGACAAAGTGCCCCCTCCCTGTGTGTGTGTGCATGTGTGTGCATATGTGTGTATGTATGAGTGTGTATGTGTGTGTGTGATGTGATGTGTATACATATACGTATAATGTTTCTTTTCATTAACAGAGGTTTTTCTGTGACCAAATTTCATTGTTGAGCTCTGGATGTCACCCTCCTGCTCATGGCATTATACCTGCTGTCCTTGGGATGTAGAGCCAAGGACCTCTGGAACTCAGAGTCAGGTTGGGCAGGGCTCTGGTATTCTCTGAGGAACCGTGACTGGGCCAGACATAACCCTCTCACAGACGTTGGCCTTAGCCACCAGGCTTTGTGTTTTTTCACCTGGCTGTGTGCCAGACTTGGCTGTCTCTCCTCATCTTTGGCCTTGTTTATGTTCCTGTCTTTGGTAGCTCTGAAAAACACCAGCATGCAGTAGCTGGTGCCCATTTCCACATAGCAATGTGCATCCCTGTGTGCATTGCAGATCACACAGGCAGGGTTTTCACTCCAGGCCCTAACAAGAAAGATCACGCGATTCAGTGACTCTATTTAATTGATTTATATATTTAACGATGTAATCATGTAATACGATTTTGTTAAAATTTCATGCAAAATTCTAAACTGTAAAGCAGATCTGTCAGAGCCCCCAGAGTCCCTTCCCCCTTCTCTAGAAGGAGCTCCCGGCAGACCCTCTAAATACACAAAGCTCTTCCTGACAACCAGTGCAGAAAACATCAGTTTGCAGCTGCCTCAAACCTCTCCTGTCACAGAGGGGCTAGGCTGGTAGAAAATAGGTGGTTACTTCAGCTCAGGCAGAAAATCAGATTACAGAATGCTAGTAGGGGTAGGTAACTCAGGAGGGTCGTGGCCTAGGAGCATCTGAGTTGGAGGGTAGCTGCATCCTGGCCACATGCCATGCCCATGCCATTCACATGCCACGCACACAGGCACCAGAAGCATGCCGTGTGAGGTTGTGATGTTCAACACTGGGTGTTCTTCCATGTGTTATGGTTTCAGTCTTTTCATTTCACTGAGTGAATTTCAATGGAGTTTCTGTGAGGCAAATGATGGGCCTGCTACTGACCACCCCAGGGTCACAGGTCTTCCTTCGCCCAGGGAGCATGCTTGCCTGCCTCCCAGCCTCACTGAGTGTTGGGTGCAGGGAGTCAGTACTGTCTCAGAGGCCCAGCCCAAAATGCTCAGGGCTGCATCTTGGATTAATTGACTGTTGGATCAATTTGGTTCCAATGTCACTGCAAGAGAAGTAGATTGGAGGAAAGGGTACTGGGCTGGGAGGCCCTGAGGAACAGAGGGGACAAACAGAGGTGGGCCATCTGTGTGCCTCAGTCAGTTCCTTCGGGGCCTTAGCGGTCTCCCTTGTAAAAGGCCACTTCACAGCAGTGTGAAGAAGAGGCAAGGAATCCTACTCAGTGTTCAGAATAGTGGCTGGTGCAGCCCAAGATGTCCCCCATAAGCACTGTTGTCCTGATGCTGCACTGTGGACATTTCAGTTTCAGATCTGCTGAGGCTTCCCTTTCACTGTTGTCCAGAGGAGGCCCGGTTGCTTTCATCTGCACAAGGCTGTGTGCAAAAAGTTAAAAATTACCTAGCCACGCCTTCAGCCTTCTTTGTGTTCAATACTTGATCTGCATTTAGGCATTAAATCTCACCCTACCTCTAGGGTAAGACTTAGCTAGCCTTGTTTTGGGGATCTGGAAGCTAAGATTCAAGGAACTTTAAGAACTTACCCACATAGCTTGTCAGTAGCCAGGAATCATTCCATGAGTCTCCCTGACTGGGAGAAAGCTACAGAAACACTGGAGAGGCCTGAGACACTGCCTTCTTCAGCCCATTTTCGTGGATTTGTCCCTACAGGGATCTAGGCATGCACACCCTAGCTGCTATTTGTTTTCCTCTTCTCCACTGAGGTAATGCTAGTTCCTGGAGTACGGGCTTATTCTATGTGGTGCTTGTTGGCCCTGCAATGAGTATATGACCTGTGGCTTTGTAATGTGTAGGCACTGCAGAGCTTGTATGTTCTACCGTACCCTAAGGACTTCAATGGGAAAGAAAATGAGGACCACCTTGCTCATCAAACCCTTTGGGGGATTCTCACAGTCTTGGGACAGACTCTTCACTGTCACCAGAGGAACTCAGGAGAAGAGATCCGAAACTCCTACTGGGCAGGAAATGCTGCACCTGTTGCTGGTTCCCAGCCAGTCTTCAGATGGATGAAAAAGGGATGTTTGGAGTTTAGGTGCCACACTCAGGGCCACTTGCTCTGTCTCTTAAGTGCCAGGGTTCAGATCTGAGGAGTCCTAGGTCACTCCCTGTATCATAAGATCCCCAGACCCCTGAACACTGGCCAGAGTCTCAGCGAGGGGACTTGATAAGGTAGTGCTTGGCCTCTTCTTCACTCTAAGATCCTCTGCCTTAACAAAGTTCTTGGCACATGGTGGGCCCCAGGATGATCTTGTCACACAGTATTAAACGAAGACATGTCCCATTCTGCTGACCATTTGTGTGCCTTCTGGTCACAGCCAGGACTCACTCAGGTTCAGCCAAGCCATTCCTGGGGCTCCTTATGAAGGCATTTGTCAGGTTCCTCCAGCTCCCCTGAATGGCACACTCATCTCTGGCTTCCAGGACAACAGCTCTTCGGGAGTCCTTGTGCTTACAGCCTCTAGTCTTTATAAAGGATGGAAAAGCATCTCCCGTGGCCCAGCCCCCCTACAGATATGCTCATTTTCCAATCTCTCCCTGCCAGCAGGCCAGGCTACGGTTGATTAGGGCAATGAGGCTTGCTCTGGCTTCCTCTGTCCCTCCCCAGGTCCTTGGCACTGAACTTCAGTCCACTGTCTATCAGTGCTGTCTGGCACCAGAAGAAAGCCCCTCTCCCTTCCTGCGCCCAGCATCCAGTTGCCTGGAAACCAGGACAGAAGCCGAGAGCATCTTGGGTTTCGTTTCATTCCCTTGCCAGGTCTCAAAAGCAAGCAGTTGTTTGTTTTACAGTGGAGGCCTGCCTTAACCTTGGCCAGATGATTTCATCAACCTGCGTCACGATGATGCAGACTGACAAGGACAGCCACCGAGAGCTCAGTGTCGGTGCCGTTTGGTGATCGGTGCACCCGGTCATAATTAACAGTGAAGGCTGAAGATGGATTGTTTCAGAGACAGCCAGGCTGAGGATCAACCAGAATGTGTGTGTGCCTGTGGGTGTGCCCAGGCACGTGTTAAACTTGGCAGCATTGTGAACTGCAGCTTGCTGGAGCCACGTGCAGAGGGAAGAGAAATTTCTCTTTTCCCAGCAGAACAAAAGCCCATCTTGAGCATCCTTTCTGACTTTGCTTGACAAAGCCCCACAATTCTGTTCAGGGTGAAGGTGCCAAGATTTTGCTTGGCTCTTCCTAAACAGGACCTAGTGAGAAGGTGGATAGCTTTTACAGGGGCCTGGGGAGAGGCAAAGGTTCAACTGTCACAAACAGGAAGAAAGTCTCCTTGCCCTGATTTATGTTTGGGACAGGATCTCTTGTGAACCTTGTGTTGGCCTTGAACTCATTACATAACCTAGGATGACCTTGGCCTGCCTTCAACCCCAAAATGCAGAAATTACAGCAGTAAGCCAGCAAGCCTGGTTTACGTGGTACTGGGGATTGAACCCAAGGCTCAGTACATGCTGGGTAAACACTCTACCAGCTAAGCCATATTCCGGTCTTCCTCGCCAAGTCTTTGGCTTAGCAGTAAGAAGGCCAGCAAGCATTTAGGGCCAAGGCTAACTGATATTACCGGTCATCTCATGTTTTGTGCCACCCGGATACTGTACGTCCCCAAAGCTTAGGGGATTACATCTGTATTGAGGAGGGCCAGGTTCTCCCTTGCCAAGGCTGTCCTACATACTCAAGTATGGCAGTTTTTAGGAACCCAGGAAGTCAGACCCAATGGAGCACGACAGTTCCCTATGTCTGGGTACCATGAATGTACTCTGGCTCTCTAGATGACAATGAAGCAGCACATTGCCCAAGGCTGTACAGCTCGTGAACCTGGAAGCAAAATCTGAATGCATGGCTGACCCAGGTATCCTTCGCACATCTCCCTGTGTCTGCAGGTCTTCCCAGTGGTTACCAGCTCTCAGCACAGCAGTCAGGAGTGAGTAACTTGGGAGGGAGCAGCTGTGAAAAGATCTGTTTGCCGTCTTCATGGTAGTTTCACATGAGTACTCTGATTTTTTTTTTGAGACAAGATCCCACGTATTCTAGGCTGGTTTTAATGTAGCCAACAATAACCTTGAACTTTTGGGCCACCTGCCTCCCACTTCCAAGAGTTGAGATTACAGGAATAAACCACCATGCCTAACATGTGCGATACTGGGGATCAAACCTGGGGCTTTGTATTTGCTAGGCAATCAGTCATTCTACCCACTGAACCCCATCCCTAGCCTTGGCCACACTTTGTAACAAGAAGCTGAAATGCCTCATGTTTATGCTAGGTCACTAAGTTCTTGATTCTCCACCCATTACTTCTCTGGACAGCTTTATTACTTGTATGCTTTTTCAGAATCATGCGTGTTTAGTAGCCTTTCTTGCATAGGGCTGTTTTTCTCCTTGGCATTTTAATAGAATGTTTCTTACTCATTATTTGACAATTCCATACATGTAAACAATATATATTGATCGTATCCCACAAGTCCCTCTCCTATCCCACCAGGTACCCCAGTGTTCCCCTTGCCTGCTTCATGTCCCCTCCTTAATATTTTCAAAGCAATTTGAAAAGAGGAACTTGTATTCTTTTCATCTTAAAGAGGGAAGCAGAATGGTTAAGCAGCAAGCAATACTCAGCCTTAGGAGCCACAAGCCTTGGGGTCCAGGACTTATTGTATGACTGGAGAGTCCATACCCTCTGAACTTCAGTTTCTTATCTGTGGGATGGGGATGATAAATATTCTGAATTACTGTGAATAATGAACAAGTTCATGGGTAAAATGAAAAGACGGCCCCATAAGAACACAGACTCTGTAAGACGTGGCTGCATTGAACTTTATCGCCCATTGGCAAGATATGAGTAGACTAGACTAAGGTTATAGGTAGACCAAGGTTATGTAAAGCAGGAGTGGACATCAGATGACACTGGGTCCTAACTGAGCACTAAGAAGAAAGGCACAGCTGATACACAGTGGGGAGTTTCACCACTCAATTCATGGCATCTATATTCAGTCATTTCGTAAAATCTTCAAAACAGTCCTAGCTTCTAAGGCAAATATCTCCTACCTGTTTCCTTAGTATGGGACATTAGGTGATTCCTATACCCTGGATACACTATATTATAGATTCTAATGGAGGAACTTCAGACAACAGCTTGAGAGAAAACTTAAATCAGACATAGTGTACTAGGTAGGAGGATTGGAGTTTTGAGGTCATCCTTGGCTAAATAGAAAGTTTGAGCTATCCTGGGCTAGAAAGGGCCCTATCAAGAGAAGTGTGTCGGGGGTTCCCAGCCCTTTATTTATGCCCTGGAAGAGGCAGCCATGTTCAGCATGGGAATGCAACCCATGTAGGGGATAGAGTCTTCTAGGTGCCGTATACAGAATACATCTTGGGGCTGGAGAGATGGCTCAGTGGTTAAGACCTCTTGCCACTCTTCCAGAGAACCCCAGGTTCAATTCCCGCACCCATATGGTAGCTCACAAAGGTCTGCAACTCCATTTCCAGAGGATCTGATGCCCTCTTCTGGCCTCTGTGGACACCAGGCATTCATGCTGTGCACAGACTCACAAGCAGGCAAAATGCCCCCACACACATAAAGTAAATGTGTTGGGCAGCATGCTTTGCTTCTTCCTCTGAGCAATCAGAGGGCTCAGCTCACACAGGCAAAGTGCACATCAAGTGGAATGAATAACAAAGAAACAGGCCCTTTCTTCTGTTCTCACCCCTCCCCGCCCCTGTGTGTGTGTGTGTGTGTGTGTGTGTGTATGCAAGTGGGGTGTGTATGTGTGTGTGAAGATTGTGCCAAGCTTTATTGCTTGTACCAGCTTCCACAATCCTGTGCCTCCCACAGCAGGGACTGGGTACCGTTTATATGCCTGTGGTTTTTTGTTGGAACAGTTTTCCTGCCCCTTGATTTCCAGAAGTCCAGCTACCTTGCGATATCTCTCTGTACCTATTGCTCTTAGCATCCACCTCATAGGAAGAGAACTCTTTTAATTTCTCCCTTTCCTCCTCATCCCAAACCAGTCCAGATTGGAAATTGGCAAAGAGGGTAACTTTCTATGTTTTCTCTTCTTGGGAAACTAATTTGCATTTTAATACAAGCTTCCTGGCACCTCAAAGACCGTTAGAGACACATAAAGGACCAAGTCTAATGGTGTGAGCCTTAGGTGCCAAGGACTAACATCTGGGTTCATAATTTTAAACATATGGTACATTTCAGTTAGTGCCATCCACCAGCCGGCTGTGCGGTTCCTGCCACCCCAGAGCACAAGCGTCCAGCATCTCATTGATGCACCAACTTCTTATCCATCAGCTGAAAACAGTTGTCCTCGCCGCTGAGTGCGGGAAGGAGCTTTGGATGAGGGGATGGTAGTGGCGACAGCTGCAGTGTGCTAAGTGCCACACACTGACAGGGGTACTCCACCTTCTCCCTGCTGTCAGCTAAAGCTGTGGATGGGGAGATCAGTTCCCATTTTACAGATGAGAATGGAGCTGAGAAAGGCCAAACATCTTACCCAGTGCCGCATACTCAAAGGATTGGGGTGCAGCTCAGTTGATCATGTGCTTGTTCAACATGCATGAGGCCTTAACCCCCAGCACTGTACGTAAACAGGGTATGGCGGCACATTCCTGTAAAACCAACACTTGGGAGATGGCCACTGCAGCCACCAGGCCCCTGTGGTGGACCGAGCAGTGGCTTCTTGTCCATCTGTGTTTGATCTTCCAAGAAGTTGGAGTGGACGGTCCCTGTCCCCTTCTAGCTACCCAAGGAGGAACTTGACAGTGACTCTCTCAGGCTACGGACTGTACTCAATCTCAGCTATGCCTTGAGACACCACTTCTTGATTAACCATGTCACTTTTGGCCAGTCACCCTAACCTGCAGGAGGGGAAGGGCCCTGTTTTCATCTGACAAATGAAGTCACTGGCCTGAAAAATCGCTAAGATGCCTCCTGGGGTTTCTACATGGACCCTCGCCCCACCCCCCATGAGGAGATCAAGGAGAGGAGCCAGCCTGGCTGGCCTCCCATCTGGACTCACAGTATTTATTTACCCTCCAGCTCTCTGGAAACTCAACAGCTTGACCATATGGGCTGCCCCACTATGGGCTGGACTCAGTGACAGGTTGGGGAGCTGAGGTTCTGGTGTCTCCAAAGGAGGGAATTAGTCCTGGGCCTCTGAGGCCTGCCTGCCAGCTCACTTCTCTGAGCTGCCGAGCTGCTGGAGTCCTTGGGTACAACACGAGCCACACCTGGGAGCCCAAAGAGCCCCACAGAACAGAGTTTGTTTGCTGCCTCTGCTGCTTTTATTACTTCATTATCTCTGCAGTCAGATACAGGCCAGGCTGGAGCTCTGATTGCAGTCTGTTAACCCCCCAGTTCCCAGAGGCCTCTGCTCTGCTGAATTCAGCACATTAGGCTGTTCCTGGCTTTTCGAAACCACTTTCTTATTGCGTGACGTATGGATGCCCTTCTCTTCTTTATCCTCGGTTTTATGGGCAGCACTGCTCTGCCGCTGTGGGGAAGATTTCAGATGGGCTGTGCTCACGTTCCTGGCTTTGCTCTTCTGCTTTTCTTAATGATTCTGAGACACACTTCCCCCTCCTCTGCACTCGGAAACCAAAGGCTCACAACTTTACTCAGTTGTGAGTAGAGCATTAGCTACCTGCGCTTCTGTTTTGAAAAGTCTAAAAATAGCCAAAATCATTTTTCTTGGTGCAGTGATTTATCTGGTAAGGCAGAGAGGAAAGGATTAGGGCTTGAAGGTATCGGAGACTTGGAAGCAGCAACAGGAAAATAGGGGGTTCAAGGCCAGCCTGGTACATTTAATGAAACTCTGACTCAAAACATTCAATTAGGGTCAGAGACATACCCTGTTGGTGATGCTGCTGCTAACACACAGGAGGCTCTGGGTTAGATTCCCAGAACCAGCAGTCCTAAATCATAAGTACCTTAAATAAATGGGAAAGTGAAAAACTGAATACTTCAGGGCTGCCCGGTCTGAAAACAAAAGTGCACAAACTAGATTTTGCGTGTGTGTCCCTATTTTTCTTTCTGGGTGGCAGTGACGCTCTGGCTATGGGCTCACCTTGGAGGCGTTGAACAGCTGGGGCGGAGGCTCTGTCTGGAGAATCTCAAGTACAAGAGCAGTGTAGGGTAAACAGCACATGTCATCCCAGCTACAGTTATTACCCCATGTGAACCTGCTCTCTACCAGCCAGATCGCTGGAACCTTCTCTCACACAAGCCAGACACCCAGCCCCCCCATGCCCTTGGGCTATGGGCTGAGGTTTTTTGAAGATGATGTTGAGATTAGCAGCACTGCTTAGTTTAATGCTCCCTCCCTGTGTGCTTGCTCACGTAAGATCCAGCAGCACTCGAAGGCGGCTTCTGGCAGAGGTGGCTCTTGGAAATCACTTGTAACAAGCAGCTCCACATCTCATGTGTTGTTAGGCCTGAGTGGGCAACAAGAATCAGCAACAAGTAACATGTTGCCCAGGGCAGGCGAGCCCCAACAGAACCTGCGCCCTTCTCTGCAGGCCATGAAGCACCCCACCTGAATTTACAAGCGTGAATCAGCTCACTTTGCCTCAGGAAACCTTGAAGGCTCTGGAGCAGGGCCAGAGAAGGGAAGGGAAGTAATGGGGAGGTGAGCAAGGTGCTCGGTGAGCACTAGCAGGCGAGTCTTATTAAGTCTCTGCCTTTGGGAGGATGAGGACCCAGGCATCCTGGATCTAAGCCCAGGAATATGCATGGGGAAGGCGGGCTCTGTGCAAGTTCCAGGAAACTCTACCTGAAAAGAGGTGGGTCTCTGCAAGGCCAACAAGGGGACTACGGGAGTGCTAGAGCACATATGAGGTTTGGGGAAATGGCCCATGCGAGGAGGTTCTGTACGCATGACTTGATATCAGATACACCATAGCAAGGTCTGCTGTGTGCAAGGAAGTTTGCAGGCAACACTGACGTTTCCCAGCATCTATGGGGGTGGAGAGACTCCCTCTGGCCTGATGCTGTGACTAGGGCTGGGGACAGAGGGACAAGAGGACACAGTCTCTACTACCAAGGAGCTGGCAGGGAATCAAGAACATGGCTGTTCTTGCAATGGTGGAGTTTGGTTGTAGCAGAGTTTTACACAGGGATTTAGGAAAATGGACACCTGAATGGATGGAGACAGTGAGTCCTGGCAGATGGAGGAGCTGAGATTCACAGATGGGCAGTGTTGGCTAACTTGTTGAAGATTCACCCTTGCTCCCCTCAGCAAAGCACAGTGGCTTCAACTTCCTGTGCCACCAGCCTCAAACAGGGAATGCTACTTCTCTCTCCACTCTAGCCTGAACCTTCTCTACTGGGCAACAGAAAACTCCTTTGCCAAGGAGCCTTTTGGGTGTCATCCCCACCCAGTTCCCCTTTGGGAGATCCTTCATGGGTAGGCATCTCACCACTCAGCATTGCAAATCCAAGCAGAGCTTGGGAGGGTGAGATGAGGAGGTGATAAAGAAGAGGTCAAGAGAGCCCTACTTCCTTCTCCACCATTTCTTTAAGGCATGCCAGGAGCCTCTGGTCCACGGCCTTTGCACCAGCCCTTTCCTTTCTTAGAATTCTCCTCCGATTCTTGCCTGGCTCATCTCTTATCCCTTGCACTCTTACTCTCTTGTTGCAGCCTTCAAGGCCATCCTACCCAAATAAACACCAGACACACTTCTTACTCCTTTTCTGTACTTCATGTCCTCCCTTTAGCCCTGGATGGGGTGCCATGCTGTGATTTCCTCACTGTTCTCCTTTGTTGTCCTTTCATTGATTGCCCATGGGAAGGCAAGCTTACCTGCTGCTTGTATTACTGTGTCTTTGGGACCCAGGCACAGCTCTGGTACAGAGAGATGCTCAGAGAACAGTTGTCAGGTGGATGCTCAGGATGAAGGCCATCTGTCTAGGTGCTTAAGGTACCAGTCCCTCAGAAGCCCAACAGTAGCTACCTCTGATATTTAGTGGGAATTTAAAGATCCTCCCTTACCTGAGCTGCATGAAAGTGCAAGGAGGAAGCTTGGCTGACCTAAGGTCAGGAAGAAGATGAGCATTCCATATCCCACAGCCAGCTCTGAACAGCTGAGACTGAACCAGTGTGACCTATCATCCAAGAGGGACGTGTGGTGTTCTGACTGCCCATGATGCCCCTGTGGACTATTCCATTTGGAAGGGGCAGGAAGGAGTCTGTGAGGGGAGGATCATGGAGACCCTCCCAGGCCTGACTGGGATCCTCTGCTGACTAGATCAGAGGATAGGAACTGGCCAAGTGGAGGAGAGACCCTGAAGCAGCTTGAGAATGTCCTTGCTAGAACCCAGGAGAGAGCTCTGTTTCTTGTCTCTTTGTTGTCTCCTAAGCAAACTCCTCTGTCTAAAGGCTGTGTGTGACTACAGGACTAAAACTGAGAGGAGGCCCCTGGATAACTGGTTGGGCCAACTAAACTGTCCAAGCCATCTCTCTCTCCACCCTCACCTCAGTTTATGCCATTGCATAAACTGCATTGCAACTAGCATTGCAATGTTGCCTATTTACTGAGAGCCCTCCTGTTGTAAGGAGTGTTCTCTGGCCCTCTCCCTCTCTCCCTTTATCTCTCTTTCTTAATCCCCCTCTCCCCCTCCCCTTTTCTCTTAAGCTCTGACCTGTTAACCCATAATAAACTTCTCTTTAAAACCCACCTTCTGTGAACTGTAAATTTCATTCTTTGAATCTTGAGACACTAGAAGCCACTGGCCCAGGGCAACTTGGTGGTCATGAGTTTCCAGGATCCGAGCTCTCTGAGAAGGATCCTTGATGCTCAAAGATACCCCAGTATCTCTTCATCATTGCCAGACCCCCTATCAGTGCCCCATTTGAAGCCACAAAACCAAGAACCAGGATGACAGGCAGGAGGACACACAACTGATGTCTCCCAAGAAACACAGTCCTATAAATTCTACCTATCCATGTCACTAAATCATGTCCCAAGACACAGCTCAGAGCTTTGGCCTGCAGAGCGGTTTTCAGAAGCCCCCACTCTCAAAGATGCAATTCTTCTCTGCAGAGAAGAATTTTGATAGAACTCAGCACCAAGCTGAGCCAGAGGTCATAGGGAGCAGAGTTTAACTTAGGTGTAAGTGATGGGTTAATATAAAGGGGGAGGGGCATTCGGGGAAAAGATAGGACACACTCAAGTGTGCATGTGGGCGTCTCAAGGGAGAGTCACACTTGACTATCTTCACTATAACCATGTGTATGACTTTGTTGTGTTCTGAAGTTACATATCAAAGGCTTGCTAAGAAGTGTCCCTGAGATACAGGGTGGCTGTTGACCCGCACCGGATGGGATTGCAACTGAAAACAGAAAACCCTAAGCCGTAGGGTTGGACTAGAAGGTAGAATGGCTTAGCTGCAAAACCAAAAACTTATGGACTTGTTTGCGAGTTTCCCTGAAAATTACAGGATTTTGTCTAGGCCTTAAGTGTAGTTTGTTGTTATTTTGGAGATATCTCTCTATATACAACGAATATTCTCTGTCAGCAACCTTCCCAGAAAATGTTACACTGTGCTACAGGTTTTGATTTTCTAAACAGACTTCTGGAGCAAGGGACTCCTTTCCCATGTCACCCAACTTTCCATCTTTCTGTCCCACCTCACGCCCCATTGCAGGCCAGCCTGCCTCACAGAGTTGCCTCTGTCTAGTACAGAGGGAGGACACTTTCCCAGTGCCTGTCATGGGAAACCTCATGGACTCACTCGTTCAACATTGTCATCATATTTTTAATGAGCAAGAATCCCCTTGGTAGGTGGTTATCAACCAATCAAGTCCTGTGAGGCTCTAGCCCTGGGCAAGCATTGGTGGGAAAGCTACCTGCCCTTCATTTACTGTGATCTGACTCAGCAATAGCTGTTAACTCCCCTCTACGCCTACAGAAGCAGGGTCCCTTGTCAAGGCAACCATTAGGGAAAAAAGGTAACACGCTTTGAGAACAGAGCATCAGCCTGACATTCCAATGAGGCCTGTGCTCCAGCACTGTGCTACAACAAACCTTTTCACAATGCCTTTCCTCTTTCTTCCCTACAAAAGACCTTTTCAAATGCCATCACATAAACTTTCCACGGCAGGTCTCAAAACCACCCACCTGCTCACCTCCACCTTTCCCCTGCCCCTTTCAACCCCACCTCTTACCTTCCTCTTCTTCCTCTCTCTCTCTCTCTCTCTCTCTCTCTCTCTCTCTCTCTCTCTCTCTCTCTCTCTCTCTCTCTCTGTGTCTCTCTCTCTGTCTGTCTCTGTCTCTGTCTCTCTCTCTCTCTCCATGCTCTTATCTCTCCTTTCCTTTGCCTCTTTTTATGTTTACTATTATTATACAAATTTTAATGCTATCTCAGTAGGCATTTGTTACAAAAGAAATTTGAGAAATGATAAAAATTCCACCAGGGTTAAATAGACATGCTACATGCACACATATTAAATGTCTTAAATTATTCAGTGAGTGTGTGTGTGTGTGTGTGTGTGTGTGTGTGTGTGTGTGTTGTCTGCCTAGATATCTGTGCATGATGTGTGTGCAGTGCCCAGAGAGGTCAGAAGAGGGCAGAAGATCTCCTAGAACTGGAGTTACAGATGATTGTGAGTCACACCATGTGGGGGCTGGGAACCAAACTCTAGTCCTATGGAAGTACAGCCAGTGCTCTTAACCATCTCTCCAGCTCCTGTATTTTACACATTATAATGATATAGTTTCTCATTCCCTCACTCTCTGAAATGGGAGTTGATATCACCAGCATTCTAGTTGCCCTTCATACCCGTGGACACATCCCCCAGGTCACTGAGTTGTTGCCTTCTATTCTTCAGAGTCATGAACTGCACTCTTGTGTGGTTGAGCCTTGGGGAATCCTGACTCCTTGACTGCTGGAAAAATTCTCTAAGGGAGTATCAAGGTGAACCAGAAGGTAAAGGTGTTTGCTGTGCAAATGACAGGACCTGAGAAGGATCCCACTTAAAAATGAACAAAGAAGACTGACTCCACAAAGTCTCCACAATGGGAGATTAAAATTGAAGGCTTTAAAGAACATTCTCAACTGAAGCAGAGCTTATTGCAAACACCTGTTTGCTCCTTGGATGGAGCCCCGGAGTGGGGCATGGAGCTGCAGGATCCCTGCTTGTGAGTTTCTCCTGTTCTTGGATGTCAGGTCTGGGGAATCAGAGGCTCTTCTCTCTGTGGCAGTGGAATTCCTCCTGGATCCACAGGACTTTATATGAATCAGGTTTTCCTTCATGGTTGCCTCTGGCCTTTGCCCTCAAGATCACCATTCCTTGGTCTCTGGAGAAGCCAGGCCAGGGCTCTGCTTTCTTTCTACACAGCCACATTCCTGTGTGTGACCGAGAGTTATCTGTCTTCAAATTTGCTGGAAAATCCTCATGTGGCTACCCCTGGCTGCAGTTGCCCTGGTGACAGACACTTGCAAAAATCCTTTTCTCCACCTTTATCCAAAATTCTCAAAAGATGCTGGGAGGGAATGTCTGCCTAAGGTCTGGGGTCTGGGTCAGTTTATTCCCGTCCTCCTTGGTTTGGGATGTCTCGAGAGTAAAGTGAGCACCCAGAAAGATTCCAAGTTGTATTATCAACACACCCTCTTTCTCTGTTCTCCTATTCTTCTTCTTGTCTATATTCTGTTTTCAGTGTACCCCCAAGTAACCCTCAATTTTCAAAAACCAACCCAAGCATGTGCCATAAAAATCTTCATAATGAGCCAACAAAAAGAACCTTTTGGGTAAAAGAGAAAGAGAGAAGCGTTTGATTGTGGGTTAAAATCCTGGAGGATTCCCAAACCCAAAATCACCCCAGTCATTGAGACAGAGGAATGGGTTCATGATACTTGAAGACCCTCTCTCCTTTTCATAGCCATGTATTCTAATATCCACATAGGAAATGACAGGGCAATTTGAATTTACTTTTGAATCGTTTAACTAAAAATAGAGAATGAGGCAAATGTGGCAGAATCTTACTGATAAATGAGCCTGGGTGACTCAAAAATTACATTATTGTCCCTTCTTTGAATATGTCAAAATACTTTATAGTCAAAACCTTTCATGAGAATGACATAGTGTGTGTTGAAATACTCACGGGGGACATTGGGTCTCTTAACATTTCTTATGTGGCTGGACATTATCTTTTTGGGTTATTTCTGTGGTAACACTTTCACTGAGTTGGGTTATACAGAGTCCCTATGGAACTGAAAACCTGGTCTCTATCTCCCCTCCTGTGTCTCAGTCTCAAAGCTGCAGTAGAATGCCCAGTCCCCAATTCCAGGCAGTGGGACAAAGGCCAGGGGACCCCTGACTGCTCCTCCTTGCAGCCAGTTCTCAGCCTCAGAGCCCCTACCTCCTCTGTAACTGGATGCTTAAAACATACGGTTCATACAAAAGGTCTTCCCTGAAGCTTGCACACAGGGCCTGTGAAGACACCAGCCTCTGTAGCCTCCTTTTGTTCTTGGTTGCTAGGCATTCTCTTGCTTATGAGTACAATATTTACTTGTATTTATTTTATTTGCTCTTGTATTTGAAGAGTCTGGGCAGAGCCCAGGATGTTGATGCTGGGGATTTTCAGAGGATAAAGTATTCTGGGAAGCAGTTGGTCTATGCCTACACCTTAGTGTAGGTCCTTCCCACCCAAGGTCAAGGTCCTGAAGGCTTGGTCTCTGCTTGAAGTAGCCAATGTGGGATTCCCACAGGAAAATGACACAAGAAGCTTCTCAAGCTGCACAGGAGACCTAACTGGTTCTCCACCAGCCTCATCATGCACATGGGGATGGAGAATGGGAGTGGAAGATGTTTAAGTGTCAAATAGATAGCCGTATTGTCAAAGATGGTAGCACCAAAGCAAAGGACACAAGTCCTGCTCATTAGCAATCTCTAATCCCTTCCAGTGGCTCCTGCCATATGGTGTTTGCCATAGGAGGCATGGTACCTGCTTTTGGAAAGCACAGAGCCTCAGAATTGATTATAAGGGCGATTGAGGGGGTGAAGGCAGCACAGATATAATTCAGGCAAACCCTGAACCTCACTTTTAGGGATCAAGAAGGTGAGGTCTTTAGGGAAAGTGCTAAGTGGATAGGCAGACTTGAAGCTATAAGTCATAAACACACTAGTTTAAGAAGGAAATTGAGTGACAGCAGAAGCCAGGGTAACTAGCATCTGAGAAATGTGATGAAGGAGCATGGAGATGTAGGACTTGGCTGGGCAGGGCGAATAGGGAGTAAGCCACAGTCTCTCACATGGCTGTAGGAGTAAGGGTGTGTCTGCTAGGAATCTTTTAGATGGGAATGACAGGAAACCTAACTCACTAGTTTAAGCCAAAAGACAATATATTCTTCTAACTGAAAACTTGAAAGGATATAGCAAGTTCAGGTCCAGCCAGCTTAACCCTGGAGTTCATAAACTATCTTTATTTCCAAACTCCTCCATTTTTCCTCATGTTGCCATTACTCTTAGACTTCATGTGGGAAATCAAGATGTGGGCAGTAGTCCGAAGGCTCAGAGTCTTTCAGATTAGAGCCCACGGGGAAGAAAGAACATATCTCACCTTGTTAGTCTATGAGCATGTCCTAGGATTTACTCTGATGGGAACAAACATGGGTTATGTGCCTATCCCTGAAGCAACAACTGTCATCAGAGATCGGAAAGAAGTTAATTGACCAGCCTGAGTCACCTGCTTGGATGGGAGGGGGCAGTTGTTGTTCAAAGAAGATGGGAAACTGTGTTAGCAGGAGAGAGGTATGCAGGAGTCCACAGGACACCTGCAGGGCAGGGCCACCATGGAGAGGCTAAACTGTGAGATCTTTGCATCACCTACCTGTAGGGGCCTGCTGAATGGGGCCCAGAAGCCCAGAACGAGGGAATTAAGTCAAGGTAATGTGCTTCCTTCCATTCTGGGGAGCCCGTTGTGTTCCAGGTGTTCTGGAAAGGATTCAGGAAGCCCCGCCTACTTCTGTCCCAGGGTGCTTGAAGTTCTCTGAAGAGCAGATGCCTGCTTTGTGGACTCTGTGTGCAGATGGCTGGAGGTGACTAACTATGCTACGTGGTGTACAGGAGACTCTGGTGGGTGTCTTCAAGGAGTTACTGCCTACTGTCTAGGCAGTGGGGAAGTGAATAGGAGCCTTACCACTGCCCATGGCTGAGCACTGGGGAGCTGTCCTGGAGGCCCTAAACACTCAAGTTCAGTGAAGAGAAGCTCTCTGGTCCCCCACAAATAAGATCCTCCCCGGTGGTTTGGGACAAGTCCTCTTCTTTGAGGTTGGAGAGATGGCTCAATGGGTAAGAGTGCTTCCTGCTCACATATGAAGACCTGAGTTCAGATCCTACTACTCAACTAAAAAAGTTGGATGTGACTATGCGTGTGCTAAACTGTGGGTGTAGCAACAGGAGATCACTGGGGCTTAGCTGTAGTTTCAGTCTCAGTCCTCAGAGTCCCTGTCTCAAGAGAAAAAGCAGAGACTAAGTGGTTGGACACCTGGAATCCTCCTCTGGCTTCTGTGTGTATGAGCCTCCCCCCACCACACACACACACACACACACACACACACACACACACACACACACGCGCACACACACACACACACACACACACACACACACAAACAGACACACACACACACCAAAAATGAAAAGGTAACTATTTCTGTCTGGTCTGTTGGCTCCCACCTCCCTTTTGGAAGCTCCCCTAGTCCAGAAGGAACATGGCCAGTAGAGGAATGTCTCTGCTGCAGCTTCAGTCCCATCTTTCTGTTTCTGGGAAGAATATTTGCCTTTACCCTTCTCCTGCTTCCTCCAACGACCAGCTGTTGCCCTCCACTGGAATACACATACGGGAATCAAAAGATAAGGAGGGAGGCCCACAGATTGTGGGAGAAGGAAGACAGACTAAATAAAGGGTTTGGAGGAAAGCCAGGTGTAGGCTTGAGATTTTCCTGTTTCCTCCACAAGGCAAGGCCAGGGAATGGATGTTGTGAGCTTACCTAACAAAGGGAAGGTAAGAGGAAGTAGAGGCTCAGACCTGCAGACTGGTGGGGGCATCCTCCTCCTCCAGAACACTGGTATTCTTCACTTCATTGATGTCACTTGGGATGGAAATAGTTTGTTGTTTTATTTATGGTGCTGTGCCTCTCACAACTTGGCATATGGCAGAATTATTCATCTTTTTTGTCTGGGGGCGATCGTTGTGTGTATCAGCTATGACAAGTCCTTCTGGAATGTACAAAGTCCAAACAACTCTAGGCATATTTTTCTTGCTTTCTTAAGAAAATGACTAGGGAACACTCAAAAACTAGGAGCAGGAATGTCCACAACCCGATAAATGGTCCTGTTGTCCCAATGTTTGTATTTTCCCAAAATGTGTGTGTGTTGAAATCAGAACCACACAATGCAATGGTATTAGGGGCTAGGACCTTAGGTCATGAGGTCAAAGTCCTCATGATTGGGACCAGTGAATAAAAGAGCTTCAGAGAGTTCCCTTGTCCCTTAAAGTGGCCCCTCCTCAGGTAGACTCTGTTTACACCATGATCTTGGACTTCTCAGCTACCAGAACTGCGTGAAATAAATTCTTGTTGCTCATAGCCCAACCGGCTTATGGTATTTTGTTATGGAGATATGAAATGATATGACAAAAGGTTACTATTCCAGAATGTGGGGTGTTTACTCCAGGGCACAGAAAGATCACAGATTGGGGGTTCTGCCCATAAAAACCTCACAAGAAAAAGATGTCAACTCAGAGAAATTGACCAGAAGAATTAAATAAAAGGCACCTAGATTAGAAGACCGAGTCTGCCTGTCACTGAAGATGGCTTGATCTAGTGCAGCAGCTCTCAACCTGTGGATCTCAACCCCTTTGGCAAACCTCTATCTCCAAAAAACATTTACATTGCAATATATAAGCGTTGCAAAACTATAGTTATGACACAGCAATGAAAATAAATTTATGGTTGAGGGCCACAACATGAGGAACTGTATTAAAGGGTTGCAGGATTAGGAATGTTGAGAACCACTGATCTAGTGTATGGAAAATCTCAAGGAACACGCTAAATAAAAGGAGAACTCATGGTGCTCTCAGCTGAGCTTCAGAAGATCAGAGTATAAAACAAGTTGTCTATACACTCATAATGAACAATTTGTCTATATACTAATAATGAACAATTTGCCTATACACTCATTCTGAACAATTTGAAAATCACTGTCATCATACTTATAAGTATTTCAAAGAATAAAATATTTAAATTAAATTAACCAAACTATACAAGGCACAGGCATGGAAAACTATAGAACATTATTAAAGCTTTAGAGCATTAATTCCATTGAAATGTGACCCATATTCATAGATTGGAAGACTTAATGTCATTAAGAAGACAATACTCTGGATGATTATGGTGACACATGCCTGTAGTCCCAGCACTTCGGAGTCAGTGGCAGGAAGATTACCAGTTCATGACCAACTTTTGCTAAATGGTAACATAGTGAGATCTTGTCCATGAAAACGACAAAAACAAAGCAAACAAGAAAGGCAGAATTATATGATACAATCTATGGATTCCATACAATTTCTCTTGAAACTTCAACTGTTCTGCATGTGCTCGCTCTCTCTCCCTTTCTCTCCAATCTCTCTTACTCCCCCCACCCATGTGTAAGTGTGTAACTAGCAAACTTACCTTTATAGGGAAATGCAAGGGACTCAGGATATCCAAAACAATATTGAAAGAGAAGGCAGGTGGAAAATTCGTTCTTTCCAAATTCCAAACTTCCTACAAAGCTACTGCAATGAAACAGTATGATATCGGCACAGGACAGACAAACTAGTGGAGGGGAATTGAGAGTGCAGGCCTAAGCCCATGTTCCTGTAGCCCACTGATTTTCAGGAAAGAAGCCAGGACCATTCGATTGAGGAAGAAAAGTCATTTTAACAAGCATCACTGAAAAGAAAACTCATTCACATGCAAAGACAGGAAGTTGGGCCCCTAGCTGACACGATGAAATCAGCTTAAAATGAGATTTTAAAAAAAATCAAACACTACAACTTCCAGAAGGAAACATGGATAAATGCTTGTGACCTCCAATTAGGTCATTGTTCTTACCTGTGACAGCTGATACACAAGCAACAGAAGGGAAAAAAACAAAACAAATTAGTTTTTTGTGCATCAAAGGACCTTCTAAAGAAAATTAAAGGACAATTCACAGGAAGGAAAGCATGCTTGCCCATCATGTGTCTGATAGAAACTTGTATTCCGAACAATGAATTCATATGGCCCAATAGATAGAACCACCAACACCCTAGCTACCTCTTCCTCCTTGTCTTCTGGCTTCTCTGCTGCCTTTAGCTAATGTCTCAGGACACTGGATCCATCTCCTGAGTTCCCAGCCAAAATGCAAAATGTTGCATCAAAGAGGATGCTTCCATAGCAATAATTTTTTCCCAACCAACTTGGTGCTTCATACCATTTGTCCAACAGCCTCACCACTCACCACCAAGCATCCTTGCCCAGCTCCTGGTGGGCATATGGATGGGGCTCATTGCTGCTGTGGTTAGTCTTTGCTATGATTCTGTGCTTTAGAGCTATGTAGCCATACATCTTACTCCTATGTATTATAACCATACCTCTACTCACAATCATTGTTGAAACAGAGACTTCCTGTGTCACCTAGGTTGGCCTTGAACTCAGGATCCTTTTGCTTCTACCTCCAGGTGCTGGGATTATAGGTGTGCATGTGTATCACGATGTTCACCAACACAGTGCTGTCTTTCTCTCACCTGAGACAATTCACTTATAGAGGAATTAAATGCCATTTAAAAATAAATAATCCTTCATATTTTCCTACAAATATTACCTGTCCAGTGAGTTCAATTTCCCTTTATGGCAACACTCTTCTCATCTGATCTTTACTAGGTTAAGCGGGTCTTAGGTTAGGCTGCAATTCCAGATGTGTTGAGTCCCGTTAGTTAAACTTGATCTATGCTCAGAACACATCTCCATGGGCCTATTTCCTGTCTCCTGCTGCATCCTAACAAAATGTGGGATCTATGTACTTTTAGGAAGAACTATGGAACTGAACAGCTTTTGGGAGGCTTCTCTAAATGCCCCTCCACTGGCCCATGCAGGCCTCTCAATGCGGCTCCTCCCTTTTCTTCTCCCAAGAACTGCTCTCTTTCCCAGAAGAGACCTGCTGACCTGACTGGCTGGCTGGCTGGCTGACAGTGAGTGGACAGCTTTTCTCTGGAACCCAGATGACCAGTCCTCCTGTAGCTCTCTGCTTTAGCCATGCAGAAAAACACACTTTGTATTTTGTCCAAGTTTCTCTGCTTGTCCCCATCCTTCCACATTCCATCTGGAAGTAGAGTTTCTGGTGTTAATACTGCCTTGGATCCCCTTCTACCTTTGCAAGTGGATAGCTGTGAGGAGGTGAGGTGTTGCCTGCTGGTCTGAGGCTAAAATAATCACTCAGCTCTGCTTTGCCCAAGGCCAAGGCCAACAACTAGGCTGTCTCCCAGTTTCAACCCTACTTTGAAGAACTGTTACATTTCCTTTCATCTAAAGGGCTTCCTGGTGCAGTTACTAAGCTCCTCAGGTGAGGACACCTGGGTGTTCGCTGCTGCCAAGCCACTGTGAGATCTGCGGCTGCTCTTAACCTCCTTGTGGTTCTTGTTCCTCGTTTGAGAGTAAGGACTTCCTGATGTAGCTGCTGAGAGGATGGGGTCAGTTGCTGCACTTTAATTCTAGCTCTTCTTTTGCAAGGAGTAAAACAAAAAACAAGCAAAAGCAGAGGGCACATTGTTGTATCTAAGTTCCGGAAACAGGAGCGGCTCCAGTCATGCTATCTCCCTCATTAACTTGTGATGATAATATACACACAAGGCACTAATTCTTTCTTTTTAAAAAATAAGATGGTGGCTAATTTGATTTGAATGCCTCAGCCTGTGTGCACGCTTCGTGATTTTTAATCCAATTAGTG
Source organism: Mesocricetus auratus (assembly GCF_017639785.1). Lineage (NCBI taxonomy): Eukaryota > Metazoa > Chordata > Mammalia > Rodentia > Cricetidae > Mesocricetus > Mesocricetus auratus. Next base: position 69,562,334 of record NW_024429182.1, read on the forward strand.
TTGGAGATAGTTCTGACTCTAAGAGTATCTGGTTTCTGCTTATGATATAAGGTCCATGCCCCAGTGATTCATGTTTCAAGAAGAGAAAAGTTGGGGCCTACCATCAATAGAAAGGGCCTGTGTATATGGTTCTGCTATTAAACTCAGTGGCAGAGAGTGGAGGCCTTGCCTTTAGCTCGGATTTCTGAACCCAGCAGAAAACCCACAGAACAACTTTGAGTTGAATATTTGCCATATAGATTACCATTGTGTTTCACTGGGCTCTCAATACACCCTGCTTGAAGGTAAACAAAGGCTGCCATCATGACCACTCTTCTGAGGAACATTCTAGAACTCTCAGTGCAGAGCCTGGGGGCAGACTCTTGGTTTGAGCTGAATGATTCAGCTATAAGACCTTCAGTGCCTTACTGCATCCTGGTGAGTCTCCTGCTAGATGACAAGGTCAAGGCTGAGCCATTCTCCCAGTCAGTCACATTTCCACAAAGAAATCAGTTTCCAGATCCAATAGTAAACTCTGCTTCTGTTGGTGCCACATCAGCTTAATATGCTAAACTTCTAAAGAGAGTGTGTGACAGAATTCACACTCAAGTGCAATGTCGATGCTTAATTATTCTAATCAATTAAAATTTTCATCAATCTCAAGGTTTCAAGAAACTACCTTGACCAGTGACAATAAAAAATTACATCATTTTAGACACCATGCACAATGTACCCTATTGCCCCTCAATAAAACAGTGTATGAGTTGACATTTGTGACGGGGAAGTGAAAGGAAAACATAAATAAACTGTACTTTGTCACCCCTATCTCCTAAAAAATGTGCTTTCTGTGTCATGATCCTGTACCTATGATAGAGAAGAGAAGTTGTCTATCTAAGCTTTGAGAAGGTGACTAAATAGCCCTGATGAGTTTCACAAGATGGAGTTTAATATTTCTGCAGCTAAGGTTCTTGGGTGACCAGGAAAAGGAGGAAGGTATGTCTTTTACATTTTCAGCTGGAAAATTTTCCTATGCTCCCATTCCCCACATGCCCCCTATCATGACTCTGGCTTTGTACATTCAGTTTATTGTGAAATACACACGAGAACAACCTAATACTGAGTAAAAAAAATCAAAACCCAAACACGATTCCATCCACAGAGCACCATTGTGAACAGTATGAAAACATACCACTGTCAAGAATGTTGAAAATGTGGAGACAGGAAGTGGCCTTGAAAAAACATTTTTGAAGGGTCAAAAAAAAAAAATCAAAAGTGTGTTGAACTTTGATTCAGAGCTCATGGAACATGGGGTAGAGACAAGATCAGTTCTTGGCATGTGTAGGAGAGGGATTAGGTAATGAGTATGTGGTTTGTGAATGGAGTTGATGTGTTTGGAATGGCTGCTGGACAGAAGGAAGTTCTTGGGTCCACTTTCCCGGTGAGCTTATGCCTAGTGTTGTAGAACAAGAGAGAAGAATTTTGTAATCCACCATAACCTGGTGTGTTTTCACAGCCTGATGTGATGGGCACAAGTTCATTTCACCATCGCTGTGAACGCACATGCCACAGGTACCTCGTTGAAGTTCTTTCTGAAGATGTAGATAGTTCTGTACCCCATGGCTATTTATTACCTATGCTTTTGCTAACAATCTGTAGCAGTAGGTGAGAAAGAGAGGAAGAGGGCTTGGATGTAGTAGTTTGAATGAGAATGACCCCTACTGACTTTGGAATGCTTAGTCCTCTGTTGGTGATGCTGTTTGGGGAAGTTTAAGGGGTGTGGCTTGTTGAAGTCTGTCACTGGAAGCAGGTTTTGAGAGTTAAAGACTACACATCATTGTCAGTTGACTCTCTTTTTGTGCCTGTGGTTAAATGTGTGAGCTCAGTTTCCCACTCTGGCTTCTTCCAGGCCTGCTGCTAGCTGCCATGCTCCCCCACTGTGATAGATGCTTATGCCTCTAAAACCATAGCTTAATATGCTCTGTCTTCTGCATCTTGTCTTAGTTGTGGTGTTTTATCGCAGCAACAGAAAAGGAGAAATAAAAGCCCTAGTAATCCCAGTGATCTTCTCTTCCTCACCAACAAAGGGATGAAGCTGGAACAGAACAGCTCAAAACATCACAACCACTCCCTCTGCCCAGACCTAGTACAGGCTGATGAAGCTGATGCCTGTTCAATACTCTAACATGTTAGTATGTTTATATCGATAAATTTTATACCTTAATTGCTTTTTAGTGGGATAAAGAAAACACATATTTCCAGAAAAAATATTTGTAGTGGATTGAAAATAGAAACAGCCAATAAATACCCTGATTGCATTCAAATTCTTAAGTAAGTTTGAAAGATGAGAAAAATCATGATTTCATTACCAACATATGATCCTCACCACTAATATATCCTTTCCATGGGTGTGAACTCTATCTTACCCAAATAGTCCAGGCTTGTGAATGGCAAAGTGCACCAGAAAAGCCAACCACATATCAAGCCAGCAACAATCAAGCCAGGGCAATATGATCTGGATTCTTGCTCTAACACCCCACTAAGGCAAGGTTGTTCAGGCATCTCATTTTAGAATTCAGACATTCCCAGGTTCTCCATCCAACCCTCCAGGCCATTGGAAGGAATGGGCATAGGAAGAGCATTTCCCTTCATTGTACCTCTTGGGGTGTCTGATAGTTTCCATTAGCAATAGATGTCCTTTGTTCTTTCCTTTCTTCTTTTCCCATAGTCTAGATAATACCAAGTACAGCATGGCTTCCCTTCTTTCCAGGCCTCCCTGGGGAAAACTTAGAGAAAATAGTAAGACTTTAAAACTAGTTACACTATAGCCTGACATAGGATCCCTAGGATACAGTCCCTCCCCACAAAAAGGCAACTTCTCTGAATGGTCACCAAGGCCCCATCCAACTCTAACAATAAACACCTCTGATTCATTGTCCATAAGTCCTTGTTCAGCAAGTTTCTCAAAAATTATCTTCCTCTTTCTACAATGAGAACCTACTAGAAATATTTTTTATACAGTTGGTAAACTTGGTATCATGCAAGTCTGTAAGTCTAGAGCAGTCTTTATTATATTTCTTCCTCTCAATAATTAAAATTGTTAGAGATAATTCTCTTTTAAAATTAACTATGGAACTAGTTCAGAGTTAATTAAGAGAGAAGCATATCAGCACTAAGTACTTGCTGATTTCAAGATGACTGGGGTTTTAAATATTTAGCTTGTAAATATTGGAACTCAGACAAACATCACTTTATGAACAAGGAAGTCTGAGATTAAAATCCAAGAACCGCCAACTGTGGATTGTGCAACCTTATGAGTCTGTAGTCATTGTATGAGGAAATATATTTCAGCTGCAACACAGGCCCTGAGCGATGGAAGCCTTCCAAAGATAGTCCTCCATTATGCTCCCTGTCCTCTTTGCTCTTCCAAACCTTCTACATGTCTTTGAAGAGGCCATCCTGCATCTGCATATGCTCTGGTACTCACTCAAGTGCATCGATATGGGTGTGTCAGCAATGAATATATAGAAGTCTCAGATTTACTATAACTGTGTACCCTCCTGTGCACTTTCAATGAGTTGCTAACTCAGCTCCAAGAGCAACCTTCATCATCTGCTCAGAGAAAATGCAGAGAGCCCTTTAATCATCTTCCTGTGCCAGCTAACATTTCAAGCTTTGCCAGAAGAGACCTTGGTGGGACCATTTCAGGAAGAAGGGTTTTTTTCCCCTTTCAGTTATGTTGCTTTGCTTATTTATCTTTTGTACCTAGCATCTGGCTTCTATGATACTCTGACTTTCCAAGAACCTAGCGCCTACAGTATACATAGTCAACAGCTAGTTGACTACAACTTCCTTAGATCTATCTAAATACTGTAGATCAACCCAAGGCCTCACATATGCATTTGTTATGACCCCTGCCCCATCATGTAATATTGTAAGTGGTGTCTTAGTCATAGACTTACCACTCTATGAACAGATTTCCCTGGCAGATATCCAGCAGACCCCTCAGGAATGGTAAGACAGCCACCTTTCTACCATCTAGTGATCAATGGCCATGGCCTCCACATACGGGTCCCAGTCATCAGGCTAGAATGGAAGTGCTCCCCTTGGGCTCACACATGTGCCATTATAGATCTCTGCTCCCTATATCTGCTTTCCCTATAGAATTCTGTTTGCTTGTTTGTCTACTAACAGGCACCAGTCAATTGCTCAGAACCCCAATCATACCTTATAGTTAATAATCTTTATATTAAACTTTTCTTTTTCAAACTACTGTAATGTTTCCATTTCTTTCTCTTGATTAGACCCTAATACATACCCCAAAGGGAAATTATGTGCATATATAGAATTTCATATATGAAAATTGTGTGTGTGCATGAGAGAGAGAGAGACAGAGACAGAGACAGAGACAGAGACAGAGACAGAGAGACAGAGAGAGAGGTGCATGCATTAGAGTTGTGTAGTTAGTTTAGATGTAAGATTTCTTTTTTATATTAGGGCACACTGTTTTTTTTAAAGCTGTCAGCAAAATTCCACAACTAGATTTCTCCCCTTGTATTCACAGGGGTGGGGAACATGATCAAGTATTTATATATGTGTTTGAAGCTGTCATCATGAATCCCATTACTGTGTACAATGAATGGCAATCAAAAAGAGCACCAAGGAATGTGTGTTCATAAAATCTAGTGTGTTGGTGCTGAGTGAAAGATGCACTACATGCTATGTTGTCTCTTGAAATAAATTCATAAAAATGAAGCAGTCTTGTATTTGTTTCCTAGTTTTGGAAACGAGAAACTCAAGGTATCAGGTTTGGTTCCTCCAAAGTCTCACTCCTGGGCCTGCTGGTGCCCTCGTGTGGTCCTCTCTGTGTACACACATCCTTGATATCTTTCTGTGTATGTTTGCGTGCACCTGTGTGCATGTTAGTGTGTGTACATATGTGCACATGGGAAGTGTGTGTTCATGCCACAATTCCTTTATATATGTCCAGAGTCTCTCTTTCTGTCTTTATAGAAAGTCAGATGGGAAGGAGACCCACAGCAATGACATCATTTTACCTTAATCCCTTCTCTTAAAGCCTTGTCTCCAAACACAGTCACATTCTGAGGTACTGGGGTTAGAGCTTCAGTGGGCAGTGACTGTGCAATGGACACAACGCAGCCCATAGCTCATTGGCTCTCGTTTTCTGACTTTGATATTAAATATACAGAAGACAGAAGTAATTCTGTGCAACCATCAGACTTGGCTTCAGAAGATCCCATTTGGACCCCAGTTCCCGCTACTCACCAAGCAGGCAAATTGGTTCACCTTATGCCTCTCAGTTTCCTCATCAGGACAAGCGGAGAAATGGGAAATGGAGGAGTCAATGAGCATGTGCAAGTGAGAGTATTTTAGAACCTGCTGGGGACTTCACAAAATGAAGTTGGTAAGTGTGTGAAATCACACATTTCTTACTTGTTACTTATTAAAAGCCCAGCTGCCAGCCTATTAAATAAGTGCTAAGTATAAATGATTCATATGGCCAAATTAAAAAAAAAGTCTCTTGGGTTTATTGGCTGCAGGGGAACTTTCTGCAGCTTCACAACTGTCTCTGCCCATGCCCCAGGCAATACTGAACAAACTCAAGAATTGTACTAATCCTGAGCTCTCCTTTGACTCCTCGTTCTCGGCGAAAGTGATAGGTTTCCAACCTTAGGAACTCACTAACTGACCTCAACCTATATTGTAGAAGAGGTAGAAGCTATAAAGTCCTGAGAACAGCAGCCAGTATCTTCAAAGTAGTTACTATATTCTCTCGAGGCAGGAAAGAATTGATACCCTGCTTGGTGCTAATATTGTCTAGTTGTTCAATTCATGTAGTTGTTTTACAGACAGAAGCCCAGGGCTCTGGGTGTCTTTGTCGTGTTCAGGTCTTGAAGGAAATGGAAACTCTCATTTATTGAGCAACTTTACAATGCAAAGAACAACGTGCATGTTGGGTTTCATCCCGTCCACATCCCTCAGTATCATTATTCGACCCATTACTGAACTCAGTAATAAACTACTTGCCTAGCATGTGTAAGACCCTGGGTTCCTTCTCCAGTGCCACAAACTAATGACAAAAACAATGGACATGAGCTACTTCTCATCTGTTGTATCTGATACAAAAGTTAGAAAGTCTGGTTATCTAGAAGGGTGATCTCCTTTATTAGACACACATGTGAGCACAGCTTGCTTACTGATTAAGTCAGTCACACAGCAAGGGAAGACAAGAGGAGATTGCTAAGGCAACAGAAGGACAGTCTTTTCATCATGACCTGTCCACAATGCAATGTACTCCCATCCTGATATGGCTCCATGTGATGACTGATGATTCTTCAGATATCACCATAGTTCCTTCACTGAAACCAAGGCTTTGCCAAATTTGGGGAAAGGAGAGAGAAGCCTATATGTACAGGCCATGGAGGGAAGACAAATTGGCCATTTTTATGAGATATAGTGGAAAACTCTATGCCTGGAGTATGATGAACTTGAGAATTGCAAATTCAACAGGTCCTGGAGGGCTGTTCTCCATTATAAAAGGATTCTGGCAATCTATACAAAATTAAGGAAGGGAAGTGAGATGCAGGGCACGACTCAACCATGTTCCCAGAGTCACCTTTCTCAGCATCATCTGTGCAGAAGGAGAATTGTTCCTTTCTGAGTATGGCGTGAGGCGTTTGCAGTATCCATCTTAATATTTGTATTTTAAAATCAAGGTACTTTGTTGGAATTATTATGCAGTTTTCATAGAATTCTCACCAATAAAGCCATAATCCATTACTAATACTTATATTCCAGAATGAAACATTCATCTGTCCTTCATACTAGGTGCCAAGTCTGGAATGAAGGATGAAGGAAAGAGATTCTTGTCTTGAGAAAATTTCAGTGATGTTGGCCAGCATCACTGTTCCAGATGGCCCATGTTTAAAGTTGAGGCACTATATCATCTTCAGGCTTTAGCAATTCTGTGCTTTAGCATTTGTTATTATTATAATCTAACCTTCCTTACTCTATCTTATATTGTACCATAACTACCATGTGATATTTTCATATCACAGCCAAACTTTTTTCTGTAATACCTAACTGAGTCTATGCAGTAGGTTTTTTTTCTGTCTCCTACTTGGTCTTGAGAGTTCATTGTCTTTTACTCTGATGACATTTCTAAGGCTGTTTATAAAATCTAACATTAACTATAAATATCTCAAGGATCACTTCAAAAAGTTTTTTAATAGAATAAAGGAAGGAAAGAAGGAAGGAAGGAAGGAAGGAAGGAAGGAAGGAAGGAAGGAAGGGTGTTCATTAAATAGTTCCAGGAGTGGGGTTGACGGGATCACCATAGAACAGATTTCTTACCTGTTGGTAGGAACTATAATTAGGAAGTGATCAGCTTCTTTAAAGTAAAACTATATTTAGATTTGGAGATAGTCCAGGTATTTCAAGGATTTTGAAAATTCTTAGTATATGATATATATATATATATATATATATATATATATATATATATATATATATCCCTGTTTTTAAGTAGACCACTTAGCCTTCTATCCCCATTTGTTGTATTTGGCTCCAGAAGGGAAAAATTAAAGTTTTGTGTTTGTCAGCAGTGAGGCTGAGATGTCTATGACCTGAGTTTAAATATCCAGGAATCATCCAGTGGTTTGCTTTATTGTTCATAAACTCAGCAGATACAAACCACCTGAGTAGTTCCAGATGTTAAGTCAACAAAGCTTTATTTCACAGACCTACATGTAAAAAGTAAATTTATAGGCCCAAGAAAATTCTGGTAGGATTGTGTTGTTTAAGGATAAAAAGACACTTTCATTCTCAAAAATGGATTAAACTCGGGATCTATAGCCTTCCAGATGAAAGGGTTTGGTAGCACTACTTTCCTTTGGCTATCTGAAGTTTTATACTATACCCTTCTCCTCTCTTGCTGCTTTGTGAAGCAAACTTTCTAGCGTTTGGCAAGCCAGCTCCAAAGAACTACAGTTTTAAACTAGGGAGGTTCTCCTAAATTTTAGCAAAACAACTTTAGGGTAATGTGGTAAAGAAAAGTTTCTCCATGTTGACTTTAACATTGAAGAACAAATGAATGTGGCTTGCAGTTTGTAAAGTCTATACCCACTCACTGGTATTTTGGCAATGAACTCCAACATTATTGTAGGCACCTTAGCTTGTGATTTGGCTACCACAGGTAATATTATATGGTAGTGAGTAACATGACTTGCACAGGCCCAGAGCCAGGAAGTTGGAATTTGTTGCCATAAATCTTAAGACTGCTGAAGGTGTCTTATGTTCAAGTTTATCAGGCACAGCCAAAAAGTGAAAGTTCTAATATCCAGGATGCCTACATGGCTATAATACATAGCCTTACTGAGTGGCAAAGAATTTTTATGGCTGCTGGCTAGAATCCAAACAAAAATTCAACAGTCTCTCCACAAGATACTTTACTGAAGTAACCTAAGTTATTCAAGTAAGGCTGACTCATAAATCTGGCGTTGGAAGGAAGACATTGTTCTATGTCCTAAATACTCTATTGCAGTGGGCGAGATCTGGTAGCACCTGTGCTATTTGCACGTGATTTTGCCCTGCTGTCTATTGATGAGTAGTCCCGATGACCAAATCAGCCTACAACCCCCCCAGTAGCTAAAATTTTCGTCACTGAGAAGTGAATACATGTTCAGCATGGTGGTAAACGGGCTCGCAACATCATCTTGTTTAAGTCTCCAGGATAACACAAAGGAGGCCCTCTTGACAAATGAGGACGCAGAAGCACAGAGCATGCAAGCAGATTACCCACAGGAACAGAGGCTCACTCTGCCCATTCCCCAGAGTCCACCTCCTGGTCTTCAAACTCAAAGACTCTTTGAAAACACAGAAATTTATTTTCAGTCTTGAGCATTTTGTAATATTGAGGCTATACGAAACAGAATATACAAAAAGAATAATGGAAGAAATCTCACATAGCTTGCCTTTGATCCTAAAACAAAACAAAAACAAGTGACCAATGGAGTTAAGCCCATCTTGTTCACCTTCCTCACTTGCCTTCTGCGGTCTCCTTCACACCAGAAATAACATAACTTGTGTTAGACACGCCTCATTCCCATACATTGTTCTGTTCCGTTACTACCTCAGGGTGTATGTGTGTTTCCTGACTCTTTTTATTATAATTTTTATTAATTTTGTTGTTTGGTAATGTTATACATTCTGAGTATTCTTTCCCCCAACCCTCATTTTTCCTTTTCTCCTTTTTCTAATTGGAAAAGGAAAAGAAAAAAAAGAAACATTCCCCAGACTCCACATAAGTACCCCTGTCAATCAATAGCCAAAGCTTCATTGCCTGTTGCCTACTCCTGAGGGGAAGCTCCAAATATAAACGTTTCCTTTAAGTCCTTCAATCGTAACTGCTGTCCCTAGTCTGTATCTGTCCTGGCAGAGTTCCACTCAGCTGGTAGACACCATCCAGATATCATCTATGGACTACAAATGCTCCAAAGGTGATCTACACCATGCCAGCCTCAGGTAGTCCTACAAAACCGGAAAGCCCTGGACTTGCTGAAAACTGATGTACATCAGTCCAGCCCATGTGATTGCTCCCTGACTGTTCATCTGAGTCAGCTAACAGATGCTTCTGATGAGTGCCCCATTGCCCCAATCTCCTCCTGGCCTTTGACTATTATTCCAGCCTTCCTGTGCCCTGACAATGGCATCCTAATTTCAGCAGGAAGTAGTTACAGAGAAAAGTACATTTTCCCTTATCCTTCACAAAGGGCTGGAATATTAGGTCCAAGGAAAACTCCTGACAAGTGAGAACAAAATGGCTACCTATAGTATCTATCAGCCTATCAACATTACAGGACCTTAATTTTTTTCTACTCTAACCAAACGGGTATAATTTATAAACAGACCATGCATCATTCAATGCATTACAAATGCATTGTTTCCCACAGATAAATACCAGAATGCTAAGACCCTATCAAGGATTTGACAAGGACACATAAGACAATGGAGGAAAGATGAACCAGCCTGCCTCAATCTTAGGCTTGAAAGCTATCTTAAAGATAAACGAGGCTCAATCCTGTTTATACTTAAATCTGTTTCTCAAGGTTTGGGCTACGTCCCACCTGTAACCATAACTATAAATGATTCTATACTATCTGTTTCAGGAAATGGCAACTATGTCTTTGTCTCAAAAAGCTGTTTATAATCATCTTGTAGCCCTACTTTTGTTCCAAAGCTGTGACCACCTGTTGTTATGACTACCTTGTTATGCCCACCTTGTGACCATGTCTTTTTCAGGAGGTCGTTAGTACTAACTTGTTATGCTTATATTTTCGGTCCTATAACCCCACCTGTTTCCCCACATTTGGAAGACACCTACCCCTGAGCTATAAAAACCTTGTTGCTGACCTCTCAAACTCCCCCCCGCCCCCGCTTAGGGGGAGGCATCCCATGAATACATGTAAAAAAAGCTTGCTTAAAAAAAAGAAAAACAACTTTCATACAATATATTTTGATCATCTTTCCCCTTCCCCAATTCCTCCTAGATCTTCTCCACCTTCCTACACACATAACTTTATGTTCTCTCTCTCTGTCTCCAAAAGAAAAAATATATACACAAAGCCCCATAAAACCAAAGACAGACAAGACAAAAAATGTCCAAGTAAAGCAAAACAATACAAAAAACTACACAAATACCATGAGTTTGCTTTGCTTTGGCCAACTACTCCTGGGCATGAGGCCTGCCCCAAGGTGTGGTTTAATATATCCAGTAAGACTCCATTGGAGAAAGATGATTTTTTCCTTTGCCAGTGGGTATCATTTGCAGGTAGCCCTTGATTAGCAAGAGGAGCACATGCCTACTTCCTCCTCTCTGTGCTGGGACCCCATCGGTATGAAGCCATGCAGGACTTGTGTATGCTACTAGTCTCTGTGAGTTCAAACATGCATCAGTCCTGTTGTGTCTAGAAGACACGGCTTCCTTGGAGTCATCCATCACCTCTAAGTCTTTTTTTGTCCTCTTCCACACAGATCCCTGAGCCCCAGGGAAAGTGATTTAATGAAGATACACCATTAACTCTGTCACTGTCTGCACGTTGTTTAATTGTGGGACTCTATATTAGTCTGAAACTTCTATGACGTGAGCTGAGCAAGGCACTGACCTGTGGGTATAGTAGTATCTCGTTGGGAGTCATTTTATTGCTGTACTCTTTTAGCAGAACAATAGTATTTTGTTTCCCTCTAGTCCCATGGCTTATCTAGTCTCAGGTTCTTGGCCACTTTAACTGTTGGGTATGAGTTCCATCTGATGGTGTGGGCCCTAAATCCAAACAGAAAGCAGATGGTTATTCCATAACATTTATGCCAGTATTGCACCACCAGTATATCTTCAGGCCAGTCACTGTTGTAGGTTACGGGGATTATAGCAGATATTTCTCCTCTAGTAGTATGCAAGGTAACTTCCAATATCATGAGTGCTAGTCAGTAGGGGCAAAGCTTCTAGTTAGGCACCAGCTCGACTTCTCCATTTCTGAAGACATAAGTGAATAAGTATTGTCTACCACCAGGGCTGTACCATCAGGTCATGGAGAGAAACTAACGGCTTGTGTTGTTTGAGGATTTCCATGGGGCTCCTTTGGCCAATGACTCAACAAGATGTAACTCATTCCTGGTACTGAAAGTTTTACTTGGTGGTATAAGATATCAAGTTGGTGTATTCCCTCCCCTATCATTTGGTGACTCCATTTAGATTATAAATATATACATATTTATAATATATATATATATATTAGGAAGCTTTGTCTTAGTTAAGGTTCCCATTGCTGTGAAGAGACACCATGACCATGGCAACTTTTTTTCAGTTTTTTTATTTAAATTAGAAACAAGCTTGTTTTACCTGACAATCCCAGTTCCCTCTCCCTCCCTTCCTCCCCTACTCCCACACCGACTCCCTTTCTGCTCCCCAGGGAGAGTGAGGCCTTCCATGGGGGATCTTCAAAGTCTGTCATATCATTTGGAGCAGGGCCAAAGCCCTCCCCTGTGTGTCCAGGCTGAGAGAGTATCCCTCTCATTGGAGTGGGCTCCCAATGTCCATTTATATACTAGGGATTAATACTGATCTACTGCCAGAGGTCCCATAGATTGCCATGGCAACTCTTATAAAGGAAAAACATTTAATTGAGTTAGCTTACATTTTCAGAGGCTTAGTCCATTATCATTTGGTGTGACATGATAGCATGCAGGCATAAATGGAGCTGGAACTGACAGTCCTACATTTAATATACAGGCAACATGAAATGGTCTATCTCACTGGGCATGGCTTGAGTATATGTGAGACCTCAAAACCTGCTTCCACATTGACACACTTCTTCCAACAAGGCCACACCTACTAATAGCACCACTCACTCTGGAGGTCAATCTCTTTTGAACCACTACTTTAGAGTCCCTGGCCCCCAAAGGCTTATAACCATATTGTAATACAAAAATGTATCAGTCCAAGTTCAAAATTCCCCATAGTCTATAATAATTTCAAACTTTATTTAAAAGTCTAAAGTTTGCTAAGTGGTGGTGGCACATACCTATAATCCCAGCACTTGGGAGGCAGAGACAGGTGGATCTCTGTGAGTTCAAGGCCAGCCTGATCTACAAAGTCAGTTCTAGGACAACCAGGGCTGTTACACAGAGAAACCCTGTCTCAAAAATAAAAAATAAAAAAGTCTAACGTTCAGTCTCTACTGAGATTCATGCATTACCTTTACCATTCCAGAACATAGGGAAGGGAGCATAGTAAGGAAATACTAGACCAAAGCAAGGCTGAAAACCAGCTGGGCAAACCCCAAACTCTGCATCTCCATGTCTGATGTTGAAATGCTCCTCAGATCTCCAGCTCCTTTCAGCTTTGTTGACTGCTTCACACTTCTTTATCTCAGTCTGGTTCCACTCCCTGGTGGCAGCTCTCCTCAGCAGGTATCCCATGACTCTGGCATCTCCAACATCTTGGGATCTCCAAGGCAATCCAGGCTTCTCCTTCACAGCTTCACACAATGGCCTCTTTGGGACATTCAGGGACACCCTTGACACATACTTGGGTCCAGCAGCTTTCCTTAGGTGTGGAGGCAAGTTTCATAACCCCTTTCTTCTATCCTTAACTCCAGAACTTCCATGTGGCCAAAGCTGCCAAGTTTTGCTGCTTCGTGGGACTGGAACATGGCCCCTTCATTCAATTACATCTTTATCAATTTTGTTTTCCACCGTTTCCTTTACTGCCTAAACTTTGACGCTACTGTAACTTGCTCTGTAGAGCATGGTGGCCTCAAACGCAGAGATCTGCCATCTTCTGCCTTCCAAGTGCTGGGATTAAAAGCATGCACCACCACACTTGGTTCTAAATTTTCCTTAATTTGTTTTCACAATCCTGAGGTCACCACTCCCTGTATTCAATTTCTTAATCTGTTTATCTCCTTGAAAAGAATTTAGCTCCATTCCACTTTCTGGTACTCCTTTTCTTCTCAAATATTTTTCCTTGCTTAGCTTTCTCCTTTTTATTACATATCTTCATTAATACTAGTAACCACACAACAAAGTCAATACTAGATTGTTTTGATATTTTATTGGCCTCAGTAATTAATACAAAACTCTTCACTTTTGCCTCAGGTAGACTTTTTGGAGAAGGACAAAAAGGAGCTACTTTCTTTGCAAAAATATCATAAGAATAATCTCTAGACCACATATTAATACTCTTTTCCTCCAAAGCCTCTTGAAACAGGCCCCCCATAATTCAAATCACCTTCAGCACCACTGTCTTCCATGCTTCTATTAGTGTGGCCTATTACACAGCACTTAAAGTGTTCAACTGCTTTCTAATCCACAGTTCCAAGGTCCATATCCTTCAAAGAAAAGCATGGTCAGTCCTATAGCAACAGTACCCAGGTCCCTGTTACCAACTTATACCTTAGGGTTTCTATTGCTGTGAAGAGATGCCATGACCATGGCAACTCTTATAAAGGAAAAACATTTAATTGGGGTGGTTTACATTTTCAGAGGTTTAGTCCATTATCATCATAATGGTGTATAGTCAGACATGGTGTTGGAGCTGAGGCAACAGGAAATGCTGTCTCACTGGGTATGGCTTGAGCATATATGAGACCTCAAAGCTGTCCTCCAAAGTGACACACTTCCTCCAATAAGACCTACTTTGAGAAGTCCACACCTCCTGATAATGCTACTCTCCTTGGGAGCCATTTTTTTTTTCAGACCACCACAAGCTTCTACAGTAGAAGGTTTCCATATGGTTTTTTAAATTGTTTTCAATTCCTTAATCCTCTATTATCTTGCCCTTCAATTCTATCAGTGCTTTCCCCAGGTTTAGGACTTGGAGTTGTTTGTAACCCATTTAGCTTGACCAGGGTCATTTTGTGACCTTTCGATTGAGAGTGTCCATGAGAACTTGGTGAAATCATCACTGGCCATGCAAATGAAGGCAATGCCCTAAGTCCCTCCTCCATCCATGCCTGACTCCTGATGGACCAATTCTTGTACAAACTCAGTGCAGGGCATCCATAGTGGCTATGAGTGCATGCATGCAATGATTATGTATTCAACCTTTGTCCTTACTGTCTGGCTCTTATCTTCTTCCTGCCCTTCTTCTACAACGTTTGCTGAGCCTCGGAAGGAATTGTATCAGGTCTTGTTTAGGGCTGACAGCATTCATCTGTCATTTGTTCTTCCTTGGCAGAGAAGATATAGAAAGAGTTTGCAAGTTACTGTGATACCAGGGACATGAAGCAATGTTAACACAAATAAACAAGAGAGTTATTACTTTTTGTCTTGATGTTAAACACTTGAACCTTTGGAAGGTTTATAGGCTGAAATGATAAAATACAAAGTGACTAGGGGCTTGGGAGATGGCTTAGTGGATAAAATGCTTTCCATGGAAATGTGAAGACCTTGGTTTGGATCTGTCCAGCATGTAGCATGCATCTATAATTCTAGTATTCCCACAGTGAGATGGAGGCAGAGATGGGAGACTCATCAGAATCTCAGCGGACAACTAGTCTGACAGCAAACAACAGGAAACTCCATTTAAAGCAAGGTAGAAGGCAAGAACCAATACCTGAAATTGTTCTGTAACCTTTATACCCAACATTATCCTGTGTCCCTGACATGTGCACTGTAACATATGCTTACATACCTATACTCATACACATACACACACACACACACACACACACACACAGAGGTGGGGGAGAGAGAGAGAGAGAGAGAGAGAGAGAGAGAGAGAGAGAGAGAGAGAGAGAGAGAGAGAGAGATTTTTTAGAGTGTGGTTGTTTGAAAGAAAATGGCCTCCAAAGGGAGTGGCACTATTAGGAGGTGTGACAATGTTGAAGGAAATGTGTCACTGTGAGGATGGACTTTGAGGTCTTCGTCTAAAGCTTCACACTCAGTGTGACAATCAATCGACTTTCAACTTCATGTTGCCTGTCTATCAAGTTGTGAGGACTCTCAGCTCCAGCACCATGCCTGCCTGCCTGCCTGCCACCATGTTCCCCACCATGATGATATTGGGCGGAGTCTCTGAAACTGTAAGCAAGCCCACCCAATGAAATGATCATGGTGTCTCTTCACAGCAATAAAAACCCTATCTAACACAGAAAGAAAGACCCAAGCCGCAGGAAACGTTGTTTTCTTCATTTGAAAAAGAGTGGAGGTTGATTAACAAAACTAGAAACTAGTTGTTGCCTGAGACTTCCTCTCCTTGCATCTGATGGTACTTGGCAATGAGGGCCATTCAGAAGCAGAAAGATCAAAGCTAGTAAGCTTTCTGTGCAAAGCAGTTCCAGAGGAATAAAGAGGAACATTTTGGTTGAAATACATTTTCCATGTCTTATCATTTAAAACTGGAGCAAAGCAGTAAAACTCAAATTGGTTTGTGGTTTAGCACAGTGCCCTCCACTGTCAGAGGAACGCACATTCCAGACTCTCAGTGGATATCTGAAACCATGGACAGTCCAGAACCTTAGACATGCTGTGGTTTTGCCTATTATTTATATGCGAATGCCTCTTCCATTGGAGCTGAGCACATACCATGCATTCTGCCCATCACTTTCACAGTTTGAGATGTGACAGCAAAATTAGGGTGAATTTCTTTCTCCTTTTCTACAACTCTGTGAATATGAGATTCCTCCCTTCTTTGATTTTTAGCAACCATGACATATGGTTCTTTCCCTTCCTTAATAAGAGCCTAGAAATTTCCCCGTTTCACACAAAGGAAGCATGCTATAACTTCTTCTCCATGAGAGTCTGTGTTGTCTGGGACTCTTAGGCTTTGGAGGCATGATTATGTACAATAAGGGTGAGTGGAATAGCAGCAGCACTGTGATACTTCATTGTGATGCTGGGAGAGGCTTTGGTAGGAAGCATGGAAATTGTGCACAAAGAGAAGAGAGACTCATCCTAGGCAAAGAAGAGCGAGAGTATGAGAGTTCAGGCCATTGTGCTGTTTTTGTAATTTTCCACTTCATGTTTTCTGACTGCATTTGATTGTGCTCTGACAGTGCAGATGAGGAGGAGCAAGTTGCAGCGTCACACCAGTGTCAACGTCCTGGTCTTCACAAATGTCAGTTTGTCTGGCTATGACATATGATGTGAGATGCCACTGGGGACAGCAGGGTAAAGGACACGCTTTACCATTTTAGGAGCTCCTATGTGAATTTCAAGTCACTTCAAAATGAGACATTGAAAACAAAAATGAGGCAAAAGAATTGTGAGAGACATCGCTTACTGTTTGGATCTTGAGTCAGGAAAATACTCTCATTATATACAAAATTTAATGGAATAAGTGTGTGTGTGTGTGTGTGTGTGTGTGTGTGTGTGTGTGTGTGTGTGGTGTATGTGCCTGTGGTGTGTGTGGGGGGGTGTATGTGTCTGTGTGTGTGCAGATACTCCCACAGGTGATCATGGAGGCCAGAGGAGAACTTTGGATGTACTGCTTTAGCACACTCTGCCTTTTTCTCTTGAGAAAGTATCTGTCACTGAACATGCATCAAGGCAGTCAGATAGCAAGTCCTAGATATCCACGGTGCTGTGGTTACAGGTGCCAGGCCTTTATTTTTTTAACAAGAACACTGGGGACCATCCCCCTCCCCCGACTCAGCTCTTTGTGCTTGCACACGAAGCATTCTTATCCACCAAGTCATCTCCCAGGCTGTGGGATGAGAATTATGGAACACTATGTAGCAGTTAGAGAATGTGCTGGAGGTTAGATTAATGCTTGCATAACCCTACTTGAGATGTTTACAACTCTCCAACTTGATAGAGCACACCAGCAATGTGCTCCCCGCCAACCCCATCATGGGCTATCCATTGGCTTCCCAGTGTGCCACCCCAGGTATTTTGAATAGACAATATATTGATGGGGCTGTCCTGCACACGGTAGGGTGGTTAGTGACTACATTTTCTCTTACTGAGTGACAATAGCACCCTGCCCTCCAGTTGTGACAGAAAAACACAAAACATCTCCCAACATGGTGGAGTGTCCCTTGGTTGAAATTCTCTGCTACATCTAGGAAACAAATCTTAGTCTCTGTTTCTCAAAGACAATGAAAGCTTGGAGTCTCTGCAGGCGGTTACGGTGGCAAATCCCTGGCCCTCATCATTTTGTTGGCCCAAGCACAAATGCCTTAAAGGATTCTGGACTTGTTAAGGTGTACAATTTCAGCCATTATTGAGTGTCTTAGACATATGCAGTGGTCTTGAAATAGAAATATTTCCTACTCTTGAAAAAAAGCAGGAGTTGAAACGTACTTCAGTTGGAGAATTATATACAAAATCCCCAAGAACACAATGTGCACAGCGCTGGTCTCACTGAGCACCAGATAAAGTTATAATTTCACACACCCAGGTAATTCGTCACATTAAAACATTCATAGGTTTTAGTTTATTTAAACCTCAGGGGTGAACACAGCACATTTCTAAATATTATGGGTTTTGACGAACCACTGACTGCTGGTGCGCTACAGAAATGCTAAAAATCATCAGGGTTTAAACTCCAAGTTCTTGGGAGCATGTGTTATGTGGTGAGTCAGCTTGGTATCCCTGTAACTGGCTGAAGGTCCCTCATCTGCACAGGATTTCAGCTCTCAAACTTGCTGGAGAAAAATGACCAGCAGATTAGAGTGTGGCTGCCCCAGCCTCAACTAAAGAAGAGAACAAAGAATCCATCTTTAAAGGAATTCAAAACCGCAGCGGCCCTGTCTTTTACCACATGAATTATCTGACTTATTGAGGCTGGCTCCAGTGTCAAGCTGACTACGTTGCCTTAATGTATTTATTTAACCCAGACTGCTGCAGAGAAGGCAAGCCCACCTCAGCACGTGAAGGGCTATGACAAAGAGAACATTCAAGCTGATCCCCGAGCAGCAAACCATCAGGAAATCGGGGAAGCCGATGGCGGCTGCGTGGCAAACTGCTGCTCCCTGGACCAACCAGGGTGGCAGGTCTGAGGAGAGCCCTGATGGCAGGCAGACCCCGCAAGTGTGAGCCTTCAGCAGCTTCACATTCCCACATTAAGGCTGAGTGTGCAGAGACACGGCTTCTGCATAAAAGAATCCAGAAGCCAATTATCCACACTATGAATCCTTGTAGCCGTCTAGTCCAGTCTGCTTGCAGGTCCCAGATGAAGGCCAATCTCACACCACATAAGAAGGGTCCACTTGTGTCTTTGTCAGTTGTACCAAGTCCTCTAATTATGATGACTCTACAGGTGACACAGCCACCGAGCAGGATATGGATTAGAGTAATCATAGATAATGGGACACAGTTTGCTTTTTGTCACGGTTAGTAGATTTGGCACTTAAAAAGCAGGTCAATGACTTTGGGTGAACACAGGAGCCAGTCTACCATGTGAGATAAGTCTTTTCCTCAAATCCAACTGAGATGCCCCCTCCCAAATTCATTCTTTTGATTAGGAGTCTTTCCAATGCACAAGACATGATGCTGCAGACTTAGTGATATAGTAGTGAGCCTTCCAATGCAAATGTCAGGGATAAATATTTTTTAAAACTACATCTACATACCAGGCACTGGGTCCTTTTCTGCATTACCCATTCAGTCTTCAAAAATGTAGCTAAGACCATCCCCACATTATAGAGGAAGAAATTGAGCCTCTACGTCACAGAGGCCATCAGGTGAAATGTGAACCTAGGTAGTTAGGAGTAGCATCCACATTCATGGACACCACTGAATGTAGCAAACATGATTGGACCAGGCTGCTCC
Organism: Mesocricetus auratus; assembly: GCF_017639785.1. Taxonomy (NCBI): domain Eukaryota; kingdom Metazoa; phylum Chordata; class Mammalia; order Rodentia; family Cricetidae; genus Mesocricetus; species Mesocricetus auratus. Next base: position 69,581,603 of record NW_024429182.1, read on the forward strand.
TATGGTCATAAAGGCAGAGAGGGACCTGAGGACTCTTTTGGGCGCAGTGGTGACCATTGAGTACTAGAAGAATTTCAGGGTACAAGGTATATATACAAGGGGTAGTTTTGTCCTACCTGGCTTCCATCTGAACCAGTCTTAGCTTGCCCATCTCTACCTCTCTTTATATGGTTGTCCCATTTGCTAAGCATCAGCTGAATACATACCCGGTGGCAGGGGAGCCTCTTCATGGATCTTTTATCTGCAGTCTCCTGCTTCTTTCGGGGGCCTGAAGCACTTGGCACCCCAGCAACACACACATCACTGTCTCTATATCTCTTTCCACATGACCTTGAGTTTGACTTCGGTCATGTGATAATCTCTTCAGCTAAAAGGATAGGAGCACAGGAGACACATGTATACTGAGGTCTGAAAGAGCATTTCCATACTTATGCTTCCTCTACAAAAACTCTGTTGGATCACAAGAACATTCCAAGGTAATATGCTGAAGGCCGACAGACCTTAAGGGCAGAACAAATATGCCCCATTGGCTCCTACAATGGCCAGGTGACCTTCCCACCAAGATCAGATAGCTCACCCAAACCTAGACTGGATCACCAACCTGCAGACCCTCGAGGTTGAGCAATGTTCCTAAGCCCCTGCAGTTTGATAAATGCTTTTACTGATTATGTTTCTTTCTTGCTTGATTTCCAAGAAGTTTAAGGGCAAAATTATGGACTGAAATAAGCAAACTTGTTTTGAACTTGAAGAAATCCTTGTTTGTTAACTTTTCTTTCTTTCTTGTGTCCAGTTTTCTTGGTGTGGAAATTTTCTGGATCTCTCGCTTAAATCTGTATTTATTAAATAGTCTTAATTTCACATCAGGATGAATAGTGACAATAAAGTTCAATTAATAAAATGAAGCATGTCTTTCACATCAAGAGAACAGCAGAAGTTCAGGCTGATCCCAGAACTTGCAGTGGCTGTGCCTTTGCCATCCTGAGGCAGTGACCATGCCTTTGTCATCCTGAGAATGGTTATTTTTATGTTAAACTGATTGTTGGAAAATAAGATATCCTGATAGAAGGAATGAACATGAAATTACAGTGAGATTAGCTATGACCCACAAGGTTATCCATCAATCATGGTAAATAGGGGAAGCCTACCATGCACTGGCATAGCCCAGCAAATTACATAACTGCCATAGGGGGGAAAATGGCCCACGTCTCTTAAAATGTGTCCCTCAGCCAGCATTTTCAAGTTTACCTAATTCCACGTGTTAAAATGAATGCCTTTAGAGACTGAGGAGATAGATCAGCTGGGAAAAGGCATGGTGCACAAGCATGAGGACCTATGTTCAATCCCTGGCACCCACATGAAGACCAAAAATGGCAATGCATGCCTGTAATCCCAGCACTAGGGAAGGCTGAGATAGGAGGAGCCCTGGGGCTTTCTGCATAACCAGTCCCCAAATCAGTGAACTTCAGGTCCAGTGAGAGATCCTGTCCCCCAAAATAAGATGGGAAACTGTCGAGAAAGTTATCTGACATCCACCACTGGGCTACACACACACACACACACACACACACACACACACACACACACACACACACAAGGATTAATTTCAAGGATAAATTTCAAAAGTGAAATGGAGTTATTTAACATTTCACTTCTGGAAATTTATAGCTACACTATAGATGTACCAAACGATATGTGTATAAAGTTATTTACTGCAGTCTTGTTGGCAATGAAACAAACATTTGGAAACAGGCTAAATTGAGCCTCAGCAGGGGACCAGATAAGCCATGGAGCAATACTTGTAATGGCCATTTAAAATCAGGAACAGTTTCCATGCACCAGCAGGAAAGGTCTTTAGGGTGTAGCATTAAGTAAGTGAACAAAGAAAGCATACAGCAATGTGTAAAATGTAGCACCTTCTGGAGGGGGCAGTGGGCTGGAGACACACATGCATTCTTGGGTGTGAACAGAAAACCTCTGGAAGTAGACTCAAGAAAGCTGGGAATAGTTGCTCAATCCAGAGATGAAAGTCAGGGATGATACACTTTTCATTTTAAACTCTTTTGTGATTTTTAAACTCTGTGCTATCTCTGTGTGAAACCTAGTTTAAAATGAGAAAAAAAGTAAATGAGCTCTTACTGGCTTATTGCATCTAAAAACTGATCACAGTTGTTTCTAAATGTGGAGGAAGAAATTGAATCAGACTCCTTTAGCAACCCTCTGTATTAAGGTACTTGTACCATTTATTAAATTACAGTTTGATGATGTGGTAGGACTCATCAATACCCATATAGCACGGCTGTGGCTTAAGAAACGTGGCTTTGGATAACGACCCCATCATGCCATTAGACACCACATCAATCTGCTACAATCAACATTTACTGAGGGCATTCTATCAGACAGATCTTTTGTCGAGGGAAAATATTCCTAAGGCTTCTTTGTCCTTGAAGTCATCACATAGAAGACTAATGCACTGTGATGAGTTCTAGTATCCCTTGAGGACAAGAGATGTTGGAGTCATCTTTGTAACTGCAGCATCTGGCACATCATAGGAACTTAAGTGTTGGTGTAGAGCATGGATGGATACATGATGAGTATTTTATTGGATATGGTCCAGAGGGACAGTTCTAGGGAGAGAGACAACTAGGAAGTGACAAATCTGGTTATGAAGAGTCATCCAAATCCACAGTGTCATGGGTATCATGTGCAGGAGCTATATTTAATGATATGGTAGATGATTATTGACTTTATAATTCCCAATTTTTCTAGAATGAAAACTTCTTTATCATGAACTCTAGAGCCAGAAAGACTTGATTTAAAAATGGCAATCTGCCATTTCTCAACTAAATGACTGTGGGTGAGTCTTCCTTTCTGAACTTTAGTCTTCTCTGTAAATTGGAAACAATCAGGCCTAATTTACAAGATAATTGTTGGAATTCGTTGGTTTATTGAAAAAAATGAGATGCAGTTAGTGGATGCCCATACATTGAATAATGCATGTATCAAGTTGAAACCAGTGGGCAGAAGCTGCCAGGTGTAAATCATGGAACTATGTACGATTGTTAATATTGTTTGGTAAGTGTCACTACTGACCTATAAATTATTTATTTATCTTTTCTCCTTTTTAATAATGTAAGTCTGAATATGGGTGATGATTCTTGCATCTTCAAATCTTCAGAATCAATAACAATATTTGGCATGTAGTGGAGATTCAGAACATTGTTGGTGGAATGAATAAACTATCCACTGAATGAATTTGAAAAACTCAGTCCCTGTATGACCTTTGTCAACACATAATAGTAGAGAGCTAAAAGAGATGATGGACACCTCCATCAGGGCGAAATGGATGGGAAAGCACTTCATGAGAAAATGAGGATGGAGGATAGCACTCAGACAGCAGATTGCTCGCCTAGTATTTGGAAAGCTCTGGGGTCAATTGGAAGCATTACATAAATTGGCCATTGTGGCATACACTTGTGATCCCAACACTTGGGAGATGGAGACAGGGGTCAGAAGTTCATAGTCAGTCTCAGCTACATAATGAGTTTGAGACTGTGTTTCAAACAAACAAACAAAAAACAATAAAAATATACCAAAGACAGTACGTGGTATAAACCCTTATGTGAATTAATAATTGTAGAGTCAATTCAAACAAAGGCACTCTTGTCTTTTGAGAAGAATCTAGTACTCTTATGTAGGATGCATGTCTTTTACGTAATTTATTTTTATTTTATGCATATGCATTGCATGTTTTGCCTGCATGTATGCATTTGCACCATGTGTGTGCCAGGGAGGCCAGAAAAGAGTGTCAGTCCCCTCAAACTAGTATTAATCACCATGTGAGTGCTGGGAACCAAACCCAGGTTTTCTACAAGTTGAGCTGAGTCATCTTTCAAGACTCTCCTTTCCTTTCCCTCCCCCATAGTTAGTGAGAGAGCGCGCGTGCGTGCGTGCACACATGCACGCACGCATGCACACAGGCACACATGCACGCATGGTCTCTCACACACATGCATAGAAGATGCAACTAAAACTTCATGATCTTTTCACTAGCCCTGGGCCTCATACCCAACATTCTCCCTCTCCCTGCTATGCCTTCTTTCATGTACCACTGAGGCAGGGAGCTGCATGAACCAACAGGACAAGCTGCTCACTTGGTATTATTTGGGAAGAGAGTGCCTGGAACAAGAAGGGGGATGCTGAAAAGTCAGTTTTAACCAGGAGTTTCCTGGTTGGTTTAAAGTGTGCCACTGAGGTAGTGAGACATCATTCATACTTACATTCCATGAGGATATAAGTAAGGAGGTGGGGAGCCCTTCCTGGGTTTTCTGGGGGAGCAAAGGGTATGAGCATGTGCCCAGTGTACAGTGGAGAGACAGAGCCCCAGGGCCTCCTGGTGGATGCTGTTTGAGTACTTCCCTGGATGCAGTATTTTCAGACTATCATCCCAAGGCATGAACAGCCTCTCTGGCATGGTCTTGAAAAGCATTTGTTCATCTCACACACACAAAACAAAACAAACAACAACCAAAAAAAAAAGTTGCCACAGCTGGCGCCATGGGATTCCACTGACAGGAAGTGATTTGTTCTTTTCCTTTCTTCTCCAAATTGAAAATGGAAAAATCAGCCCCCTTCCTCTTGAAGATTTACAAACAGATGTGGCTCTCACGGCACGTCTACAGCTGCTGACCAAGAGCCAGGCTCTGTGTGGCTCCAAAGAGCAGCTTGTCTGAGGGAACTCACCCCATCTCCTCCACGGCAGAGACCCAACCAGTTTCCTGCCTGAGGCCACCACTTCACATTGGGATTTAAAGCTATTTACTGTCGAGCAGCTGCTTCCTGACCTCTTACATGCATCAAGATGTAAAAATCACAAAGTAAGGCTTAGCATTCACCTTGGAGAAATTCACACTTATCCATGGGGTGAGGCCACAGCAGCAGGCCAACTCTGACTATCCCTGGTTGTCAGTGCTCCTGAAACTAGACAGGCCAGATAAAAGGTGCTTTGTTGGGAGGGACTAGGGTTTTTTGTTTGTTTTGTTTTGTTTTGTTTCCTTTGAATGGTTTTGCCAAAATCTAAGAGCGGGCGCACTGAAAAGTTCTAAAAGGCTTCTGGAATAGTTATGGTTAGGCTTATCATGTCACTGAGATTGCTTAATGAATCAAAGATGAAAATGGAGTCCGGCAAAATTTTGGCAAAATCAGTTTGACAGCTACCAATAATGGTGGGGGAAACACAGTAGGTAGCACTGGTAAAGGTTAGTTTCAAATTTCCAGTTTTATCACATAGGACTCCATGGATCTGGACAAATTACCTAAGAAGGCAGAGCCTCACTCTCCTCATGGTGAACATAATAATGACACCCGCGATAGCTTCCTTAGAGTTGAGGAGTTGAGAAAATGAAAGGGTGCCTCATGGCTTGTCGTGGTACCTTCTTCTACACGGGTTCCTGCTGGGATCATATACTAGGATCATATATTAACTAAGATGGGTTGAAATTTCTTTCACAGTCACAGTCCATAGTAACTGGATCATTTCACTGTCAGATGGAACTTGTTGAATCTACACTCCCGAGCGACGCTCCACTCCCCAAGAAAACCCACCTTATTCCTCTTCCCTTCGTGCGTGGAGCTGGATACGGTCTATCTCTTGGCACCTCATCGATGCCTGAGAGGCAGGTGTACCTGCTTAATATCCAACCTTTTTATTGCCACTCTCAGTGACATGGTGGGTTCAGTTGGCCATGGTTTTAGAGGAGTCAGAGGTTGTCACTGTTCCAAGAATACAGTTTCACAACAGCTATAAAATGAAGACTTTGTTTAGCCCGGAGATGCTGAGTTGGGGTGAAGATATCCAGCTGTGAAACAGGACGCTAAGCTTTTCATCAAGTTGGCAAGTGTACTATTGTACCAGTCTTCTGTCCTCCTGGGGAGGTCATAAATGACATTCCGGAGCTTTACCAGAGTTACAGAGAAATGACAGAAATGATGCCCCATCTTCTGATGCCTGCTTTGGGGTTACTCTTCCAAAATGCCCCCCAACAGTGACTCAGATGATTCACAGTCTTAGGAAGTTTAGAAAGAGCTTTTTATGGAATTCTTTCTTCTGTAGCAGGCTACAAGTACTAACTGAAGTGTATTAACAAAAGCCCTGCCGTTCTCACACCCTGACTGGCCACATCTGCACTCACCTGGATACAATCCTCTTGACCGGACTGGTTCTTTTGCTATCACAGCAATAGCATCCTGACAACACAACTTACAGGAGCAAAGGTTTATTTTGGTTCCTGGTTTCAGAGACTCCATCCATCATAGCGGGAAGGAATGATTGAGCAGCTCCTTTCATGGAAGAAGGAGAATGGGGCTGAAACCCTTCATATGCAACCCCACAGGAGTCAGAGAGAAGCCAGAACCAGAGCTAAGCTATAACCTTCGAAAGTGACCAGCCCCTGCTAGCAGGCTCCACCTTCTACAGGCACCAAGTATTCACCACATGACCCATGGAGGACACCTCCATTTTGAATCAGGACAGAGTGAATGAGAAGACACTCACACCTCAAAGGTAGGGACATCCCTTTTTCCAGGTCCTCATATGTGAGTATGCACTGGGATCCACCCTAATGGTCTGGAGGTCCTCTCGAAATGCACATCACTTGAGTGAACAGTAGATTCTAATCTAGAGGGTGGGGTGGCCCCGACACTATATATTTTTAGGGAGGGTCTCAGGAGCTGGTAGCCCTAGTTCGTCTAGAGACAACACTGGAAGGACCACTCCCTAGCAGGTTAGACTCCAGATCAATGAATGGGACTATTGGAAGAAATAATTTATATCCTTTTCAGTCCTTCAAGATGGACTACACCATGTATTTGGTACATTATTCTAGTAGAGAACAGATGTTATTTTCAAGTGATTATGAAACTGCTACAGATATGTTCTCTGTGTGAAGCAGAGTGACATTATACCACAGGGGCAAATGACCTCAAGTTATCTGCAGATGTCAGAAGGGACAGGTGCACTTGCTAAACAAAACTCAGTGATGTCTGGTGGTGGTGACACATGCCTTTAATCCCAGCACTGGGGAGGTAGAGGCAGGTGAATTTCTGAGTTCAAGGCCAACCTACATAGTAAGTTACAGGACAGCTATGGGTACAGAGAAACCCTGTCTCAAAAACTAACAAACAAAAACAAAAAATAATTCAATGAGACTAAAATATGCATTCTTTCCAAATGCCTGTTTTGTTAAAAAGGACACTAATGAATTACATACCAAAATGTCTGTTTTGAAGCTAAACTTGTCCTTTAAAGGAAGTTTATATCTTCAGATTGTCATTAACCAACCAAAAAATTGAAATTAAAGATATTAACCATAAGACTCAAGAACTTAGAGGAAGGGTACCAAACTTAAAGCAGAAAGAAAGAAGAAACATAAAGTGTAAGATTGAATTTAAACTCAGAAGCTGAAAAGCAGTAGAATCGATCAGTTCAAAAGCTGTGAAAACAGAAAAGGAAAGCTATTACTTAGTCAAAGATGAAAAGGGAATGGGAAAATGTAAATGTCCAGAATTGGTAATAAACAACAATGACATAATCCCAGATGCTTGGGGATGTTTTCAAAGTATGAAAAAAACTTTGTAAAACACAGTTACACATTTTAGATTTTGGATGATAAGGCTAATTATTCTAGAACGGGTAATTTCTTTTAACAAGAAAAGAAAGAGGGAGGAAGGGATGAAAAGGCAGCCTCTCCTGGAAGCAGGGGAGGCCCAGCCTTCACAAAAGTCAAACCATGCGACAGCAGGTGCCACTGGAATTACCGAAGCTGTTCCATTTCAAGACAGAATGGATGCTGTTACTGATTTTTATAAAGCCACAAAAGCATGACCACAGGGCCAATTGGAATTATACAAAATAAAACCAAAAACCTACAGAGCCCATTGCATTCTCAGGTCCTACTCAAACTATTAGTAAGTAGAGCCCTCCAGTTCTAGTAGGCCATCACCAGCATCTCCGTATCAGTTCTAGTAGGTCATCACCAGCATCCCCGCATCAGTTCTAGTAGGTCATCACCAGCATCACCGTATCAGTTCTAGTAGGTCATCACCAGCATCCCCGTATCAGATCCATCTAGAAGCCAAAGCAAGAGGTGTATGGGATGGAAAGTAGCAAGTAAAAATCACCATTATTTGCAGATAAAATGATTGTATAGCAAAGAAGATCCAAGACAATAAACTCAGAAAACTGTGAAAAAATACATGAGGCACTGGTAATGGGATCCCAATTTTAAAACAAATATACAAAGAAGTAATACTGTTTTTCATACAAGTTATAATCAGTTAGAAAATAAAACAAACTCTCACAAACGATAATGCTTTATAGCTGACAATGTATAAGACATTATTATGCTATATAAATGTATAAGGCACACACACACACATATATATATGGTGTTCTACTCATAGATATTGAAATCCATTTGAGAACATTTTATGACATTGCCTTTTACATACTGCATCTTTCCCCTTTTTGTTAAAAAAGGATGTTTTTCTTCACATAATATATCCTGATTAGTTTTCCTCTGTCTACTCTTCCCAGTTCTTTCTCCCCTCCCATCAAGATCCACCCCTTTTCTGTCTCTCATTAGGACAACAGGCTTCTAAAGGATTATAATATACTATAATATAATAAAATAAAAGTTGACACATAATAAAAGGACACAGAAAGCAGAAGGAAAACAGCCCAAGAAAGGTCACAAGAAACAGATAGATACCGTGACACATTCATTCACAACTCAGGTATCACATTAAAAACACTGGCCCAGACCCCCTAAATGTGGGTGTCAGTGAGGAGGCCTAGATAATCTATGGGGCCTTGAGTAGTATTTATCCCTGGCATACAAATTGACTTTGAGTGTCCATGCCACAATATAGGATGCTCTCTCAGCCAGGACTCTTGTGGGAGGGCCTAGGCCCTTCCCTGGATGAAATGACAGTCACTGGAGATCCACCATGGAGGGCCTCACCCTCCCTGGGGATCAAAGTGGAGATTGGGTGGGGGACTGAGGGACCTGGTGGGGAGGGTGGGGGAGGAGGGGAGGGAGAGGGAGCTGGGATTGACATATGAAACAAGCTTGTTTCTAACTTAAATATAAAAAATTTAAAAAAGAAAAACAAAACAAAAACCCATTAAACCAGAAATCATAACACATACACAAAGGACCTAATGGGTAAAATGAGAGAAGAAAATATAGAGGGGGAGAGAAAGAGGGGGAAAAGAGAGGAGAGAGAGAGGGGGGTAGGGAGGGAGGAGAGAGAGAGAGAGAGAGAGAGAGAGAGAGAGAGAGAGAGAGAGAGAGAGAGAGAGAGAGAGAGACTAGGGACAGCAAGGTGGCTCTGTATGCAGAGATACTTAATGCAAGACTGATAACCTGCGTTCTATCCTTGGAATCTGTGTGGTAGAAGGAAAGAACTAACTCCCACCAAGTGCTCTCTGACCTCCACACATAAATAAAAAAATAAATGCAAAAATTTTAAGTATATCCAATGTTAGTTTAAACATTGTGTAACCCGCTGTTGTAGCCTTCAAGGCTTTAGTGATTGTGGTGGTGATGATCATGATGGTAGTAGTGATCGCAATGAGGTGACAGTGGTCATGGCGGTGCTGGTGATGATGGTGGTAGTAGTAAGGTGGTAGTGAAGACAGTGATGGTGGTGGTGGTGGTGGTGATGGTGGTGATGGTGGTGATGGTGGTGATGGTGGTGGTGGTGGTGGTGATGGTGGGGGTGGTGATGGTGGGGGTGATGGTGGTGGAGGTAATGGTGGTGGCGGTGCTGCTGCTGCTCCTACTGGTGGTGGTGGTGGTGGTGGTGGTGATGGTGGTGGCGGTGCTGCTGCTGATGGTGGTGGTAGTGGTTACAACAACACCAATTTCCCAAACAATGCACTAATCACTTCACATCTAGAGTTCAAATAAGTTCCATTGTCCTATCTCTCCTGCAGATGAGGCATTAAGGCAGAGATCAGTAAGAAACTTCACCAAGTGCTCGAATGCAGACAGTAGACCCAGATGTTCTGATGACTCATAAATGGACCTTGATGCTGTCCATCTATTCAACTCATGACTTCCAGTTGGTGCCAGTGGGAAGATGTCTTCCAATATGTGCAGGGGTCAGGGCCAAATTGGAGACCACCAATCCCATGAAAGCAGAATATGAAAGTGACTAAGAGAAAAATAAACACTTACCCTCCCACTGCTGTGAAAACCCAAGTGCCCAAGAAGCATGCTGGGACTTCTACCAGGTATGACTAGGGCAGAGACAATTTTATTGTATTTTAAAATAAATAATTCTTCCCACTGGCTGGACAGATTAGAGTCACCCCAGAAGTTGAAATATGACTTGCCCTTATTAAAATGTCAACATTCCCTACATGCACCTAGAGACTGTGCAAGTACACTCAGATTCTAATGGAATATTTTCTTAACTTGCCCAGCTTATTTTAAAATACATTTTTGTGGAATATAAATGTATACAAACTTCCAGGAATGAATGAAAACAGATATCAAAGACAACTCAGCCCAGAGTGACTGACTTCAAGACTCACGAATGACTTGACTTAAAGCAGTATGCCTGGTTTTGTGAGAAAACAGCCAAACATTTGGGAGTGGGGGCATCTAAATTCCTCTCTATGTGTGCCATCAAACAAACCTTCATATGAAATAAAGAGATTTGCATATGAAAAATAACCCCAAAATATCAAAAGGAAATATAAGCAAACAATCTGGGTGCCCATTTCAAAAGAAATAACAGAAAGGGTAAACCAGGTATTCTAAATGTCAGGATGGGATAAGATGGGTAGATGGTCATTTGCAGCTATCCCCGACTCACTCCCAAGTCTCATGACACACATACTATAAAACCATAAGGAACTATAACTGCTTGAATAATAACTATAGAGTGGCACCATTGGGCTCTTAAAATAACCTAAATGGATCAGATTGGTATAGAGCAGGGGCAAATGCAGAGAGAACCTAGGTCTGTCTACTTGCAGGAGAAGCTGAGTAGGGGATGGTAGGATCCAGAAGTCAAGGAGGGGCAGAACAGAAGTGGGCTTTGGGGCTACTGCATGTATGCACTACACTGCGGGCCTGCTTGCAAGCATTTACATCCAAACAAAAGGAGAATATGATCACAGTGGGTCCAGAGAAGAACAGCAGATAGTTACTGTGCTTAACCAAAGGAGGAGCACAGATGGGAACTAAACCTTTCCTTGCTGTCCTTGACAATGGCTGTCTAAAATGGTTGCAACAGCATTTTATGTTTTTCTTATCCATCAGTTTTTAAATTCAAACATGAGGGAGATGGAACGACTGTAGCACAGACTGAATGCTAGGTAAAAGAACCACCAACTGATTTCACAAAGCTAGTGCAGTGTGTTCCAGGGTCCTAGCTTTTGTGAGCTATCAGTCATTCTGGGGTTGGCTTTGGTGATACAGCTGTCTTTTCTGCTCTCGTAAGGAACCCCTCACCTATATTCCTGGACTTTGGTGGTAACCATACTTTGGTCTGTTATGGGCTCCATATCTGGGGTAAGTAGATGTGAGTATAGTGTCTCCCCAGGAAAAGTTATGTCACACGATACATGCTCAGCCAGGGAGAGTTACATTTGCTTAGCTGAATGTCAAAGCATGATCCATTAATTGATCATTCCCAGGACTGTAGGAGAAAGAACTGCATCCTACAGTGAGGAGATTGAAGATCCTTTCCCATGGACAGGTACAAAGATAAAAGACCTTAGCATCCTGTAAGAAACCTGTGATTTTTCAGACCTCATGCTCAGGTTCAAGTTCAAGTGGATTGAACTTCCAATCCACTTTTCTTTTGAAGATTTTAAAAACTATAATTCTTTGACAATTTCACATGTTTGATAACTTCCTCATTGCTCTGATAAAGCACCCTGATAAAGGACACAGCAAGGAGAAGTGTTAGAGTTCTGGGGTGCAGTCCGTGATGATGCGGAAGTGACGCTAGCAGAAGCTTGTGGGAAGTCCATCAGGTTGCATCGACACGCAGGAAGCGCAGAGCACTGAGGGCTGAAGCTCACTCAGATGGCTTCCTCTGCATTTAGGGTGAGTCTTCCCACCTCAGGCAATCCTGGAAATCCCTCACAGGCATGTCCAGAAGCTTATCTTCTAGGTGATTCTAAGTTTTGTTAATTCTATCATAGTAATCGTCACCACATATGTAATGAATTCTGGACACTTTCCTCTTCTAGGAACACTGACCCAGCTCCTGAGTGCTGACCTCAACGCCTCCATACATTCCTGACTCGGAGAACTTGGCCATGGAGCCAAGGAAAGCTGGCCTCTCTTGGGGTGGAGAACTGCAGCACCGGGCAGGGCCCTTCCTTCCTTTCCCTCCACACAGCTCCATCTTGGTTGCAGAAGCAGAACTCCCTGCAGAGATTCTGGCCTGGTCTCTTCCCTAGAAGCAAGAGTGAAGCTGGTCATGGCTTTGGCCAGTGCAGTACTGTGGGGAGTTTTCAGTGCCTTCCCACACTCCTGCTGGACATCTAGCTGTACCCACACGGATTAGGAAACCAGCTCCCTGGGACGGGTGCAGCAGGAGGTACACAAACTAACAATACATCATAGTGACTGTCGCAGAAACCTTGGGACCAGGGTCACCTCTATCCAAAACCCAATATTGTCCTTGTGAAGTCACTAGTCCTTAAGCTAGCTGTCCAAACTCTTAGAACCTCTATAAAGTTTGAGAAGTAATAAAGCTTGTCACACAGAAGGGTAAGTGTGGCAGTTTTATAATATTGACCCTAAGAAGTGCTAATGTCAAGGCAAAATGAATGTTTTCTTAAAGTTATCACAAATCAAGATCTTAAGGCATGGAATTAAACCAAAACCACTGTGTGTGTGTGTGTGTGTGTGTGAGAGAGAGAGAGAGAGAGAGAGAGAGAGAGAGAGAGAGAGAGAGACAGACAGACAGAGACAGAGACAGAGACACAGAGAGAGAAAGATATAAGAGATAAAGACACATAGAGAGAGACTTTTCAACTGGTCTTCCCTGATGACTAATGATTTCAGGAAACTTCTGTATTTATTAGTTATCTGCATACATTCTGTAAACTGATACAGCATTACATTATTTGTCTTTTATTTCCTGAAGTACAATAGTTGCTTATGTATTTTTGGATGTAAGTTCTTCTTCAGAGATTTATAATGAATATACTCTTTTAGGATGAATCTTGTATTTTCTTTTTTAACTGAAAAATTTTCAAAGAGCAGAAGTCTTTGATGTTGCTGAAAATTGATTGTGTTGGTCTGTTTACTCTTACTATTTAAAAAGCACTTGACTGGGCAATTTTTACAGGACACAAAGTTCATTCAGCTCTTGGATCTGGAGACTGGGAAGTCTATGAGCATGGTGCTAGGTGAACCTCGGCCTTGGGAGGCTTGCCTACAGCATGCTATGGAGGAGGAGGCCCTTGCAAGGCCAGACAGAGCCAGAAGGCACCTCAGCTCTCCCTTCCTCATATTACAAAGCTACCAATGCCACTACGATCTGATCTAAACCAAATTACCTCCCCCAGGACCCACCTCACAACACTAGCAACAAATTAAGTCCGTTCCTAAACTTCCAATGCCCAGAGTCTTAGGAGATGATCTGCCTGCATCATAGGGTCATCTTTTTCTTTTTTCTAATTGCTTTCTGTGTGTCAACTCATCCAATGCTCACAACTCTTTGTGATAAATAAATTAATATGCTGTGTATAAAGAAACTCAGCCTCTGGGAGACTGAACCACTTTTAAGATCATTAAACTATGGAACAAGGGAGCTAGGATTCCAGCCATGGTGTCCTGAGTTCACATCTTCTTCATTCATTGTACATAGCCTCTCAGGGTAGCGGAGAATTCCTTCAAATTTCAAAACCAAGGAAAGCCTGCTGCTCTCCTTCAAGCTTTGTGACATCACTGACACAACACACTGAAAGTCCAGGAAGTAAAAAGCACATCACTAAAGATGTCTGCTGTTTCTTACTTTTCTGTAAACTATTCTTGTGTTTTCTCTGCTGTGCATTTATTTACTTATTTGTCTTCACTAGCATACAAAGTATTGGGTTTCACTGTGGCGTTTTTTTTTAACAAAATTTGTTCCTCCCACATCCTTCCACCCCCTAGTTGCCACCTTCCCACTTTCATGTCACCTGTGGTCTCTTGCCTTCGCTCCTCTTCCTCAAAACCAGTTCCCCTCTCATTGTCCCCCTTCTAGTTTCCATGTCTGTCTGTCTGTCTGTCTGACTGTCTGTCTGCCTCTCTATGCTGATAGAGATATATGAACTAGGATGCATATACAAAAGAAAACATACAGTATTTGTCTTTCTGAGTCTGGGTCACCTTGCCAAATATCTCTTTCTCCTTTTATGTTTTAGGCTTTTACTGTCCTGTTTAAGAAACTGCCACTTCCCCTAAGGCTGTCATGATTTTCTTCTTTGATTCTGAAACTTCTACACCTTGCTTTTACACTGACCTCTATTATTCAGTACTGTAATGTTATCACTAGTCGCATAAGAGCTGAGGGTTGCAATTTTTATTGTTGTTGTTTCTTTTGGGGTGTCTAGTTATCCCGTAGCCATTTGTTGAATAGAGTATGCTTTTACCATTTGAAGTACTTTAGCACCCTTACCAAAAATTAACTGACTCCTATTTGTAGAGGTCAGTGTCAAGATCTATCTCATCCATTGCCTCTGTGCCTAAATCCATACTGTCTTAATTACTGTAGCTAAGTAGGAAGTTTAAAAATAGTGGCATCAATATCTTCAAAGATACAAGAAAGTGCCAAGTCCATGGATAAAAAAGAAAGAAACTAAAAAGGAATATTTAGAGAATGGACAGAACTCTCACTAGTCACAGATATACATGTACATTCAGACATGCACACACATACACACACATGCATGTACATGCACACACATATACACATGCATGTACACACAAAGTATTCATGCACAAGCAGACACATACATACACACTTGCATGCACATGCAGACACACATACGCACACATACACATAAATGCATCGTCACACATGGGGGTGGACACTTGAAACCAGAATAGAGACTGGAATTCTTGCTTAAGGAAGTGTCTCAGAACAAAAAGCAGAAGATTAGCAATTGGAGAGAAGAGGTTAGGAGACTGGAGTTCAGTACAGACAGCTCAACATTGAATTTGCGGGCAAAGAAAATAGAAGCAAAATTTTAAAAAAAGTTGTTCAAACATGTTTGGTTTATTGTTTGTTTGTAATGCTGAATTCAGCTTTCTACACCATCGTGTGCTAGCAAGTACCCAAAACAGTGGTTTAAGGAAACCCAGGAAGATCCCTGTGAAGATCAAAACACCGAGTGCTGAAGAGAAGGTTCTACAAGCTAGGACAGTCATGGGAAGAAAAGGTCCCCTGTGTTCTTGAGGGCAGTAAAAAAGACAGCACAGAGTTATCTTAAAAATTCTGAAGAAACGGTATTTCCATCCTAAAATTCTATACCCAGCCAAGACATCAAATGAGAGAAGAGAACTGAGAGGTGACTTG
Source organism: Mesocricetus auratus (assembly GCF_017639785.1). Taxonomy (NCBI): domain Eukaryota; kingdom Metazoa; phylum Chordata; class Mammalia; order Rodentia; family Cricetidae; genus Mesocricetus; species Mesocricetus auratus. The sequence goes on from NW_024429182.1 coordinate 69,597,194, forward strand.
GGAAAGTGCTTGCTGCACAATCATGAGGACTTGGAGTTGAAGTCCCCATGTCAAGCTGGACAAAGCAGCATGTGCCTGCAGTCCCAGCACTCTGGCAAGTCAGGAGAATCCTGCAAGCTCCCAGGCCAGCTGGCCTGCTGTGTGCCATAGCCAACAAGAGAACCCGTCTCAAAGTGAAAGGAGAGGGCAACTTTAGACTGTTTTTCTTCTCTGACCTCCACAAGCAGGATGATGTGCATGTACCTGCACTCTTGCACACGTGTGCACACAAAGATTTAAAAACTAATAGACCTTGAGCATCTGTGAGATCCTCAAATACTAGCCTACCATGCATGCTCTCTCTGGTAGACATAGACAATGCACACCACAAAAATAGTAATGTCAGCCAAGAAAGAGGAGCGCATAGCATAGCAAGAGCAGGAATCACTATAAGAAAGAGACAAAGCAGGTTCCATGAGGCAGCTGGAGAGAGGCGTTAAGATGACACCTATGATACAGGGGTGGGGGGCTGGAGAGATGGCTCAGCCATTAAAGGCTAGGCTCACAACCAAAAATATAAGATACAGGGGTGGGTGATTGGTAGTCTGCTCTTGTGTGAGCCAGAAACTCCAGGGAAAACATCTTCAGGCTAGAATTGACAAAACAGTCGATGGATCCATGCACAGGAGAACATCTTTGTGCCATCTATTGGAAGTGTAACTAACAGTGATTTCTGAGGAGGTGGAGGGAGGGAGAGAAAGAGAGAGGGAGGGATGGAGCAGGAGGATGAAGAAAGTAGATAAATAGGAAGGGAGACACTGAGGGAGGGAGGAAAAAGTAAGGGAAAAAAATAGTGTAAAAACATCCCAAGTGACAGTATTTATAGGACATTATGTGGCTCCCATACGGGAAAATGTGCACAGATTACAAGGACTTGGGTATCTGATGATTCTGGTGTCTGGCAGTATGGAAAAATAATCCCCACACAAACAAGGGATCAACTAGTAAAAGCCTGAGAGTCATCTCATGTCACTGCAAGTGTGCCTTGTCCCGGGCAGGAGGCTGAAGGTGGGGCACCAGATACTGCCCTATGTACGACAAGTCTTCTGGTCCCACTCCAGTTGATACACTCCTACATGTTGGAACATTTGATAAAAGTTGAAACTAGAAGAAGGGGACAAAAGTGAGGTCTAGTGATACTAATCCAGAATCCCAGTTCCTCAAGAGGCTGAGGCAGGGGATCACAAGTCCAAGACTTGGCTGGGTTACTGAGTAAATACAAGGTCAGCCTAGGCATCTTAGTGAGACCTTGTCTCAACTTCTAAAAAGGTTCAAGGGCTTGGGATATAGCTCCATTGCAGAATACCAGCCTGACATGTATAAAGGTTGAATACTCGGAATCAAATAAAAGAAACACTTTTCTAGATATGGCATGGTCACTGTAGTCATGAACCCACAGGAACTGTGACTCCTAGCTCAATATTGGACCATCAATATTCCATTGTGGATGAGGAAGAGGCTCATAAGACCCCATCCCTCCCTGAGAAACTATTGGAGTTAATGGTTGCCAGGGGGAAGTAGGGTCAATTTCTTTAGTGATATAACCACTGGTAAGTTGCTCATTCTCCAGTAAATAGCCTCTCTCCCATGTTCCTGCAGCAACCCTAATGAAACAATGGTCATAAGAAAATACACAGGAAAATAGGAGGGGTGTGGTTGAGAAGAAGAGGTTGTTATGAGTAGGATGAGGTGATGGGAATAGGGTGAATATGATCATAATATGTCATATAAATATGTGAAATCTTTGAAAATTAAAACATGAAGCACTTCCAAACTGAAATGAGAAGATCCTGGTAGGTAGTATCTGGCTGTGGACACAGTTTGCTTTTCAGATTGCCTCATCCCTGACACCAGAGGCCTAGCATAGTGTAGGAAGAGCATCAATAGTCCAGATGTAAAATACAATCTATAACTATGCAACAGTAGAATGTGAAGAAAACTCCATAGCAAACGCTAAGACAACGAAGAGCTAAAACCTAAGCAAACTGACTTAATAAGACAAACAGAGAACACATTAAAACTGTGACCTTCCAAGGATTAAGAGAGGATATCACCTCTATAAAGCAAGAGCACACTGCTATAATAAAACGATTGGGCCTCTTGGGAGTTGAACCATGATGACCACAATTTAAAGGTGCAGTTTAATCTTAAAACAGAGCTGGTAAAGGATCAAACTGAACAGTTTCTTTTCTCCTAGAACATAGTTCAAAGGGGCCAAAAGTAGTTATATGAGAAGAAAAGAAGTCCTAGGGATAGATTCCAAGGTCTCGGCCTCGTTCTAACTAGAGGTCCAAAAAATAGAAGACATAGAAACCAGGGGAGGGGATGATCACACATTCAATTCCCCAGTGCTCAAGAATGACATTGACCTGATCGAACGAGTCCTTTCAGTTCTGTTCCTCATGTGGCTTCTCTGAAGATTAAAAAGCCATGAAAAGAAACCCACATAAGCTCATGAGTTGGCTCTATAATCGCGTTTCCATTTGTATCAACTACAAATACTGGCATCATTTACAAGTCTCCTTGCCCAGCTCCTATCACTGGGTCATCCCATAATTCCCTCCTGTCTTGTTTCCTGTCTTCCTGTATGGAACAATGAATGGCCACCATTTGCCACTTGTGGCTTTGCCTTTCTAGTTACCACTGCAGAAGGAACAGTCACAGGTCATCTGGTGCCATCTGTAGTCTGAGGCATGAGCACATGGTGACCATTAGGGAAGCTGTATGACTGACAGGTGTTCTCATTCTGATGTACCTCACAGGAAGTTGTCAGCACCCATCTCGTGACTTAATAGGACCAATAATAAGAGTCAACTTGTACATGTGGGCACACATGTAACTGTGAAAAGCAAGGTGGTGTGGGCTGTGTTCAGCGATCGTGGAATTTACATTTATTTTGTCTGTGTATAATGTATGTGTGGTGTATTCCTGTGTATATCTTTGTGAGTGTGAGCATGTGCTCGCCACAGCACACATGTGAAAATCAGAGGACAAATTCAGACGCCAGTGCTCTCCTTCCTCCTTCTTTGTGACAGGGACTTTCTTGTGTACCACTGAGCTAGCTAGCCAAGGAGTTTCTAGCTTTTCTCCTGACTCCACCTCCTGCCTCTCTGGGTGAGTGCTGGGATCCCTGATGTCTCACACACTGTATTGTGAGCCACCTGCCCACCTCACATCATGACATTTTAAAGATAGATTAGTTGCTGAAATCAGGTCCAAGTAGCGAACGAGAGTTTCTTTGGATAGAACATGTGCTCTCTTAAAGCACCAGGCACCGACAGAGTTGGGAGAAAAGACTCAAACAGCACTGGCTTTACTGAGCAAAGGAGCTGACTTCTCTCTGCTTTCAATCCAGATGTTTATTGAACACATACCACAAATCAACATGATATCTGTCAAAGGGGAAGCAAAGGTAGATGATGCCTAGCTGTGTGAACACAAAGAACCTCCAACAGAAATTTCTAGACACTGACGCTCACTGTTCTCAAAGGTCTTTCAAAAGGTTTTACTCTCACTAGTGGCAAAGAACAAACAAAAATCTAGAGCCAGAGTCCATGAGCTGACTTAGTGGGTAGGGAACCTGAATGCTAAGCCTGATTACCTAAGCTCAATCTTTGACACCCACGTTGTGGAGTGAGAAGTGGCTCCATAAATTGCCCTCTGATCCCCATATTTGTTGTAGCACAACACACACACACACACACACACACACACACTCACAATGTAACTTAAAAAATAAAACCAGCAACCCAAAAGCTGGGGAAATCAATATACTCAAACAATGTTACCCATGGCTTATTTTGTTGTGTTTATTCCACTCTGACCTTTAGGGAGCACTTCAGGTACAAAATAAAAAGGTGGGAGAAGGTCTTAACTGGGGCCTTCCATGGTCTTAGCCCCTTGCAAAGTATCTCAAGAGATCGCTGCTCTGCTGCTGAAAGGTGTGTTGTGTACACAGGCTTGAACACGGTTTCTTCACATGCAGCTCTTCTAAAATCCCTTTGTAGCCCTCCAAACACCGAAGAACTTGGCACCATGGAAGAATTTAAGCTCTATGACTCCTTCTCGCCATTTAGAAATGGAATGGACAGTCTTTATGGTCCGAGGACCCCAGGCTCAGAAGCACTGTTGAGCAGCATTCCAAAGGGAACTCTTGCTTATGGCCCTCATTCAATTTTTTTAGGGTGTATGGCCAGGAGGCAGTGAGTGTGGCCAATTACTCAGAGATGAAGGCATACCCCTTTGACTTGTTGATGCATTTATTAGACTGAGTTGGGTCCAGAACCCTGGAAGGAGGAATCTAAAGAAGAAAGCCTTTGATGAAATAGGAACATTTTTGTTCCCAAGTACATTAAGAGGAAAGAAATACATGACTCTAGAATTAGGCTCTAAGGGGAGTAGATGATACAAATTCTATAGAAACCTCTGTATATTCATCTATCTGTCTGTCATCTATCTATCTACCTATACCATCTATCTATATCATCTATCTATCACCTATCATTTATCTATGAATCATCTGTCACTTGCCCAGCTATCTACATGCCTACTGTCCATCCATCCATCTATCTATCCTATCTATCTATCTACCTACCTATCTATCTATCTATCTATCTATCTACCTATCTATCTATCTATCTACCTATCTCCTTCTTATCTTCTGTCTAAGACACATCAGTCACTCTCTCTCATATTCCTGCCTTAGAATCATGGAGTCATAGATCTTTGATGTCTTCTACTGACCATTTTGGGGGAAACTCTTGCTTTTTGTTCCTTAAAAAATTGGGATCTCTGCTGTAATCAAGTCCCTGATATTTTACTCCTTTACGAGACCCAGCAAAGGGAAGGATTGTGGAATGTTTGGGCACCTAAGGAGGTGGAGTTTCTGGTTGGTGGGGGGGGGAGTTTTGGCAGCTGATGTGTCTACATCACACAGGTTAAAGTGCCCTCTTAGTCTGTTTGTATTCATTTGGCTGTACCGTTTTCTTCCAGCTGAACCACTCTGCTGCTGTCCTCCAGGGTTTACCTCATAAATCCTCACCTCCACCCACAATCTTAATACCCAGCTTTCCATATTCCAGCCTCACTTGTGTGTTTCTGGTCTTAACCCTACCATAAACCCCTACATCTTTGAGCTCCTGTGTGTGTTGATCCCTTAGATTGGAGCATCCTCCCTCATCCCGTTTCTGAATGTGGGTTTGCCTGACCCTCCCACTGGGTTTGGTGCTTCTGCAACACCAGCTGCCTCACAGATGATGCCCAACACTGCATTCCAGTTTGTGTCCACTTGCTCCTGGAATTGGAGCATCTTAAAGTAATGGCTGGATTATCCTTTCCTGTATTCACTGCTGTCATAGATGTAGCTCAATGAATAATGTAAATTTTTCCTATTTCAGGTAGTCTTTAATTTAAAAATTCAGAGATGTTTCTTCCCTAGTATTGCCAGTCTCTTGGTTTCTTGAATTTCTTACCATCATAGCAAAGAGAGAAATATCATCTCACTGTCTGCCTCATTTTTAGATTTTTGTTATTTTATATTACTTTTCATCTAATGGTATCACCTGTGTAGGACCATGGAAATCATTAGAGAATATGAAACTAGGCTGAAAGAATGTTCAATTATGTATTTAAATTGCTTCTGTTTCTCTTATGAATATATTTCAAATTTTATAGCTGTTTCTGATCTCTGATTTTGAATTTCTCTTGGAATTCCTTTTGAAGAAGTAATGCATAGAAGCACACAGTTAAGGCTAGTGGGATATTGGGATTACCTGCCTAATCATCTTTCTTTGCAAAGAAACCAGGGAAGAATTAGATGATGACTTGTCGGGATTACAACAGATCTAGACCTAGACTTCACAGTGTTGTGTTCTGGGTTTTAATAATCTCTTGAATAACTACTTTTGGGATTTATTGTTTTTTCACTTTTTTGTATTCATTGATTTTTGTGTCATTTTTATTACTTATTTTCTTCTTCAGACTTTGGTTTCAATTATCTCTCTTTTTCTCTGATTGCCTGGAGTGAAATCTTACATTATTTATCTTGGCTTTTTTGTTTGCTTGTTTGTTTCTAAAACTACATTCAAAACAACAAATTTTCCCATAAGTGCTCTTTTTGTTGTCTCTCACAAGCTTTGAAAAGTAGTATTTCCATTTTCATTCATTCCAAAACACTTTAGAATTTCTCTTGAGAATTCTTCGTTGGCTTATGTACTATGCAGAAAGGTATTGCTTAATTTCCAAGCAATATGGGATTTTTCTAGCTATCTGTTATTGATTCCAGTTTAATTCTGCTGTGGTCTGAGTGCTGACACTGTATGAATTCTATTCTTTTGGCAGCCCAGAATGTGCTCTGTCTCACTATGTGTCCCTTATGAGATTGAGAAATGTAATTTGATGTGGTTGTATAAAATAGTCTATAGCTGTCCAGTACATCCAACTGATTGGTGGTGTCATGAGCTCAGTCATGCCCATACTAACTTCTGCCTGAGGGATCTGTCTGCAACAGAGGGGTGTTATAGCCTCCAACTATAATAGTAGATGTATCTATTTCTTTTTTTTATTTAAATTAGAAACAAGGTTGCTTCACATGTCAATCCCAGCTCCCTCTCCCTCCTTGCCTCCCATGCCCTCCCACCAACCCTCCCAACCCCACTTCCCCCAATCCCCACTCCTTTCCCCAGGGAGGGTGAGGCCCTCCATGGGGGGTGTCCATAGTCTGTCATTTCATCCAGGGCAGGGACTAGGCCCTCCCCCAAGAGTTCAGGATGAGAGACCATCTCTCATTGTGGGATGGGCACCCAAAGTCCATTTGTATACCCGGGAAAAATTCTGATCTACTACCCGAGGCCCCATAGATTGCTGAGGCCTCCTCACTGACACCCACATTCATGAGGTCTGCATCAGTCCCATGCTGGATTCCCAGCCATCAGTCTGGGGTTCAAGAACTCCCCCTTGTTCAGGTCAGCTGTATCTGTGAGTTAAACAAGCCCAGTCTTGACCCCTAGCTCATCAGTCCTCCCTCTCTGTTACTGGCTTTCTTGAGTTCAGCTCAGTGTTTAGTTGTGGGTGTCTGCCTCTGCTTCCATCAGTCATTGGTTGAAGGTTCTGTTTCCCAGACTCTCTGGCAGTGGAATTGTAGGTTGGCACTCCCCTGATCCATGTCTAAAATCCATATATGAGTGAGTACATACCATGTTTGACGTTTTGTAACTGGGTTACCTCACTCAGGATGGTTTCTTCTAGTGCCATCCATTTGCCTGCAAATTTCAAGATTCCATTGTTTTTTTTTTCTGCTGAATAGTACTCCATTGTGTAAATGTACCACATTCTCTATCCACTCCAGTTGAGGGGCATCTTAGTTGCTTCCAGGTTCTGGCTATTACAAATAATGCTGCTGTGAATACAATGGAACAGACATCATTGTTGTATGAATATGCATCTTTTGCGTGTATATCTAAGAGTGGAATTGCTGGATCTTGTGGTAGACTGATTCCCATTTTCCTGATTTCCAAAGTGGCTGTACAAGTCAGCACTCCCACCAGCAGTGGAGGAGTATTCCCCTTTCTCCATATCCCCTCCAGCATAAACTGTCATTGGTGTTTTTGATTTTAGCCATTCTGACAGGAGTAAGATCGTATCTCAGAGTCGTTTTGATTTGCATTTCCCTGATGGCTAGGGATATTGAGCACTTTCTTAAGTGTCTCTCCACCATTTTAGACTCCTCTATTGAGAATTCTCTATTTAATTCTGCAGCCCACTTTTTAATTGGATCCTTTGGTGTTTTGGACACTTGCTTCTTGAGTTCTTTTTAAATTTTAGAGATCAGCCCTCTGTCAGATGTGGGGTTAGTGAATATCTTTTCCCATTCTGTGAGCTGCCTTTTTGTCTTGTTGACTGTGTCCTTTGCCTTACGGAAGTTTTTCAGTTTCAGGAGGTCCCATGTATTAATTGTTGACCTCAGTGTTTGTGCTACTGGTGTTATGTTCCTGATTTAAGAGGAATCACATTGAGTTTCTGTCCATTTAGTTTAATGTTGGCTGTTGGTTTGCTGTATATAGTTTTTATTATGTTTGGGTATGTTCCTGTTATCTTGGCTCTCTCCAAGACCTTTATCATGAAGGGATATTGGATTCTGTCAAAGGTTTTTTCAGCATCTAGTGAGATGATCATGTGATTTTTGTTTCTCAGCTTGTTTATATGGTGGATTACATTGATGGATTTTTGTATGTTGAACTGTTCCTGCATCCCTGGGATGAAACCTACTTGATCGTGGTTGATGATTGTTCTGATGTATTCTTGGATCCGATTTGCCAGTATTTTATTGAGTTTTTTTTTTTTTTGCATCAATGTTCATGAGGGATATTGGTCTGAAGTTCTCTTTCTTAGTTGTGTCTTTGTGTGGCTTGGGTATCAAGGTCATTGAAGCCTTATAAAAAGAGTTTTACAAAGACCCTTCTGCTTTTATTGCATGGAATACTTTGAAAAGAATTGGTATAAGATGTTCTTTGAATTTCTGGTAGAATTCTGCACTGAGCCCATCTGGACCTGGGCTATTTTTGGTTGGGAGAGTTTTGATGAGTTCTTCTATTTGAATATGGGTTATAGGTCTATTTAAATTGCTTATCTGTTCTTGATTTAATTTTGACAAGTGATATCTATCCAGAAAATTGTCCATTTCTTTTAAATTTTCAAATTTTGTGGAGTACAGGTTTTCAAAATATGACCTGATGATTCTCTGGATTTCCTTAGTGTCCATTGTTATGTTCCCCTTTTTCATTTCTGATTTTGTTAATTTGCATGTTCATACCCTGTTGTTTGCTAAGTTTGGATAAAGGTTTGTCTATCTAGTTGATTGCCTCAAAGAACCAACTCTTCATTACATTGATTCTTTGTATTGTTTTCCTAGTTTCTACTTTATTGATTTCAGCCCTCAATTTGATTATTTCCTGGCATCTACTCCTCCTGGGTGAGTTTGCTTCTTTGTGTTCTAGAGCTTTCAATTGTACTGTTAATTCTCCAGTTTCTTCATGTGGGCACTTAGTGCTATGAATTTCCTCCTTAGCACTGCTTTCAACGTGTCTCATAAGTTTGGGTATGTTGTATCTTCATTCTCATTGAATTCTAGGAAGTCTTTAATTTCTTTTTTATTTCTTCTTTGACCCAGGAATAATGCTATTGTGCATTATTCAATTTCCAGATCATAAATCTGTGTCACCACATCTGGCTAAGGCATCGAATACGGCTCTGCTTGCAACATGCAAAAGTGAAGGAAAAGAAAGCCTTGCATTTATTTTTTCAGCGCTCTCTTTCTAGGCCTAGTCTCTAACTTTTAACTGCTGTATTTATACCACTTAATGTCTAAACTGGCCACTAATATAATTGAATTCACATTTAGTATTCTTGATACTGTTTTCTATTTATTCCTCTTCATTGTTTTCCTTTTTCCTCCAAACTTTTTCTTCCTTTGTTACAATTGAATATTTTATATGATTCCACCTTCTCTCTTTTTAACATATGAACCAATTCCCCTTTTACTATTTTCTTTTTTGTTTTATTTTTGAATGATTGTCCAATAATTTGGACTATGTATTATAAGCAATCCAGATCCATTGTCAAGCCACGCCCCCACTGCATTGGTACTTCAAGCTACAATCCCATTGCAGGAGTACTAAATATAACTTAAGATATTCTTTTCCGTCTTTACATTATTGCTCTCACTAATTTCATTTGGAAGATCTATAAAAAGGAATATTTATCAAATACATCATTTACCATTTTGAACACTTAACTTCAATTAGAAGAAGAAAATGAGAAGTTTTTTTCTTTGACCACCACTTAATTATTTTTCTGATGCTCCTTTTTTCTTGGTGTACTCTGAGTTTCTTGAATGTTCTCTCCAAAGAATCTAATATTTTTCCTGCATGGAGAATCACCTGGCAACATTTGCCTCATGATTTTTTCTTTTTTCTTGATAAAGTCTTTCATTTCTCCTGCACATGTTTTAAAAGAGTTTTTTGAGATCTATATATATATATACATATATATGCATATATATATATATATGTACGCCTATCCACGTGTGCCACATGTATGTAGTACCCACGGAGGCACGGAGGCCAGAAGGAATCATCAGATTCCCTAGAGCTGGAGTTACAAGAGGTTGTGAGCCACATGTGGGTGCTAGGAACTAAACCTGAGCCTCTGAAAGAGAACTCAGTACTTTAAGGCACAGGACCATCCCTTCAGTCCTCTCCTGCACATTTTTATTTATTTTTTAAAATGTAAGAGCAAGTCTCTAACTCAAGATGACCTTGAACCAACTACATAGATGGCAATGACCTTGCACCTCTGATCTCCTTCCTAGACCTCCCAAGTGCTAGGATCACAGGCATGTACCACCACACCTGGTATTGGTGACTGAAGCCTGAGCTCCATGCAGGCTAGGCTAGCTCTATTACCTGAGATCCATTCCTAGCCCCTCCCCCTGCATTTTGACAGGTAATTTCACAGGGTATAGAATTTAAGGCTGTTGAGTTTTCTTCTCAATGCTTTCCATTCACGTTGTTCCCAGAGAGGCAACTGCTTGGGGATTTCTGCTCCAGTACATTTTGAGTCTCTGGGTCCTCCTATTGTCTACTTCTGCAGCCTTAGAGACAGCTTTGTCCTCATCTTCTGGTAGATCTAAGAAGTGTTGTGGCCTTTCATGTTGGCTCAGCTGTTTCCTGGGTAGGACAGTGGTTTCCTCTAAGATCTTTATACACTCCACTGAAGTCTCTTGCTGCATTCCCATTAACTTCCTCAATTTTATTTAGCATTAATGATATTGGCTTAACCCTGTGCAAATAGAAAAATCACATGAGTCTCCCATTAGCCTGTGGAAGACATTGGTCATGGTAGTTCTCTCATTGTTACTGGGATCAGGTTTTCTTCGCTGTTTGGGGAACAGGACTAAATGTCACTCCATTGAGATAGCTGGATTGCCATCTTATATTAAGTCGAATCATTTACCCAGGCTGTGCACAAAAGGATATCACAGGGACATACATTTAGAACATAGCAAATCTTAAGCCAGATTTCTTAAGCAGAGGGGGTCACCAGACCTTCCTCTTCATGCCCATCCTTTGCCCACCAAAAGAGAATCCCGTGTTTGCCACCTGAGCGGCAGGAGATAGACTTGGGAGAGATGCAAAGAGGATGCCAAGAAACCCAACTTGTATGGGCACGAGGAAGACAGAGTTGTTACAGATGCTTCAATGTGAATGCTTGTTGTCGTTTTAGGATGCCTAGGTAAGGTTTGAGGTACTTTTTGAATTATGCTTTTGGCTGCCTCATTCTTGCTTCTTTGACTACATCACTGCTCTGTGATTGATCACGTGATCCTGAAATTTAGAAGCGTTGTAGACACAGCTCTACGCCCATCCCCTGGGGCTGCCTAGCAGGGCTTATCTGCCTAAGCATGTCTCCTGTTCACTGGGCCTACATTTTCTTAAATGCAGGTAATTACTTCAAGGATGAAACAGAAAGTAGAAAATGACACAAAATCTATAAAATAGTTTCAGAGAAGAAATGTATTCTGGCTTGGCACAAATAAAAGGAATTTTTGTTGTTGTTGCCAGAAGAAAGTCAGGGCTCATTTTCAGGACTGTGAAAACCTCAAAGCTTTGCCTAGAGGAATTTCTTTCTGCAAGAGGACTCTGAAATTTTTTCACTTTGATCTGCCTTGTTTGATCCATGGAAAGCAATATCGGCAATATCTTAGGGTTCGGCAGAGAGCCCCATTAAAATGCCATCACTGTGAAATGATTGCCTCTGCATAATAGAGGCAGATAGGACACAGCCTTTAAGCCAAGGCATCTTGTGTGTCCTCGACATTATGGACAGTCACCTTCAATGAATACATAATCCACCAGTCTTCGGGCATCCATACTGGTTGGAATGTGAGCTGGGACTCTCATGCCAGGCTTGGCAGGACCCTGAGTATGACGTAAGCCTTAAACTACTCCTAGCTTTAAACCCCAACCCCAACTGAACCCATTCATAGCAAAGCCTGTTTTATATCTTAAGTTAGCAAGATGTTATTTAAATAAACATTTCTACAACACCCCAATGAATACTTGAGAACTATGGGTTTCCTATTGCTGTGAATAGAGAAGTTAGCTCTTTAGAATTGAGAGTATTCCATGTCTTCTTGCTACTGGAGAGTCCCCAAAGTGTTCCATAGACACCTGGTTTCTTGCCTAATCTGCTGAGGAAAAATTAAGGTGAGTTGTAGCAGGCTTTCTTTGGGGCCACCAACCAGCTCCCAAAACATGGCACAGAGATTTAGTATTAGTTATGAATGCCAGGCCTTATCTTCTGCTTATCCCACTTACTCTTATAACTTAATTTAACCTATTTCTCTTCATCTACCTTTTGCTATAGGTCTTTTTACCTTTATTTCACTCTGTATGTCCTACTTTTCCTGTTTCTTCCATGCCTGTCTGGCTGGCCCGGGGTGTCTTCTCTTTCTCCCTCATTCTCTTCTTTCATTTATTTTCTCTAGCCTATAGATTCCTCCCTCTACTTATTCTCTCTGCCTGCCAGTCCTGTCTATCCCTCTATTGCCCAGCTATTGGCCATTCAGCTTTTTATTAGATCAACCAGGTGCCTTAGAAGGCAACACATCTTTATATCATTAAACAAATGTAACACATCTTTACATAGTTAAAGTAATATTTCACAACAATGGGTAGTGGAATTATATGGAAATAGATGTCCTAGAAGGTGGATGGCATTGTAGCTCTAATTAAGGCCAGAAAATAGTAATATAACAAATGAGAGTGTTTACTGAATGTATTGCATAAACAGGCTCTCTTCTGGGTGCTGTGGCAAAGTCATCTCATACATCATTAAATGGTGCTGATACCACAGACTCTGCATGGCAGGCATATCTATAAATTGTCTACTTAGGCTTCTTTGTAGGATTATTTACTGTATAGGTATCTGTCTGTATGAGTGTGCACACATGTATCTGTATGCTTATGTATGCACGTGGAGGCCAGAAGAGGGCATGAGGTACCCTCCTTTACTAAGACATACCTATTCCTATCAGGTAGGATCTCTCCCTGAATCTGAGATTTGTGTTTTCTCAATTAGGCTTGTTGTACTTACATACTCTTGTTTCATGTTTTGATTGTGTTTTCTGATACCTAAAGGAATGATTCCTTGAAACCAATGTGCCCAGTGTCTACAGACATTCCACGATGAAAGGTATGATACCTAAGAGGGTTTGATCATCTGCTTAGCAAGTCAGCAGGGTGGGGAGACTGAGAGGTTTGAACTCTGTGTCTCCACAAGTTGCTGAAGGACCCCTCAGCCCCACAGACCTCACCTGCATACCAGCTTGAGTACAGGACTCAGTTCCCAGATTTCCATCAGAATAGGTGGGACCAGACTGAACACCTGGGAGTCTCAGATGCCTGGTAGCTGTTGTAACCCAGACCTGGCCCCTGTTCCTCAAGTCACTGAGCTGAAAGCCAGTGAATCCACTGTGGACTCCTGACTGGCAAAAGACGTTGCCATGCTTCTGATGACTTCTAAAGAGACCTAACTGAGTATTTTATAATCCAACTTGGATAAGCCCATCATGCCTAAGAGAATAAAAATCGTAGAAGCACAGTCTACAGTATCCTTTGGCTGAACACCTTAAGCTCTCTGCCTTTTCTAGAAACCTCTAAAATCCTCTAGAAGAAATATTCCAGGCCTTAAAGCCAACACTGATGGAGACAGATGGGCCATTTGTGCTTTTCCAATGGTAAGTAGGCAGAAGGGTGACAGGTTCAGAGCCCCGGGCATATGTCTGGGTCATAGTGCCAGCACTCCAGAACTCAAGCTCATGTCCCTCATGGCCATATTTTCTGTGGGTATAAAATTTGCTCCAGAAGGTATTAGCACACACACCCCCACTCTCTGGTTTTATGGTGGAGGACAGAGATGCCTTACATGCAAAATAAAAGCTTGCACACTGCAGGGACAACTACAGAGCAAAGGAGTCAAGGCAGAGCTCTTCAACAGCAATATTCGCAAATGTGATCACAAGTTTATTATGACTGAGCCAACATAAAGGATCACAACACACATTACCAATAATAAGTTATCTCCTCCGTGTACAGTGCTTCCTAGTCTTCCAAAATTCACCATCAAAGAGACTGCATGGTGCCACACAAGCAAGCTATGACGAAAGGCTTGCCTGCGTTCCTGCAAGGTAGAGGGAGTCACACTATGGACTGATGTGTTTAATCTCAACAAATGGAAAGCTGGGAAGGTTGGGTGGTTGGATTTCCACCAGACAAGAGATAAATAAGGAGGATGTCTATTAGGAGCCCATTTATTTGTTTAGAGAATGCTCTCTGTTAACCTTTTCTAATACTGAAAGAAGATCCCCTCAGGTGTCTGACCAGTTGGTCATACAACTATGACACATGAAACCCTGAAGTTCAACTGTTTTACTAGATTCTCTTCACTTTACTAGTTCCTGTAATGTGAATATACCTTTCATGACCAATTTTAAAAATTACGTTACTAGTTGAGGGTGTCTCACAAAGTTCTGCATGGTAGCAGCTTAGTCCCAAACATGATGGCATTTTGGATGTAGAACCTTCAGGAGGTGGAGCTGATAAAAGATTGTTGAGGGCACCACCCTCAGAAGGGAGTAATGTTTCTCTCTTACGACCCCTGTGTTATGGTTTGAATGCTGATCAAGTTTCGTTGCTGTGGTTGTGATAAAATACTCTGACAAAATGCAACTTAGTAGGGGAAGGGGCTTATTTCAACTTACAATTTCAATTCCAAGTTGCAGTCCACCACTGTGGGGAAATCGAGGCAGGGACTTTAAACAGCTACTCATATCATAGCCACAGCAACAGCCAAGAAGAGAAAGAAATGATTGCATCCATCTTGTTTACTTGCCTGTGTTCAGTCCAATTTCCCCATTCCTACACAATTCAGAACCTTCTGCTTAGGGAATAGTGTCACCCACAGTGGGTTGAATCTTCCCAGATCAATTAACTTAATTAAGACAATCACTACAGACATGCCCACAGGTCAACCCAGTGTAGACACTCCCTCATTGAGACTCTCTTCTTAGCTGAGTCCATGTTGTGTTCATTTGGTAAAGGTAATCAACGCAGAAATGTAAATGCCCCCCCACCAGCTCATGTGTTTAAATTCTTGGTCATCAGCTGGTAGTGTTGTTTTGAGAGGTTGTTGAGCCTTTGGGACACAGGGCCTAGCTTGGTGGACATGGCCTTCAGGGACAGGACTTTGAAGATTATATCTGCATCCAGTTCTGACCCAAGATCTCTTTGCTTCCTAGTGGGTACCATGTAAAAGGTCATTGCTACACACTTCTCCTGCCATGGATGAACCACTCGCCATGCTTTTTCTATCATGTAGACTGTACTTCTCACACTGTAAGCTGAAATAAGCCTCCAGTCTCTTGAGTTGTGTCTGTCATCTAGATCATGACAAAATGGCACAATGCTGTCCTCCATGTTGCCACATAGGCAGAATGTCCTCACCAGAGCTGGGCAGATGCCAGCAATGTACTTCCAAGATTAAGGGTGAGCCAGGTAGACCCCCCTTTTAAAAAAATAAACTACTTAGTCTCAGGGGCTTTTGTTGTTACCCAATACAGACAAAGGCATCCATCTACTCAGGTGGTATGGAAAGGCAGAGATGCACAATACCACAGTGTGTAATATTCCATTGCAGGATACAGAGTTGCACAATACCACAGTGTGTAATATTCCATTGCAGGATACAACATGTGTAAATATCCTGGATAGCATAAATAACATGAAATGTAAAAGAGCTGGAAAGTTGCAGAATTTGAGTACCACTTATCTTTGACTTTAGTAGAGTACAGCATGATTTATCCCTTTGCACTTGTAACTTCACTTTTAACATGGCTTTGTTTAATCGGCTACAAAATCCTTGCAAGCTCAGCACACAAATACCAGGCCACAGGAGACTTCTGTGGCCCTAACTGACAGACTGAGGGGTGAAAGGGTGGTAGCAGAGAGGAAGGCCTGAGTGAAAAATGCAGGGGCTGGGCCCTTGCTCCAGGAGGTCAACCTCTGATAAAACAGGAAGCAACAAAGAGGAAGCTGAGCCTGAGCCATTGGCCAGGAGGGGGCGGGGGATGGTGTGGGGGAGTGTGAACCAAAGATTAAGAACCTCCTACTCCTTAACAATGGCAGTGTGAAGGGTCAGGTCCCTCCCCTGGCATCACTAACTCCTGGCTCATTTCTTCTCATCTCTCATTCCCCACTCCCAGGACCTGTTGTGGAGCGATGACCACCTGCTTCCCACTTCTCTGTTTCCGGCCCACATCCTGTTTGTAAGTATTTCTTTTCCATAATCTACAGGAGGGCAGGAGCTTCCTGCCTCACCCTGAAGGAGCCTGGCACGGAGCTCTGCCCTTAGGAGAGGCTCGGTGGACACTTGTGGAGTTAAGCCAGTAGCCAGCCCCACCCCATGATTCCAGGCATTGCCCTCCTCAGCCTTATCTAAGACCAGCTTCCTATTTGGGTATCAGATTTGGGTAACACGGGCAGGTGCACTGCCTGGCCTTATCAGCTGGGCAAGTGTAATGGGGGGTCACCTTTCAGATAAGACACAGGTAGGAGGAGACGTTGGAGCATGAGGTCATAGAGGGAATCTCTTGACCTGGTTTCCAGGCTCTCAAAGCAGTTCTGTTCTTTCATTCATTCATTCATTCATTCATTCACTCATGCATGCTTCCTCTCTCTAACAATGGCCAGCCCTGCAGAAAAGCATCAGACGTGGTCCAGCAGAGTACCAGTTTCTGAGATTCAGTGGATGTAGTTTCAGATTCTGGGCTTCACTGGCACCTAGGAAACCCTGACTCCCTCTTTCTTGAGCCTCTGTTGCCCTTCCCTGTGAATGGGTCTTACAAGGCTTCTCTTATAAGGCTGTTGTGGGGCCGGAGGTGGTGAAATAGATAAAATTCCCTATTTCTATTTGAAGTTCTCTGTCACCGGAACCTCGTCACGCTGTACGGCAGCCAATCCCTACATTTCCTAGTGGCGTTTCCTCCTCCTTTCTTCAAAGCAAGGGTTAGGCCATTTGCAAAGCTTTAATGTGTACTGTCTCACTGCCAGTTACAGCTTCTCCAAGCGCAGTGCCCAGAACAACAGCTCCCGAGTCACAGGGACCTGTTAGGATGTCAACCCCCGAAACTCTGGAAATTATATAGGTACAAAACAGAAACCTTAAAAAAGAATTGAGATTATAATTTAATTACATTTCCCTTTCCATTTCTTCCCTCTAAAACCCCCAGTTAGCCCCTCTCCACTCTCCTTCAGATTTGTGGCCTACATTTTCACTAATTGTTACAAAGGACAGATGTTTTATGCAACCAGGACAGAGATCCACAGATGACATAGCAAACGTATTCCTGGGGCAGATGCCTACACTTGGCAGTCCTGGACCCTGAGATGCCTCTTGGTGACAGTACCAGGTGCCAAATTCTAGTGGCAAGAAAAGGGAGGGAGCATGAATGAACAGGGACAGATGAGCATAAAGGAGCACCAAGTGCCCGTGCCACCTGCTCCTGAGGGTAAAACCTACCCCATATAGAGGAGACAACAAACCCCGGATGCAGTTCTCCCAGGGACTCATGGAGGCTCAAGGCTCACACCTCACACTAACCCTGCAGGTGGCATCCAACAAAGAAATTCTCTAGGTCAAGTATGCTGAGATTTTGAATGCTTGGCTTAAAATATTTTGTTCCTGTTTTAGATTATTTGTCTTGGTGACATCAGTGCCTATGTCATTAATGAAGACCTCCCCGTGGATCGGGAGAAGCACTGTGCCCAAATGCTTGTCAAAGAGAAAAGGCACTAGGGTCAAAGTGGGAAACCAGTCCTGACTGTGCCAGGTGGGAGAGTGGAGGTGGGAAGGTCAAGTGACTTCTTGGAGCCTTGGTTTGCTAATCTGTAAAACTGGGGGAAACTAACCCCACCTCTCAAGGCTGTTTGTGAGGGAGTTGGTAAACGGGAAGGCTCCACACAAACACAGGCATGAAGCAAGGGCTCTGTCCTCTCCCACCCCTTGTCCTGAACAGAATCCCAGGCACAGGCTCCTCCCCTCCCAAGTGGAAGGAAGTCAGTCAGCAGTCCCATTGACTGCCTGGGCTCTGGCAGCCAGGCTCCGAAACCACCCACAAAGATGATGTTCCCTCCCGTCTGCAAGTTGCACTTTGATGGACGTGCCTTTGCTGCACACAGAAGGTTTGCATTTTCCTTGAGACACTTGGAGAGACAGGAAGTGGGAGGCAGAAGGAGGATCCCAAGCCAGGGCCAGCAGGAGAGCCTGGAGCATGCCAGAAAGCCTGTGGTGGGTGCTCAAGTGACCAGTGAAGGACAAGGGGAGCTTGTTTAAGACCCAAGTCCTTGGCATTTCGTTCAGAGTGGGGCAAGGCTTCAGTCAGCTCAGTGAAAAGAGGTGGTGAGGCGCTGAGGCTGAGAGGTGGCCTGGGAGCCTAAGCAGTGATGTGTGACTCCATGGTTGTACCTCACACAGGGTGTCACATTACAAACTCCAGCCAGGGCCAGCCTCAGGCTGTCAGCTCTCTGAATAGACTCCTAGGCTCTCTGTAGGCAAGGCTGCTAACTGTTGCTGGTCTGTGTCCCCACTTTCATTTCGACTCCTGTCTCTGAATCCGTTGTCATTCTTAGGACTCTTCTGGGTGTGGCTGGGGTCCATATGGATTCCACTACAGTGAGGAAAGTATGAGGGGCAGTAGTGTCCCCCACTTGGACAGTGTCCTAAGAGTTCCTGTGACTCCCAAGAGTCCCCGATTCACTCCACCAGCTCCTGGAGTTCCCTTGTCCCCCTTCATCCCTCTGGATGCAATCAAGAAGACCTGGCTCCATTCACCACAAAAGTTACCAAAAGGAAGTCGGAGCAGCACCTGAAAGCAGGAGGTTGCCCATAGCAGCCACCCAATGACTGCTACAAACACTTTAAGGCCAATCAGTCAGTCATAGGGCCTCTTGGATACCCCTGGAGTGCAGAGGGTTTGGCCAATCCTGCCCTTTGGTGCTTGACTTGTCCTAAAATAAAGTACTTGTGTCTTTGACTCCCTACCATGTGATTAAATCCATACAACCTTCCTAAGTCCCCCAGAGTCTGGGCAGGACACAGATGATGCTTAGAAGATGGAGATGAGGATATTGAACCAATAGGAAGCTGGCTTCTGGAAAGTCATTCTGAACTGGTCCCTGGACCAGCTTGACTCCTGACCTTATTCAGATAAGAAGGTGCCCTCTGACCTCTACCAGAACCCCTTTGCTCAGCACCACTTTTGGGCTGAGAACTGGAGATCCCTTTATCCAAGAGAAAGTCACAGACAGGCTCTCTCTGTGGTGTGCTCCAGAGCTGGTCCAAGATGCTAATCATCTCCCTCCTCCAGGCCCTCTTTCAAAGCCCCATTTGCATCCCTCAGTCTTCCAGAAAGTCCAGACAGCCTCTTCTCTGGTTTGTTTCACAACTCCTGCCTTCCTGTGTCTCCAAACCAAGTGGTCAGGCTAGTCAGCCCCTTGTCTGGATTCGGAGAATATGGCCCGTCATGCAGCTCTTCGCTTCTGACACTTGCTAAGTGGCTTTACATGTCTCTTTGAAGTACATTCACTGTGGCTTGACACAAACCAGACACTGGGCGAACTCCACATCATTCTCTCACCCACCCTCGGGGATGAACGCTATTATTTCCACAGCTTTACAGTTGGGAAATAGAGGCTCAGGAAGGGTACAGACCTTGCCTGAGGTTTTCTGACTGAGAAAGGCAGTGCTGGGACCAGGCTGGAGGTGGCTCCAGGTCTGCAACCACATCACTGCACTGCAGATTGTAGTGTCACCTGCTGCAGCTTCTTCCAGGGACTCTGGCTCAGAGCCTATTCAGTATAAGGAAGCCAATGCTGAGAGTGGGAGGTGGCTAAGAACTCCCCACGGAGCAGTGCTAACCAGGCTTATTCCTGGCTTCAAGACAGAGGCTGAAGCAAAATTTCAGCATAAATCTTAAACCTACTATGGCCACACTGGGGAACTGTCTGGAAGGAGACTGGGAGTTTGTCAGACCCTACAGGCAATGACTCTATAAAGAATCTAATGGGCAATAGAAGATATGAAAGCAGAGTCCCTCTGCCTAGAGTGCCCTCCACTGCCTCTGCTTGGCTGAGTTCTCAGTCCGTTCAGGAAACCTCTCCGATTGCTTCGCTGTCTTCCAGATGGGGTTGAGTGCAACCCTCTCATTTGCCTACACATTATCTTCTTGGTCCTTAACACAATGCATCTGATTAGTCTGTAAGTCCCCACCTGCTCTGCCTGTGAGCCCATGCTTCACATCCTAGGACTAGGAAAATTAGTACCCGGAAGTTGGTTGAGCTACGTGGGGAGGGGGGAGGTGAACAGAGACATGGAGGAGGGAGGCCAGAGTTGGAAGCGATGACAGATTTGCTGGAAGCTTGGGACATCCTTACAGGTGCAAGGTGACATGTATCTCTGGAAAGGTGTCTTGTCCCCAGGACAGTCCCTGAGTGCTGTTTGTGGGAAGTATTGCTTTTCGCATATTTCTCAAATAAGATCCAGACTGAAAGGCCCCAGGAAACTCTGCTGTGCCAGTGTGGAAGTCCTTGGAGTGCTTACTTTGCCACTAAGAGCTAAGCTGAGAGAAGAATCCCAGTCCTGGTGGCACTGCAAAGGAAACCTTTGTGCACAGAATGGGAGTAAGCACACCCCAATACTGCAGTCAAGGCTGATTTGTGGCCTCTTGCTTCCAAGGCTTTGAAATGTTAAGCATATGCTGATCACGCTTGCTCAGAGGAGAAGCAGGAGTCTGGACTCATTGTGGAAACCAGTTAGGAGTGCTGCAGGATTCAGTGAAGTTCCTGGGATGGGGAGGAGCCCATATTGCCCACAGGCTGACCAATTGAATCTCATAAGCCACTAAGATCAGAGAGCCTTTCCCATTGGCTTTCTGAAGAACATGTGACAACTGGTGCTGCTGGTTTCTGAGGGTGGAGGAAGGGCCAAGCATGAGCCAAAGGCAGCTTGGGTTTGGTCAGCTACCTCCAAAGCAGGTTCTGGCTTCCCACTGCCTAAGAACGTGAGCCTTTTCCTGGCACTCAGACCCCAGGATCCTCCTGGATTCCCCTAGCTACTTCCTCTCTTGTTGCTGTGTACCAGCCAGAACTGTCTCCACTGGGTTCCACCCATGTTCTTCTTTGCCCTACCTGTGTCTTTATTCAGTCAGCCTCCATGGCCTGGAAAGCTCTCTCCAGTCAATAATCTCTCAAGCTGGGCCTCTGTGCACCAGTCACTGCCACGTGGTCCTAAGGTTGAAACCTTCCTCACAGTGTCTTGCTGCCTGACTTTCTCTGGAATGTGAAGACCTGACACAATTTTGCCCTTTGCTCATCGCTCTATTTGTCTAGCTCCCTCTGATCCATGTGAACTACTCCAGGAGAAGGGTGGGTCTTGTCTATATTTACTAAACATGCTATATATTTCCTGGAGAAAGGGATGGGTGACTTAAGTCTGTTCGGGACTCTGTAACAGATGACCTGATGTCTGTGACTTTAACAACCCATACTTAGTTCTCCTGGTAACTAGAAAAACTGTAACTTCAGTACTGTTATAGCTGGGCACCTTGTGTCTGACTTGCAATGGTGGTTTTCTTGCTGTGGCCCCCAAGCAGAGAGTGAGTAAGCTTCCCTGTCTCTGATGAGGACATCTGCCCCACTCATGACTACCTTCTAAGTCCTTTCTCTAAAGCCTACATACTGAGGGGTAGAATTCCAACATGTGAACTTGAAGAGTGAACATCAGAGGGCCTCCACGTCAGAGGACAAGCTCAGGTGTTTGTAGGGGTGTCCCACAATACTGTCCACGCCCAAAAGGGCGAGGACAGAGGGATGGGCACAGGTGAGATATTTAAGGAAGGAAAAGGAAAACCTCACTCTCTCTCAGAAGCCTGCCACGCTTCTGATCATCCAGCTTGTGTGTAAGTTCTTTCTCTGGTAAACAAATATATTAATGTCCATGTTGCATTGACCTCCCTCATTAGGTCTACATGGAAAGAGGCTGATGGGGGTGTGAGAGACTTTCACAAATTATCCCAATGTCTACTTTCAGCAATGCTTAAACATTTTCTGATCCCGTACAAATCTCGGTGCACACTGGAGACTGTAGTAGCCAGGTTTAGCCAGAATCTTTAAATCCAATTGCTGACATTTACTAAGTAAGCACTTGGGCCTTAACAATAACCCCAGGAGGCAAGAAGAATGCCAGAAACTTCTATATGGTTCAGCTATAACAGCAAAAAAATGAATCTGAAAGTCACACCGGAAGTGGCAGGTGAAATGGCCGCACGTGACCGCTCTTCCCTGTTGCCTGGCTCTGAAGCATGTGTCATCAATTCTGTCTCTCCTGTTACAGACCACGAAAGTGTGGTTTCCAGAAGAGGTGACCTCAAGTTATTGTGGCCAGAGAACAGTGTGCAACCCTCTCCCCAGTAGAAGGAAGCTTCCCACATCACCCAAGGTGACAGAGTCCACCCTGACTGATAGGAACTATGGTGCTATTTCTGATTTCCCCACATAAAGGCTACCCTCGCACTCCTATTCTGCATGCTTGGTCTGGGATGTAGTCACATTGCTCATTAGGACCTGAATTGTGCCCCCATCCTCTTAAATTTGTATGTTGAAGCCCTCAGACCTTGGAAGATGGCTGTATTTGCAGACAGGGTCTGAAAAGAGCTCATGAACTTAATAGTTCCTTAATGTGGTTCCTAGTCCAAAGTAACTCATATCCTTATAAAAAGAGGGACAACAGAATCACACAGAGACACCCATGTGAAGCTAGCCATTTTCAAAAAAGACAAGGCCACTAGCACCTTGAACTTGGACTCTAAGACAGCAAGCCTTTGAAGTGCAAGCCACTTGATCCATGGCATATAATTATATAATTTTGTAAAACTTATATTTTACTCTATGTTATCCTAGTCTTTGAGACAGGGCCACAATAAATAGCCTATGTTGTCCTCAAACTCATAATCCTCCTGCCTCAACCTCTTGAGTGACAGGGTTATAGTTATATACCACCATGCCTAGCTTACATTGCCCTAGTCTTTTTTTTCTGATCATGTTTTGTTTCTGTTTGTTTGTGGTTGTTTGGAGACAGGGTCTCACTCCATAGCCTTGGTTGGGCTGGAGTTGGATTTGCTCCAAAGGCAACTGCTACATGGATCAGGCAGGCCTCAAACTTATGCCCCTCCTCCTAATTCAAGCTTCCAAGTTCTGGGATTACAGGCATGTGTCATCATTTCCTGCAACCCAGTCTTAATAAATAAATCCATATGCTTCTACTGGAATGTTATCAAGAAAAATTAAGGAAGGACAAATGACAATCCTAAGTGTTGGGATAGTATGGAGCTTCTGGAACGCTCTTCCTTTCCTGATAGGAAGGTGTGGCATCACAAACACTCCAGAAAAAAAAATAGTTTGGAAGTTTGTCATGTAGTGTATGTGTGTGCCTGTGTATGTATATTCCTGTGTAAGTGTGTGTGTGTATGCCTATGTATATGTGTGCCTGTGGATGCATGTGCCTGTGTATGCATGTACCTGTGTATGTGTGTGCCTGTGCACACATGTGTGTGCATATGTGTATAGGCCCATGTACATACAGCTGGTTTTAGGCTACTTTACACTTAGGCAGAAACTAAGCCACCAGCTCCTCTTAAATGACTCATGTGGCATGAGGGGACATTGTCACCAGGCACCAGCTTCAGCCCAGCTACTCAGCCTGTCTATGCCACAGAAGTTTCTGCTGTGACCACCTAGTGACAGAGCAGAGCTGGCTTCACGCTGGCCCTTGGGTTTCACTAGCTAAAATAAACAGTAATCAGTGAGGAAACAAAGTAGGGGAAGATGGTAAAAGAACCTATACTGTGGTTTCTGTGGGAGCCAGCAGGCCTGCTGGGCTAGGCTGGGGCAAGATGGGCAAATGGGAATTGTTTTTCTGGCTCTGGGTATGTGCTTTGCCTAACTGTCCAATACCATAGCTCTGGAGCAAAAGGGACAGGAGAATGGTGGCCTGGAGGCAGAAGAGCCCCATAAAGGGGCTTTGAACTGGTGACTCGGTTATGAAAGACTGAAGACACACAGGGTACTTTCTGTCTTTGGGACTTGGTCCCTCTGGCATCAGCAAGTCCCCAAAGTGTCAAGAGTGCAGAATAAAAGGACATGTAAGATATGACAAGCACCGAACTGTTCCCAACCCCTTGAGGTTCTGGAGATTGAAGCCAGACCTGCACACAAGCCTGGTTTATGGGGTACTGGGGATTGAACCCAGGGCTTTGTGCATGCCAGGAGAGCATTCTTCATACTCACTGAGCTACATCCCCACATGGAAGGGGGTTTTAATCTACTGCTTTTTCACTAAATAGCTGCTTCACCTTCTGAAAGTTACTTATTGTCCCTAACCTCCAGTACCCTTATTTCCAAAACAAGGCTTATTGTCCAGATTAAATGAGGCCTGGAGATGTGCTTAGTGGTACAGTTCTTGCCTGGCACCCATGAGACTTTGGGTTCCATTGCCAGCACTGTAAAAACAGAAAGAGCAAAAAGATTAAATGAAATAACTGTATGCCACATTGAATACCATACCCGCCATGTAGCAGGTTCTTGGAATGGTAAATGCTCACTGCTCATCAAAACAAACAAATAAACACTTGTCTCTGTGAGTTCCAGATAACTCCTCACTAAGCTGGGGAAAGATGTCAGCTGTCAGTGTCCCAAGAAGAACCCCTGAAAAGTTTATTAGACTTGAGGGAATGGGTAGGCCTGTCCCTCACAGTCTTGGCAGTCAACAAGGTTTTAAGTTTGAGACATATGGTTTTATGGCAGATCTTGAAAACTACTCAAGCTGGGCAGAACCTATGGTGTGGGTCCTCTTGTTTAGGGTTCATAGTGAGGCCAAGGAATTAACATGAGTGGTGATGAGGTTTTTGATCTGGAGAAGAAAGGCCTTAGCAGCCTTGTGTCCCAACCAGAGAGAATTTCTAAGACTAAGCCACCACACTCATTTGTAGAGTCCCAGGTCTACTTTAGCCTTCAGGTGAAAGGGAAGCCTTTGTCTTGGTGCTGTGTAAGGCAGATGGGTCGGTTTCAGCATTATCAGCAATAATATTGTCATTAGGATTATTAGGAAAGTTAAGTCATGAATACAGTTTCTAATAAATACACCACTAAGTAGAGTGAGACAGAAAATAACAAGAGCAGAACAGGATTTAGCAATTTACGTGACGTGACCAACTGTCCCATTTTGAGACAGGGGTATTTGATAAGAAGTAGAATGCCTTATTTGACCACTGACCAGTCTGGATTCAAGAAAAGAAACCCTTTGCCTAGCATATGCAATATGTAAGGCCGTCATTTTACACACACCACACACACACACACACACACACACACAGAGGGGTAGGGCAAGAAGTCCAACTGTTTCTTATAGGTTGTTTGGAATTTAATAAGACCATGTTTCAAGTGACATGAATGTCAAATCATGTGTGTAAGTTAGAGAAGTCACAGAATAGAGTGGGTGACCTTTCGGGAGCTTTGAGTCAGGCTTCTTGAGGAGTAGGAATGTCATCCCCTACTGTCATTAGTTGGAAACCTGATTTGGGCCTTTGCTGAGGGTTCTGAGAAGGGCCTATGGAAGCATCTCAAAGATTGCATCAGATGACAGACTAAGGACACCCCCATGGAGGGCCTCACCCTCCCTGGGGGAATGAGGGGATAAGGGGGGGTTAGGGGGAGGGCATGGAAGGAGGGGAGGGAAAGGGAGAGGGACCTGGAACTGACTTGTGAAGCAACCTTGTTTCTTATCTAAATTTAAACTGGAAAATAAAATTTAAAAAAAGATTGCATCAGAAATAAGCCCTTGGATGGTGCCTCACACTTGGGTGGTGCCTAGTACCTAAAGCAGACTCATCCTGGTTGGTTTTGTTTTTGGGTTTGTTCTTTTTTGCCCAAAGAAAAGCTGAACTAGAACAGAGCAAACAACTGAGCTCCAAAGCAGATGTTCCCTGGCAGGTCTTTTTGTAATGCATCAGCTCTCCCCACCACCCTGAGGGAGCACCACCCTGAGCGTGCCACCAGGGCCACTCTGCAGAGATGGGGAATTAAGAGAGTAATAAGGACCATAAAAGAAAGATCCGAGCTATGAAGAGACAGGTAGCATGGCTGTCAAGAGAACATAGCTCTCTTTCCTACCTCCCAGGAGTGAGTGATTCCATGAAGGGTGGCTGGATCTCTAAGAGTCATTCAGCAACTGGACATAGAAAGCATTCTGAAGGTAAACACACTATCTAGAGCTTCTTGGGTCTGTCCCGGAAGAGAAAGGGGAATGGACACTCCCTGAGCTCAAGGTAGGAGCTCAACTTTCTCAGACATCCTTGACCTCCTGTCCCTGGATCCCAGATGGGTGCTAGCACCAAGAGGATCTCATCCATCTCAGAAGGCTTTGCAGAAACTCCAGAGTGAGCCCTAACTAGGCTGCCTGGGTTTTCTCTCCCCTGCTCCCAGGCCCCCAGAAAGACCCAACAACCTGATCTTATCTCCCTCTGTGGAATTTTCCCACCAGGATGCAGAAAAGGCCAGCTGTGTGTTCTGGGCACCCTGGGACAGACCCACTCCCTTCTGCTGCAGAGTGTCTGTGTGGGACTCACACCTGCTCAGCCCCTACTTTCTAAGTGACCAGTGCCATCATGACCTGGCCTGCAAGGCTACTGAAAATCAGGTGTACTTGGGGGTTTAACTAGGCTTCTGCATGAGAGGGTTTGGGTACCCTGTTACCTTGAACTAGTTGGTTGGTCTGAGATACCACATCTTTGTGATTTGCGTGAACCATCTTCATTACCTTTACCCCAGCTGTGTTCTACCAGGACAGCTGTATGATTTTTAAAGCCATTTTTCATTTTCTTTAATAATGTGAAAGGGGCGTTGATAAAGACAGATGGGGAAAATCCATATATGGGTATTTTGCATAGAAAGTGACCACAAACAGGAGCACAATGTACATTCTACAACAATGAGAACAAGCTATCAACCACACAGAGTCACGTGGGTGACACACAAGGTCAGCTGAGAGGGGAAACTGGCACCGCCTAATTCTATTGAAATTGACAATGCATTGATAAGGTAAAAGCAGTCAGGAGGGCACCCTGTAGAAAGGAACAGAATAGGAAGGGACAAAGAATATTGCTTCCTAAATTGAAAATGGCCTTTGGATCAGGTGCGGGCTTCCCAGGTTGCTCAGTTTGTAATAAACTCAGTTTAATGTCCAATTAACAGTAGCTATGACGATAAGCTACAATAACATCACACACACACACACACACACACACACACACAAATAGAAATAAGCAGATACACAGCAAACGTTTTGGCACTGTTCCCTTCCACCCAGAACCCCTGGTTAGGACCTAAGCCTGTGGGCCTGAAAAGAAAGAAGAGGTTTCACACAAGGCCTGAAGCCTGCTTGCCAAGCTCTCAGTTACTCCTACTCAGACGGCCTGGAGGACTGGAGAGGAAGTGGTTTTCTCCACAGGTACTGCTTGCTGTCCTTGCCCTGACACCTGGGAAAACACAGCAAGAGGCACCTTCTCCCAGGGCTGAGGTGGAGAGCTGGGTCTGTCATTCTTGGGATAGCTGTGGTGCAGAGGAGCCAGAGTGGAGCATCTCCCTGCTGGGCATAAGTCCTGTGACTTGTCCTGTCACAGTGACTGTGGCACAGGTGAGGAGCTGGCTTTGGGGACTTTGCCAGGGGCTTCCCGTCACACCACCAGGTGTGTACTGGGCTTTGGGCTATCTACCCTTTTTTGGACTTCATGTCTAGCCTAGAAAGTGAGCAGGTGCTGTCACCACTCAGGACAAAGGGAGCTGATTGAAAGGGCTAGGGAACACAGCTTAGTGTCACTTGGGTGAAACCCACCACCAACGCCACCCATCCCCTCAGGGTTCGGTGGAAAGCCTCCTGTGCCAGGACCTTACGAGACTCCACTGAACCACCCCCTGCCCAGGGCATCCCCAGCACCAAAGGGCTGAGCTGGGAGCCCATTGTTGTCTTTTAAGCTCTTCAGCATTAAGCGTTAATGATTAAATAGGGTTCTTCCATTAACCCTGGCCCAGGCCTTTGTCTCCTGGCCAAGGAGGAGTCTCCTGCTTTGAAATGCCACATAAAAATGATAAATGTCCTTTTCCTCCCTCCCAGGGTCACCAGGTCCCAGTATTCCTTTAAAGTTTGAGAGGGCAACACAGGGTGCGCCTTGTTTAAACACAAAAGCATTAGGCCAGTCCCAGCTGGGCTGTCAGGCCAGGATTGCCCCCCCCAGAGATATGCATGGCAGCTCCAGAGGCTCGGGAACAGCTAAGGGAGCCCAGCAGACAGCAGCGTGGGGGCTCAGAGCACTTGACTATCCAGCAGCATGGACCTTTCAGTGGACTGAGAGAAGCTGTAAAACTCCACTGCCAGAAGACTGAAGAAGAAAAGACGAGGGCCCCATTTGTTGGTTCCAGCGAGCTCTGCACCCGTGCCTCTCAGCACTGGACAGTACCTCAGCATCGTGGTTTTCCTAGGCTCCTTAGAAATGTACAAGTGGTGACCTGGTGGCATAGGCCTGTTGTCCCAGTTGCTAGGGAAGGTGAGGCAGGAGGATCACAAGTTCAAGGCCCACCTGAGCTATAGAGCGAGTTCAAGGCCTGGGCAGCTTAATGAGATCTGTCTCAAAATAGAAATGACTGGTGGCATGGGAAGATGCTGAGTATGTATCTCGGTGGCACGTGAGGTGCCTAGCATGCTTGAGGTGTAGGTTCACAGAGAGAGAGAGAGAGAGAGAGAGAGAGAGAGAGAGAGAGAGAGAGAGAGACTAGTATGTAATTACTAATTTAATTCTTGCAGTGTGTCATTTTGCAGATGAGAGGGTTCAGGCCCAGGGAAGCCTGGTAACTTTTCAAGGGTCTGGGGATTTTGGAAGCCCAGGATTCAAGAGAGACCTACACAGGTACCCACACAGAATCCTTTCTAGTGAAGAGCCTTGGAATAACCAGGATGCTGAAAGTCTGCACTGTGCCTAGCTGAGATGCTGGAAGCATGCTAGGTCCCAGAACATCATCTGCTACTACTGCCTTCCAGTCTCCTCCCCAACTCCAGCTCCACAAGAAAGGTGGAGCCGAAGGCCGCCCAGCCCTCTCTGCACCCACAGCCCTCAAGTCCTCTGTGGTACCAAGAAAGGGTTAACAGAGGGTTTCGTCACTGCATAAATCTGTGTTTGTCTCCTGCAAAGTAAGCTATTTAGGTTTCTGATTTACAATCCTCGGTTTTCATAAAAGTCAATCATTCCCAGTAAAAGAATGTGGGTTAGATTTATAGGATCTGTGTTAGTCTTTAAGGCCCAAAGCTGCTCTGTGACTCACTCTCCATAATGCTTTTGCTCTAGTCCAGAGATATTCGTGTGCAAAGAGAACGATTCAGATCTCTGCCCTGAAAAATAAGACGTTGGGGAGGGGGACTAATTATAATGGCGTCAATTGTACTACGCTTGTAAACTTGCCCTCAGCAGGCCCCCCTGGTGCCTGTTTTCCGAGGGTTTTATTCCACAATAAAATGTGCTCTGGTTTGCAACTCGGCATAGAAGACCTCCACTGGTATGAGCGAATGTTTTTTTTCCTATCAAATTATTAGAAATAAACAGCCTAACAGTGGAAAAGAAAAAAATTATAAGCAAGGAAAATAAATCTTGGAATGTTTGCATTTAATAGAGTCTGTGACTTAGCTGTGCAGCCCAACGAGCTACATGGAGCCAGCCTGGTATTTTTATTTTAATTTCAGTTTGTGTTTTGCCAGTGTGAAAGGGGGTCAAGGCAAGACAACATGGAAAAAAGACTTTGATGTCCCTTTGAAAAAATATTTTGTACTGTGACTTCATGGTGGTTAGTGTCCTTCTCCCCATCCTGTCCCCAGCCTCCAGGCTGATGAACTGCCTGACAGACCCATGACCATCACACATAGTAAAATATAGCCATCATCAACAGACCTCTTTCCAACTTCCTCCCCTCCCCCAAGGACTACGTCAGAATGGGAGGCAGAAAGGCTCACAATGTAAAGTGAAAAGGCCGATCAAGATAACCAAAAAAGATAAAGGAAAGCAACCTTGTAAACTTTCTCCAGAGCAAAGCTAGAAGGGAAGGGCCCAAGTGCAGGAGGAGAAGAGGTGGAGGTCATAGGGATCGGGCTGCTGGCCAGGCCAAATTGCCTGGGTTAGGAGGCAAAGGTTGCCACGGGGTTGAGAAACAGAACAATGGAATGGCCAGGTCAAGAAGAATGGCAGACTGTTGGCCCCAGAATAAATTTAGGCTTCCCTTCCCCATGGTCAAGAGTGCTTTCATTCAGACTTTCTGTGGGTCAGGGGGAAGATGTAGGTGAACACAGCCTGAAGTGTTGGCTGCAGAGCCACAGGGAGTGGGTCAGATGACTGACCTGGGCGAAACAGGTCGGGAAGCAGGTGAGGTGGCAGAATGCATAACAACCCAAGTCTGCTCCATCTGGCCTGTTCGTGTTTCAGCGTGGCTGGGACAGAAGGTCCCATTGGGCCTCTTCCTCAATTTACCTCACTCCTGCCTTCATGGGAGGCCTTGTGGTAGGTCTTTCTCAGTGATGGACAAGCTATCAGAGAGACAAAGAAAATGTACACAGTCTACTCCAGCACATCGTCTAGAAAATGATGAGAGCAACAGAAAGGAGCTGTGTGTGAATCCGGAAATCAGGAGAGGTTTCAGGGAGGAGATTTCATTTTCCACAGGTCCTAAAGACTCAGTAGGGGTTTGACAGGAAGAGGAAAGGAGCAAGGGTTAGCTGAGGGAGAAAGAAGAATGGAAATGGTTTGAAGCAGGCTGTTGGCCTGTTCTGGACTAGGCCAGGACACTGTGGATTCTTCATGGGAAGTGTGACAAATAACCAGGCCAGGCTGGGACTATGGTGGGGGATGGATGAGACTGCAAAGCAACTGAGGATTCTAGATTTAATTCTGCTACTTTCAGGGCCTTCCTTGGCCCTCAGAGCAGAATGTGAGCCGTTGCTGAGGGTTCCGGGCTGTGCCCCCTTTCTCTCCCTATTGCAACACTTCTTTTCCTAGAGCACAATGCCAAACAATCTTCCATATGGAACACAAGGCCCCAAGAGTTTTCTTCACTAATCTAACACACTAAATCCAGAGCACAGTAGGTCTTCAAGGAAGAGTGGGTGGAGGATGAATGGAGTTCTCAACATTTTTGTGGCAACCAGCTAAAGACCTATGGTAGATGAGAGGAGGATTGAAGCCAGAGCATGGCATTTAGGTCTGAGGGTAGAGCAGGGGTTACAAAGAAGCCATGATCTACCGGCAATGGCAGGCAGCGAGGGTTGGATTGTGTTGAACATGAATACCAAAGAATGAAGGGGAGGGTTCCGAGGCTAGTGGGGGTGGAGAGGAAGAGCATGATAGTGCGCTAGATAGGGATATCAGGGACCCACATAGTTCAGAGATGATGGTGACAAGCCGCTCACAGAGAAGCAGTGAGGGGATTTGACTTGATGTGCTGTTGCTGCCCCAGTAGATCTGGAGTAGACACAAAGCCCAGAACTACATTCATTGAGCAAACAGTGCACATAGAAAGTCAAAATCAGAGCTGGGAGGTGACCTGTTTGGGGAAGAGGGAACATCAGATGCTAAGCCTAAACCCCTTTTCTGTGTTCACCATCTTCATTACCTATCTCAGTAGAAATGTCTCTGGACTAACAGTGAGGCAAGCCAGAGCTCCCCTGACCCTGTTTCTAAAGCATCATAAATCAGGTCATTGGGGATGTCAAAGTGACCCCTTCCAAGCACATTGGGAAATAGCTCCATCAACAGAAACCTTGAGCTTTGTGTCCCTTTGTGATAAATGCCCTGGACAGTGACAAGCCCATCCTTCTGTGGCTCCATGAGTTAACTCTTTTGTAGTGACAACCACTGTCCAGCATGAGAGCATCACATCAAGTGTTTTCTGCTTGGAGGTTTTCTTGCTTGGGAAGATCCATGGGGGGTGGAGCAGATGAGTCAATAGCTTTAGAGAGGGCAAGGAAGCTGAGGATGACAGTCAGATGAGAAACGGAGAGGGGCTGGGATGGAGAGTTGGGCAGAAGGCAGAAATTATAAAATGGGAGAAGCTGGTCTCAACTTGAGTCTGAGAGGAGAGTGAAGCATGGGAATCACAAAGTGGAGTCACATGCCTGCCTTGGGCACATGAGACCACTGCCAGGCCACCCGGAGATCTAGCCAAGAAGTGCCTGGTATCTATGAGGGTAAGGTGAAGAGGAAGTGAAGGTCTTGGGTAAGGTGCCCAAATAACTTGGAAGGCAAGATGAAGCTTCCTGTTCCACTGGGCTAGCAGCTGCCTCTAAACTTTCTGCCCAACCACATCTCCAGAAGGTGGTCTTTCCCATGGGGAGAGTGCCTGAGTGCCTTAGGGACCAATGAGACCCACTGGACTTAGGACATAAAGAACTATAAGGTAATACATGGCTTGGATCTTTGACATGGCAGTCACAGAACACTTATTCAAAGGGAGCAAGTTGGGGCTTCCTGGGACTGGGGCTAGCATCATGAAAAGCCCCCCAAGTCACCATGCTTGTTTCTCTGGGGAGACCACGTGTTCTGGGTTCTTGGTTTGGTTTTTTGAGAAAGAAGGCACCATAACTATTATTCCTCATGGCATCTCACAGGTTCAAGTTGGGAAGTAGAATCAGAATGAGTGGTGGAAGGTCCAATAATTCCTTAGAAACAGGCCATAGACAGTACCAGAAGGAAATTTCAAATTCTTTGCAAGCAGGTTGCCTCCATTCTTGAGCCTGCAGTTCATTTAGTTTGGTCAGATAAGCAGTGAGGTGAGGTCTGGGATGACAGTTGAATGTGAATGGAGAACTAAGATGAGCTGGAAGCCACAAGGACTCATGGGTGCCCCATCTAGGATCCCATGCAACACTGATAGTGTGAGTGGCATGCTGAAGAAACTGTGCTCCTTGTCACAGAAGTGTACACAGCTGACCAGGAGAAGCTGAAGACCACACGCTGAGTGGGATTGACACAGCTCCAAGTGTACCTCACAAACTAGGCCTACAGGTTGGACAGTGGGGCACGGGCCACCTCCATGAGCTGCTAGGGCACCTCACCAGCCATGAATGCATAAAATAGTTGTCAAGCTACTCGTGTGTTCCAAATGCCCTGTAGATACCTCCTGTGGTGAATCTCAACCAGCACCATACAGGAAAGGAGATTCTGGGAATCACAGTTGTGCCTATGATTTCTAGCTCAGTGGTGTGTGTGTGCTGGGGGAAGTAACCTTTGCTAATCAGTGACTCTGGCTTCATTGCTACAATCACTCAAATTGCCTTGTTAGTTACCCTCATTTTACCCATAAGGACATAGAAGCTCTTAGGGGTCAAATGCTTTCTTAGAACATGTAGACACTCAGAAAAAGACACACAGGTGACTGCGGGAGACACTTGGTATCAACATCCATTAAAGAAATGTAAATCAATCAAAACCACAGAAAAATAGCTCTTTACATCCACTCTGTGACTTTTAAAAAAAGCCAGGTATTGCTAAGGATGCAGGGAAGTTCTCATCTCCACACACTATTGAGAAAGTGATACCGTCTCTCCAGAAAATAACACATCAGTTTCTTAGAATGTCATCGGTAGATTTATCACAGAACCTGGCAGTTCTGTGTACAGGCATATACCCAAGAAAAATGAAAGCAATTGCCCACATGAAGCATCATGTGCAGATGCTCAGAGTTGACTTATTTATAATAGCCCCATAATAGAAATAACCCAAATGTCCAATCAGCTAATGGGTTAATTAAAAAGTTGGTCCATCCACTCAGTATAATGTGATTCAACCACTAGAATAAATGAAGCACATATATATGCCAACACATAAGCATTGAAAGTACTGTGGCATATGAAAGACACTGATGGCCATGTACCACATGATTCAGTTGATTTGGAAATGTCTAGAATAGGCAAATCCATAGGGACAGAGGGAACATTGTTTGCTTAAAGCTGGGAGGTAGTATTATGAGTGAATGAGGGAGGATGGTGGTTAATATAGATTGTCACTGATAGGATCTAAAATCACCAAGAACAAAACTCTAGTCATGTCTGTCAGTTTCTAGTGGGTAAGTGAATTGGGAAGACCTCAAGATGGCAGTATGTTTCATGGGCTAGGGTCCCAGACTACATAAAAGGGAGAAAGCGCTGAGCTCCAGCCCTCTCTGTTCCCTGAGTGTGGATGCAATGTAGCCAACTGTACTCCTGGCCACCACAATGTATGGCACCGTCAAGCTGAACCAAAATTACACCCCCCCTTAAGTTGCTCCTTGTTAGATTTCTTGTCACAACAACGAGAAGGTAAGCTAATAGTGTTTCTTTCCAGTGGGTAAAAAAAAAAGAAAAATGTTTGCTACACTGACTGACTGTAGAGATTGTTGCTCAGCTCTGTAAATGAACTAGAAACTTGTACATGGTACAAAAATGCATTTCTCACTGTGCACTATATTTCAAGAAAGCTGTGTTTAAAAGCATCATAACCCAGAGTCCAAAAACCGTGATTCAGCAAGATTTTTCCAACTCTGAACACATGACACCCCCTCTGTCATATCACACCACAATGTCGAAGGGCAGGAGACCCACCTGGGAGGGTGTTAGACATAGAGGTTCAGTAGAGATAGGTGGGGTTCAAGACATATGTGCTTATCTGGCTCCCCAGATGGCTAGAAAAGAGGTAGTCTGAGGCACAGGCAGAAAAACATGGCTGCTCTGCTTGCCTCTTGGACATCTCAGAGTCCCAAACTGGGCATCCATGAGATTAGAGGAAGCAGCTTCTTAGGAAGCCAAATGGTCTCTATAGAGCATTTTGAATACCTTTTCAAGGTGTGTATAAAGCAGTGGTTCTCAACCTCCCCAATGCTGCAACCCTTTAACACAGTTCCTCATGTTGTGGTGACCCCCGACCATACAATTATTTTTGTTGCTCCTTCATAACTGTAATTTTGCTATTGTCATGAATTGTAATGTAAGTATTAGTGTTTTCCAGTGGTCTCAGGCAACCCCTGTGAAAGGGTTATCTGACCCCCAAAGGGGTCAAGACCCACAGGTGGAGAGCCACTGGTATAGAGGCAAAAAAGGGAAGGCCTTAAGAGAGAGATGGTGCATTGGAGGGTGTCATGACGGAAAGTGGGCTAGAGACCATCTGAAGGAGAGTGCAGCGAGGAGAAGAATGCAAATGCTTTGTGGAAACTTCTCAGAAGAGAGCAAACACTCCCACCGTCCACCTGCCCAGGGTTTCCGGGGCACCTTGCTTCATTGTCAAGTGTAATCCTTGAGAGAAAGGGCACACAGGTGAACCTGAGGTAACATCGGCTCTCTAGGCTTCTTTAATCTCAACAAGCTTGGAAGGCACCCAGGACTGGAGGTTAAGTTTCAGTCTTTTTGTGCGGTTACATCTCTGTTCCCTTTACCTTCTCCTTGAAGTGGAAATGATTGATGCTTAAGTAACTTCGGCTGTTGGGTAATATTTATTCAGACTGTAGGAGAACAAGATAGGGCTTAAAACTGAGGTGGGAATTTTCCCTTTGAATGGCACAGGTTGAGCCTTTGAAAGTCAAGTGAAATCCCAGTTGCGCAGTATAATAAAGATGGAGGAGCCAGCAGGCGAAAGGGCTCCCGCAGATGATCAATGTACACTGGTTAAGTGGGGGCTCAAACAGTCTCGTGAATCCACCTGAGCTAAAGCCCCTGGCTATAAATATTGACTGAGTGCTGGATTGTTCTGAGAATATCTCACGCCTTTTGCTGAGCCTTTCAAGCCAGGAACTGGAGGGCTTGGTAAACAAGCTTCTAAAGCCCTGAGAAGAGACTCTCAGATTCTAAATTCTCTCTAGATAACACCAGACCTCCTTCCTCGGAGGAAAGTGGAAACTGTCCAGGAAAATGAAGTGCCCTCAACACAGAGATGATGCGATTGTCCCCTCATGCATATATGGGATTGTCAGCGCAAGTTGCCTTTGTACTAATAGCCTAGACCCAAACCACAAATTTAGCCTGGGACAGCATCATTACATCTCCAAGCCTGCATGCTTGCACAAGCACACACATGTGTTGAGTGTGTGGGAGGTAAAAGATAAATTGGATGTCATCTGTCACCATCTACCCTTTATTCCATTCTTTTTTTTCTTTTTGATGTAAGGTTTCTCATTATCCCAGAGTTCACTGGCTAAACTGGACTTTCCGACAAGTGAGTCCCTGAGATCCACCTGTATTTACTACCCCCATGCTAGGAATATAAGCATATGCCACCATGCCCAGCTTTTAAGGTGTGTTCTGGGACCACATGCATACCTTCATGCTCGCAAGGCAAGCGCTTCGCTGAGCCCTCTCCTCCATCTTGTCCTGAGATCTACAGTACCCTTCACAATGCCAGGGTGGAGTACTTACCATTCTCTCCGCTTTGCCAAGACACCCCAACAGTTGCTTTGGTGGTCAGTGAAACTGAAGGCTGAAGATGGGGTGCAGGGAGGAAGCAGGAGGAGTTAGGGTTTCCTGCTGTCTCGTGAAGGGGCAGCCCTCTTGTCTGATGGATCGTGTGGTGTACAAGGAAAGCATGAGAATCTTCACGTGCGCCCCAACCATTCCTTTGCCTGTGCCTGCTTCCCTGGACTGCAAGGGGAAAAAAGATCATTTGTATATACTAAAAGGGCCACCCACCCCCTGTCATCTCTTCTTACTGGGCTCTGGCCAGCTGTGGCTCAAGTCTGATACAAAAGAGGAGGGGGAAGGAAGGTGGAAATTTTTGTCCAGAGCTTCCAAATGAAGACTTCAGCACTTGGTGCCCTAGTCAGTCATAGTGGAAGGACTTGAGGCCCAGGAGCATGAGACACACTTTGCAAAACAACGTCCATCCTCTTGTACATGTACAGTTCTCCCCCACTACACCCCTCTTCCTTTCTATGTTTTTAATAAAACGATCCTTGAAAAAATAACTCAGCCATTTCCCTGGAGCTAAGCAATAAGAAATTTTCTGTTTCCTTGGGCATGTGGCATCAGCAGATGGGACAAGACATTTTTTAGAAGATCAAAACAAGATAAGAGGTAGTCATGTCCTTCCTCAAACCATCATCTCTGGGCTACTCATCTCCCAACAGCCCCTAGGTGGGTTTTCTTTAATAGAGAGGTGCAGCTCTCCTAGTATGCAATCTACACTAGCACATTTCATAAGGTAGTCAGCTACAACCCATCATCAATGGCTTTTAGTGTAGTACCCATTTCTACCATCTAAGTTCAAACACTTTCACCCCCTCAGAAGTCCCTGCCCATTAGCTCTTGCTCCACAGCCTTTTCACTCTCTCTAGCCTCCCAGCATTTCAGTCATCCATTAATCTACTCCGTGTCTCTCTGGGCTGACATATTTGAGGCATTCAGTACAACTAGAACCATGCAGTATGAACCATTTTTGACTGAATTCTTGCACTCATATTTTCAAGGTTCTTTCATGGTGTAACCATATCAATATATCACTTATATTATTTAATGGTTGAATAATAATTCATTCATCAGTTGATAGACACTTGTGCCTTTTCTACTTTAGGGATGACTATAAGTATTACTACTATTAATACCTGTGTTCAGCTTTCTGATATATTTTATTCTATATTTTCCTTAAAGCACACAAGTTCAGAGCATACAGATGTAAAAATGTACATCTCACAGTTTGATGAAAACGTCTGATCAAGAGCTGCAGAGATACAGCTCCCAGGAAAGTGATTGCTGTGCAAGCATGAGGCCCTGAGTTTGATTCCCAGCACCCACAGAAGAAGCAAGGAGAGGTGGCATACACTAGTACTCCTAGGGCTGGGGAAGTAGAATCAGGCAGATCCCTGGGGCTCACTGGCCAACCTGCCTAGCTTAATCAGCAAGTGCAAATCCCAGTGAAAGACTCTGTCTTAAGAGACTAGGCTAGGCCAGTGAGATGGCTCAGCAGGTGAAGATGCTTGCTGCTAAGCCTGTGAACCTGAATCCAATCCCCAGGATTCACGTGGTATAAGGAGAAAACCAACTTCTGCCAGTTGTCCTCCAAGCTGCACATACTCACCACGGCAGGCACGCGCCCACACACACACACACCTGTAACTACAAATAAGTGAATACAATAAAATAAAGGCTTCCCCTTCAAAAAAGTTATTATTGTCTTGGAGGGAGGGGAGAGAGAGAGAGAGAGAGAGAGAGAGAGAGAGAGAGAGAGAGAGAGAGAGAGAGAGAAAGGGCTGAGTGGTTAAGAGCATATACTGTTATTGTAGAGGACTCAAGTTTAGTTCCCAGCACCCACATCAGGAAGCTCACAATTGCCCTTAGTCCCTTAGTTCCAGCTCAGGGGATCCAGTGCCTCCTGCATCCTTGGGTACCTGCATTCAAGTGCACATAACCACACAGAGACATGTAAATAAACATACTTAAAACAAAATAATAATTTTATTTTGCAGGTGACAAGACCAGGGTCCTATCCAGAACTTGGGAGAAGGAAACTGAATGTGCCCTGAGATGTTTGGCAATAATTTCTGTTTGGTTAGAACTTGCAAAGTTATGGCGCAGTAACAAAAATCCCCAGTCTTATTTTCTTGCAACAACAGCTTCAATTTTGTTCACATCCAGAGGTGACTACATCCCTTTTGTCCTTTCCCTCTGAGACACATGCTGAGGAATCACCTGGGGTGGGAGTGGAAAAGCAAGAAACAAGAAGTGGAGCCCATCATTATAGCTACTCTCAGAATTGCTCAGACACAGCTTCTGCCATATCCATTCCCATGCCATCGCCCTAAGCAAGTCACAGGGCCAAGTGCAAGCAGGACAAAGAAATACGATTGCCATCCCATCTCAGTGAATGGGGATGTGTGGAAGGAAATCAGCAACAGCACTAATGCATGCAGCCACAGCTTGGAGAATCTCGAACCTTGGGTTTCTGTGAGGCTGTTTCTGTTTCATAATCCTCCAAACACCACCGACACTCTTGCAATGTCCTGGTGAGAAGAAATGAGTACATTTATGACCTCATGGTGTTGAAAAGGAAGGACCAAGATGAATGACCAAAGAACGTTAATGATGGTAGCATTAAAACAAGTTGTACCAAGGAGAAAGATCTGTTCCTTATTTGGGGATGTAAGGGAAATGATCTATTCAAGGACATTGGAGAAGCCCAAGCGCCATGGCTACCAACCTAGGGAGAGCTGAATGTGCCCAGTTTTCTTCCTAGGCCACTGCATTGCCTGACTGCGATTCTACATGAGTTTTCATGCAGCTGTCCAACATAAGTGTGTGAAATAACCACCTTTGGAAGGGCAGGAGTTAGGCATCTGAAGCTTTGTGAAGGGAGTGGAGATTTCAGTGACTTCAAGAGATGGTGTCAGGTGCAGGGTGACAGGAGATACAAGGTTACATCTCTGCTGTCCAGGACCTGCCAGTCTCCAGCTAAGTCACCATGTTCTCATCTGCCAAATGGGTGCAGTGCTGCTCAGTGGTTCTTGTGATTCTTATTAGGGTGTGGTGGCTGGGGGAATGCCTTCCAAAGATGTCTCCATAGGATTCTCCCAAGCTGTGCATGTGACCTTCCATAGCAAGAGGGATTTAGCATATGGAGTTAAGGCTCTTGTCCAGGGAAGATTACGCTGATGGGCAATCCTAGGAGCTCCAGAAGAAGACACCAGACAGATGCAGATGTCAGAGTGATAAAGAGACGGTAAGCCGAAGGAGGCAGCCAGCCTCTCAATACTGGAGAAGAAAAGGGAACAGACAAGCCCAGAGCATACACGTGCTAGCTCCCCTGCCCTCTCTCCCATCCAGAAGCAATGCAGACTTGGCCACGATTTGACGTCAAAACTTGTGACCTCCAGAACCATCAGACAGTAAACTACTGCTATCTTGGATACATGACGCTTGCTTTGATTTGTGTTGCATCAGCAATGGAAACCTAATACACAGCTTGACATGAAGCCAGGTCAGCGCAGGATGCTGGAGAAAGGCAATGTGCCGTGTATAGAAATGAAGCATTGACCAGGCTCAGAGGCCAGTGGGAAGGCAGGCGTGTCGGAGCACAGCCCATAGGGTTCACGGATGCATCTCCCTATCCATCCCAGGCCCTCAAAGGTCAGTGGAATCCACAAGCAGTTGATTGTTAAGTGTCTGCTCTAGCCTGCAGTCTGTAATGGTCCTCAACACAGTATAAAAACTACACTCTTAAAAAAAAACTACACTCTTCCCCGTCTCCTCCATCTCTAAGCTTTTGACTGTGCCTGGCTGTTTTCAAGCCTGGGATCACATGAAGCTCACTGAGCAAGCCTTTAACAGTTTTCATGAGTGGCCCCATCCCTAGAGAGTCAGCTTGGTCTGCAGTGTAACCCAGGTTCTAGAATCTTTCAGCACCCTGCCAGATGCATTCAAGTATCCTAGTAGCTTTCCGGGGCTGGGTACACTGGCATGAGAGCCCCAGGGCCACACTGGTCTGTGGGAGATGTCTCTCCTCA
Source organism: Mesocricetus auratus (assembly GCF_017639785.1). Taxonomy (NCBI): domain Eukaryota; kingdom Metazoa; phylum Chordata; class Mammalia; order Rodentia; family Cricetidae; genus Mesocricetus; species Mesocricetus auratus. The sequence goes on from NW_024429182.1 coordinate 69,637,945, forward strand.
CGGAGAGCTCTGCTGGTGCCTCCTTTCTTCCAGATCCTGCAGCCTGGCTGGCAACAGCCTTGCCCACTAAGGCAGGTCCTCTGAGACAGGCAGACTCGGTCATAAATTTTAATTCAAAGGTATTTTTCTTTTTATTATTTTCAAATGCTCAAGGCCACGAAGGTGAGGCAAAGTTGTTCTTACACTGTGACAAGCTCATCGCTGCGATAGGAGAGCTTTCCCTGAGTTCTCATTCTAGGGACACAATACCCACAGCAGCAGGCTGGGTCTGTCCCTCCCTACACACGCACATGCTGGCACACCCACTGGAGCAGCATTCCGTATTCTCTGCCTCTGTGGGTACTGCTCTCTCCAAATTCAAGGCCGGTGACTTTGCTGCACTCTTTGTGTGACTACTCCTTCCTGGGACCAGATGGAAAGAAAATCCAGATAATCTCAGGTAATATAGGTATGAGCAGGTACAGACGTGTGACTCACCAGCGTGGGCCACTTCCTCGGAGGAGGCCACACAGCTTGCCCCAGCATGAATCGCTCACCTGCATTCTGAACTGTCCCATTTCTTACCTGCTGCCATGTGCCCGAAAGCCTCGAGGCAGGCTGGCCTTCTGCCAGGAATGTTGAGAAGGCCCAAGCTGAAGGCTTGCTCAGAACCTAGAGCAGATTGGTTTGGCTCCTCTAGGATCTTGAGAGCTTGCGAGCATAAGGGTGGCCCCTCGGGCAGTGCTACCCTGGCAGTGGCCCCTCAGTCCAAGAAGCCCCATGACATTATATGCTCCATGGCTTCCGCTTCAGTGCCCTGGGCACAGGGCCTGTGACCACATTTGTGATAAGTGTCTTTGTGCTGCTAGTATCACCGGGCCTTGAGTAACAAGGTCTGTGGCTTTCCAGCTGGCCCCAGACCTCAGGTCAAAGCCAGCTGGGGTCTTCATGAGAATAGCCCTGGCTTCTGGACAGAGCAACCATAGAGGCTCTCTGGGCCAAAGGACACCCCGTGGCTGACCCAAAGTATCACCTCATGGCTGTGACTGAGAAATGAGGATGACATTACAGAAAAGCCTCCATCAGAGAAGGCTCCCTTTGCCATTTCCTACTCTATCCAGAAACCACAAACTCCACTTGCAGGCTTGCCCTGTGGCTCCCGGAATTAACAAGGCATCCCCCCCTCTTTTTTTTTTTTTTTTTTTTTTGGTTTTATGAGACAGGGTTTCTCTGTATTGTTTTGGAGGCTGTTGGTCCAGCCCGGCCTCGAACTCACAGAGATCCGCCTGCCTCTGCCTCCCGAGTACTTGGATTAAAGGCTTGCACCACCACCACCCAGCTATCCCCCCTCTTTTCAGGGTGGCCTTCAGGGTCACAGTCCAGCTCTGAGCTCCTGCCCCCATCCCAGTCCTTGCCTCCTCTTCCAGGCAGGACCCAGAGAGTACCATGTCATTACAGAGACTCAGCTGGGCAGTGGCCCCTATTCAGTGCCTCATCTTCAGCTAGAATCAGTGGTAGTGTTTCTTGTGGGGAATGGGTCTATGCTAAGTGCTTTGTGGGTATTAGATACCTATTTTTGGCAAGTTCAGTCCTCTCAAATGGGTTAAAATATATTTCAGGATCAACAAAGTGGCTCACCATGTAAAGGCACCTGTTGCCAAGCCAGACACCCCGAGATCAATCCCCAGGACCCACACGGTGGAAGGAGAGAACAGAATCCCACCAGTTTTCCTCTGACCTTCAACTTGCATGCTGTGGCACATTCATGCACACATGTACACACACTAGATATGCAACAGAACATTTAGAATGCATTCTAGTTAACACTGCAACACTTTTTTCTCTTAGTTGACCTCTCACACTTCCCATGTAGCCAAGGCTGACCTTGAACTCCTGACCATCTTGCCTTCACCCCGCCCCAAATGCAGGGATCACAGGCATGCAGCATCACACTTGGCTCTGCACTTTTATAACATGGATGAAGAAGTATGTGGATTGACCCTGGGGCAGAATACTGTGTGCAAGGACATTGAACTCAACCTGAATTCCATGCAGCTAGGCATCTTCATTACTTGTCTCTGAGAAAGAAGGGCATGCCTTGCTCTGTAGGGCCTGGAACCCCACACACCTGTGCTCACCAAGCTGGCTGTGGAGGGGTGAGGTCCCTGCAGGGAGGAAGCCCCTTCCATTTGCTCCTATTATGTCAGTGGTGTGGCCAGTTTATGGCCTCTCTTTTCTGGTTTTGGTACCCTCCCATTTCCCTCCTTTACAGGTGAGAAGGGAGTAGATTCACTTTTGGGTAGGGTCATATACCTCAAGCTAGACATTCTCTGACCATCCTGTACTTTAAGACACCAGGAAGTCACAAGGTCCCAGAAGTCAACTTAGGATTTGTTCCTTTCCCAGAGAGGGGACCCTCTAGGTGTGATTGTGTAATTTTGTCTGTGATCTATGATATTGCACAAGTCCAAAGCCCTTTCTGGGGCCCCATAGGAGCCCTTATCTCTCTGGATAATCCGCCTGTCTGCTGCTACTGGCTATGGATGTGACACTCTAGTCCAGGTGCTTTCCATGAGGTCCCCCCAGCCTGTTGAGCACCCCTGGAAGTGCACCTGCAGCCCTTGGCCTTCTGATCTGGGCTGTCCGGCAGGTGCTGCAACCTCCAGCACCTACCACGGCTGCACTGCATTCCTGGACTCCTCATCTCTTTGCTAGCCCAGACAGGCACCTCCCTGAGCTGGCTCTGCCTTAGCAGAAGCAAGGACAGTGAGCTCAAGCCTCTCCTCCCGGGCTGGGCTTATCTGCAGCCTGTTGTGACAGTCAGGAAAAAATGTGCAGCATGTTAACTAGTACAACTGGCTGCTGCTCTGGATTCCTTGGCAGTCAGGCTCCCCATGCCCAGTGAGCATGAGGCAGAAGCACTGAGACTGTGCAAGGAAGGGATCTAATTAAGCTGTAAGCATCCCAGAGCCCCAGCTGGCTTGTAATAGTGCTCTCTGATCCCAGCATCACCTTAAGCACTGAGAGAGAGGAGGGGCAGAGGGAGGAGAGGATTGAGAACTTGATCGTGGATTCCCCAGTGAATTTCCACAGAACTCACATGTGCATCGTGTTGGAGAATCAGCCTCCTTGAGTTGTGCTTAATTCTTCCCTGTGATCCTAGGATCAGTGTCCTCCAGCCCAAAGAAGTCGACTTTCCCTTAGTGGCTCCAGGGACACCTGCCAAGTATGGTTTGGGGAGGCCATCCTGTGTCTGTTCCTAGATATGGTTTCCTCCCTAGTCAAACTCACTGATGCTGCAATGCAGTGGTACTCCAGTCTTCTTTCTCTTCTTGGGTGTCAAAATATGACAAGTATGGGGCTTTGCCATCAAAGACAATGGAAAGGGCTATGCTGTGATGTCCAACCTGGAACCTAAATGATGTGCCTGGGATTGCAGTGTGTGTGTGTGTATGTGTGTGTGTGTGTGTGTGTGTGTTTGCAGGTGCATGAGTATGTATAGGCATGTGTACATATGTGCATGTGTTTGTGGAAGATAGAGAACAACCCCAGCTGCAGTCCCCCATAAACCATTCTGTTTTGTGAGACAGGGTCTCTAACTTTTACCTGGAACTCACCAATTTGGCTAGGCTGGCTAGCTAGTGAACCCCATGGATTCACAATCTTTGCCTCTCTAAAGCTGAAATTACAAGTGGTACCACCATGCTCAACTACTTTTTTAAGCACAGGAACTGGGCTTTGAACACGTGAACCATCTCCCAGTTCCCCAACCTGCATTCTTTTAAGTCAACTGATCCTAACTTTCAGTTCCAACCTTCCAATGAGACACATGGGCTAGAAAGGATGGGTGATATAACCCATCACAAAGGCAGGTGTGGCCCAGTGAACCCTTCATCCACAGCCTTTGCAGGCAGCACAGTTTTCAAAGAGTAGCATAGAAGGAAAAAGCCAAACAACCAAAGACTTGTCAAGCCTCATACTGCAGACACTGAGACCGGGGAGTGATGTTATTGGAAAAGGATTGAAGCTTGAACTGGACTCCCATGAACACCTTGGCCGTTGTTTTTTGTTTTGTTTTGTTTTATTTTATTTTTTGCTATTTGAAAACACAGGTTGAGTATAGAACACTGTACTTCTCTGTAACAAAATTACAAGCAGCATGTCTCCTGTTTATGAATTGACATCTGCTAAGTTCATCCCACATAGTCCTGGGCCCTGCTGACCACAGACCAGGCTCTGGGCAATACATGTTCTTCCAGAGACCACAGTCCTCAGACAGACACCTCACCAAAGAGCAGCCAGGCATTTTTTACTCAGGCACCTAAGAAAACCAGATAATATTAGGCTCAACCCGGCTTAGACAGAGGCTTATTTCTTTTAAAAACAGAGAAGGAGACAGACAAAATTCCTGCCCGGATCTGTTAGCCATGGCCTTGTGGCCAAATCCCAGGAATCCTGCCCTGGCTGGGAAGACCAAGACCTCAGCACTTCTGAGCAAGAGGGATTTGGGCCAGATACTCCACCTCACATTCCTGGTCCCAGAATGGCAGCACAATGTGTCAGAGGGAACTGGCCCTCCAGGGCATTCTGAGTCTATGGAAAGAAGCTAAGGGATCTGGAGGTTTCTTTCTTTCTTTTCTGTTTTTATTATTATTACATAGAGTTTTAATAATTCAGTAGTTGGGCTGGGGATATAGGGATATGAACTTGCAAAGTTTGATGCCAATGAGAGACCCCATCTCAAAGAAAGGTGGATGGTGCCTAGGAAAGGAAACAGATTGTCTTGTGACCTACGCACACACACACACACACACACAACACATACACAACACACACACTACACACACACACACACAACACATACACACACAAGTGAGACTAGAACCTGGCATCTAGTGAGAATCCTGAAAATACTCATAAAAATAACATTTCCGTAGTTATAAAAGGAACTCTCACTGAAAACAAATTTTGAAAACACTAACGAGTAAGGAGATACAGTGAATTCATCTGCCATTGCAATTTGTAGGCATGATACCTTATTAAAATGTGTCCAGGATCATTCTATCTATAAACCAAGTGTGCCTGTAAACATATCCTAAATAAGATCTTTTTTATTCACGAGGAGGTGGAACTGTGTTCCAATTTGCACATAACTTTTTTACACAGTCTCCCATACACTGCAAATTATCTCCATATGAATGCTAGGAAGATATCACATTGTATCATTTAGAGAATAACAAAAAATGATATATGCATTATACATATATGTTCAGTACAGATGTAAAAGGCTTTTTTTCAAAATTTTTATATTTTCATGATATATGTATGTGTGAGCGTGTTGGCATGTGTACCACAGTGCATGTGTGGAGGACAGAGGACAATCTCAAGTGTTGGTTCTTTCTTTCTACTCTATTGAAACAATGTCTCTTTTTTGTTTGTTTTACATTTATTGTGTGTGTGTGTGTGTGTGTGTGTGTGTGAGTGTGCGCGTGCGCCTGCATTCACACAGTATGCATATGGAGGTCAGAGGACATCTCAGGGAAGTTTGCTCTCTCATTCCACGTGGGCTCCAGGTATGGAGTTCAGGTTGGCACACTTGGCATCTAGCAGCTTTACTCACTGAATCATCTCACCAGCCCTCGTTCACTGCTACACATGCCAGGCTTGCTGGCTCAGGAGCTTCCAGGGATTCTCCTGTCTCCACACGCTATCTTCCTTCGGTATTACAAATGCATGCTACTGTGCCCAGCTTCATGTGGGTTCTAGGGATTCAAACACTCAGGCGCTCCGGCTTGTTCAGAAATCCTCTGTCTGCTGAGCCATCTCCTGAGCCCTCCAATACTTATGATCTGGAGTAGCTCAATACACAAAGGCAGGGCCAGTAGGTGAAGTTTTTTCATTTCACAATGTTTTATATTAGTAAATAGTCATCAGTTCCTTCTTCTCATGGTTGCAGTAATGTTTCATCACGCTACAAGTACCTCCTCGGTGAGTGTTCTTCTCCGTAATTATTAACTCCCTTAGGTGCAATTCACCCATCTCCCCTCCAGCAAGGAGGGACGGATGAGATCTCTTCTGAGCTCCCAATACCTACATGGTTGATCCTCCCTGTTTGTGGATGCCATGTTTGCAAATTCATTTACTCCCTATAATTAATTTGCAACCTTAAAATCAAGACGTCTCACGCTTAGGAGCACTCAATCGCAAAGCCATGAGAATTCTGGGCTACCAACACTTACACAGCCAGCAGAGGCTGAGTGAGGTGACTCCTGACTGGTGACACACTCTTGCTGCAGCTTCCACACTGCCCACAGGAATCCTTTCACATTCTAGCTAGCCATATACTTTCTCTGGCAAATCCCCCATTGGGAATGCCTGCCTCCACCACCACACCCCCCACCCTTTCCTGAACTGCTGAAGGGCTTTCTAATGCTCCTAGGCACAACAAGGTTCTGATGTGACTTACAGAATAACCACATGTGTTAGATGAGCCTTATTCAGACACGCGTTATAGCACCGTCGCCTTGAGTTCAGTGTCAACGAAACAGTACATATTAAATAAGGCGCCTCTCAACAGAGGTGTGGATAAGCAGACCTGTGTGGTCATCAGTGGACAGAAATGCTCACAGTAGAGGTGCACAGGAACCCTGGTCCCACACTCCTGCTAGGAGCACTGCCCTAGCAAAAGCTCTCAGAACGACTCTATTCAACGTAACTGCACCATCATGGGAGTCGGTCCCAGGACCGAGACTGTCTCTGTAAGCGTTCCTTGCTCCCAAGTTTGGGTCAGTGAGATGGACAGAGAATGAACCTTTTACTTTCTCTCTCTTCCTAATCCACCCAAAGTCAGACACCATAACCAAGATTCTCTACCGGCCAGCTAGAGTTCAAAGCCCCTATAGCAACTGCTCTTTGCCACCCAGTCTCTCAATAGGACTGGCTTTCTTTGGGGAGATTTCCTGTTTCCTTCATTTGCTGCTTATAAAAGTGTTTTGGTTTGATATTAGTTTTCAGAATAGAGCCACTGAGTAAATAACTACAATATGCAGCAAACAAAAGCCTTGCTTCTTTAATTTTTCCTTGCTCTGAACTTACAGATGAGTACACTCACACACTCATGGTTGTAGATTCATCTCAGGATAAATGTCAAGTGTCTGCTCAGCTCATAGACACTGAAATCACCAACAGATCCCAGAATAAACAATAATTACAAATATCAAGTATCTATTGCGTCAAAGGAAACACCATTCTCCAGCTATTGAGAGTCTATTTAGACCTAGGGAGCCTATTTTCCCTAAAGCAGGAAAGAAAAGGAAGAAATTCCTTCCTCAGTGAGGCAGAGACTCACAGCTGGACCACACAAAGGATGTTCTGCAAAATGGGACACCCAGCCTGCCTGCATGAAAACACTGCCCTCTCCAGCTTGTGGCCAATGTGGCCCTTCTTAACAATCAGGCCAAGCAGAGCTAACTGTAGTAACCAACCCACCCTGAAACCTTGGGACCTCCACAGCTTATTCTACACCCATTGTGAGTTGGTCATGGCTGCAAGGCAGCCTGCGCTCTATCATCTACATAGTCACTTAAGGAAAGTTGGAGGGTAGTAATGGCTCCTGCATCTTAGAACTGAATTCTCTGGAATGTATGGCTTCCATGATTGCCAGAAAAGGGAAAGAGAGTACTTGAATACCCCGCCCCAGTCTGGAGTTATGCTTCAACCTGGAAGTTAGATTTATTACTGCCTCTCACAGCTAGTTGTGAGACCTAGTCAAAATGGCTTCACCCATCTTCCAAGAGGCCAGGAAGCACATGGATACTAAACACAGTATTGGCAAACAAAAAACAACTCAACCACATGTCAACATCAGTATGTCTACAGTGGTGAGTCCTCCTGAAAAATCCCCTCAGTCTTTGGTGGGGACAACTGAGTTTTGAGGATTCAACTAGAAGAAAGTGTGCAGACTTCTGTGTGCATCCCTGTCCTAGTAACAAAATAGCTTAGGATCTTCAGAAATAGCTGATGGAGATAGACAACGGTGATCAATGATCCAAACTGGAATGAGATCGTTGGTCCACCTGTGCTGACTGGAGGTCACAAAGGTCCCTGGAGCTGTCCCTACGGTCCCCATTACCCCTTAATGCCCCATGGTTCCCACCAACAGGACACGAACAAGCAGGTGCACAGTCTTAAGAAGTTTGAACAAGGTAAGTACAAAAGCACATATTAACAGAAAGACACACTTTTGTTTAAATGCCAAGTCCTCTACTCCACTTGAAACACACTGGAATTTTATTAAGCAGTTTTGGAGAGATGGGCTGACCTTTTTTTTTTTTTTAATGGTAGGCTAAGAAGAAGTCATAGTCCTCAGTGGTATACGCACTTGTGCATTGATCTTACTCAGGCAAATAATCTCTCACCATGCTCATTCAGGTAATCCTAATTAAGTTCAGCGGGTCACCCAAAAACAGAGGGACGGGGGGGGGGGGGGCTTTGATCAAACAGCAGTACACTTGTGTATACGTTAATGAAGAAGGAAGTTGCCGTCAGCATGGACTCCCACCAGCTATGGATAAGAGTGGGTATTTTGCAGAGATCTGATGGGTGAATTGGATGTTCTTCTATTATGAGCTCAATGTGTCTATGTGTGTGTCTTGAGACAGGGTCTTGCTGTGTAGCCCAGGCTGCCCTTGAACTCTCCATCCTCTTGGCTCAGTCTCCCAAATGGGAGTACCAGCATGAATTCTACTACACCTGGCTTTGATTTATAAGTTTAATTAACAGATTTAAATATTTTTGCTATCACTCATGCTTTCCCCCATTACTCTCGTGCCAGCTCTTTTTTCTTGTTTCGTAATAACCTTTCACACAAAAATAAGATGACTTAGAACAGTTTTAAATTAAACAAATTATTAGTGTGTGAGCATGGAGGAGTGCATCTCACTGTGTGTGTTGTGCTGTGGGGGTGGTCAGAGGACAAATCTGTGGAGTCAGTTCTCCCTTCCAACTTCATATCTGGTGCAGGGATCAAAGCCAGGTTGGCCGGCTTGCAGGGCAGGTGTCTTTACCTGCAGAGCACCTTACTGGCCCCCTCTGTGACCTTTATCACAGATGTCTTCCTAGCATGACTGACACCTCAAAGTGCCAGTATTTCTCTAGACAAACACCCAACTCTTTTACCTTTAGACCCATTTCTAAGCATTTCTTTCTGGCAAGTCCTTATCTCAAGAGCCAAGGCCTACCTGATTGTGAAATGTATGTGGAATTTATTCTGCTATATGGGGAAGCCGGGGATTACCTTTAGTTTTTCCCACATGGCTGGTCCTCACATCATTTATTGCCTAATCTCCCTTTCTCCATGGATCTTCCCCACAGCTAGCTTCTTATCTCGGTCATGTCTGAGACATTCCGTTCTATTGCCCCATCTCTTCGTGGTCTCTTTTGTCACCAAAGCTTTATGATATCTCATCTTTCGCTTCTGCCCCAGTGATAGACTACCTTAAAAGTACTCTCTCCAAATCTTCTGGGCTGGATCAAGCTACCAGAATTTTCTTAAAAGGAACATTCCAGGCTACTGCAGCTCTGCTCTGTATAGAATTCCTGTTGACCAGAAGCTTCAGGATCACCTTACCATGATAATGGGTTACAGCCTGCCTTCCAGAAACTGCTCATCCTGACTGGGTGCTTTGAGATGGAGAGGGCTACAGCCTGCCTTCCAGAAACTGCTCATCCTGACTGGGTGCTTTGAGATGGAGAGGGCAGCAAGAGCAGAGTACAGGAAGAAGTCCAACCTTGCAAGGCCATGTTGGTTCAAAAGCAATTTGTGCAGTCGTCCTCCTTTTAGAAGACAAATCCTTTGGTACTGGCCTGAAAGGACTGATTCTCATGTAGATCTCTTCACTGTGGCCAGGCAGAGGAAGGCCCATATATGAGACTAGGAACAGGTTCTACTCACTACTTTCTCAGTGAGTTACCTTGAGTGTACTGCTGCCACACTGTCGGCAAAACGAAGTTTCTATCCTGGGCATCATCTAGCCCTAAGGCAAGTTGCAGGCAGCTCTATCTGAATCTCGAGGCAAAATCCTCCAAGCTTGCCTTTGTTTCCCTTCCAAGAGTGTTTGTCAGAGCTCCTCAGTAGCACCACATCCAGGCACTCCTGCATTTGCTGAGCTTCCTTGGTTTGTGATCCATCCTTTCAAGATGGGCCTCCAAAGCATGAAGCAGATTAAAAGCGATGTCTGTACAAGATGAGAAGAAAATTGGGGATTTCTTTTCTCCCTTCCTGTCATTAGTTTAACTTCAACTGATTTAAACATTTGCTACACTTTCCCTGGAAACTGAAGAGTTTGATTTGGAACACTGTTGCCGGGTGAAAACTCTGCTGAGTCTATGAAGCAAAAACATGGCTGCTGATGAGCGGGCCGACTTCACATAAGTCAGAGGAATTGCAAACCTTGGGAGAGAATGAGCAATTCTAGAATGTTTCCAGTTGCTCTAAATCCAGCTTTGCTTTGGTTCGTTAGATTCAAGGGTGGCTCAGAAAGTTTCCTCAAGGAAGCACAGAAAATATTCCCTCCACACAGTCTATTTTCCGATCTAGAACAAATGGGTAGCAACAACAAATTTCCTAGATCAACTCTGGAAACTTCTGGTGATGGCAACTTTTGGTTCTTTCCTCTAGCAGAAAAAAAAAAGAAAGGAAGGAAGGAAGGAAGACGATAAAAAGACAGAAACCAACCAATTCGTGCCACAGAGAACAGTGTAACCCCTAAATATCCTCCTCCTTTATTCAAATAGTAGCAATAGCCTCTGAGGTCTCTGTGGTTGCCTTGTGCTTGTCGTGTCTCTGGTGTATTTTGGGAGAGCCCAGGAAAGACTACAGAATCTCCTTGGTCCTCATTAGAAATTCCAATTTTACAGCATTAATTGGCATTTTTCAAACACTAAGAGCCCAGCTTGAAGCCTACAAATAAAACCAGGCCCAGATGCTGTGCTTTCACCGGCATGCATTTAACACTTCGTAAGCAGTTCATTAAACTGATACCACTTTAAACAGTAACACAGGCTCTTTCACAACCCCCCCCCCCCCAGCCTGCAACTGTCTCCAGACACCCAGGAAATGCTGCCTGGGTGAGAACCGTAAGAATCTACCTTTATGGTGAGTGTCTCTTAATTAGGGGCACCCTGGCCCCTGGCTTTCTCACAGAGGCCTGCCTGAGGTCTCCACGCCCCAGTGACCAAGGACCCTGGCACAAGTAAGGCTAGAAAGCAGGTGTACCAGAGATATGATGGGGACCCATTCTTAGATGCAGGCTGGAAGAGTGTGGGGGTGGGTGGGTGGGAGTGAGGTCACCCCGTGCCCTCTGCAAGCAGGAAGCACGCACAGCTGAGCAGCCTCACCTCGAGAATCCCGGCTTTGCTTTTCCAAGGGTCAATCTGTCATTTTTAAGGGAATTAGGGAGAATGTTCAACCACTCTCCAAGGATGACTCTCTCCCCTGCTCAGGTTTCATCTAAAACAAGAAGACTCTGGCCCAGCATGGGCCCCTCCCCTTGCCATAATCCTCTGGGACCTGGGACAGGAACACAGTTAGAGCAGCAGCAGCTGGAGGAGGCTTGGGGGGGAGGGCACCGGTGTTAAACCTCCCACTCTGGTCCCTCTACAGAAGAAGCAGTACAAGGGTTGACCTGCACTGGGTCATTTGCATAGTGCCACGCTGGGGACAGAAATGTGGGTGTTCATTCCACAACCATCCACCGAACGAGGGGGTGGGGGGGATGAACATTGTCCTTTCTGGGTGACAGATAGATAGTGAGGCTGGCTTTGTGGAAATCAATACCGCAGACAATGACCTGCCCGAGCATTAAACAAACACACAGCACCGTGCTGAGAAAGCGTTCTTGGTCCGCAGAAGCACTGGCTCCTTCAAACCTGTGGGCTACTCGGGGCGCTTTTACCCACTTTTTGAAAAGGACAAAATGACGTCAGTAGGACATGGCTGAATTAGAGCTCGAGTCTGTCTGGTGGTGGACAACTGGCACACTAAGTCTCAGTCTGAGGAAATGAGAAGTGTATGGATGTTGGATTCTTATCGCAAAGGGGGGAAATCCTGGGACTGCACCCTAGCTTTCTCTAACCTCCGCCCTGGAGATGATGGGTAACTGATGGGTAACCGATGGATAATTGATGGATAACTGACCAGCTGCTCATTAACCACAGTGGGGCTGCAGTGAGGCCCGAGGCCATGACCCCAGTGGTCACAGAGATGGAAACTGAACATCATCCCACTGGAGCTTGAAGTCCTAAGCCAGGTTCCCAGAGACACAGCTCTCTTGGCTGGGAACTGCGAGGATCTTCGGCCGGGTGCACGGCGCCATCTCGTGGCCAGAACGGGTAGAGCAGTAGGGCCAAACCTCCACTCTTCCCAGGGAACCAGCTGGGATCAGTGGGGCATCCCATAGAGTATGGCCCCAGTCTATAGCTAAGGAATTTGGAAGCATGGTGGCTACATCAGTCAAGGAAATGGGCCAATTAGGTCTTGCTTAGCAGACAGCTTCCATCAGCCCTGGGCTTTTGGGCTGGATAGTGTTTCTCTACTGTGCACCTGGTTTGTCACCCAGAACCCAACAGATAGTAAAGGGAGCTGAGAATCCCCTGACCCGGAACACAGACAGGCTAAGGCTCTAACCTCCTCCATCCATTTACTCAGTCAACAAACTGTGCCGGGCACCTACGGTGCATCCTCAGGTCGGGAGGTGTGAACCGATGATAAGTAAGAGAAGAAGAGATAACTTGTCATTAGATGACCGATGATAAGTAAGAGAAGAAGAGATAACTTGTCATTAGATGATCCCCACTGCCAATCTGGTAAGCCCCGAGTTACTCAGAATGTTTGGGGGGAAAAAAGCATTTTAAAGACAGGAGGAATGCAAAGCACACCCACGATACTCAGTAGAGTTTTCAAATGTTTCTAAATTGCGAAACAGGCATATATGTTCTTTTTTAGAATGTGAGTTAACGAGATCTGAGGATGCGTCTGTTAACTACAGTCATCTCAAAATAGTTGTGAGTCCAGATGATGTTTTGAGATAAGTGCCTCAACTGTAATATGACAGGAAAGTAGCTGTAATTTCTGTTGGAGGAAAGAAAACATCTCAGGCGCTGCTAATACCCCAGGGCACTCTGCCTAGATTTATAATCGAATCAAATGTTAAACTTCAGCTAGGGGTGAGTGAAAAGAATGATGCCGCGTTTTTTTCTGTTCAAGTTCACAGGGCCTCCTCCCTTTCTCTGTCTCTGCAAGCCTCCTTGGTTAAGAAGCCTGGTAGGACCAGGCATGGCGGTGCAAGCTTGAAACCCCAGTCCTCTGGAGGATTGCAAAGTCGGGTAATCTAGTGACTCGGTCACAAAAAGAAAGCACAAAGTGTCTGTGGCGGGATATATATCAGTGACGGAATGGGGACCTAAAGTAGGAGGCCCTGGAGTCAATTCCCAGAACTGCAGGGGGATGGGGGGGAAGAAGGGAAGGAAGAGGAGGAAGAAGAGGGGAAGAGGAGGAGAGGAGGATGGGGAGGAAGAGAGAAGAGGAGGAGGAAAGAAGAGGAAGAGAGAGGAGGAAGTCTGGATGCCACCTGGGAAATGAGCAGACATGCACACAAGGTAGGGGTAGTGCCACGTGCCTGAGCGACATCAAGTTAGACACTGGCAGTGACACCAACAGGGAAGGCTTGCGTTACTGCATTTGACTTTAAGAAGTCCCTGCAGGGTACCACATGGCTCCCCAGTGGGCCCTGTTCAGCATAGGATCTCTACTGTCTTTCTGCAAGCCTGAGTTAAAGGCCCTAAGCTCATACAGTGATGTGTCCCCCAGTCAGTCAGACCCATTGACATCCCAACTTGGGCCCTTCAAGGCACCATGATGCAGCTTTGCCACCCATATTTTCCAGGGCTACTTCTGGGGCAACCCAGTGCAGTCCAGGGCAATGTCCACCCCCCTCCTCAAGTTTAACCCCACCTAAAGGTCACTGCCTAGCTCCTCATGGGGGCCAGGCTCCTTCTAGTATGAAGTTCCCCTTACCTTCCTGGTCTGTGACCAGGTTTCCTATCAGCTGTGGCCCCTCTAAGTCAGGGGCTGGGGAAGGTCCCTCTTGTCTCCTCCCCAGAGGAGTTCCAGCCCAGCCACAGTGCCACAACACCATGCCGCAGGCCGTGCCACAGGCCGTGCAGAGATGATTGGTGAGAGCAGAGAGCAATGAGAGGCAGCCTTTGTAGCTGCATAGAAACCGGTGTGACAGGCTTGCAGGATGATGTCAGTGCTGGCAGCAGCAAAGAACAACTCTGTTGACAAGAAGATTAATTAGACAAACGCAGTGCCAGTCAGCCTCTGCCGCCATCTCCTCCTCAGAGGTCAGCTCCACTCAGGCCCCAGCTAGAGATTCTTTTTTCATCTTTTTAAAAGAAAACTTAATCTCCTAACAAGACAGCCCCAAAACAATTCATGGCGTGCCAGCAGAGCGAGTACACACAAGCATGCTCTGCAGGGGTTCCGGGAACCCACCGGGGCCTCCCTTCTACCTGTCCAGACAGATGCAGCTCGGGGAAGAATGCTCGCCTCTTCAGGGCCCGTCCTCATCACAGAGGACGCTCATGGTGGGATAGCTGTGGCTTCTCGATGCTCTTCCGAGGCGCTCCTCTTCTCATAGACAGGGTGGGCAACCCGCCACGTCAGGTCTTAGAGTTTGGGAGCTCCCCCCTCTTAGTAACCCCTTTCTCTCAAATATCCTCTTTCTCCAGAAAGTGCCTGCTCCCATTGTCCCCTGATGGGAAGAGAAAAATCAGCCACTGATTGTGAGAGTGGCCTCTCTTACTACCCAGCAAGACTTTCCTGAGCATTTCACATCCTAGCAGACCCAAGGACAAACAGATCTCAGCATCACAGACTGTCGCCTTAGAAGGGCTTCCATCCAGGAGGAGGGGACCAAAAGCCCAATGAAGTTCATGCCCGTTTGTGGGAAAAGATCCAAGAATAATGGATTGTGGTAGAGGCAACCGGAAGGTGGCAGCCATTTTGGAAAAGTTGTCTCCGAAGAAGGAAGTGAAAACAGAGTTGAGACCTGAGGAGGAATTCCGGGAGGCTGTCTGGAGGAGCTGCCTCAAAGCCACAGTGGCAGGGACAGGAAGGGAACAGTGCCCAGGAAGGAAGCGCTTTGTAAATGTCTATATATTGCAAGAATAAAAGATTATTTCTAAATTGTGTTTCTCACACATAGCATAACACTGGAAGTCCCATGTGGCGTTGGGACTGCTAAAATGTAGATTTCTGCCTCTGCTGACTCTAAAGGGTGGCGCGGGGCCCAGAAAATGCCATTTAGCAGATTTCCTATCCCATAAGCACCCCCTTTCATAATGAGCTCCTTCTCATGCCCCATCTCCAAGCCGGCCACTGGGCCCCAAACTGCTGCTGTCTGACTGGAGGGAGGCCAAAGTCAAAGCAGCCGGGTGGCTGAGAGGCAAGCCTGCCCAAGGTCTACCCCTTGTAGACATCTGCCAAGGTCCCCGGGGTGACAGCCCCTGCACACTCTATGGCCCTCGGAGACTCGGCCTGCTGTAGTCAGCTGCGGTCCCGCACTCCCGTGCTCCAGGTCTGTCACAGGTGAGTCCCAGCCAGGTGACAGCACACATGAACTTGAGTCCTTGGGGCCTGTAGGATCCCGCAGGGGTCGCGGCTATCAACGAAGAGCACCAGATCGTAGGACAGGTGGCGCCAGCAGAGATAGGGACTGTGCGGGTTCTTGGGGCCTTGCCTGCCTGTGGGGGACCCCAGACCAGGCACCCATATAACCTTAGGTCTGTGTGCCTCTTCCTGGCTCCCTTCAGTATCCTGCAGGTCAGCCTAGTGTGAGTGTGGCGGGAGGGAAGCTGCGCATTGCTGTGGTAAGGTCATGGGGAGGAAACTTAAGGAAGGAAATGAAAGGGTTAGCTTGACTCAGTCTGAGGGGACACAGTCCTTCCTGGTGGGGAAGGCCTGCAGCAGAGTAAGGACAGTGTCACATTGCCACAGCCAGGACACAGAGAGAGATAAACGCAGGTGCTCAGCTTGCCTTCTCTTCTCGACTCTGTCTGAGATGCCAGCCCCCGGGTCCTGCCACACACTTTCAATGTGGATCTCCCCACTTCTAAGACATGAACTTAGAAAGGGGCCGCATAAGGAGTTCTGTGCCCTGTCCTGAGCCTGCCACCAGCATGTGACCGCGGGCCACACCTTCCCTCTCCAGGCCTTCATCAGGCAGAGACCCGGGGTTTTAAAACTGACCCGGGGAAGCAAGACTCCATGGATGGCTACTCGAGTCACGAAAGAAGGCAAGTGCAGATTAGGGAATGTGCTGCTTTGGGTAACGGAGGCCTGTGCTGCCCGGTGGGGTTCCAACAAGAGACTTTAGCCGACTTGAATTCTTTCTGGGAAGGGAGGTGCTGATAAAACTCCGTGTCCTGATCTCTGCTGCCCTCTGCTGCCCACGGCTGGGACACACGCAGCACGGAGATGGGGAACCTGCTGCTCACAATGGGCAGGCTTCCTTTGCTGCACAGAATCAGCCCCACTGATTCCTCCGCCCCCAGGAGTGAGTTACTTTTGTACAGACAGCAATGTGTGCCTCCCTGGAACTTTTATCCAGGGGAAGATGGAGCTCACTTTAAATGAATTGACGTAATCAAACAAGCCGTGACTGTAGCGTGCGGAGATGCTCTGGCACACAGCAGGGTGTGAACAGAGTGGATCCCAGACAACATGAGGACTCCCCATGTTCACCCTTTCCAGATGAGCTGCAGTCCTGTGAGACACAGAGACTGGGGCTGGTAGCCGAGTCTTTTACAGCTAGAGTTATATCGTTTCATTACGAGATGATTTTATTGATGAACTTTCTATAGGTTTTAAGACTGAGTCCCATATTCAGAACACATAGGATGAGGGAGGAAGTAGTAGTAGGGATAGTAGTGGTGGTGGTAGCGGTTATATCAGTTAGGGGCAGGGACAGTGCACCTAGAAGCTGAGCCCCAGTCAAGGAGAACAGACGGCCTTGGAGGTTGGAAGCAGGAGAAGGGCGACGGAGGGACACTTACACGCTTGCTCTAGAAGTGGAAGATGCATCTGATGCTTGGGTTGGGCGGGTGACTGCTAGAGCCCTTTACTAGACAGTAAGAAGGGACAAGCCAGGAACAGAAGGAGAGGCAGGGACTACACACGAGTGTCCATTTCCTTTCTCATCTCTGTAGGCTGCTCCATGCCCTTAAGTGGACCCTGTGGTCGAGAAGATCCCTGGGAGGGACTTTTCTTAATAATAACGTGACTATTTTAAGAAGATAGTAGCAATATTCTTGAACTTTATTTTGGTGTTTTTGTCACTGTGAAAGAAAGTCCTGACATAAAAACAGGTTAAGGAAGAGAGTTTCTTCTGGCTCACAGGTTCTGTGATTTCAGTCCATGGTTATCTAGTTCCACTGCTTAGGCAGGTGGAGGCAGAATGGAAGGGCAGCAGGAGACTTTGCAGAGGCTGCTTACGTCATGGTGCTCAGGAGGCAGAGAAAGGACACTGTCCCCTGCCTGCGCCATGGTGCTAGCTACATTAGGGCTCACCTTCCACCCTTAGTCAATCCTCTAGAAACACCAACAGACACATCCAAAAATGTATTTTACTAATTCCCAAGTGCCTCAATCCAGTCAAACTGACATGAAGATTAGCTATCAGAGATTGTCTGTGCTCTTGTAAAGTCCCAAGGACCAGGATGGCATTACCTTGGGACTTGGACACTCAGGGCAGAAGGAAGGAAGACAGGGCTCTATGTGGGTAGAGACTAACCCAAGAGGAGCAAGGAGATGGTGTTAGTGTGAACACTGGTGGGCCAGAGTCAGCTGGGGCCCTGAAGGGGAGCCATGGGCCTGGGCGGTGGCTCTGGCTGCCTATTGGACTAGATGTGTGAGGGGTTCACATGAACAGCAAGGACTAATGACTTTTTTATGAGACAGGGTTACACTCAATGGCCCAGGTTAGCATGGAACTCACTCTCTAGCCTAGGATGACTTCAAATTCACAATAATCCCCCAGCCTCAGCCTTCCTAATGCAGGAGATGTAGGTATAAGTACCATGCTGGGCTTCAAAGATTGCTTTCTACACACTGTGGTAGTAAGGACCCAGGGCTGTGTGCCAGCTCCATGTTCTACAATAATCCTGGCCCCAGGGCTCAGCACTGGGGTTAATGGTGCCTTCTATAAGCTCTGGTGACACGGAGCAGGGAAAGAAGTAGGGAGAGCCTGCTCTAAGGTTGAAGAGTCCAGGGACAGGGCTCCTTGAATCAGATGGAGCCAGTATTTTCTAGAGGAGCAAGGCATACCTCTAAGCACCCACAGAGATGTGGGCACCAAGAACAACCATAAAACAGTCCTTCCTAGTCTTGTGATGTCTAACACTGATTGGCAGCTAGACAGGATCCAGGAGAAAAAATTCTGGGCATGACTGTGAGGAAGTTTCAGACAGGGCTAATTCAGATGGAAAGACCCACACTGAGCAGAGCCACTCCATGGGTTTGGGGTTCTGAACTGAATTAAAAAACAATTAGCTTAGCACCAGCATTCACCCCTGCTTCCCAACTACAGATGCAATCTGGCTGCTTAAGCGCCTGCTACTAAAACTCCCCCACCATGATGGACAGTACCCTCCAAATGCCTGCCAAAACAAACTTCCTTCCTTCCTCAAGTTGCTTTGGTCAGGTATCCTGTAACAAAACGAAGACAATCTGCTTGTAGAATTTTTCTTTTCATTCTATGAGAAGATGCAGAGGTACAGCTCAAGTTGGGAAGTCTCAAGTCAGCAAGGGACAGGAGGAGGACTTGATGACAGACAGCTGTCCTATCTCTCATCCCTGACATGGGTCCAAAGTGTGAGCCAGGACGTCTGTAGACCTTTTGCAAGGAAAATGGTCTTCTCCAAGCCACGGTGGCCTTCGACTACTGAGGCAGCCACCAGCCCTTGGTCATCATCGTGCTGATGGGAATAAAGGAAAGTAACAAGAAAACAAAGAAAATTTTCATCAGAGCTGCATGTGAAGATAATTTGATGAGGGAACTATATAAACCTCAGAAGTCTTAAGGTGTAGCCCTCATGACTTTAGCTGAGCAAATAAAAACCAGTACAGTACAGGTGGCCAGGAGTAGAAGCCCACATGTGCTCAGAATATACAGGGACGGCAAGTTTGCCCAGTGTTAGCATCCTTTGCGCCTCCGATTATGGCAGCAAAGGGATGCAAGACGAAGCCTGGTGTCTATGCTTTCTGACTTTTATGATCACAGAAGGCACAGATTGTCCATGCAAGGCTGATCTTGGCTCAGAGATGTATTTTGTTTGGCTTGCACTGGACTCTTTTTACTCGAGCCAGTATTTAAAAATCTGATATAGCGCACCATCCTTTGAACTTCTAGCCCCCTTTGAAGGATCAAAAGATCTGACACCAGGGGTCTCCAACTTTTCTGTGCTGTCAGCTGGAGCAGAGTGGCTGCTGCTGGCCTTCTTTCCAGGGCCCAGGAATTATCCCTCACACAAGAGGGGAAGAGGTGCTGCATCTTTGCATGTCCCGCACGCCAGGGCTGCTCTCCTCTGCAAGTCCTTGATCTTCTCATTGGCTGTGGCACCTTTGAATCATAGCTGTCCGTAAAAGGAAGAGTTTGGGCCCATTGAAACCTTGTGTGCACCTTAATCAGGCAACAGAAATAGAGTTCATAGTTCTGAGTGATATGAGCCAAGGCTTCAAAGAAACTGATTCCAAGACATAGAAGTCATGGCTGTCACAGTCAGGACATAGAGGGGTACTTGCATACAACTCCTCCACTTCCTCCCACAGATTTTCTTTTGTTTGTTTGTGTGTGTGTGTGTGTGTGTGTGTGTGTGTGTGTGTGTGTGTGTGTAGAGGCCAGAGGTATGGGTACATGTGCACATATATGTGCATGCATGTGGAGACCTGAGGTGAATGTTAGGTATCGTCTTCAAATGACCCTCACCATGTTTTTCTTTTGGGCAGTATCCTCACTGAACTTGAAGCTTACCCATTTAGCTGGACTGGCTGGCCAGCACGCTGGAGATGCTCCTGTCTCCACCTCTTCAGTGCTGGGATTACAGGTGTGCACTGCTGCACTTGCGGTTTTAAAGTGTAGATTCTAGTGCCCTAACTCCAGGTCCCATACTTGTCCCACAGTACTTTGCGCTGAGTCATTTCTAGAGCCCACCCCTGTAGACTTTGAAATCACCTCTCCAGTCTTTACAATACCCAGTACACTGTGACTGCTGTGCAAACATCCAAACTATTTAAAGAATAGTACCCTGGACAAGGAAGTCTGTCCATGTTAAGTGCAGGCTTAACTGTCATGGGCCTGACTAAGCAGGACATGCCAAGCAACAGTTTGCCGTTGTTTTCAAGTATTTCCTATCTGTGGTCAGTATCATCAGATCCAAAACCATCAGATATGAGAGCTGATGACACGTCGTTCTATTCCAGGAGCCAGCCAAGCCACACCAACCACCCAGCTAAGAACACAGTGATACTGTGCGCTTCCATTTCACAGTCACTCTAACATTTAGACGGATCTAGAAAAACAAACAAACAAACAAAAAAAACAAAAAAAACTCTTGACCTCAACATCATTGTCTGTCTCCAAGTGCCCTGTTCACTAGAGAAGTGTGAAAACCTCTGGCGTGCCTGTAAAACCTTGCTATCTTGGCTCAACTTGGAGGATGGACGACACTCCTTTGGCAGGTCTGAGGAGCACAGCACAGCTGTGGGCCAGCAACTAAGCTCAGGGCCTCTCTCTGTTACCTTGACTCCTGCAGCACGAAGTGGTCAGGCGGTTTTTATTGGCTTTAAAGTGCTGACTGGGAGGCTGAGCACTGAAGCGGACCCTTCAAAAGGCAACAGAGCTAGCAGAGCTCAAAGCTGCTTTGGAAATAGTGCGGGTCAGCTACTGTCTGTTGCAGTAAAACACCACCACTGGGGAGATCCACGCAAGGAGTTCATTTGGGCCGATGGTCGCAGAGGGAGAAGAGTCCGCCATGGCAGGAGGGCATAGCAGCATGCAGGCAGCAGGAGCAGGAAACTGGAAGTTCATATCTTCAAGCACTGGCAGGAAATGAACTGCAAATGGCACAAGTAGTCTCCAAGTCAGGGGCTGGACTCAGGCACTGACTGACACCGGAGGATTTAAGTGGATACCGGCCTCGCAGCGGAAGTCCCGATGGGGGCTGAGAAGGAACACACATGGAAGCAATGCATAAACCAAGAGGGATAAACGGGGTCGGGCACTCTAAGGGCCGTTTTGCTCTCTGGAAAATGGCCAAAGCACTAATTTTACCTTAGAGTGTGGCAAGCCAAGGACAAATGGTGTAAACTTACAGAGATAATAGGTACGTAGGCAGAAGAGGATACTGTATAGATAGGAGGGAATTTGTTTAATAAAAATGCAAATCAAAAGGGATTGGAAAGGAGAGTGAAACAGAAAAGCAAAGAATAAGTTACAGATTCAAACTGAACCACATTTGGCATCAAAGCTTATAAACGGCCTGAAGAGGGAAATGAAGGGACCTACTTAGGAGGTAAATAGAAGACACATAACCTCCATGAAGAAAAGGAAGGGGAAGCATACACAATATAAGCACAGAGGAGGATATGTTCTCATGTTAATTAAACAGAACAGAATCAACAAGTATGGAAGTCAGTTGTCTCTGGGTCAGCCTCAGGCTCCAGCTCATCACATGATCTGGGCATGTCCTCCACTCTAGTTCATGGAGTCAAGATGAAGTGCCTTGGGGGGGGGAAAGTGCCAGAGATGCTGCAGGGCTCGGAGCCCATCGGCTGGTCCATTACTGTGGTGTCGGGTCAGCAGTGTACTCCTGGTCTAGAAGCAGGGAGGGGTTGGGGGTGTGACGGGTTGGGGGCATAGGTGCCCGTCTTCAGAACACATAGAGGGAAAGATGTGCCAGGCAGCAAGAGTAACACATGACTGCTGCACACTCAGAACCACAGGTGTTTCTGTCTGACCCCATCACGGCTGAGGCAGGTGGGGGGCAGCATGTGACAGCATCCATGTGGCCTGGCTCTGGATTACAGAAGCCTTTTATGCTCCTAAAGAGTGAACTCGTGAGGCTGGAGTTAAGAGCACTTGCTGTTCTCTCAGAGGAGCTCAGTTTGATTCCCAGCACATACATGATGGTGAGTTTGATCCTAACCTGGGATACATGAGACCCTGCCTCAAACAAAACAAAATGAAAAACACTGAGCTTGCTGCTGGGGTTGACACTGGCTGAGGAGGCTGCATTATATTCCACTGAGTAGAAGGCAGACAGGAGGAGCTGGTGATTTTCCCAACACTTAAGAGAAAGGGAAGAGACATCAGACAATCACAGACAGAAGCAGGCAGAATGGGGAGGGGGGACAAAAACCTGTCCAAAGGACCAAGAGTCCCAGAATATCTAATGTCTTGTGCTTTCTTTTTGGGGTGGGGGAGGACGACACATCTGACTTTGCATGATAAAGGCACTGTGAGGGTCTACTGGAAAGAAACTTACTGAATTCTACTTTGACATTTCCTAAATTTATTTGGCCATGATACTTTAGAACCTTTGCTAATACCTCACAGGATGCCTTGATCCCGGGGAACACAGATTGGGATATACACGCTGGCAAAAGGCATTCTTGGATCCAGAAGTTTGGAAAGCTTAAAATGAGAGACTGGATTCTTCCCAACCACTGTTATGGCTCCAGAGGTTTTGACAAACTGGACCCTGGGGTATGAGTCTGGAACAGTTGGTTTCCGTGATTCTTTGGTCAGCAGAAGGCAGCAGGAGAGATGCTGGCAGGGCCCAGTGGGGCTGCAGCAAATGGCAGTGAGAAAGGAAGGGGGAGAGCCTGGGGGCGAAACCTGGCTCATCCAAAGGCCTACCAGGAAGCCACTCTTCTTTTTAAAACATGTAGGTTGGAGCTTGGTTTATATAGAGTTTCAGGCCAGTCAGTCAGGAGAGCACCGCCCCCCCCAAGCAAAACAAAACAAAACTGGTGAGCATGGGCTATAGCTCTAGCTCATTGGCAAACAGTTTGTACCTCACGTAAGAAGCCCCAAATTCAAACTCCAGCAGCTCAGACAACAAAGATGGCCATTGAGTGGCTTCCGTGGCCCTTCTGCTCTCCTTCCTGTCCATCAGACAAGCACAGACTGCCAAAGAGAAGGCCCAGAGGAGGAATAAGGAGGGTGAATGTGTCCACAGAGGGTCTGAGGTGAGCAGTGTCTAGGACTCTCTCCAAGCTTTGCTACAAGCTGATGCCATCACCAGATGGGGTGGAAACCACGCAGGGGTTGCCATATTTGTAGGCAGCACATAGGCAGGCCATTCACCACAGGTGCTCACTCAGCATGGCTCCTGTCCTGCAGCCTCTCTGGTGACAGTCAGCTCACTCCTCTTGACATCTCTGGGATGCTGAGCTCTGAATTTCAGCTTCCCAGGTCACTTATCTCATTGTCAGAAATGTTTCCTCCTAGATGGTCCCAGAGGCGCGTGCCTGTAATCTCAGCTCTGAGGATGTTAAAGCAGATGGTGCCCTGAGTTTGGAGCCAGGCAGGGACATGCAGCAAAACTGTCTCAAAAAATTCAAACGTGGGCTGCAAAGATGGTTCGGCAGTTAAGAGTATACACTGCTATTGCAGTGGACCAGAGTTCAATTCACAGCACCTGCATCAGGTGACTCAAAACCACCTGTGACTCCAGCTGGTCCAAGGGTTCCAACAGCCTCTTCTGGCCACCTGCACGCATGTGCGCGCACCCACAATTTGCTTTTAATGGTACACTTGGGACATTAATTCAATGGTATAGTCCTTATCTGACGTGCACAAGGCTCTCAACTCTATCCTGGCACCCTCTCTCAACAAAAAAGTGGGTCCTTACTGGAGAAATCCCACTGACCATAACAAGGGCAAGCAGAGGCCTCCTCTCACCCTCGGCCAGGAGAGGACCGCAGTGTTAGAAAGAACTATCTCTCTTCTAACAGGGACGAGTGTCTGAAGTCTCTGAGGAATTCCAGGTGCCCACTGTGGGTCAATGGAGGTAGACTGGTTTTCAAGAGGGTGATCACAAAGGACCACAACCTTGACAGCTTCAAGGCACTGAACTTATCCTCACCATTCTGCAGGCAGAAGTCTAGAGCTGGAGTGAACAGAGGCGTCTGGGGAGGGGGCTTCCTTGTTTCTCCCTGATGGTATCCTTGGTGCTGCTTGGCTCCTGATAGCACACCACGAGTGTTTCTCTCTGTCACAGCAAGGCCTCTTCTCCACATCTCCATGTTCTCTCCTCTCCTCATAAGGGCACCACCCAATGGGATATGGTCCACACAAATCATAGGCCCCATCTCCTGTCCATCCTTGCTGATCGAGCTCTGGCTTGTGAGGGAGGCTAAGGCTGTTTACAGAGCATATACTATGATTCCTAAGCTGACTGACCCGAGCATCTCTGAGACCAGGATTTGAATGAGTGGCAGCCACTGGGGCTCCACCCAAGGGGAAAATGGCCCATGCTACCCTTTTAGCATCCTTCAGTGACTTCGTAATTGAAAACAGAGGCACTCTGCAGTAGCAGAGAAAGAACTAAGGTTCCAAAACCCTTGACCAAGGAACAGAGCTGACCCTGAGGAACAATACTGTGGTTTTTAAACCAACAGGTAGTGTTTTCAGCTCTCACTGAACATCTGGTACTCATCTAAAAGAAAAATAAGGATGAAGATAGAGTGAGGGCATGCAGTGGTTTCCGTACAGAAGGAGAACACCCAAACCACAGTGGTCTTGGCTGTTGCACTTTGCAAATAGGCCTTGGAATGTCCAAACTGGCATACAAATGTTTGAGAAATGCTTTGCAAGCCCTTCCTTCATGCCAGCAGCACACGTCTGACCAGCAATCCTGTGTCCCGGCCCAGCTAGCTTTAGACTGCCTACCCTTGCCTGTTCCTCAGCTGGCTCCTCAAAGGAGTGCACTGATTCAGGTTCCCGAAACTTCCCCCTCCTTTAGAGAATTAGAGAGGGTGGAGATGGCTGGGGCTGTGTGGTGTGTGTACCAGGTCTTGCATTTCCTTTTGTCCCTTACCAGCAGGGCAACTGGCCACTCCTGTTTGCCAGAGGATATCTGAATGTTAGGATTGGAAGCCTGGTGTCCCTAGAAATGCAACATGAGGATTTTGGGACAGTGTATCACCTACCTCTCTTTGCCACTCTACAGTGCTTTGTGGGTCAGGTGGCACAGTAGGACAGGCTTTGCCACTCATAGGCTGAGATTAGGGGTCAGGCAGCATGCACTCACCTATGCTCACTCTCCTTTGCCTGTCCAGATATCCCGCCATGCCCTTGTACCTCATCGACTCTCTAGCGGCTTTGCAAGGGACCCTGCATCATGGGCTCGTTCCTAGCAGGAGGCAGATGCAGTACTACCCAGGGAACAGGGCCTGCAGATCAGGACTGGACAGGGTAGATGCTACTCTGATGCCTGCAGGGCAGTCTCAAACAAGAGGTACTGAGAGTATTCTGTGGGACTTCCTGGGCAGATTCAGGACTGGCTAGACTCTTGGGAAAAACAAAACGTAGTGGACGTTTGGTTTGAATATGAGGTGCCCCTCATTGGCTTGTGTGTTGGGAGATGTGGTTCCTAGCTGTGGCACAGGTAGAAGGAAGGTTGTGGAACTTTTAGGATGTAGAGTGTCATTGGGGAAAGTGGGTCGCTGGAGGAAGTCCTTGAAGTTTTAGAACTGGGCCCTAATTCCTGTCTACACTGGGCTTCCTATAACTGCAGTGTGACTTCCGGCCTCATGCCATTGCACTCCCCAAACGGTGAGCTTAAACAAACCCTCTCTCCCATAAGTTGTTTTTGTCACAGAACTGAGAAAAGAACATATACAATGTTTGTCTACAGGTTTCAGGAAAGCAAGCTGTAGTTGATTATTTTTAATCTTTTCACTCTGGGGGCTCACCACCCAGCTCCCAAATAAATACACAGAGATTTATTCTTTCTTATGAACGCCCAGCCTTAGCATGGCTTGTTTCTAGCCAGCTTTTCTTAATTGGATTATCCCATCTACCTTTTGCCTATGGGCTTTTATCTTTTTCTATTTCTGTACATCTTTTCTTTCCTTCTTATTCCGTGGCTGGCTCTGTGGCTAGGTGGCTGGCTCCTGGCATACTCCTTCCCTCCTTTCTTGTTCCTCCCTCTTCTTTCTTATTTATTCTCTTCTTGCCAGCCCCGCCTATTCTCTCTCCTGCCTTGTCATTGGCCACTCAGCTCTTTATCAGACCAATCAGGTGCTTTAGACAGACCAAGTAACACAGCTTCACAGGGTTAAATAAATGTAACATAAAAGAATACAACACATCTTCACATCATTAAACAAAAATTCACAAATGTAATACATCTTAGTATTCCACAACAGCAGGCATGAAACAAATGGCAGATCACTTCCATGTATTGAAAGGGTGCACCTATTTCTGCATTCATCTATGGAATGCTGTTGAAACTTAACCGACCAGGCATTACATTTTCTGAGAATTGCACTGAAAAATTCTTAGACGTGCATAAAATACTATGCACATCTGCTAAAAGAAGTGAAATATGAGAAAGGGATCATTACCAACCAGGAGAAAATGGGAGCTTCTGAAATAAGATGATACATTTGTAAGTAAACTTTCTAGAACATTCTGCAGAGGCAAAGAACACCTACCAAAGCCCAGTAAAATAGGAAAGCTCTACTGCCTTGTGTAAAAACTTGTAATGATGCTGGCTGGCCTCAGATGTGCCCCCAAATCTCCTGATGCCCCACTTTCAGCAGTACACACAGCTGAAAAAAGTTCACAGTCCTATCACCTGTCAGCTGAGGGTGTCCCAAACCTGATTCAAAGTCCGGCCCTCTTCTACTCTGCTCCCCCCAAGCCCGATTACACCAAGTATGTGATGAGTCCATCCTTTTATGGGGGATCTGAGAGTCCTCAAAAGGGAGAGCACACAGGATAGGACATCAGCTCCAGACGTGAAGTGAGGGGACACATCTGCACCTCTGGGCAGGGGTGGGAGCAACCCCAGCTGGCACTCCTTCCTGTCCCATTCTCAAGCTATGCCCTCCTTTATGGCAATGATCCCCTCATACACTGACCAATGCCTTCCCTGGGATAGACCTTCTTCTGGGAGCTGAGGCCCCAGGCAAGGACAAGGCAAGAGAACTTCACCTCTGTGGAACTTGTGATCTAGTCAGCAGACAACAAGAACAGGGACTGAGTGAGGTCAGGGGCTCTAGAGGCAAAGGAAGGGTCTGGATGGAGGCGTAGGTAAGAGACAGGTGACTTTGGAGAAGTAAGGGAGAGGAGAGCCACATGAGTGGCTGGGGGAGGGCAGGGGCACACATGCAAAGGCTGAGGTAGGCCAAGGATACATATGTCCAAGGTCACACAGGAGAAGACTATCCACACAGATGGAGACCGGGAACCAGGAGAGATCCTGCAGTCTTCCTGCAGATGGGCCATGCCGGTAACGGCTTTAGGTGTTATTTCAAGTGCAGTGGGAGGTAGCTGCTAGGGAGGGAGTGAGGGCAAGCCTGGAAGGGCATCCTCATCACCAGCAGACATCTGCACCTGTGCTGCCTTGGGATGGGCTTCAGGAATGCTTTCCATGTTCCGGAGGAAGTCCCTCCCTAAGCCTGTTCATCAGTGTTGCCCCAAGTCTTGGGACAAGGCTCACTGAGTTCACACTGGCTCAGAGCAGGGGGAGCAGAGCTGGAAAGGCTCTGGTTTCTCTCTCCAGACCACTCCCTACTCCCCTCTTCCACCTCCGCATGCAATTTATTTGCTGCCTTTGCACCTTCTATGGTGTGGAGTACTGGACAGAGTTTTGGGCTCAGTAAACACATGAAGCTTACTAGTTCCCAAGAACTGGTGGGGGACAGAGGTGGGGGGTGATCAGGGCTGAGGTAGCCAAAGCCTTGGGATGGGTCTGAAGTCAGGCAGAAACAGCCTGCTGGGCATGGGGGAGCCTACCTCTGGGGAGATGATTACTACCAGGCCCCAGATGAAGTTCTGCCCGAAGCAAGTTTTCTGCAACCACAGTGGCTGCATCTCCCCTCCACCCCCTGTTACACCCAATCCTGAGGAACTCCTGCTTGTCCATGCCACTCCAGGAAGGCTCTGCAACAAGGGGGCAGTTCTTCCGTATTCCCCATCAGCCAACCTTACAGACAGCACGCATCCTTAAAAACTAACTGTAGTGACTAGAGCATCCTCTACATTGAGCAGCCATGATTCGCAGCTGTCTGCTCTTTCAGTCACCCAGGGAGAGAATTATCACCACTAACGAAAGACAACCGGTCAGGTGGTTCAAGCTCTACTCCGTTTTCGACTGTCCCTTCTGTGGCACTGGTATTTAGAACCATTCCTGAGCAGGTCTGCCAGTGACCGTGAGACACAGAGGCACTCTACAATGTGCACTGGCCTCTCCTTCACTAAGCACTTGCCAGGCAGGCTGGGCTTCTCACCATCATTTCAACAAACCTAGATGGGAATGTTCCTAGGATGCTATCCAAGCTGCCCAATGTGATAAGGTACCTGGTCCCTAGACCCCCAGCAAAGATCAGCAACTTCAGAGAAGCCAAGGACTGCCATTCAATTGCACTGGGTTGAGGAACATTCCTAAAGGGCCCTAGGAAGGAGAAGTCAACAGGACTCAAATTCTGTTGAACAGTCAAGCTCCCTTTTTGTGTGTGCTGAGGGATAGTTAAATATACTTTTTCTAGTTACATGCATTAAGTAGCATGTGCTGCTGATCTTATGTCAACTTGACACACAAACTAGAGTTATCTGGAAGGAGGGAAACTTAATTGAGAAAATGCCTCAATAAGATCTGGCTGTAAGACATTTTCTTAATTAGTGATTGATGTGGGAGGGCCCAGCACATTGTGGGTGGGGCTATCCCTGGGCTGGTGGTCCTGGGTTCTATAAGAAAGCATGCTGAGCATGCCACAGGCCAGTAAGCAGCTCCCCTCCATGGCCTCTGCATCAGCTCCTGCCTCCTGGTTCCTGCCCTATTTTGAGTTCCTGTCTTGACTTAACTTCAGTGATGAACACTAATGTGGTAGTGTAAGTCAAATAGACCCTCCTCTCCTCAACTTGCTTTTTGGCCATGTTTCAGCAGAAACAGAAACCCTAACTAAGATATAGCACTAATAACACAGTAAAATGACTAAAATGAAATCACAGGATGATACCTTTGCCACAGCTGTGTGGACTTGGATTTCCTGGGCACGGCAAGGTTTTGAAAAATTAGATACCCACTCCAGAGCTATGCCAACCAAAGTGTTAAGACTCAAGTTCTGAGGTGGTGGCTCACCAAAGTTCCTTGCTGCTGGCAGATGACAGGCAGGGCACACTGCTTATAAAGTCACAGCCTAGCTCACAAGTTACCAGTCATTTTCAGAAAGAAGCAAGAAAACTTTGCCTTAGTGTTTGGTGGAGCACAGAGGCCATCGGAGCTGTGAGAAAGGACCCTGGTGGATTGTGTTAGCATTCAGGCATCTGTACTCACCTGTCCTTGGGGTTCTGACAGGATATGTCCTCAGCCTCAGCCACTAAGAGCACCACCTGTGCATATTCACTATGTTCCCTGCCCACCTCCCATCTCTCCTCCCTCCCCTCTTTCCTCTCTCCTGCTGCTCCTGTCTCTGAAGGCTGGTCTCCCTCCTTTCCTTTTCCCTTTTTATGATCCCTTTCCCTAATTAAAAAAAAAAAACCCTCTGCTTGAACCCTGTACCATGGTATCTTTCTCTCACGAACCGCTTTTCTTAAATTACAACAGGTTGGACATCAAGAATCATCATGGTTAGTTCCTAAATACTGAAGGCCAGATGCCGTCTGCTTTCCAACCTTGGGTAAGTTAGAGATAGATGGAAAGGGCGGTAATCGTACACCAAGGTTAATGAATAGCACTTAAACATTAACCCAACACTTCTTGAGAAAACTGTGTGAGTGCCTTCCCCATCAGCCTTCAGAAGTCTGCCTCTTCTCTCCACAGTGCCTGTGCAGCTCAGGGCCAGTTTCCCCTTGACCCTGTCCCATCGACTTCACTGCAGACTTGTTAGTTCTTTGTTCTGCTTGCTGGTTCAGCTCAGTGGGACTGTGTGGGACTCCAGTCATCAAGTGCCTGAGGGTTCCTCAGTCAAGGACTTCTCCACAATCGGGATACACACGCTTCTGCTTCTTTCTATTAATTATTTTCTGCAACAGGCATGCACACCACTGGTTTCAAACACAACTAATTTTTGTCTTCTGGCCTTACCCATTTTGGCTCACAAGTGATGGGACAATGACAAAAGACTAGAATAAAGTCAGGGTCTTGAAGCAGAATGTGTCTGGAGTAAAACAGATCCACTTCAAATGCTTTTAACACAGCTCTTGAAATTGAGCCTTTTGTATTCCTCATCAGAACTGTCACATTTCTTTTACCTCAGAATTGTCACAGATGACATAAAAGTCAGCCTGGGCCGTGCATAGACATCTCCTGGAGCCTCTCTCATGAGAACCCAAGGCTGTAAAGGGACAGACGGGACGAACTTTGACATTGTTCTGAGCACAGGGAGTAGGGGAAGTGTCTATGGTACTCACCGCAAGGGTAACAGAGGACCTCATGCCCATCTGTCACCAGTGAGACTTAACAAGGCAGCAATTTGGCCCCTAAATGATAATCATAAAACTGTTCTGTCAAGGGTAGGGCAGTAACACTTTAGGCCTTTCAAGTCACCTGCCCTCAGCCACAAGTACCCCCCTCAGTCTTCCAAACAGAACAACCAAAGGCAGATAATACAGGGTCTGACTATCCTCCAGCAAACCGGAAGCGGCCAGCAGATGCGGAGTGTAACTGCGACAGCATTTTACCTACTACAGACACTGCCCCAGCAGCACTCCTTCCTCCTAAAGTCCCTCTCCAGCCTCCACTCCCACCAGGCAGAGATCCGTTTCTTCCAATATTGTAGCAGCAGGAAGAAAGCTGGTACCTCTAGCTACACGTGTAGAGCGATAACTAAGGTGTGTCGTTTTTACTTCAGCCCAGATTTACAGCTACTGTTCAAACCCAGTCTTTTCGCCAAAGTGCCACATGGAGTCTGGAATAAGCCATCTTTCTCAAGTGCCCCTGATGTCTCTAAGTTCAAAAATGGGAGACAGGGGACTGACTGGAAATGACCCCAAGTTGCTGGGAACCAGTGACTGTAACTTTGACCTGAGTTGTGTTTCTCAATGTTCCTGAAAAAATAAAGTAGGGGTGAAGGTGTTATTCATTTGGCCAAAAGACCACATCTCAAAAAGAAAAAAATCAAAACAACAAAGTCTTGGCTGAGATTTTCCTTTATTTATCATTTGTATAGTCACAGTTGTTGAAATTCTGAGCAATAATTTATAATAATTACATCTAGTGGAAGAAAACAAAGGCATAAAATGTACAAAAGAGGCTTCAGAAATGAGGTTACTGGAATGTATCCTAGGAGTTAAAATTCAGACCATCCAAGACCACTAACACTAAACATAAAGTTTGACATGTCCCATGAAGACTATGAGGCCCAAATACAAAATTGAGCAATGCCTAAAGCAGGGAATCCACTCCCTGCTGTGTCCTAAACAACTGCCTATCAACACAGGCACACATGGCATGTATCTGAGAAGCCGTCAGATGTACACTTTCTTCTACCGATTTCTTAAACATCTCTAAATTAACAAATGAGAGAGGAAAGCAATCCAGTCTCATGAGTTTTAGGTTACAATTATTGTAAAGTAGTCACAAGGATCCTAGAAGCACTTTCCAAATGTATAAACACTACATACTTTCCCACCATGTGTCCCCGCTGATCTGAGCTCACATGGGACACAGAACTGGCTCCTAGTGTAAATGTGCCCATGCCGCTGAGACCTGCGGCCTTAAGAAGGTGGTGACACAACTAACAAGGGCCAGGTCTTCACATCAGTCTGAACTGACCATGACGGTGACTGTGAGCATGGTCAGGTCAGTCCTCCTCACACCTCACTTCCAACATGGGATTTCCTGCACAGAGCATGTCACCCTTCTGTTAGTTCTTCCTTGGGGGATCCAAGCTCATTCAATAAATCTCTGCCAGCTGCTCCAGCTTTTGAAGCAAAATGCACTGCTCCCTGTTTGAAACCGAGGCTCTTCAGGCTTCGGGCATAGTCTGCATAGATGGCAGTGATGAGTTTCTGTAAACCTCAGTTAAGGAAGCCAAGAATGAAGGGTGGGCTCCTCAGACTCCAAAGCAGAAGGGCAGCTCTGCCCAGGTGCTCCAGGGAGACCTGGTGGCTCCGGCGAGCAGCGTGTCAGGAGTATAGATAGGCACCTCGTTACGAGGGGGGAAGCGCCTCAATGGAACCATGCTGCACTTTGCACCAGCTAAATCCAATGTTTCTTCTAGAAGACTCCAGCCAGTGTCCTCTGATGCTGCCACTGCTGTACTCCAATGAAGCCTGGAGAAAGGCAGAGGACAGGAGAGAACCTGCACACACCCTCATTCCAGGAGGAAGTTTCTCAGAGACTGGCAGTCAGAGCAGAACCGTTTGTTAGGGGAGAGGCTCTAGACGGCTGGGCATCAGGTTTTGAGATAGCCCTGTTCTGTGGTGTCCTGAAAAATTTGATACCAGACCAAGTTCACCAGTGACTAGTCCATGGCTTTGCCAAACCTTAGGCTTTAGTTACTTTTTCAAATATTTTGATTTATGTTAGCTTTAAAAAAATGAGTATTTACAAAGCCAAATGACCAACATAAAGAAATGAGGCCAAATATAGAAACTCAAGAAAAAATACAATGAGAAATGGGAGAGTTCTTTAAACCTGAGGACCTGGGAGCTATATCCACAAGCCCATTCTTTCCAAAAGAAGAAGGTACCCAAGTGATGCTTAGTAGAATACAGTGTCCTAGCTCACAGCAGCCCGCCTCTATGGCACATCTCAAGAGTTCTGTTCTATGCCATACCAGAGGTTCACTTGGGTACAGTGGGAGTTTTTCAACTTTTTAATCTATATTTTCTAGGTAAACATATAAAATATATTTCAAACAGTATTTAAAGTACAAGGACCACATGCTTTTCTAAATTGTACTTTCCCTTCTTTTAAGGCCAAACACACATCAGAGAACACAGGCCTTCACTGTACAGTCCTCCTTGCCACTCCCTCTACCCAGCTTGCAGTGCAGCAAGCTGTTCTGGTTCTTTCCCTCCTCCTCTAGTTTTCCTTTCTCCTTCTCTTCCGGGTTTGGTGACTCACAGCATGGATCTTTCTCAATGTAATATAAGTTCTAAATCTCACTCATGTTACCCTCTCAGCATAAATGTCCTTGCAAAGGATATCTGTGTCCTCACTGACTTCAAATGCACCATACTTGAGACAGGCTTCCACAAACAGGGCAGCTCTATCGAAGTACCTCATGCTGGTCAACGGAACAAAAATAAGTTAGTTTTCAAGATCTGACATAGGTGGGCAGAGCCACCCAAGCAGCATTTCTGTCTGAAGCTTTGTACACATTTCCCATGGAAATAGAGTATTCTATAAGTCAGGCCAACGCCTTTCTAAGGCCTGGTTTATAAAGGAGGGAGCACACTTCTCTAAATACAAGCTTCACAGTAGACACCGAGAACACTGTGCTAAGTAGTTTAAACCACTGTAATCCAGGACTACAAGCTTTTCTAAATTATGTACCCACTGCCCAGATTTAGTAAGCAGTCTGTCAAATCTGTCTCAATTTACTGCCTCTAGTTGTCTATAGGTCAATCTCCTATCAGACAGAGACGTTCATGGGGACTTTCCAGCTTGCCATACTCTACCACCTCTCACGGCTCTTGGGGCTTCTTCTCAGCTACTCTCAAGTCTGAATCCTCCCCAACTGTCTAAAGATTTCTGTATTCTTTCTTTTTTGTTTGTTTTTTGTTTTTTCGAGACAGGGTTTCTCTGTGGCTTTGGAGGCTGTCCTGGAACTCGCTCTGTAGACCAGGCTGGCCTCGAACTCACAGAGATCCGCCTGCCTCTGCCTCCCGAGTGCTGGGATTAAAGGCGTGCGCCACCAACACCCGGCTTGATTTCTATATTCTTACAGTGTGTCCTTTGGGTTTGGCACACATAGTGCTGGAACCAATAACTAAGAACAGAGAGAGATGCCCCCCTTCCCCCTTCGGTTCTTCACAACCGTAACTGTACTATTCTCCCTTCACGTCACACATCTACCTCCATTACAAAGAACCCGGGAACACCGAGAACACCGGGAAGGGCTCACCCAGCACCGCCTAGCGGCCAGGGCTTACATGCCATACCTGTGAAGTGTCTCTGCCACACTGACAAAGCAACCCAGAGAGAGGAGGACCAGGAGGGCCTTGGACTTCTGATTGACTTGTGGAGAACAAAGATGATCGACCCACCGCTTCAGAACATCTGCACATTCTTCGGAATTTAACCGAACCTGAAAAAAAGGCAGATAGAACAGAACATCGTACACGCTACAGAGAAATGAAGTGTGCTTCTCTGAAACAAACAGCTAAACTGTTCCACTGCCATTTATCACACACAAACTGCAGTGATTGCTGCTGGGGCCTGGCTGCATCAGACCCCGGCAGGCAGGAGTCAGCTGTTTTCACCCGACTGCTCCCAATGCAAGCTGTTTTCAGTGAAAGTGGCAGTTAATAATGAGAGGTGGAACAGCAAGTAACCACACGTAGACCAGCTTCCCAGGGAAGAGAGAGGCTCAAGACTGAGCTGTCTGTCTAACTGCCAGGACGCCTACCGGAAATGCCTACCTTTGCCAGCCATGCTGCCCGATTCCACTCGCCATACGTCTGCAGGTAGCGGCAGGCGTCCGCAGCCTTGTCGATCAGGCAAAGTAACTGAACACCCTCTGGAAGACAGAAGAACAGTCCCCTCATCTGACCCTGCAGCACTCTTTTTAACAAATCAATAAAAAGTAAAACCACATTTAACTTTAGTCTTGTACATTTTATATAGGGTGAGCACACTTAATCATTTCAGTTAAGGGGTATTCAAAACCTGGACCTAATGGGAAGCTGTTGAACTGAATTTTAAACTATTAGGACAGAGCTCTACACAATGTCACCTCTCAGGCAACCGGGGCAGTGAGCATGAATACAACCTAGAGCATGAACTGGGGTGGAGCACCTGGCCCAGGATCGTCACCGCAAGCATTCATACACCTCGTTTTTTCACTTAAAAAAAGCTCACTTATGTGACTGTGGTCACCCTATAATCAGCACTAGTTTTCTGTAGCATATACAAAGAGACATGTCTTCAACAGCCCAACCCAGCACTGACAGATGCAGTAACAGTGTGCCTTACCTGCCAACTTGCCATTGGCAATCATATTGGTTGCCACCAGCTTAATGGTGCTCTGAGAAGGGCCTGAGGAGGTGACAGTGGTGACCAAACAAGCTTTCAGCGAGTCACAGTAATAGTGCTGGTTATCCGCACTCGTTTCCAACAGGAGCTGCACGGCTCTGTCTGTCTAGGAAGAGAAACACCTCCTGCAGTTATGGGAACATTCTCTTCCAACAGAGCCTTTTAAGATTCATAAGGGGAACATCAAAGTTTGCAGCCTAAAGGCAACGTTCACTTTCAAACGTATGATATTATATCAACATATACAAACTAGTGAAAGTCCCACACTTTAGCTCTAAGGCAAGCATAAAACCCAGCCCGGGGGGAGAGCTGCTAGGAGGAATGACACTTCAGCTGTGCACCACTAAGTGCAGGAAAACAAAACCAACAGCTGTTGTCTGTTACAGAAGCTAAAGCGAGAGTAGGCTAACCTCATGGCCGTGATGCTCACAGCGTTTGGTGGTGACATTGCTAAAGAAAGCCTAAGTGTGTACAGAGAAGGACATGCGTTCATGTGGCTATATACATATGCACACATAAGTGAGAGTATGTGTGCACAACGATGCTTGAAATATCCATCAACTAGCAACTCCACGGAGCATCCAAACTGACATACCTGACCCAAGAGTAGTAGCTGGTCTGTGCATTTCCTTGTATGATCGTAAGTTGACCTTTTTACTTCCTGTAGATTAACTCTTTCTAGTTGAAATTTCTAAAGTAGGAAAGAAGAAGGAGGAGAAGTAAGATAGGAGGAGGAGAAAGAAGAGAGAGGGAGGGAGGGAGAGAGAGGAGGGGAAGAGGAAGGAAGGAATAGAAAATTTAGTCAAACTTTTTTTATATTTTATTTTTTTTAATTTAAATTTAAATTAGAAACAAGGTTGCTTCACATGTCAATTCCAGGTCCCACTCCCTTTCCCTCCCCTCCTCCCGTGCCTTCCCACCACCCTCCCCAATATCCCCCCATTTCCCCAGGGAGGGTGAGGCCCTCCATGGGGGTGTCCATAGTCTGTCATTTCATTCAGGGCAGGGCCTAGACCCTCCCCCAAGAGTCCAGGGTGAGAGTGCATCTCTCATTGTTGGATGGGAGCCCAAAGTCCGTAAGTCAAGTAAATTTTTTAAATCAAGTAAAAATACTGAGATTTATGGAAAATTGAAGTGAACAAATTAAAATGAGCCTTCTAAGGTAAAAAATTTAATACAAAAACCAAGACTTTTTGTGTGCATTAAAAACCTAGTGTTTATAAGCTTTCTGAGAATCAGGCTTTTCATACAACATGCCACACTTATTTCTAGGCTGTGGACTTTAATTTGGCTCTAAGTTTTCCCAAGTTTAAGATGCTCAGGGAAACTCCAATAGTGAAGATGAGATGTATGAATAGGGCTTTGCTCTAGAAAGCAGCAGCACCTGGAAGTAGTCGTTCTCACAGAGCACGTCGTAGCAGATATCCAGTGGGTTGTTCAGCTTGTCCTGTGGAGCACCTTCCTGGGCTACTGCTGTGTCCCCAGACTTGGCTTGGGACACGCTGTGCAGGTAGTGGGCCGCCACTGTCCAGAAGTGCAGCTCTGACTCATCACCATAGAGCCTGGGGAGGGGAAAGCCAGGCCTCCATGAGTCCACACTCCAGGCCTGATCAGGCTGCCTTGAGTAGCCTCCAGTACCAGGAACAGTGTTCACTTCAGAGTCCACCAAGAAAAGCATAGAGCAGTGGGTTCCCAATAGCACATGGCCTGACCACACAGAGCCCTTCACATCCAACAGCTCCACAGGCCTGGTCTCCCCGTATCTCTATGTTTGCACATCAGTTTCCCAGTAAGAGCTTCTGCATAAAGTATCAGGAACAGAGAGGGAAATGTCTTCATTGTAAGTGACTCTGCTAAACACTAGGAAAGGACTGATAATTGCTTTTAAAGGTAATTCATCAGTGTGTTTATAAATACATTTAAATGCATAGTTTGTAGCTGACATTTTAAAAGCTGACAATAAGCAAAAGTCCTTGCAGTACAGTAAGCCCAGATCTCATTTAAGATGTAAAAGGATTTCCAGTTTGTATCAGCACTCTTAATTGTAAGTCAAATCTAAAGGAGGAGCTTAGATTTTTAAAACATGTCACAGCTTGGTGTAACTTTTACAAAGCCTTAATAAAAGAAGTAAGTTACCTTGAATTATCTCTTACACAACATATCAGAGAACATTACCTGGAAACAAGCAGGCACCTCTGCAAGAGAGTGAATTCAGGATCAAGCAGGAGTTTCTTTATGTCGCTGTAGACAGGAACCCAGACAGAGGTAAGACAAACATTTCCAAACAAACAAAAAGCAAAGAGATGTATCAATAGACATAGGGATTTCTAAGAGCAGTTACTTTGTCTTGGCTCCCAACTTACGCAAGTGGAAGAATACTGTCAACCACCCTGAACACTGGGACCAGGACTCTGCTTTGCAGTCTTGCAATAGTTTACTTGACTGCAAGGACAAGGATGTCACTGCTGACAGGATTCTTAAACTCTACAGTTTCCCAATTAAACACAAATGTTAATCTTAGGAAACTGATGACAAGTAATTATTTTGAAATTGCCATTTACCAAGTATTATAACTTGTTAAAGATTATTATATAGGGTAGATTCTAGATTGCAGAAACATGCTCTATTTTACCAAGACCTTCAGGTGGACCCCTATTTTTCTCCCCCCTTTGCAAAATAATTCTCAGTATTTATTTTTAAGTGATCATGGCTCTAAGAAACATCAGTTTCTTAGCCAGAACTGTGCGTTCACAGTACCTGCCACGGGCTGTCTCAGAGTCACCTGTGCACTAACACAGCTCCATGAGGCCCTGATGATGGAGCCTCATGACACAGAACTCCTGGTCCTGATAGAACACAGCAGTTGGAGAGTTGGGAACTGGGTGGAGATGGCTACTCTGTCCCTGTAATCAGTAACTTAGTCCCTCTGGTAAACAAAACTACAAGAGGAACAAACCTATGTCAACAAATTGTCTCTCTGTGGACCATTAACACTTAGGAAAACAATTGTTTTGGTTTTTAAAATCAAATTAATATGTGTCACTTTCCTGTGTTCTTATCTTCTATGGAATACAGAGTGCTTACTTAGACAATGCGTTCAACTGTTCTTGAAGGAGAGTCTTTATTTCTTCATTTTCTGGATAGTCACTGTACAGAAAAAAGTTTGAATCATTCACTGTCTCTGAATTTACTACTATGTATTTCTTTACTGAAAAAAACCATTGTATTAATATAGAAATAAACTTTTTATAACCTCTGGCTAAAAGCTTGGCTACAGGTCAAAGTAGTAGCAATGTACCTGGGACTCACTGACCATTTTTGTGGCTTGTCTTTCTTTGTCTTACTGAATAGAAATAAAGAAATGAATGAAGAAACCTCATGTATTCAAAAGAGTAGGAAATTGGTTAGCTGATTCTAAGAACTATCAGGTTTAGATTCCTTTTAATAAAAAACCTACAATGAACAATGGCTAAAGTGATTATTTCCCTCTGCCCTATAGAATGTGGCCATTTGTTTCTCTAATTAAATAGTTCTTAGACAACAGACAGATAATGCCTTAAAAACAACAACAAAACCCTCATCCCACACCAACCTGTGATGTCCATATACTGTAAGTTCAGTAAATTATAGTAAATAATTGATAATTTTTTTCTATGATGACTTTTTTTGCAGTGAGGTAGACACTGATTTATAAACGCACTTCTGATCCTGCTGTACAGAATTAGGCCTGGCCCCAAACCTGCAGCATCTCCTGGTCCTCTTCGCATTCATCGTTTCCCTCCACCCTGATGCTCCCATGTGCTGGTCACCCAGTCCTGAGAGCGAGCATCCCATGCACCTGCAGCTCCCCTCCTTACTGACCCACTCTTCTGCAAAGGCCCCACGGCGGTGGAGGCGGGCAGAGGAGGAATCCCCATAGTGTCTCTGCCTTGGCCTGGACTGGTGTTAAGGTTTCATTCCTTCTAAGCTCTGGACTGTAAGCCACCGCTAATTTTCATGGGTGTCCTGCAATCCAAGTAAATCATGCACAGAAAACAAAAATGAAATAACTTACATGCGAGAAATATCCAAAGAATATCGCCCATTCCAGGGCTGGTGTAGTAAGAAGGCTTTCAAGGCGAGGGAGGCCCTTGGAACAAGGAGGTATGGGCACCACACAGGCTCTAGACAGCAAAAGAGTGCTTCTCAATAAAATGAACTTTTATACCTTAGCAAAGCCTCAGCTACAGACCATTTACAGGGCAGTTATAAGAGACCAATGCCTATACTTGGTACAACTGGGACTCTCCAGAGCAGAGATTCTCGCACTCAAGTTTGATTAGTACATTGTCTTCCTCCTTTTTAAAGTTTAAATATCTGGAATGGTACAAAGCTCTATACTACTCATTAAAATACCCAATGCAATGACTCAACACATACCAATAAAGCACATTTAAAAAATATTAAAATCAACTACACTTACTTGCAATGTTTGTACCACCAGATCTCTTTTTTTTGAGACTATTAAACTAACACGATCCACCCATCCATCAGGAATTGGTTGCTGATGAGACTGGGTGGCCTCTGATCTCTGGGCTTCCCATGAGTCCTGTGTGAAGTCTTTTGCACACAAGGGATAACTTCCTACAGGCATGGCCCTCACCCCCAGGCCCCAACATGAAGCAGTTGCTTATTGGGACACTACAAAACAAGTAAGAGCTGGCTGTTTTCAACACATTCCAGTGGAAAGAAACAAGACCAATGGCTCTACT
The DNA here is from genome assembly GCF_017639785.1 of Mesocricetus auratus. Taxonomy (NCBI): domain Eukaryota; kingdom Metazoa; phylum Chordata; class Mammalia; order Rodentia; family Cricetidae; genus Mesocricetus; species Mesocricetus auratus. The sequence continues at coordinate 69,678,171 of NW_024429182.1, forward strand.
ACCTAGCAGCTACACACAGCATCTCCCTCAAGTGGGCTCCCCACCTTTGACCCACTGGTTTTCACTACCCAGTCTCCTCCAGCTCCTGTGAAGCCTTCCTTCCCTGGTCTCTCGAACAGACACAATGAGTTAAAATGGCCCAAATGTAGGACAGATTGTGCCATCTAATATGAAAGACAGCTACTAGTCACATACATAGCTACTGAACACCTGAAAGATGGCTAGCATGGAGAGAATGAATAATTTAATCAATCCCAAAGCTTGACTCAGTGATTATGTAACTTCTACATAGATCTGGAGTGACTCAAATACATAGCTACTGCTCACATGAAATGATATAAAATCTAAACAGGGCTCAAATATTTCTACTGAAAATTTGTCCTCAGAGTTACAGCTATCCCAACTTACTTAGCAATACAGATTAAAATATCAACAAGATCTTGAAGACATAGTACTTAAAAAAGGCAAAAATGTCATTAGTAATTGTTAATAAAGATTATACTTGAAATGACAATTTTTAATATTTAAGTTAAATAAAATCTTCGTTAAAATCAGGCATACCTCTTTCTTTTTAGTTCTTAAGGTGTTATTTCTAGAAAATGTAAAGCAATTCATATGACTCATTATGCTTCTATGAAGCAATGCAGCTTTAGCAAACATGATTCTGTACGTCAAATAAAAACTAAACTGGCGATGAATAATATGCACAGGCTTTTCAATCTGAGAGTCAGATGAGGTGAGAAATGTTTCTACTACTATGTTTTCACACCTGAGAGTTTTACTGTTGATTCTATAAAAGCACCTAAAATGCTATATTCAAAGTTGCTAACTACTCCCTAGATAGCTTGATAATTACATTCTTTTTAAAAACCTAGAGTCTGGGAGCTAGGTATACAATAGTGTGCATGCTTAGCAAGCCCAAGGCTCTGGAGTCAACCCTTAGAACCAGGGGTCAAAAGAAAAAGACAAACAAGTTTGGAGCCCAAAAAAAGCTCCTTCTTTTGTTCCCTCCCTGGAAAGCTGGTGCCCAGCAGTGACCCTACCCATTACTAAGTTCAAATTTCACTTCCTGGTTGAGGCTATTACACTAGAGACTGAACAAGAGTAATATTTTTCCTTTTACTATTAGTAGAATTTTAAGTATAATGATGCAAACCTGGTTCCCAGCCGGATGTTTAAGTACAGTATACATAGTATGACAGACTCCAGTTCTCTAGTCAGCTTAGTTGAGAACACATTGAAGTGCTATGGAGCTTTGTAGATTCAAATTTTTAAATCAAAAGTAAAAAGTTTCTAAATACTTAGATTTTTATTTACCTACATTTTAGCCTAGAACTAGCAACTGTTTTTCTTCTGTTTTTTAAGCCTCATTCTTGTTATTCCCTCAATTTCTGAAGCATTTCAGGTTTAAAGTGCTTGCTTCTGCTTGTCTCCCTTGGTGAGGAGGTCCTGACACCTCTGCAGAGCTGACAAATGACTCGAGATCAGGTATGGGAATGCAACAAGTGGCCTATATTTTACCCGTGCCAGTCACAGCTACAAAGAAAGAAGAGCTAGTGCCCCAATGTAGTGGGCAGGGGCCACAGATAGACGAGGAACAATGCCTGGCTCATGTAAGCTACAAGCACCCCAGCTAACACCAAGAACACCAGGGCAGATTTACACAGCCTCAGTCTCTCAAGTGCCAAATAGTAATCAACTCTACAAAGCACAGGCAATTCTGAGTTGAGTCCATAAATGAATAACCAAGGCTCTACAAAGCAGATGGCCAGGAGTATGCATGGAGGATGTGCCAAGAGGATACTTGGAGCTGGAAGTCCCTGGTCTACCCCACTGAGGATCAGAACCACTGTTGTCCTCTGAAAGTGCATTCTAAAAATGATCCCACTCCAAAAGACAAAGGCTGCCTTTTAAACAGCTGGATGGGTATGCTTGCAGCCTTCTTATTTTTTCTTTAGGAAAAACAAGTCATGCAAGCAGTTTTGTTTTGTTTAGTTTTTTACTACATTTTTAATTTGTGTAAAAGAATAAACTCAGAACAACCACATAAGAAAGGAGCAAGACAGTGCAATCACTTATCTCAGCTGTGGTTGGGCACATAACGAGTCACAGACAGGACTCAAACATCACGGTACACAGAACCACTCACTGATACACAGTGCAGGGCACGTAAGGCTTGTTACTGAAAAGTCATTAGAGTCATGTTCTCCCAAGCGTTCTCTGAAATGAAGCAGCAGTTGCCCTCTGTCTAGATGGCCATAGCCTGTAGCAGCAAGCACCCTATCAGGAGTGCGCCTTACCCGTTAACTCCTGTTCATCCATTCTAAAACACGTAGATTTCATTGACATCTCCAGGACTCTGATGCACCCGTCATCAGATGCCAAGATCACCTTATCTGATGTGCACCAGTCCACATCCAAAATCCGAAAGGTCACATTTCTTCCACTTCTTAAACTGCTCACCATCTGAACCTGCGACATGATTGACGGAGAAAGAAGTTGTTTACCTTTCTGGATTAAATGGTCAGAGACTGCGTGGCTGAGGCCCAGTATATCTCTGCAAATGAAGAGTCTCTGGCAGCCCATCTCCCACATGCAGTCTGCATTCCACAGGTCTCAGTCACAGTGATGACACTAAAACATCAATCAATCAATCCGTCATGCTGTCTCGCTTACAACAGAAAATACCATGTGAGCAAAATTCTCTAACGAATAATTTCTTATAAGAAGTCTGAAGATTATTACTGGGGACTCAGTTTTCAGAAAAGGTGGACAACAGAAGCAGGTCCCATGCTTCGCTTCCTCTGCTTCACCGCCAGCTGCAGGGCCGGGCCTACCTCTTTAGTGTCCCACACTTCAGCACCATCGTTATACATTGCTATCAGCTTCTGGTTTCCTTTGCCAGGAGCAAAACGAATCTTCCTCACCCAACTTCTATGTGTGGGTATTCCTCTGGGGACAAAGAATAAAAACACCAACATGATACCAAACGCAACCCTGCCAGTATGCCCACTATTTCTGATCAGGTGTGAGGATGGCAGAGCCACTTTACATTCTTGGCAGCCACACTGGACAGGTAGCTCTGCCCACTAAGATCTGTTGGAGCGAGGTCCCAGGCCTTCTGTATGGCTGCCTGCTGATCAGGGTCTATTGTGCTGACCAGAGCCTGGCTCACGACCATTCTTCCTCCAAAGTTTAGACAGTAAGGGCTCAAAACTCCAATTTACACTTATCAGTCAGATTTACAGCTGTAAGTTTCCACTTGAACAAAGATTTCTTTTGGCTCCTACCTGGATACTCTGCCTTTCAAATCCCAGAAGTTTAAATTTCCATCCATATCTCCAAGCACTAAGGTATCCCCTTTCCAAGCGATGCAGGTAATGCTGCCCATGCTACCCTAGAAGCAAGAACAACAAAACTACAGGTGAACTTCTCAACTGAGTTGCCATTAGAACAGAAATATTTCCCTGTACTGATCACAATGAAATAATAAATAATTTACTTAAAAATCATTTACTTTGTATGAATGCTATCATATCTTAAAACTTTAAACACTGAAAAAGCCACTGCATGTCAGCTTCAACTGTGCTAAAACAGGATATTTCAATTTGATGGATATCCAAATTGTTCATTCAAGTAGACATTGGATGTAGTTATCCAAACTGCATTTATAGAGAAGATGTGTCTTTTGGGAAGAAATACTTTAGGAAAAAGAAAATTCCAGAAAGAAAAAAATAAATTGCAGTCTAGAGAGCCAACTCTAATTTATCTCATTACAAAAGGTTATATAAATCCATTCCAAGGGAAACTCAGTCACCCTCTGTGTAGTGTAGTGTTTGTCCACTAGAAAAAAAGACTCGGTACTTTGCCGACACACTATTGTAAGAGGTGAGCATAGTGGGGAGATCCAGCAGAGGCTCAAGGAGGAAGAGAGGCCCTAAGCACTAGTGCTCTGGCATCAGACTGCCTTGACATCATGGGGTTGGGATGTGTTTATTTAACCTTTCTGTGCCTTGGCTCTATTGTTGGTGGAGTCCGGTGCTGGTAGTATATCTATAAAGCTAAAGCCCTGAAAGGAATGTCTGCCACACTGTAAACACACATTCGAGTTGGCATTAAATAATGTTGTTACTCACTACACTCACTCCACTCATAAAAACAAAACTTGCTTTGCATTTATAGAACCATTAAAGTATTCAAAGGGGCCTCTATGGTTAGGTCAGGAATGTGCCAATGCTTGACAAAATGACCAACTGCCTCCCTAATATTTTATAAATCCTGGTGATATCCCAGAAACTAAAGAAAAACAGAATTACAAATCAATATTGCAATGAGCTTAATAACAAAAACAACTTACAATAAGAGCATGAGACTCTGTGTAATATGAAGCAGGGTTCTTAGACCTTATTTCCATTTCTCTGAAATCCGAATGGAATGTTTAAGAAGTATTTGCCTCTAAGTTTACTTTGTCTTGAATACTTTCACATTTTAAATCTTACTTTCCTTTTCAGATTTAAAAATGAGAATATTATAGGTTAAATTAGCCCACAAACTAGCGTAGCTGTGCTAATTCAACTGTGCAGACAGGAGGATCCCCTCCTGCAGTGCTGGGGGAGCAGGAGAGGTGCTTCTGGAGGGCCTGCTGTGTACCCCGTGGCTCTCAGAGCTCTGCAGAGCTCACTGCCCTGTTGCTGGGCTGCCCACATGCCAGGCAGACACACAAACAGCAGACATTCACTGTCTCATTCTTTCCATTTTCAAGATAAAGCAAGCCACTGAGGACTACACATACCTACAATTTAAAATATGCCAAGTTTTCTCTTTCCTTTTACCATTTTATGTGCTTTATAGTTTGGGGGCCAAAATTCAGAGTGAAAAATTCAAATCTAAATCAATGTTTAGAACTTTACATTTGAAAGAACAATAAGGAAAATATTGGATTGAAACAAACAAATCCTTTTTCCTACACACTGCATTATAGCCCCTGGAAAAAAGATCAGCTTCAGAAAAATAAAAAACCAAAACCAATTCTCATATAGTATATAGATATCAATTCCTTCCCTAAACATAATGTGCTCTGACATGCATACCAATTTCACTAGAGGCTGCATGCTTACTAATACAGTCATTCCTTCAAAGACTCACATTCATTTTGGAAGAATTCAGCGGAACAAAGAGAGTTGTAATACCCAGATTTCAAAACCCCACAAAACAGAGGTGACACCGTCTTAGCCATGTGGCATGACTCCCTTGAAAAGGCATGTATAGGACCAGAGCCGGCCAGAGCTTAGATGGTAGATTCTCCAAGCCTGACAGCCAGAGTTTGAGACTTGGGATCTATATGGTAGAAAGGAAGGATTGACTGCTACAAGTTGTCCTGTGATTGCCACATATATGCTATAAATATTAATGCAATAAATTAAAAAACAAATACTCATGTCTGAAGCCCAAAGCCTTTTCTTTGGTTTAGTCAGAAAGACTGGTTCTTTGAGTTTTTGGCCCTGTTACATTCTAACCTCAGTGTGAAGCAACTGGAAAGTGAGATTAAATTACTTGTAAGTAACTCTGTCAGAGTCAAGATAGCATCTTCCCTAGGCTTCTAAAAGAGGAGCTATGTGGAGGCTAAGGGTGCACAGTGGGCTCTCCAAATTTTCAGCAGCATTAGCTACAACTGCTTTTCCTTGCATGCATTTGAAGTTAACTTTCCTATTATAATCACCAAACATCAACTTTCCACATTCATATTACTACATCCATTCTTTCAAAATCTTTAAAACAATAGCAGATATACTTAAACATAGATATAACTAAGTCTTAGATATGACTTAATTCTTCTATGTAAGGGTTAATTTTATGCTACAATATGAAAAGATTCTCATGCTAACTTCAATTTTGCAATAATGGTTTTAGGAGTATGCCTTCAATTCTTTGCTTGTTAATAGGGAAGACTTGGTAGCTAGCCTCTAAAGAACTCCATCCACCCAAGGGCCTCAGTAGTTACTTCCCACAATAAGTAGATCTGATCCAAGGATCAACAGTAGACTGCAAAAGTGACAAGGTGTTACTTGTGAATGGGGATCATCTATCCTGGCTCTTTTGACTCACTCACCTGAGAAGCCAGCTGCCAAGATGGGATGTGACTCAAGTTTTACAGAGAGCCACTTGATGAAGCACTTGGCTCTCACCACCAGCAACATTAGTTATAAAAAAGCCATGTGATGGCACCAACTTGGAGTGGATACCCATGATGGCTGGTTTTAATGTCAACTTTATACAGGTAGGGTCATCTGGGAAGAGGGAACCTCAACTGAGAACATGGCTCCAGCAGATTAGCCTGTGGGGCATTTTTTTTTTGACTGATTGATGTGGTATGGCCCAACTCACTGTGGGCAGTGACATCCCTGGGTACGTGGTCCTAGGCAGTGACATCAAGAAAGCAGGCAGAGCGAGTCACGGTGAGCAAGCCAATAAGCAATATTCCTCCATGGCCTCTGCTTCAGTTACTGCCTTGACTTTCCTCAGTGATAGCATGTGCCCTGAGAGATGTAGGACGAAATAAGCCCTTTCTCCCCATTGCAATAGCTACAGCGTCCATCATAGCAACTGTGACCCTAACTGACACTGTTCCTCTGCCCCATTTAACTTTAATGACTGCAGCTAGTTAACGTCTTCACTAGGCCATTTTAAACATGAGAATCAGCCTTCTATTAGGACATCTATTTTCAGATGGGAATTTTAATTAAATACACATTGTGTGAAATCCCTCCTCATGCTTCTATTTAATTATAATCTGTACTAGTTAACAGTCTATTAATTAATCTATTAAAAGCAATCTGTAAGATGTATACTGATACCAAAATTTTTTTTCAGTTTAAATTTAGATAAGAAACAAGGTTGCTTCACAAGTCAGATCCAGGTCCCTCTCCCTTTCCCTCCACTCCTCCTGTGCCCTCCCCCCAACCCCCCCATTATCCCCTCATTTCCCCAGGGAGGTGAGGCCCTCCATGGGGGTGTCCATAGTCTGTCATTTCATATAGGGCAGGGCCTAGACCCTTCCCCAAGAGTTCAGGGTGAGAGTGCACCTCACATTGTTCTATGGGAGTCCAAAGTCGGTGTGTATACTCGGGATGGGTACTGATCTGCTGCCCAAGTCTCAATAGATTACCTAGGCCTCCTCACTGACACTCACATTCAGGGGTTCTTGATCAGTCCCATGCTGGATTCCCAGGCTGATGCCTGGGATTCAAGAGTTAACCTTTGTCAGGTCAGCTGTTTCTGGGGGTTAAACCAGCCCAGTCTTAATCCCTTTGGTCATCAGTCCTCCCACTCTGTTACTGGCTTTCTTGAATAGAGGAGTCTAAAATGGCTGAGAGGCACTTGAGAAAGTGCTCAACATCCTTAGCCATGCGGGAAATGCAAATCAAAACAACTCTGAGATACCATCTCACTCCTGTCAGAATGGCTAAAATCAAAAACACCAATGACAATTTATGCTGGAGAGGATGTGGTGAAAGGGGGACAATTCCTCCATTGCTGGTGGGAGTGCCAACTGGTTCAGCTACTTTGGAAATCAGTATGGAGATTCCTCAGAAAAATGGGAATAAATCTACCACAAGACCCAGCAACTCCACTCTTAGGCATATATCCAAAAGATGCCCATTCATACAACAAAGATGTCTGTTCCACTATGTTCATAGCAGCTTTATTTGTAATAGCCAGAACTTGGAAGCAACCTAGATGACCCTCAACCGAAGAGTGGATAGAGAAAATGTGGTACATTTACACAACGAAGTACTATTCAGCAGAAAAAATAATGGAATCCTGAAATTTGCAGGCAAATGGATGGCACTAGAAGAAACCATCCTGAGTGAGGTAACCCAGTCACAAAAAGAGAAACATGGCATGTACTCTCTCATATATGGATTTTAGACATAGATCTGGGGAGTGCCAGCCTACAATCCCATGGCCAGAGAGTCTGGGAAACAGAAACTTCATTTAGTGGCTGACTGAAGAAGAGGCAGACTCCCTCGGTTAAGTACTGATAGCAATTATTAACTATAGTTGATTCCACAAGGCCAAAAATGATACCTAAGAAATGAGTAAATATTAATGCTACTAAACTTATAATCTAGTTATAATTATCCCAAACTAATCAAGTGTTTCATGAAAATCCATGGAATGTAAACAGGATGGCTGAGTTCCAAACATGGCTCTGTCATGACTCAGCCATGAACCTTGGAAAGTCCCTTCCCATCCTCAGCTTCATAAGCAAACAGATAATTCCTGTGGACCACCATCGTGGTAAGAAGGAACAGCACACGTGGTCTAGGGGTGGCTATGTTACTTTGAGGAGATATGGACCAAGTTCAATCAGAGATGACTTCTCCTCAAATAGGAATATTTTTTAAATTAGGCTTTTCTCAAGATGTTTCCTTAAGTATGTCTTCACTGGATATGAATAAATAAGATCCACAATCACATTCGTCACAGAGATGTATTAAGGATGACACTCACATCTGGTGGAATCCGAGCACTGTCCTTTACAGAGTTCCCTTCGACAGTGAGATGATAAACTTGGCCATCATTGTCAGTAAACACAAAATGTTCCCGAGCTGAGATGTTCTGACTGAGTTCAGACTTACTTTCTGCCTCCTGTAATAAGCTTTAAAATAGAGAAAAAGATCATTTTTCCCCTAGAGTGACACCCACTAATTCCCACCATATAGATGTATTTATAGGAGTTCCAAGACCATTTAAAAACTTCTGAAGTTTAGTATAACAATCCAGGGTTCCCAGTACATTTTCTTTGACAGTGATTCTATCTCTAACCATGTCAGTGTTCATTTGCATTTTTGACATTCATAGGATGGAAAGGTGCTGGCTTGATCACACTCATGACTGCTGACAGGTTAACAGCACTGTGTGTTACTGATAACCCTGAATACAAGAACAACAGAGCTCAACTTCAGTCCTCTGGGTCTGTGCTGAATGAATGCTCACAAGTGAGTCTAACTCGCTACCACAGATGCCCTGCATGGTGTCTGCCAGGGTCGCTGTCAGAACACCCACAGGGAACAGAACACAGTACCTGATCACAGATGACTCCACAGCACCCAGCTCTGCATCCGAGACAACAGTCTGACGGGCCATGGCCTCCCGGGTGGCAAGCTGTTTCTTTCTCAGGCTCTTCAGGTTGTGAGATGGCGACCACTCCTGTGTAGCAGAAGCAAATTATATGCCAGGACCCCCTCTATCAAAGCCTGCTTAGAGCAGCTGGAAAGGGCTATCAGCACACCACTGATTCTCAAGTGGGGGCATCATTTAATGGCAAAGTTCTACAAGTAGGTTTTCATTTTCTTTTAAACAAGACGAAATGAATTCCACTACAGTCCTGTGCATTCTACCCACCCAGGACTAGAGAGTCGTGGTCTCTCATCAGGCTGCTCTCAGGTGCAGGTGCTCACACAGCTGCTCATTTACATGCTTATTCTTATACCTCCACCTATTCTAATGAGCTTAGTATCCTCCCATGTAAAAGTTCCTTTTTAAAGTTTATTTTATAGGTATGCATGGTTTTGCTTGTATGTATGTCTGTGTACCATATGAGTATGGACAGTTTGGGGCCACCACATGGTGCTGGAAATTGAACCCCAGTCCTTTGGAAAAGCAGTGAGTGCTCTTGACCACTAAGCCACATCTCCAGCCCTGTTATATAAAAGTTCTTCACACGTAGCTATTGTACATGTGTATATTTCTAAGACAGTCCTCTGCTGTCTGGCTCAGGCTATATGAAATGAACTGCCCTCCTACTTCCGCCTCTCCAGTGCAGGCACTTCAGGGTATGCTCCCATGGCCAATTCTCACACGCATGAAAATCTAATGTATGTAATTAGTGCTGTGTTAATACCATCTCATTTCTTACTTTTTTAGTTTCTTCCATTAGAGTGGGATAGTTTCTATCTAGAGACACAGGTTACCAGTGAATAGAGAAAAGGGAGAGTTGGGAGGCGGAGTGCCTAACATACAATGTACGTTTGCATGACAGCTTAAAAAATAAAAGGTGAAACTGTTTTCTTACACCACTACTAAACAGTCTGACTATGCTCTTTGATTCGCATATGGCTATACTATGTATGTGGACCACAAATACCCATGGATTTATTTCTGAACTCTTTCTGATGTTGACCCATTTCCTTTTCTTATGTCAATAGGGCAATGCTTTTATTTCTATGGCTTTTAAAAAGTGCTAATATCAGATATCATGGCCAATTTTATATCTTTTTATTTCAAGAATGACAACCAGTTAGGGCCCATCTTCTTTCATAACTATATTTATTATGTTCCTCAATATATCCAAATGTTAACACATTTTAACAAGAAAATACATGGCAGGAATGATGTTAACTCAAGCTACAGAAAAATAGCTACCACAAAGGTCTGTAGTCAGGAAAATGAGCTGTGAGGCTGTGACTTACCAATGCAGTTATAGCAGGAAAGCTTTTAGACATTTCTCTAAGAAGGGTGCAAGTTCTAATATCCCACAATTCCAGGGGCTTATCTTTGAAAACAACTGCCAAATACTGCCTAAAATAAACAGCAAAAAAATAAAATTTATCAAAAAGATCCCATTTTACAACAAAACATCATGAATTAGTAAGCCAAGAAAAAAAAATCAGACGCATGTCCCATGCATAAGCAATTGAACTAACATTCAGACCCCACAAGAAGTCACGTTCAAAGTTACATTAAATCTGAATCACTAAGAAGCTGAGATTGCCAGTGCAAAGAGAACTTGACAAGTCGAGAGGCACAGATGAAGTCATAGTGGGCAAAGGGAAGATTAGCACTGACTGTTCCACATAAGAGGAAACATAAGCCGGGCGGTGGTGGCGCACGCCTTTAATCACAGCACTCGGGAGGCAGAGGCAGGCGGATCTCTGTGAGTTCGAGGCCAGGCTGGACCGATAGCCTCCGAAACAATACAGAGAAACCCTGTCTCGTAAAAACCAAAAAAAAAAAAAAAAAAAGAGGAAACATAAACTGAGGTACACACTTGGATGCAGTTTTAGTGAAAATGATCAGAAATGCAATACAATACAGGAAACTGCCAGCTCCATTTTCAAAGACTCTGCAGAGAGGATGAAGATAGGAGAGCTGCGTGGTTGAAATGTAAATAGGACGCTAGAGGGTCTCAGTACACACCGTAAGCAGGCAAGTACAGGCGTAAGCTCCTAGCACACGATGTCCAGAAGAAAACCACTCAAGAGCACAAAGACTTATCAGAGTGCATACATAAGGATAAACAAATATAAATACTAATCAAAACAAAACTGCACTGGCTGTTCCAATAACAGATTATCCAGACTTATTTCCAAATGCAAAACCCAAGATAAAAAGATTCTTCCTAGTGATAAAAATAATTAAGAACAACAACATGATCTTAAATGTGTGTCTGATTATGGAGCACAGAACACCCATAAGAACCTAATGTCTTCAAGAGAAAAGTCAGCGAACCCATAACTAATGTAGGGAACTAGGCACTATGCACTCACTTAGTACTACACAGAATACCTGCAATAGAAAACCAGCATGAACACAGCAGCCTTGGGTAACCATGCAGAAAACCCAACTCACAGACTAACAACAGCTTTTCAAGTCACAGGGACATTCATTAAGGTAGGCCAGATACTAAGTCATGTGCCATATCACATTAAATCTAAGAAGTCTGAAATAACACAGAATGTGCTCTCTGACTACAACAGAACTAGAAAATAACAGAAGGATGTATCTGGGGAAAAGAACCCAAATATATAGATATGTCATGGGAATGTTAAGATAGCATGACATGAAATAAAACGAAAATATACCATATCAAAAAGTATAGGCAGTGTTAAAATGGTGTCATGTAGTAGGGAATGCTTATGTTAAAGGGCCAGGACTTAAGATCCTGGCGCATGGCAATTGTGTGCTCTCACCACTTGCATTCAATATTTACTAGCAGCATTACTCAGTGCAACCAAAAAAACCAAAAGGCCTAGAGGTGAAAAAGAAAGGTCAGAAGTGTCTTTATTAACAACTAAGACTGTCTAACACAGAGTCTTCTAAGGAATCAACAAAATTATTACTAAAATTAACAACTCAGCTTAGCATGGTCACAAGGTTCAAGGGAACCATCCAAAACTTAATTGTAGTTCAATGTATAATAATAATTGGAAACTGAGATTTAAAAATCCATTTATAACAACATCATAAAAAATATAAAATACTGAAAGTAACATAAGACTTACATATTGAATCATGTACAATACTGCATGCAATGCCATATTGAAAAGTATATAATATTTCTGGACAAAGAAGAGCTAAATGGGTGGTGGTATATGTCACATTCATGAACTTAAAAATTCATTAAGATGTCCATTCTTCCCCGCTCTGATACACAGACCAAAACCCCAGGAGAATGTTTTGGGTAAACATCTAAAATTCACACAGAAATCCCAAAATACACTGCTATCACTTTTCACTGTCTTCTAAAATAATATGACTCTGGGGTGAATTTTCAAGTCATGGTATTAGTAAAACCAGCTGTCTTAATTAGAGTGTCTATTGTTGCAACAAAATACCATAACCAAAACCAAGTTGGGGAGGAAAGGATTTATTTGGCTTACGTCTTCAAATCACTGTGTATCACTGAAGGAAGTCAGGGCAGGAACTTACTGGCTTGCTCCCATGGCTTGCTCAGCCTACTTTCTTATAGAACTCAGGACCACCTGCCCAGGGATGGCACAATGGGTTGGGTTCTCCCACATCAATCACTAATTAAGAAAATGCCTTACAGCTGTATCTTATGGAAGCATTTTTCTCAACTGAGATTCATTTCTCTTTTCAGATGACTCTAGCTTGGATCAAGTTGGCATAAGACTAGCCAACACAGACAGTTTTTACAAATTGACAAAATGTGTTTTTCCTGATAAAGATTATTGTCATCTAAGTCTTGTGCCCTTCTGAGCATGGGATTATTGTGAAAGATCTCATTTTCTCTGTGTACAATTTAAGTTCATTTTGTTTCCAATAGTCCTTTGAATTTTTGATCCAAGGAAAATACACATACAATAGGATTGGTGAAAACAGAGGTAGGGAGGGGGGAGGGAAGCAAAGGAAAGAGCATCTCAAGGCTGTCTCCACATCTACCCTTTTGATATGGCCACACATAACTACTGGCTATTACCAACCAACTCTAGGAATATTAACATATTAATATGTTAATAAGTGGGAATCTACTTTCTTAAAAGTTAAAAAACAATTGTGATATACCATTAAGCTAAAATCATAGATGGTGTATGTTGACACTTACTTCAAATGAGATACTTTGATCATTTCAATGGGTGACTCGTCATTGCCTCGATCACCACGAAAAGCAGTGCTCCTCCCTTTAATGGAAAAATGAAAAAGTGAATAGCACATACCACATGAAAACAAGAAATGTACTGCCTGATGTGGTCAGTCACACAATCACACCCTCTGCCTCCTGTTATTCATGCCTTTGCTTCAAAGCCAGCTCTAATAGCTAAATTGAAAAATATTCTTAAAATGTGAAAAGGAAGCAAAATATATTATTTACATTCAAATACTTATTTTATAAATAGATATTTTAGTGTTATATAGTTTCTTAAATTCAGTAATTCAATTTTAGAAACAGAGATGCTACTGTCTAAAAGTTTAGGGCATCTGTGGACTGCCAGCAATCACTGTACACTTAAAGTCACAGAACAGACCTGTGTGTTCACATGCCAATTAGTTGGGAGAAAAAAACCTCTTGAAATGAGTAGTTAAGATTTCTTATGTGCAAAGTATTAGATGAAATGTCTGAGCACATTCCTACCAAAATGTCTAAGTGAAACTGGGAGTTATAACTATACACTGTATTAGTTAAGTGCCAAAAAAGACAACAGTTTTCATAAATAAAAACAAATTCTACCTTTACCTGAACAAATATATTTTAATATCTTCTTGTGAGATTTTTACTTACATTGAATTAAAGAAAGAACATAACAAGTGGAAAACAACTGAACATACCTAGACGCCCCTGTTCTACAGGCAGCAAGTGCAATCTACACTCCCCAAATGGTCCTTTGTAGAATCTGCAGTCTATTAACCTCTAGAGCAGCATTTCTCAACCTGTGGGTCATGAACCCCAAAAGGCATCAAATGACCCTTTCACAGGACCACCTAAGAGCACTGGAAAACATAGATATTGACATTATAATTCATAACAGTAGTGAAACTACAGTTATGAAGTATCAATGAAATAATTTTATAGTTTATGGGGATCACCATAACATGAGGAACCATATTAAAGGGTAGCAGCATTAGGAAGGTTGAGAACCACTGCTCAAGAGCATCCAGCTACAAAAACCTACACCTGAACGCTCACTCACAAATCCCTCTTCAGGAAATCAGTATTACAGACTGTATTACAGACAAGAGAAATCTGTAACAGATTCTAAATTAGTTAAGAGTTCTGCTGAAGAACACAGGGATTTTTAAAATGTGAATGACTAATAACAGTCTTGTTCAAACTGTGGGATATGATATTGCTTGGGATAAAGTCAGAGCCAGTATGCTAGCAAAGCAGGAACCTAGGACCTAAAGTGCCCAGGCAGGTCACTTCCTGACACTACAGCAGCAGTGATATATGGGATGGATGATTCTTTAAGTTAACATCAACTGTATACAGAAAAGCAACCAAACAACTGTCACACCTACACATCATTATTTTAAAAAATCTGCATATTTTGGTTTACTATTGTTTCCTTGTTTGTTTTTGTTTTGTTTTTTTTGAGACAGGGTCTCACCACGTAGCTCTGGCTAGCCTAGAACTCAATGAGATCTGGCCACCACGCCCAGCTACTGTATTAGTTTGAAGAAACTCACTTATTTGAAATCACTATATTTAAAACTCATGTACTAGTATAGTTTAAAGTTCTTCATTCCTTAAATTCATTGGGTTAAGCCTTATAAATAACGTTGAACAAGTTACTTTACTGGAATGTTCTCTTTCTATCACATTTAGTTATTTCCTGAGTGTGTGGGTTTGTGAGTGTGCACAGGCAGATGTCAGAAAAACACTTGTGGGGTCCGTTCTCTTCCTCTGTGTGGGTTACCTGCTGAGCCATCTCCCAGCTTAAGAAACACTCCTTTAAAATTATGAGACTGGACTCACCTGTTCTAGGCTGGCCTTGAACTCATGTAGCTGAGGATAATGTGCCTTCCTCCTCCTGAGTGCTGGGGTCACTCCTGGGTATATGGTGCTGGAGCTAGAACTTAGAACTCCCACATGCTGGGCAAGTACTGTATGAATGGGGCTACACCCCTAGCCCTGGAATGTTTTCTATTGCAAAGACTTCCTATATTCAAGTTTCCCTAATCCAATCAGCCTGTAGCTATCCAAGTTTTAAATTTGAGCATTTAAAAATCATCACTAACCTATAAAAACTTTGAAGGCTTCCTACGGTGGTTTCCAAACTCTGAGAACCTACAGAGATGGCTTAAAAATTGATCTTTTAGAGGGCCAGTGAGATGGCTCAGTGGCTCAATGGGTACAATCACTTGCCACTGAGGTCAATCTCAGGAGTCAACATGATTAAAAAGAACTGACTCCTGCAAGCTGTCCTCTGACCTCTACGTGCGTGCTGTCATATATAAAGCACTGTGTGCATTAGAAAACTGGGTCCCACCTTTTGTTACGCATCTGTGAGTTCAGGCTAACCATTTTCTACTTACTTGTGTTACATTAATATTATGTACATAGAAACAATGTTGTGGCTATTCTAGGGCAATTACTACAGAACCACAGAGTGGCCACAGAAACAAGATATAAGGACACACACCAAGGTGAGAGAATGTTCTGAGCACATTCTATGCCAACAGTGTCTCCATTGGCATGATATACCACCCCTGTCTTTCAGGAAGCCAACACACAGACCTGTTGGGAGATCAACCAGCTGAAGCTCATTTCTCACTAACCCCATGTTGTTTGGGGTCGAAGCAGCAAAAGAAAGGAAACTGGTCAAGCTTGTCCATTCAATACCCCTAGAAAGCAAACAAATTTTAGTCTTGTACCCTTTTTTCATTTGAAATGTTTATTTGAAAAATAAGGTTTTCCTAAGATTTCATTTTATTAATGATGTTATTAAAATGTTATTCTTACCTTTAGGCTACATTACTGCATACTCTGACATATGTGAAATTTGTTCAAATTAAATGAATACTAAAATTCAGCTGGGGAGAAACACTTCAGAGCAGTTTTCAAGAACCTAAATGTTCAAAGGAAGCAGCTCAGAGACACTCAGAGAAGAATCCTTAAAGTGACCACTAGAGATGTTATCAAAATGCCCAGCTGCAAAACACAAGCAAAATTTGATGGAGCAAAGAATCTGCCTTCAGCTTCAAGATGTGAAGGAGACAGAAGCCCCAAGTGTTCCATCACACAGAGAAAGCACAGCTTTGGAGAGGGCCATCCAAACAGGACAGCAGCGGGCTGACAGGCAATGCTGACACATTTTCTTCCACGCAGAAAGGCTGGCTAGGCAAAAGACTAAAACTGGGTCCAATTTACAGTTGTTCATCAGTAGTCAGAGCCATCCATTTGCAGTGTGAATGAGGTGCCTCTGGCTGCTCTCATAATACAATGGCAAACTTGAACAGCTGTGAGAGGCTTCAGGCTCTAAACTCTTGAGCCTCGGAACTTTATTACTGATCCTCCACAAAAAATGTTTATTGACCTCTGATCTACAGCAACCTGAATGCAATTACTAGATTTGCATAAAATAGTTTTTTTTCTGTTTTGCTTTTTTTCCAAGCAGTGCAATTATCTCCTGTGTCAATGTAAGGCCCTGTTTGCAGCTTTTAAGACCACTAGGCACTGCATCATCCAAGCTTTCTGCTCTATCCTCTGAACTTGACCTGCTGTCATTTATTTTCTTTTGAGACAGTCTTGCTCTATACCCCAGGCTGACCTCAGGCACACTGTGTAGTCCACAGTGATACTCCTGCCTCAGCCTCCCAACTGTGGGATTAGTTGGTTAGACACCAGTCAACTCTGTATCCGCTATGTTAACTACAAGCATTTCCCTCCTTGGTTCCTGTGGACCCATGTACTCATCTTTTGGTAGAAGGACAACACAATCCACAGAGAGCTGTAACTGTTGAAGCAGTAGCAACAGCTGTGATAGCTAGGATTACAAGCATTTCAAAATAAAGCTGTACTGACACACTCAGACTAATGGTTGCCTGAAATGAGTACAGTCTGGAACTTCCACTCTGAGCACACCTTTTTCCTTTCTTCTTCAGATACAGCTGGAACAGACTGACTCTAGTACTTGCTCACTTGGATCCCCGCATCTCAGTACACAGACACTACTGAGTACACACAGAAGGACTGGCCATTATCACACTCATGGTTAGCACAGTTATTGAGGAATTCATCAGGACTGCTTTAAATAAACATACCCACAGTGGTTAGCATATAACTGGGCTAATCATTAAGAAAGTCCTTTTGTCTCTTCTTTCTCTTTTCTTCCCCCTAGCAGGCAAGTCTTCAATTTTTCTAGAGAAAAGGAAGGAATCACTGCATTTGATCTACTGTCTATAACCCTGGTAGTGTTCAAGCAGATGCTCACCTACAGATTCTCTCAGAGCATTTTCCAAGTCCTGCTGCTAGCAAGATCAACTCACTATCTCGTTAAACACTTGGAATAGTGGCGTCAGCAGCTCTGAGCACTAGCAACCTGCCCTCCCACTTCTCATGCATTGAATTTTAAATGAACCCATTAAGTATCCAATTCATGCCAGGGGCTAAATGAAGCTCTGTGAATGAGACAGACACACCTGCTATCCATTTCAAGCTTATATCCTAGCAGAAAAGGGACAGTATGCTCAACAGGAGCTGTGTGAGCCACACACACTCTGACCTCAGGGACCAGGCAAGGTCCCAAGAGGACTGTGAGACTGCCACTGGATCCAAGCCTGACCAACCAAGGCAACAGTGTAATAAACTAGTTGTGTGTGTTCCTGAGGGTTGAACCCAGGGCCTCACATGTGCTAGGTAAGCACTCTACCATTGACCTACATCCCCAGCATCCTGGACTGTCTTTGAGGGGATGTACCATGCATCTCGCCTAGCACATCTCTGTTAATCAGTGTGACACAGATTCTTGGAAGTGCTTCCCCTGTTCATGAGTGGTCCCAGCCCAGGAGCTGCCACAAACCTGCAGGGACTGCTTATTTGTGATCTGGCAGTATGAACATGCTGCCTCTGAACAGAATACAACAGCAGCTTATACCTTCATAAGTAAAATAAAATCAAGCTGGATTTCCAAATAGATTAGATAAGGACAGGGTTATCTGTCGGAAGAAAAGACTAAAAACTCCTGTCAGACACAGCTGAGCTTCACACTGCCATCAGGATTAGAACACTGTTGTCCAGGCTTAACTCTATACTGAGTAGCTGAAGGACTAAGAACAGCAGCTCATGGCTGATCCAGGACTTCTCTAATCTTTTTTGGTAGGATCCTTAGCCACTGAACAACTGTAATCTTAGGATTACATCAGATCGCCATGAGTTCACAAGCCGAGCATGCTGGGATCTATAGAAGGGGTAACACAGAAGCTACTTCTCAACAAGGATGGCAACACATAATTCTGAAGGCCTTAATCCTAAAATTCCTTGTAAATTTCTAGGTAAACAAGAGAGACCATTCACTTTCTAAAAAGAATTCAAGGCAATATTATAATCAAAGTAATGTAGATTCCATCCATGTCTATATAAACTACTGTTAACAAGTTCTTCAGAGTATCAGACTATTGTTTTAAACTCAGTTCACTGGACAAAGATACAAACTAGTGATCTAACAGAGTCAATCATTCTACTTTGTAACTTCTGTATCTGCCACTGGTTTATAAGCACCAAAGTCTCTGGTTATCTAGTTTTACAGAAAATGTTCAATAGGCATCTGTGAAACATCCCTTGTAAAACATTGAAACATCAAGTTCCCTACTCACCCCTTGCACCTCCCACAGCTATCTGTCATTATTCAGTCCCTGGCCACGTGTCTACATACGATTCAAATGCAAGTAAAACAACTATCTAAAGGTTAGCCTTAATTTGCATGTGAAAAATCAAGAATACATTGGGTTTATTGCTAATTGGTTCAGACTTTTTTCTAGCACATCTGTGAAATTTTCATAATGGTTTTAATTATAATACTAAACTGAATTAACTGAAACACAAAGACAGCAGGATTTTAGCATCCTCTTGGGTAACATCTCTGAATATAAAGTGAATTACCGTAAAAATGTCAACAAAAAGGGAAATTCATATGAAAAGTGGGGCGTCTGCATACGACCATTCCCAGCACTCCTCTGTGTGAGCAACACATTCCCCACAGTATTCACTATCCAGACAACGGTTTCAGAATGACTCAGGCCTAGATAATACCACAGTATGTGCATATGCATGCCCTCACTGATCCAGGTCAGTTACTGACATTCAGAATTCAGAAACTAATGACAGCATGCTTGACTTTCTGGAAGCTCATGTCAAATTCTCAGCACGATTCTTGGCTCAATCAACATGAGTCCCAATCCACTGACGTTCTTAGCAGACCTAGCACACAGATGATACATAGCTACATGAAAGGGCTTGGGATCTGATCCCAGGAATGAATCCCACCCACTGTCTCCCCAGGCTTTGCAGTACCCACTTTCTTCGTCAGTTGGAAAGGTGACAGCATCTATTCTTTAGGGTTGTGGCGGGGTCAGTGAAATGATAGACACAACATACTGACACAAAACATAATCTTCTTAGAACTAGTGATGGTTAGCACTGCAGAGTTCCGATTGGTTAGTATCAGTCATAAAAGGAACCACTATGCACGAAAGATAAGGGTAAAAGGAAACGTAGACAGGAAAAGAAGAAAAAGAGAAGATGC
The DNA here is from genome assembly GCF_017639785.1 of Mesocricetus auratus. NCBI lineage: Eukaryota > Metazoa > Chordata > Mammalia > Rodentia > Cricetidae > Mesocricetus > Mesocricetus auratus. The sequence continues at coordinate 69,698,159 of NW_024429182.1, forward strand.
GAAGAACAGTAGCAGTGGAGACCACTGGAAGAAGTGTCAGAAAGAGGGGCAGTGCTGCTGTACCCCAAGGTCAATGTCTTGAAAACACTACTATTCTACATAAATATATTTGCAGAGACCCTGGAGGGGCACACCCTAAGATGGTAAAAACAACCACCTGGGCTGCACCACAGGCAATGCTCTTGGAAGAGATTTCAGTTATAATCACAAGTTGTGATACTCAAAAGGTTAACCTTGCTCCATCTCTTGAAAACGTATTTACACTGAAATATGTTCATTAGATTCACCAAGGCTTTCAGTGTACACACAAGACTAAATTACAAAATGTACAAAATACAAAACCTTTCTCATATTTTCATTCGAAGATCATTAAAGCACTGGGCATTTTACACGTACATGAAATTTCATAGTGTATCTCTCACAGGCAAAAAAAGAAAGCAGTTCGGCATTCAGCAAAATAAAGCTGTGGGGTTTGTCTAAAGCAGAAGATGCAGGAATATGTCTGAAGCAGAAGGATCTCTGATCCCAGTTTAGCCTTCTCTCAGAAGCCTCTGCACACACTGCACTCACATACAGACTGCATCTCAAAATCAAACAAATGCTTCTCAGTTTGTATCTTTCCCGGTGATATTCAAACTAACAACTAAAAATGACTTTACTCAAATACGCCATGAGTTGTCTTGTCAAGAAATAAACTGCATAAACCTGGCAACACAGTGATTTCCAGTGAGAAAAGAACCTGGAATGAGGAGAAATCCATAAACACAATATCCCACACACAGCAGACAATGAGTGACCATTTCTGAGGCGCATTAGCTGACTGCACACTTGTCACTCTGCAGACACCAGAGCAGAGCACCCGATGCAGAAAAGCCTACGAGACTCAGCGAAGAGAATTTTTCTGATGTCACAGAAGTTGGCAATCTCAGTGTCGCAAAGCCATACTCACTTGACTTCACAGGAGTGGACGCTGAGCTCCTTGTGCAGCAGACCACTGGTGAGGTGGTACACCAGCACAGAACCGCTACTCGTGCCTATCAGAATGACAGAAGAGGTGGGTGCTAATTCAGTAGAAGAGCCAACTCCACCAAAGTCTTTTGTTAAATTTATCTTCTACAGAAGGATCAAAATAATATGCTTAAAAACAAACTGAACAGACAGGAAAACCTGTCTCCTTCCTTACCAAAATGGGATCTAATCTCATATACTCTGAAATCTTACCTAACCTCAGGGACATATTTCCTCTGAAAGATTTTAAAATAGAAATCAATACACATAATAATTTAATTTAAACTTTTCTACACATGAAAGTTGATATTTTTTGAGACTCAACATTTGTTATAAAATCTGCTAACCTTAGCTCATTAACCAGTGTTCTAATATGTTCTGTTTCCTTTTAAACAAGTCATGTCAAGACACTGGTGTTCTTGGTTAATCAGCATTTCTGCATCACTGCACTGAACAACAGCTCGAAGGCATTGCTATTCCTAAAGCTTTTTGTCTGCCCCAGATAGTCCCTGATATTTCAGAAATGTGTTCATAGAGATGATCTTAAGCACATGTACTCAACGCAATTAAAATTAAGACAGGAAACTAAATAGAAAAAACTAAGGGAATGATTTATACAATTTCCCTCAACCTGTTACTCCTTTTAAAACATCCCCAGCAAGGCAGTGGTGGCACACACCTTTAATCCCAGTACTCAGGAGGTAGAGGCAGGAGGATCTCTGTGAGTATGAGGTCAGCCTGGTCTGCAGTGAGTTCCAGTACAGCCAAGGCTACACTTAGAAACCCTATTAAAAAAAATCCAAGGGAATATAGACTTCCTAGAACTAGGAAGCCTAAGAGTCTTATAACATGAGTTTAACAAAAGAACAGGCCAAGTACTCACCAACAGCAAGGAGTGGCTGATACATCTTTATGTTTTTCGTGGTCAGTGGTGGGCACATCCGGATGGCGAACTGAGGAGATGGGAGTCCTGAGAGCAGTCCTGTCAGCAGGAATTTGAGGTGTACCTCCTGCAGAACGGTGCCTTTGGGGTGCTCTTCCCCAGCAATTGCACTTTGCCCTGATATGCAAGGAAAAGCATTAGATATGCTTACCTTAACATTTTTAATATGTTCACCAGGTCTAGAAAGAAAGGTGTGAGGTATTTCTCTAGGGCAGCAGTTCTCAACCTATGAGTTGCAACCTCTTCTGGGGGTTGAATGACCCCTCCACAGGGTCATCTAAGACCATTGGAAAACACAGATATTTACATTATAACAGTAGCAAAATTACAGTTATGAAGTAGCAACAAAAATAACTTTATGGTTGGGGGTCACCACAGCATGAGGAATTAACTGTATTAAAGGGTCACAGCACTAAGAAGGCTGGGAACCACTATTCTAGGGACTGTAGCTAGCAAGTTCACAACAGTCTAGAGCTGCCCATGGATCTTAGGTCACATCACTAACAACTCAAGGGTTTACTTTAATAGATTCACACTAGGATACTCCAGGGTCTTGCTTCTGAGAAAATTGCTTCAGACAGAGCTCCTAGGAGAAGGGCACTAAGAAGACGCCTCAGGAAGAGTGTGAGAAACCTAACTTAGGACTCTGTCTGTGGAGTGAGATGCTGCAACGCATTGCCACCTGACTACCTTTCTTTTCCGCAGGGCTACTTTTCAGTTAGAGGGACTTTGTAAGACACACTAGACTAACAAGCACAAAGAACTCATGAGAAGCCTTACTGTATCATCATAGCTACAAAGATGTACAGTTTATCATGAAATACTTTAAATGTGTAAAATAAATAAATCAAGAATATATGTAACATACAAGTACCACTGTAGATAGTTATCCTTTTTTTGAGCCTGTAGCCTGACTGACCTTGAACTTCCTATGTAGCCCAGGAGGATCTTGAACTGATCCTTTTGCCCCCACCTCTGGAACATTACAGGCTTGACAGTTCTGAAATTACAGGCTTGACAGCAAACATAAACCACTTTCCATCTCTCAGTGAATTGCTTTCCATTATGGTCAAGTACACAGTGATATTCAAATTATAAGTTTAATTAAAAGTTTTAATTAAAATGCTTACAAATGACAAAACTTTATTTATTTAACACTTAAACTCCATTGTCAAGAACTGCTTGACAGTCTGTATCTTTTGTTTTAAATGCTGTAATTTGTATCACTTAGATGCCTAAACAACATAAAAATTCACCTGAGTATGGGCTTCATTTGCTGATTCGTTTTGTTCATTTGCATTCATAATTATTTTTACTTTAATATTTTATGCTAAAATAGACAAATTCAATTAACTCAGAAGATTGTTAATGATCAAATAATTTTGCAAAACTTGTCAGTATGTCCAAACTTCCTCATAAGAATTTGTCTGGAAGAATAGGCAGAACTAAAAGATGATGTGATTGAACAAAGGACTGTACAACCGGACGAAACGTGACACAATTAAGGTCTTCAAGGTCAGGGTCTTGCCCCAGACAACCACGGAACACATATTACTGGAAAACACTGTTAAGTGAGCGGGTAGGACTGGAGACCACTTTTAAGTGCCTTCTCCGGAGCCAGGAAGATAGGGATGTGGTGTTTTCCATCCACTGCTATGTGGTTAAGGGCATGTTTGGAAACCTCTCTGGAACTCATTCTCTACACAAATGGAGGCATATTAACTATGCTGCAGGGCTGTAAGATGCACCATGCATTTGGCATAGCACTAAGTGTACTACTAAGCACACAGAAAGTATCAGTTGATTACTATGATCAATAAGGTATTGCTCTTTGTAGTATGTTACCTGGTATTTTAGATAAAACAACTCACTAGATAATACCCATTCTCATTTACATTGGAAAAATTTGATGCAGAAAATCCTTTATAAACCGTATTGATAATTTAAAAAGAATTGCTTGCAATTGTAAAGTCATACAATTCCAAGTTTCATAACATTTAACAATGTTAAGTCCCCATTCTTCCTTTCATATCATAGCCCCAAGATTGTGCAATGGTTGGATATTTTATTATAAGTATCTGTTCAAAGTAAGAATCTCAAAAAGAAAAAATACCCATTAAAGTTTTCTTTTTTCTAATATTTCTCAGCTAATTTATTCCTTCAGTGAATCTTCATTGCATATCTACAAAGCACAGTCCTGGGGATACAGAACTGAATCACTGAACTATCCTTGCAGAATGAAGACCTACTAGAAGAAAGAGAGATAACCCCACAGTTAACAGCACCTGGGTCATTATTAGGGACTATAAAGAAAGAAAGCCTAAATGAGCTTACATCAAGAAACAACACTTGGGTTGGATTTTTCAATTACAAGTAGCAAGCAATTACTGCCAAGCTGTGGGTCAGGGAGCACGTAGGCCCTGAGGAGGAAGGGACTGCAAAGCAGGGTCTCTCCACCCAGAGTCTAGGCATCTGTGATCCTCTCCCTCAGTCTTTGATTTAGATCATAATCTCTCAAGGTTGCAATTTTCTAATTCCAGCAACTGCAGAGCCTAACCAAGCCACTTCAGATACCTTCATGCTTAAATAGCTTACAATCCACTGGTTTACTTAGGAAAAAAACTCCACATTTTTTCTTTCTCTTTTTTTATTTTTTTATTATTAAATTTTTTATTTATTTTTAAGTTTAAATTTAGATTGGCGCACGCCTGTAATCCCAGCACTTGGGAGGCAGAGGCAGGTGGATCTCTGTGAGTTCGAGGCCAGCCTGGTCTACAAGAACTAGTTCCAGGACAGCCTCCAAAGCCATAGAGAAACCCTGTCTCGAAAAACCAAAAAAAAAAACAAAGAAACATGGTTGGTTCATAAGTCAGTTCCAGGTCCCTTTCCCTTTCCCTTCCCTCCTCCCGTGTCCTTCCCCCAACTCCCCCATTATCTCCTCATTTCCCCAGGGAGGGTGAGGCCCTCCATGGGGGTGTCCATAGACTGTCATTTCATCCAGGGCAGGGCCTAGACCCTCCCCCCCAAGAGTTCAGGGTGAGAGTTCATCTCACATTAAAAACTCTACATTTTAGTTTTCCTGAATATTAACTTTGACTTTATAATAGCTGCCAAGTCACTTACTCTATAATTTTGCACTTCAAGAGAAATTTTGTTTTGTTTTGTTTTGGTTTTCGAGATAGGGTTTTTCTGTATTGTTTTGGAGGCTGTCCTGGAACTCTGTAACTCACAGAGATCCTCCTGCCTCTGCATCCCGAGTGCTGGGATTAAAGGCATGTGCCACCAATACCCAGCTCAAAAGAATATCTTATGTGCAAGTTGGAGGACTAAAGCAAGCTTACCAATCATATTATCCAGGGAAAGGTCTGGGAGTTTGTTCTGCAGCACTCCTACAGGAATCCCACAGAAAGACACTGGTGAGTATAACGGGGACACACCGGAACTGCTGCAAAGACACAGGGAGCAGACAGTTACCCATATTTCAAATCAGCATTACACGTCAGGTACTCAAATATCAATCTCAGACCACGGCATTGCTCTTGTACAGTGGTAGTTATTAATCTTGGCCACAGGTGATACCTAATGATCTAGGGCATATGTCCTTTAAAATGGCTTTATAAAAAAAACCTCTTTATATGATTCTGTAAATTTACAAAACAGAAACAGAAAACAACAATCAAAGCCTATGCAAACCACAACCTACCATTCACTCACCTGTTCCGTGCATTTCGGCTGCACACGGCCGACTTGAGTTCCCATATCATGACCCGGCCGTCACTCACTATGAGGGCAGCTGCATTCTCATTAACAGGACAGCACACCATACTGAAGGGACGAACAGTTTTCGTCACCCTGATTGCATCACACTGGCTTCTCAAGTCATAGGTCAGCTCCTGAACGGGATCTGGATCTTAAAGAAAAATTGTCTCTTTCATATGCTAGCGAGGAAGCACAACCAAAACTACCACCTGTTCCAGTGTAAATAACCTCAACTAAAATGATAACATTCTGTCACTAGTGCAAACTGCCCAATCTAGCATCATGTTTCACTTACTAATTGCTTCAGATTATAAAGATAACTGACATGAGAACTACACAGTATAATCTCTGAAATAACAACTACGATCACAACACCCTGTATTTAAAGGATGCTTTGAAAAGCGTCAGTGAATAGTGCACTGAGACTACTTTGCAGTAGTCTGGAAACACCCCGCTCCATAAAATTTCTTCCATCTAAGTGTAGTTCTTTATTTCACAAATATATTACCTATAATCGCCAAAGATCTGACAGTGGGTGCCTTGGAGACTTTAACCTTTGTCATGTTACAGTGAAAGCTATCGTAAAGTCTAGGGGTGCAGGATAAGGGGAGCACAGCAGAGGACATACTCAGAAGGTTACATCTATTTGGTCTGTGCGCATATCAGGAAGGAATGACAAAGGAGGCACTGTTGCAATGCTGAGAACTCAGGTGGGCGTTTGCACTATTGTGTGTCATACATGTAATTACATCTTAACACTTTCTCAAGACAAGGATGTCATCAACACTATTCTCTGTGATGCTTTCTAAGACCATTTTGAAGAGAAATACCATTCACATCACTGAGATGTGCACCCACCTGGTTCATCATTTGAAGTAGTAAAGACACTATTATAAGACCTTCGGACACGTAAGGTTATGCAGCCATTTTCATGGAGGCAAAACAGGCCGTCGCGCTGAGAGCAGGGTATTACCTTTAAACAGAGACCAGTTGGTTTTTAAATCCAACAGAGCATTAAATCTAGTTCAGGAAACTCAACGCATATTTAAAGAATATGGACAAAATAGAAGAAACACACACTGACACATGTAGATACCTGCAGGAAGGGAACTCCAGTCCTTTCTATTGCAATCACGCCCACCGTTTGATTCACTTCAAGGTCAAGGATTAAAATCTCCCGCGGGTAGAGTAGCAGCATGTGGTTCCTTTTGGAAGGCAGGTAGGCCAACTGGAGGCAGTCATTGAGAGCTACAAACTCAGCACTGAGAAAGGCATGAAAGAGGAACTGCCATCAATATCAACACCAAGACCCCATCACACGAAAACTATCGTGAATGAACAACCATTTCCTGAAATGACCACAATGGACTAGCAGCTAAAACTCAGACCTCTGCTAATTGCCAGAATTCAAATTATGCCAAAAATATTGTGTGGGCCAGGTAGACACCAGTGTTCCTAAATCTTCAAAGCACATCAAGTACTGAATTCTGATTATGATGAGATAGTGGCAGTATCGGCACTCACAAGACAATATAATTTTTCCTTTGCAATTAGAAGTACAAGACTGCTGAAATACAGACTTAGAATTAAAACATAAAACATTCGGGGTGACAAATACCATTGAAGCGGGAGTACTGTGCCATCTTGTGGTATAGGGCAGGCACCTCTTCTCCTCTGTCCCCATACTTTAATGCTACCCTAAACAAACTCAGTTTATTCTCTTCCATTTTCTTCTATGCAGGTAGAAAAAGATTCAGACTCATTTTAGTATCTTTTACTAAGCATTCAATATTCTGATATAATTACATTGAAAGCTTTGGAAGTTTACAACAGAGTTAATCTGGGTGACTAGAAAAACAGGAGTCTATTGCATTAACCTCCTGCTGCCAACCCCAGCTGTGCGAGCCTGAGTGACACTGGGATCCAGTTTCTTCTGCTGTACAATGAGAGAGACCCAAATGTCCAGGGCTGGAGTAGACTGCATGGGTCGGTGGATGTAAAAACATGCACCCAGTTCACCTAAGGGACAATAAAGCACTTTCCAAAGCTCAAGATGACATGATAGAAAACAAAGCAAGCACTACAAAACTATTTAGTCTGCTAAATGATTTACTTGTGACATGGAATCCACAAAAATGTAAAGTTCTATCAAGGCACTTAAAAAGCAATCTTAAACCATCTCAGCATAGGATGTGAGATAAATTAACCAGTAAATTAGACTATGACTTAATATACAGAAACAGTAGTTATTCACAAATTCCAAATGTATTTATAGCACAATCTTTTAGCAGATATAATTAATTATTCACAGTCTTAGCAGAATAATCTTAGCATATTAGAAATGATTTTGAAACAAATACCAAGAAAGCTTCCAAAACTATAAAAAAATATAAAATTGTAGTTCTAGCAAAAACCCAGTAATCTATTTGTAATGCATGTAAACAGTTCCTTATGATTTCCCTCAGGTGCAATTTCTTATATAGTGCTAGCTCACGCTTTCTGAATGCATGGGACATGTCTGACACTACACTAAGTGCTAGACGGACACACTGCGTCTGTCCACCTCTGTCACAAGCCTCTAAATACTCTAAAGACCCAATGCTCAGACTGGGAGAGTGAAATCTGAACAAGGTAAAAATGTACTCAGTCAGAGCCTCCTTGGTACCCAGCTCTCAGCCATGCAGGGCAATGCCTTCCTTCACTTACATACAAATGTCCACCTCTTCTTGACTGAGGAGAGGGCCCAGCACATAAATGAGGAAGTGCATCAATGTGAAAATCCAGCTTCCCCTAGTCTTCACATTGGTTCAGTGACCACAACTTCAAAATTATCTCTAATTTTCACAAGCAAAATTAGGAAGTGATATATTTTTATCTGTAAAATCAGTGAGAAGGTCTAGCACAACCAGTGGCCTAAGGAATGAATGCTGGTCTCTCCAGGGGAGCTCCAAAGTCAACCCTCTCAGAAGTGGTGGGGTAGAGCTGTGTGCTTTAGTCAATCTTTCCCTTGCACTCACCTAGGTTTCTCCTGAGTGATTAAAATCTTTACTTTATGAAGAGCCTTCTTGGCTCCCGTGGCTGCGGCCAGCTTGTTATGAGCTGGGCTGGAGTGCGGACTGGAAATGTACACTTTCTTTCCAGGGCCAGAAGGAGGCTTGGATGGAGAGAAGTCTGAGATGAAAACAATGCCCTCACTGGTGAGCACTGTATCAAGAGAAGCAGAACTCTGATTAAGGGTTAATTCAGGTTAGCACACAGCTCTACTCTAACCCATGAAAGCAAGATGACAATACTTTAACAAGTATGAGCTGGTGAACTCTACTCCAAACACGTGGAATGCTATCCCACATAAAGAGGTGGTCCACTGCAGTTCACCAGAAACCTCCAATCTGAACTTCTCAATTACATTTTATATTAAAAGATACTACAAGATTATTGGCATAGAGAACAAATATTGGTTCTTACAGAAAAAACTATGCATAGACTTTTATTCCCATTACAGCCTATGATTTTGAAATCTAACATTTTTTAGAATATACAAGCCACACAGGAAGACTACCCCATGTAGGAAAGCTTGTGTTACCTCTAGCTATGTTCAAATATTTGATTTGATGACACTAAATTTTTATGACTACTCTGAACTACTAAGTCTAGTAAGTATCTTTTTTCCTTCTCAAATATCAGTCTGAACCTTAAGATATTTTTTCATATCTGTATGTCTATACATATAATACACACACACACACACACACACACACACACAAAGCAGAATGCCAACAGAAGCTTCCTATCCATGAAGCAAAAGTATCTCAGCACCACATTTAGTGATACAACTTAAGCCTTCTTATTACCTAGAAAGATCATCTACCTCACTCCCTGGCTAATACTGGGTATACAGCAGGGAACCATAACTGTGCTAGGTCCTGACATTGGTAAAGCTGCTTTAAGTACAGGTATCCAGGCAATGTTATGTATGACAAGTTCAGCAGGGTGCACATGACCAACACCTGACATCCAGTAGTCAAGAGACCAAGGATCATTGGTCTGAGGCCAATCGTAGACCTTTTCTCTACATAATAACACACACATACATGTGCACTCACACAGTGCCTCTATAAGTCAAACCACAGTGTTAATACAATGAACTCAGCCTAATCCTTGTCACCATTCAGGTTCTGGAATTCATCCTCCAAGGCCACACTGGCTTCCTTCTTTCATGCTAGTGTCCCCCACTGACTATAATGAACCAGCCCCTGATTGCGTTCCCTTAGTACTGAATTTGTCAGCAAATCAGTAAGTGTGTGTGTACAAGTACATACACAGACAGACTTGAACACACTTTACTGACATTATTTTCTTAGCCACATTTTCCTCTTAACTTTTTTTTCTCTTTCAACATAGACACGCCATACACACTGTCTCTCTCAATAAATTCTGATAGATAAAATGAGAATTTGAATCACTCAAATCCAGAGAAAACACTATGGACCACAACTAATTCTTTTGTCTCCTTCAAGCATCTGATCATTACTAAAATGAATCTTGTTCTGGCCATTAATCTAAAGTAACTTGACAACCCATTCCTCCCCCATCTCCTTTATCTGATTTTATCTTCTTTATACTATTTATCACCTTTTAAAGACATTATTATTACTGTTGTGTGTGTATGTGTGTGTGTGCGTGTGCACATCCCATGCATGCAGTTGTTGGATTCTATGAAGCTGGATTTATAGAACGTTGTAAAATATCCAACATGGGAGCCAAGAACCAAGCTAGGGTCCTCTGCTGGAATGATACATCCTCTTAACTGCTGAGGCATTCATCCAGCCCCGCCCCCCCTTAACATCTCTTAATAAACTAGAACTTATGACCTCACTACATTCGCAGTTTATATTCTGACTCTCTCTTACTAGATTCATAAAGTTAGGAAAATCCAATTTGGTTCCCAGATAAGTAACACTAGCTAAAGCTATATGTGTTGAATCATTGAATAAAGAGTATTTTTAAATAATAAAACTATATAAATATCTAAATGGCAAGAAATATTTCTATAATAAAAATTCTCTTGAGCTTGTCATTTACACAAGATAGCATGAATTGGAATCAAGTTTTTTTTTTTTTTTTTTTTTTTTTGGTTTTACGAGACAGGGTTTCTCTGTATTGTTTTGGAGGCTGTCGGTCCAGCCCGGCCTCCAACTCACAGAGATCCGCTTGCCTCTGCCTCCCGAGTGCTGGGATTAAAGGCGTGCGCCACCACTGCCTGGCGGAATCAAGGTTTTTTTTGTTTTGTTTTTTTGGTTTTTCGAGACAGGGTTTCTCTGTGACTTTGGAGGCTGTCCTGGAACTAGCTCTTGTAGACCAGGCTGGCCTCGAACTCACAGAGATCCGCCTGCCTCCGCCTCCCAAGTGCTGGGATTAAAGGCGTGCGCCACCAACGCCCGGCCGGAATCAAGTTTTTAAAGGAAGAACTTTGGTTGCATATTAAATGAAATTCCTGATTCAAGTTCTTTAAACAAAGTCTACTTAAGTCTGATCTAGAATATCACAGCAGCTCTCTGTTCCAACGTAGTCCAATACTTTTCAACCATGAATTCAACACGTGTACTGAGGGACATTGGCCCCCTTAGCACGTGGCTCCGGCAGGCCTTGCCCTTCTCCCCACTCCCTCTGCCTTCTAAAAGCCCTTAGATTGCATTCCTAAAGCTAGACACCAAGGCCACTTCTTCCTCCTGAGGCTGACTACCCAATTCCAGCAATCAGAAGCCCCCTTTGGCTCACCTAACTAACATGCTCAATTAAACATCTCATCCTAACACGGGTTTTCCCCTTTACCTTTATAAACTACCATTTGCTTATGGGCCATGTCTGTCTCCCTCTACCCAGAGGCAGCTCTTGTCTCTCTGGAACAAATACTCCTTTGTTCCTTTCTCCCTTGTACCCCATCTCCTTTACCACCACATTCTAGCCCATTCTATAACAGACCTCCCCTTCTCCTCCTCTTAAAAATTACACCTGCAAAATTATTTGTTGCTGTTTTCTGCCTGAGTCAGAAAGCTGCCACTTTAACTTTTCTTCCCCACTTAAAACAGATGTTTGGGTGTGGTTTGTGCCTAATCCAGGGTCCAGGAGGAAGCCCCTACTGTTCTGGAGTTCCCCTTCAAGTATGACTTGCCAGCATAAATGTCTAACAATAAAAGTACTTGCAAATAGTGTGGGGTTACAATTCAGTATGCACATTAGGAACTGCAGATATATGAAGATGTCCTCCAAATTTTTGAGGACATATAAAAGTGCATATTTTGTGTATGTAACACAATTATATTTTTAGTAGTTCCTATAAGTAATTTTCTACAAATAATTATTACTTACAAGTTAAATGTGAGGGATCAAAAGGGTCAAAAGAAAAGGATAGGATGTTGTCTGCATAGCTCTTCTTCCACAGCTTGGTGCCAGTGTCTGCATTCCAGAGCACGATGTAATTTGGTGGGTGAATAGCAAGCAGCAAGTCTCGGGAGGCATCTTGATTCCACAGCCACTGCACATCTGTAAGCAGAAAGATGAGGGCAAAACCATGAAAATGTCTGGGCCCCTTGTCCTTGATACTTTTCCAGGTGTATAGCCCTTAAAATACAATACCCACCCTAGAAATGTAATATATACACATAAAAATGAATTGTTGTTGTGCAATAATCATTACCTGAAACTATAAACTCAGGATCTGAGATGTTCGTAGGCATGGTCAGGATGCCACACTTAACTAATGCTTTTGTAGAATTACCTGATAACCCTGAGGCTTTTCATGATTTTTCAAAACAATAAATATCTTAGAACAAGAATGTTGCCTAGTACTTAGTACAGAGTAAGCACTCAATAAATATTTTAAAAACCACCATTTAAAAATTACTACATACCCAAAATATACACTATCCTACTGCAAGGATGCTTGCTCAACTATGTTCACAATGGCTTTATTCATAATAGCAAGAAATTGGAAACAACATAGATGTCCCTCAACCAAAGAATAGATAATGTGGTATATTTACATAATTGAATATTACTCAGAAAAAAATGGCATCATGAAATTTGCAGGCTAATGGATGGAACTAGAAAAAAAAATCATTCTGAGAGAGGCAACCCAGACCCAGAAAGACAAACATGACCTGTACTCACTTGTGAGTAGCTATTAGTAAGGGAAAATCACACTACAATCCACAGACCTAGAGAAGTTAGATAAAAAAAGAGAGGCCTGCGGGGATACACGGATCTTCCTGGGGAGGGGAAACAGATTTTGTGGGTGGACTGGGGATGGGTGGGAATGGAAATGGGAGGAGGGGTCAAGTGTGGGAGAGAGTATAGGGAGAGACAACTCAAATAGGGGCATTTAATGGATGATGTGGAAATCTAGTGCAGTGGAAACTTCCTGGAACCTGAGGGTGACCCTAGTGAGGACTCCTAGTAATGGAGGATACAGAGCCTGAATTGGCTGACTTCTGTAATCAGGCTAGGCTCCCACTGGGGGGATTGGGACATGAACCCAGTCACAAAACCTATGACCTACAACCTGTCCTGCCTGCAAGATGTGCTGGGTCAACAGTGGCTCAGAGTATGTGGGAGTAACTGGTCTAATTTGAGGCCCAAGCCACAAGGGGGAGCCCATGCCTGACACTGCCTGGATGGCCAAAACCTGGAATCTTGATGGCTCAGAGACCTAGAGGGATAAACATGACTAACAAAAAACAAAACAAAACCACCAGTGAATGAAATGATTCAATGGTCTTCTGCTATGCTCATAAATTGGTGCCTAGCCCATTGTCATCAGAGTCATCAGAGAGGATTCCTCCAGCAGTTGATGGGAGCAGATACACAGACCCACAGCCAAACACCAGGCAGAACTCTGAAGCAGAGGGGGAGGAAGGATTGTAGGAGCCTGGGGAGTCAGGACACCAGAACACAGCCTACAGAATCAACTAAGCAGAGCTGCTAGGGGCTCACTGAGCCTGAAGTGGCAATCAGGGAGCTTGTATGAGTCTGACCTAGGCCCTCTACATCTAAGCTGTGGTTGTTTAGCTTGGGGTTTTTGAGGGATCCTAAAAATGGAATGGGGGTATCTCTGACTCTTTTGCCTTCTCATGGGACCCTTTTCCTACTACTGGGTTGTCTCATCTAGCCTTGATATGAGGGTATCTAGTCTTTATTGTAACTTATTATGCTGTGTATGGCTGATATCCTGGGGGATGGGGGCTTGGAGAAGGGGAGGGAGAGGAGGCTATGGTAAGGATGTATTCTATGAGAGAAGAATAAAGCAAAAGAAAGGAAAACAAAATACAGGTCTGGGGAGATGGCTCAGTAGTTAAAGTACATGCCGTGCATGCTTGAGCCCTTCATATGTGTGTGTGTGTGTGTGTGTGTGTGTGTGTGTGTGTGTGTGTGTGTGTGCTTCAGTCAAGCAGGAGACATTGTCTGAAGAACAGTGTAATAGTTTTAGGAGAATAACATTAAAAGAAAAGAACCAAGCAACTGTGTTATGAACACGAGAATAAAAGTTTGTTAATCTCTATTACTCTATCGTCAGTACTGCCAACTATTTCACTGCAGTCATTCCAACAAGTGTACGTTACAGCTTGTACTTTGGTGGCTCATCTACACAGCTGAGGCCAGTACTGAAACCAATGCATTTTACTTTAGTAAGAATCAGTTAAAATTTGAAGAAACAGTGCCCAAAGGGGGATCGATAGGAGAAAGAATGTCAAATTCCTACCAGAAGACAGCCTAAACACCCCCAAAACTTAGCCTGGAAGTAACAAAATCAAACAAATAGAGAGAGAACTAAAGAAAAAAGCGTTCTCAGTGTGAGCGTGTTAACAAGCTCAGCAGAGCTGGGCTCTCACCTTGGATGGGCTTGGCATGCTCTTGGATCTCACACTGAGCAACTCCTGCTGCTACATCCCATACAATGATCTTGCCATTGACATCAGCAGAAGCCAAGCGCAGGCAGTACGGCGAGCCAATGTTATGGTGGTAGTTCTCTCTGGCCCACTTAACCTAGTGTTGAGGAGAAACTGATCAAGCACACTTGCACCAAATGACAGCAGACATCATCCTCACAACACATTAACCATTCAGACGGTAAAAACAGTTTGGTACGACTAAGCAGGAAACTAGTATTAATTCTGAAATGAAGACATTTTATTACTTATTTTTAAATGATGTATTTAATTTTAAATCACAGTGTCTTTGAAATGTGAAACATGATTCATAGCCTAAATATTTTATTAACATCAGGTATGAAAATAGAACAAAATTTTTCAAATGCCTTGGTATAATTCCAGGCCATCTTGGAGCTTAGTTTTCCTAAAATCTTACTTGTGTAAAATATCTAAAATCATGAATAGCTAAGAATATTTTTCTATATTCTATTGTTCTAATCAGAAAAAAACCCAACAACTTAGAGACACAAAAACTTTGGAGGCCTGCCTGTAATTCCAGAGCTAGGGAGGAAGAGGCTGGGGATCTCTCTCTGGGGCAAGCTGGCTAGTTAGACTTTTCAAATTGATGACCTTTGGGTTCAGAGGAGACCCTACCTCAATACATAAGATGACAGCAACTGAGTAAGACTCCCAATGTCAACCTCTGGATGTCATATATGCAGGCACACACAGCACTTGCACTGGCTAGTTTTATGTCAACTTGATACAAGTTGACATTTTAGAAGAGGGAACTTCAATTGAGAAATGCCCCTGTCAGATTGGCCTGTGGTACATTTTCTTGATTGATGATTGGGTGCTGTAAGAAAGCAGGCTGGGCAAGCCATGAGGAGCAAGCCAATAAGCAGTGTCCTTCCATGGCTTCTGCATCAGTTCTTGTCTCCAGGTTCTTGCCGTTTCATAACTCCCTGCATGATGAACTACAAGCCAGAATAGGAAACAAGCCCTTTCTTCCCCAAGCTGCTTTTAGTTGTGTTTTATAACAGCAACAGAAATCCTAACTAAGAGAGCCCCCATAAACATGTGGGCCCACACATGCAAGCATGGATATACACATACACACACAACATATATAAGCAAAGTATATTAAAATATAAAAATAGAGTTTGGCCTGTTGGTGCAGTAATAGTTCCTGATATCCTAGAGGCCGAGGAAGGAGGACTACAAGCTCAAAGCCAGCCTGGGCAACGCAGCAGCATCCTGTCTCAAAATTTTAACCAGGTAAAATAAGGGCTGGGTATGCGGCTCAGTGGTAGCGTGCATGGCGAGCAAGTGCAAGGCATTACCCAGTCTCAAATTAAAAATTAAATTCTACCAGAACTCTTAAGAATCTGATTAGATTCTTGAACATTAAATATTCACAGAGTAAGAGGTACACCTTGTAACCATCACTAAAAGCCAAATCATTCCCTGGTGCTCAGGACCATTCCTTCTTCTCTATCCCTGGACACTTGCTGGTACTCAGGACCGTCCCTTCTTCTTTATCCCTGGACACTTCCTGGTGCTCAGGACCATCCCTTCTTCTCTATCCCTGGACACTTCCTGGTACTCAGGACCATCCCTTCTTCTCTCTCCCTGGATACTTCCCTGGTGCTCAGGACCATTCCTTCTTCTCTATCCCTGGACACTTCCTGGTACTCAGGACCGTCCCTTCTTCTTTATCCCTGGACACTTCCTGGTGCTCAGGACCATCCCTTCTTCTCTCTCCCTGGATACTTCCCTGGTGCTCAGGACCATCCCTTCTCTCTCCCTGGACACTTCCTGGTGCTCAGGACCATCCCTTCTTCTCTCTCCCTGGACACTTCCCTGGTGCTCAGGACCATCCCTTCTCTCTCCCTGGACACTTCCCTGGTGCTCAGGACCATCCCTTCGTCTCTCTCCCTGGATACTTCCCTGGTGCTCAGGACCATTCCTTCTTCTCTATCCCTGGACACTTCCTGGTGCTCAGGACCGTCCCTTCTTCTTTATCCCTGGACACTTCCTGGTGCTCAGGACCATCCCTTCTTCTCTCTCCCTGGACACTTCCCTGGTGCTCAGGACCATCCCTTCTCTCTCCCTGGACACTTCCTGGTACTCAGGACCATCCCTTCTCTCTCCCTGGACACTTCCCTGGTGCTCAGGACCATCCCTTCTCTCTCCCTGGACACTTCCCTGGTGCTCAGGACCATCCCTTCTTCTCTCTCCCTGGATACTTCCCTGGTGCTCAGGACCATCCCTTCTTCTCTCTCCCTGGACACTTCCCTGGTGCTCAGGACCATCCCTTCTTCTCTCTCAGCACCCTGTTATTGTAGGATGTGTAATTACTTTACTTCTTTGGCTATTACCAGCCCATGGATTGTCAGCTCCACGGGGCAGACCCTAACCTCAGTGTAGATTCTAGATCTGTTGTTCAGTGTGCTTAGTTGATAAAACATCGCAAATCTTCAAATATACAGAAACGTAGGAAAGCACATGTGTGTACACATATAAACAGTCGTATATAATAAATGTCAAAGTAGAAAAGTAATAAATTACAATAGAATTTATGGAGACGGTGGAAACAAAGTTTTCTCAATACTAATTTTACTAATCTTTACACTCCTCAAGTAAAACTCTTTTTAATACATGTGTATGTGTCTGTGCACATATGTATACATTCACGTTTGAACATCACATGTATTATGCATACTGTCTACACACAGATACATCTAGGGAACTTTATTATTTGCAGTTTGCAAACACTAACTCCCCTTCTTGCTAATGTGAGTTTATAACACAAAGACAACACTTGTAGGGTATTTGCATGAAGGACAGCCAGGTGACTAAGCAGAGCTGATGAACATATGCACGTGACCCGCTGTGGAAAACAAGGCATCTTTACTTTAGCCCTAACAGTGCAAATAAGTTCCATTTAACAGCTATTTACTGCATGTTTTCCATAGTTTGGCTTTTTCTTGGCAACGTTCTAAGACATCGGACATAACTGAATTTAAAGGCTATTTGACATTTATACCTATGACTTAATGAGAACCAGATGATGTATTAAACTTGAGGCAGATCTACAGGCTTGATGTGGGATTTAACTTACCTTAACAATATCAGCTTTATGTTTTTCTAGAACTTGTAGAGTTTGGGCAGTATTGGAATCGATCACTACCACAAGCGAATGACATCCATAAGCAATTAAACCTTGCCAGCCCCTGACAAAACATCAATGTTAAAATGTAAATAAAAAACAAAACAACCCAACTTTCCTCTTGCCTATCATAAATCAATCTAGTTCATATGTATCATCATTAATAGCATTACTTAAAGTCAAAGGTTTGTGATATCGTTCCATTTATATAAGGCTCTAGCTAAGCTTACCAACAATTTATTAAGACTCTTTCACTTATATGAACAGTTATAAAAGATATGTAAGCAGAGATTTGATGTGTAAGACAATCTGTGCTGCTTTTGTATGCATAAAGTTTGCATCCAATGTTTACTTTTATAACAACATAGAATCCACAATGTGCCTAGGATAAGTGGCTAGTCTTAGTCCTTCCAACCAAATTAAGAAAAATAATAATAATAACACAAGAGGTTACAGCCTCCGTAGCAACATTCGCAGCACCACAGCTATGAAATTTTGCATCACATCATTACTAGTTCTCAGAGCTTCGGTGTTATTTTACTGTGGGAAGAGACCGGCTGTGGAGGACTGTGTTTCACAGGAGCCAGGAAAGACAAAGGTGGAGCAGGTGCACAGGCAGACGAGTGTGGGGCAATGTTGAATGAGTGTAAGTGAAAAAGAGGAGTATGCACGGGTAAGAAAAAGTCAGGACCAGGAAGAGATAAGGAGACAGGGAGTGGAGGGAGAGAAGCCCTCCCGGGTCCAGGTTGGCAAAGAGGAAATGGGAGCAGCCAAGGAATAAGAGGAGAAAAGAACACAGGAATGGAACCGTGTTTGCACCGAGGAATTGCCCACTCGGGACATTTGCGACCCATATGACAACAAAACGTCTCAGCTAAAAGAAAAATCTGGGAGCTATGGGAGGCCGGCGGCGGTCTAGGCAGGGGAGACCGGAAGCCCCGAGTTCTTCCCCGTCCCCTCGCGAACTGCGGCCGAGGCCGGCGGCCGGAAGCGCTGCCCTCACCAGTCTACCGCCGCCTTGTTGTGCGCGTTGAGCGCCCCGGTGAGGGTGCGCGCCGACACCTTGAAGTTCACGTTGTAGGGTAACATCGCGGCGGCACTGCGGCCCTCCCCACCGGCAGGCAGGAAGCGACACGCTCAGTCCTTCCGTTCCAAAGTCCGGGTAGTCGTGTCGGCGCCGCTGTCAGGTTCCGTGGGATCCAAGGTTCCTCCTTCAGTCTCTCTAGGGTATCGGTCTTCTAAGTTCCTCCTTCTCCAGAGTTCCGAGACTTGAGTGAGTTCCATGCATTGTGCCTGTTGGATCTACGCATGGAAGAGGCTTCTGCTACCGTTCGCACCTGTTTCTTCCCTTTGGGATGCAGATTACTGGAAATCGTGAAAACATAGCAATAAACTACCCAGTTTGCCTTTCTGCCTTTGATTTGTTGATTTAGAACAACCTCCATTGCCAGGTGCTGCTTGCTGTAGACATTAGAAGTATGCACATGAAGACACAGTGTCTTGTCTCTCCTAAAGTGTGAACAGTTTGGAGAGAGAGGTTTCTTGGTCAGTGTGGGACAGGAGCTGGGATTTAGGCTTCCCTGACTTATACAGACAACCCTTTAAAATATAAGGACTCTGTAACAGTTCAGGGGTCTGTGTGTGTGTGTGTGTGTGTGTGTGTGTGTGTGTGTGTGTGTGTGTGTGTGTGTGTGTGTGTGTGTGTGTGTGTACCCAGCGCACTGCGTACATGAGTCAAATACTTGAACTGACACATATTCCCCCCAAAATTTTGTTGTCTTTTTGGATCAGGGACTCATTCTTGTAGCTCAGACTGCTTTGAAATTCACTATCCTCCTGCCTCTCTGCCTTCCAAGTGATATGATTATAGCCACCATGCTAAGTTCCAAAGGTTATTTTAAAACGGCACAGTATGTCCATAATTTTCATTTGCCAATTACTTATATTTTCCCAATTATTGTACAGATAAAATTATAGTATACATAGTTTTATAGTACTGTATAACGTGTTAATCTTTTTCTTTCAACATCAGAAGACACCAAGTACCCTGGAACTAGAGTCACAGACGGTTGTGAGCTGCCACGTGGGTGCCGAGAAGTGAGCTCAGGTCCTCTGGAAGAGCAGCCAGTCCTCCTAACCACTGACTCACAGCTCTCCAGCCCACAGCTAACCTTTTTACAAGCAATTTTTTTCAAATTTAAAATAACCAAATGTTTATTATAAAAAATGCAGAAGTCTTAGAAATGCATAAAGACAAAGTTTTTAAGTGTCTGAATGTCTTTAGAAATACACATACAGTACTTTTATGAAATCAATGTAATATTTAACAGTTTTTACTCTTTCACTAGTCAGTTGATGTAATTACTATTAATCTTTCTTGATGATTCACCCTCTATCTTTGGATTACGGAGACACTGAGTTTTTAATAGGCAGCCACAGCGCTTCCACTGATACAAGACCAGGCTACAACTCCACTCACATTGTTCTGTATGATAACACACCTGGCAATAGGGCAGGTGCCAATTACAGGGAATAAAGGAACGAAGTGCTTTCTGGAGCCCTGGGCAATTCCCAGCCTGGAGCAAAGCCAGACACTGGGTCCTGGAAGCGTGATCCATCTCCTTTCTATCTCTGTTCTCACACGGGGGCTCCCTACATTGTGGTTCTCTCACTGAACCTACCCCCAACATCTTGGAAGCTTTAGAGGGTCTGGCACTTCAGGCCCACCCTGTCTCCCTTGGTCCCTTGCTGCTTCTGAGTGACTCCTTGACTCGCCAGCAGCTCATGAGTCTGGCTCACCACACAGAGGCAGGTGACTGCCAAGCACACCAGTTACTGAGGATTTGGGTCTGACTGTTTAAAAAATGCTCTTTGGAGGTGAAGTGAATTGCCCAGGAGCTTCCAGTCAAATGAATCAATGTATTCTCCTGTTCCTCATGTTTGTTTCATTAATTCAGAGGCTTTAAATAGGAATTAGAGAATGAAAATGATAATTGATTTTCCACATTTGTAGAAAAATGTAGCAGTTATGAAAATTAATTCCCCATGGGAACGAGGCTTAAATCTCCTTTATGGTTTTTTAGAGGGTAATTACTAATATTCTTGTATCATGGTGTTAAAGGACACCTATGAAACTTGGTGATTTGAGTAAGAATACAATCTATTGAGAAGCAGTGTGATTAACAGAAATTTGTTACTTTTGTTTACATATATTATTTATAACATTTTATGCACAAATATGAATCACAAATACAAAATATAGAAGTAAAAAATGTGGATGTGAATCACAAATACAAAAACAAACCTTCATATAAAGTGTTTTAGTTCTGATAAAACTTGTCATGCTGGTAAGATGGCAGTAATTTTTAAAATGTTCCCAATTCAAGCCCTGCCATCCCTAGCTGACTGTTTTCTGGCAGCTCTGGGGTAAAGGATGTGAGCCACTGCAGAGAGTCCCAGGAGAATAGACCAAAAGAGCTGCCCTTATTGAAGACATTCATGTTGTCTATGATTGAGGAATCCATTGTTGTTCTCCTCTGTTGAGCCCTTCTGAGAAGTCTTTGTGTGGTAACCTGTTCACATCAGAGGATTGTTGGGATTTCAGAATTTGATTCAAGCCCATTAACCCACAGCAGGGGTTTGTAAGTGTCTTAGCACAAACTGTGGCATCTTGTAGTGGTGATAATTAGGCAGCATCAATTTTTAAGCCACGAGGGGATTGCTTATCCCTGAGCAGTGCCCATTCTTCCAGATTAGAGAGACCCAGGAGAGCAGACATTTACCTCTGAAAATCATAGGACTCCCAGGATCTACTCAGAGTTGTCCCCTAAACACCTTCATTTTTACATGATTCTACCCAACAGTAGACCTAACCCATTTTCTCTTGTCTATTAAATTGAGAGCAGTGGGAAGGACACCAGGTTCCTAAGACTAGTCCTACATGGGCATTGCTTTTAATCCCACCAGGCAGAAGTTCCCAGAGCAGAGATAACATTGTGTGGGCTGCTGTAACACATCATATCCAGAAGTCACTGAGCATGACCCTGGCTAATTCAGAATGAGCAGGAAAAGCAAAGTCACGTCCAGAAAAGAGCCCATCTCTGTGAGTGAAAATGTCTGTCCACCATCATGGGAAGAGTCTGGTGCTGATTGCCAGATTTCTATAACCCACTGTGGTTCTTTCCTGAATCTACCCACAACATCTTGGAGCCTTTAGGGGGCCTGACACTCCCTAAAGTTGGGTTTGGTTGCTATATGATCAAATTGGGATAACCAGGTATGAGATCACCATCGTCATCTTTAAGGGGGACAGTCTATGTCACTCAGCTCATGTAGAGCCTCTGCTTCACAGACAAGGTTTGGATGGCTCAGAAAGAAGGTTAACTGAAATCTTCTGTCAGGAATTTGACATTTTCCTCAACCCCCATAATCGGGAACCTTTATCACAGTTTGGTATCTCTTGAAGAAAAGTCTCACGACTCAGAGTCTGAGTCCAGCCATACAGGTGCCCACATGCCTTTCTCCTGATCCTCCTCTGACATTATCTGAGGATTCATCAACAGTCAACCATTTCTTCCACATGCTAGCAAAATATGGCCATCAACAGACCAGTGGGAATCTCGGGTGAAACCAGATTAGAACTTCTAATAACCATCCCTTACTGAGCCTCCTCCCCTACTGTCTGCTGAATTCTTCCCTGTCTCTCAGAACTTGTCTGAAGGAAGAAGTCTCCTGAGGAGACCTTCCTCAATGCCTGCTGGACTAGGGATTTCTTGAAAGATGCTGATCTGTGGTTAAGGATTCCAACTATGTGTCAGAAAAATTAAGAAAGAGAAACAGGATTATACAGAGGTAGGGGTTGAACTTTCCCATAGACCTAGGATATTAGTTAAATTTCTCATTGCTGTGGCTAAATACCAGGAAAAAGTAACTCAAGGAAGGGTCTGTCTTGGTTCATAGTTTGAGGGGATGCAGTGTATGGTGGTGGGGAAGGCATACTGAAGAGCACCCAAGGCAGCTGGTCACACACTTCCATAATCCAG
Organism: Mesocricetus auratus; assembly: GCF_017639785.1. NCBI lineage: Eukaryota > Metazoa > Chordata > Mammalia > Rodentia > Cricetidae > Mesocricetus > Mesocricetus auratus. The sequence goes on from NW_024429182.1 coordinate 69,721,010, forward strand.
AAGCAGGGAGATATGCCCTGAGGCTCAGCTCACTTTCTCCTTTTTATACTGTTTGAGACTCCAACCTCTAGAATTGCAATCCTGATGTTCATTGGGGGTCTTTTCAGCTCAGTCACCCCTTCCAGAAACATCTTCATAGATACACCCAGAGATCTGTCTCCTAGGTGATCAAAGCCAGGAGTTGCTATGGGGATCCAGGTCACCACGAATCAAGTTAACTAAAAAGCTACAAAACAAGAGAAGAGATTAAGCCAGCTCCTAACCTCTTGGCATTATTCCCATATATACCTGTGTGTTATTCGTGTGTGTGTGTGTGTGTGTGTGTGTGTGTGTGTGTGTGTGTGTGTGTAATCTTGGGGGAGGAAAGATTTGGGGACAACTTTTGTGAGGCAGTCATTAAGTCTCAGAGATTTACATCATCCATCCCATTGAATTCTCATGACCACAGTGAAGTGTTAGTGACCTAACGCCTCAGTGGACTGAGAAGCCATGGACGGGAATGTTGACCTGACTGACAAGCTCTGATGAGGAGATCCACACTCCAACCTCACTGCACAGTTCCCACTCTGACAAAAGACTGCGGCCCTTCAGTCGTTCTGAATAAAGAACAATTCTGCTTCTGGAGATACCTGTCTGCCTTCTTTTATTTCCACGTTGCCTACATCAGTCTAAACCAGAAAGAAAAATCATGTACTCTTCACAGAGTTGCTAATTTCCCTCATGTCACCTTATAGCAAAGCTGACAGCCCTGACAGCTCTGATAAAATAGCCTATCTTCCAATTTCCCATCCTCCAAAGCAGCCATATTTTATAATCCTGATCTGAAACTCGTAATTAAAAAAATCACCCAGAATATTTGTTTCCTTTGCTTTCTCTTACTGTGATAAAGACTGTGACCAAAAGCAACTTGGGAGGAAAGGGTTTGTTTGGCTTATGTGCCCATTTCATAGTCCATCATTAAAGGAAACCAAGGCAGGAACTCAATCAAGTGGGGCAGGAACCTGGAGGCAGGTGCTGAAGCAGGGGCCACAGAAAAGTGTGCTTCCTGGCTTGCTCCTCAGGGTTTGCTCACCCTGCTTTCTTATACAACCCAGGATCACCTGCCCATTGGGATCCGAAAGCCTGGCCACAGTGGGCTGGTCCCTCCCATATAAATCATTGATCAAGGAAGTTCCCCCACAGACTTGCCTACAGGCAATCTGGCGAAAGCAATTTCTTTATCAACGATTCCCGTTCCTACATGACTCTTGTTTGTGACAGGCTGACAAAAAGATAAGCAGCACAATGCTTTCGAGGACTAGATTGTGAAGGTGGATTCCTGTGACATCCAATTAGTGTGTTTTCAGCTTTCATCCATGTGTAGGGAGGCATTTCCAGGGTTTGCCACAGTCCTCTGTGTGCAGATACAGGGAGCATGGCCATGTAATCTAAAGTGACCAGGATCACCCAGGACACAAGCAAGCAAAAGGGCTCTGGAATCCTAGGACTTAAAGACATCCTCTGTGTCCTAGACACAGTGAGTCGCTAGGGAAGGCACAGGTGAAGACTGAACCCTTATAAGGCTCTTATAGTGCTCAACCCCTTCAGCATAGTTCTGGACTCTGCGTTTAGAACCATGGATGGTTGGAGATTATGCTTACAAGATAGCCAGTCTGGCTGGGATAATAGCTTTATCCTAGCAACATTAGAGAAAGTATTGCTGCTGTTATCATTATCGTTTCAAATTCCCGTGGAAGAATTTGCAGAAGACTTCAGAGTCGCCTTATGAAGAAAGACAAGAGCTGTCTCCATAACAGGCATTCAAAAATGACTGATTTAGAATCAAAGGAAGATTCATTCTAATGAGGAAGTAAGCAACTAAAGTCATAACTGAGGCTAATTATATATATCTAGGAAGAGGCTTCTGCCCATGGTGGTAGTGAACACACATGTTAAAATGTCTAAGTTGACCCAGTAACGACACACTAACGGTGAGTCAATGGTCCCATGTGGAGTTTTATCGGTAGACAGGAAAGGGGGGGGGTGAGAGATAGCCAACCCATGCAGAGCTGAGAGAGAGGGAGAGAAAGAAATGAGATATGAGAGAAAGTAAGAAATAGGTAGACAAAGTAACAGAGAGAGTAAGTGGGCAGGGGTCTGTCCTTTTAAAGGGGTCCTTTGCACCTGCGTGCAGACTGGCTCTCATGGGACTCTGGGCTGGCCAGAGTGCTGCCTGAGTGCATTCTGCCAGGTAAGAGGGCAGGCCAGCGTAATGCCTGAACCTTTCAACACAGCCCTTGGTATGTCTTGAATGGTTTATATAATAACTCATTTCAGTGTTAATGACCTGAAAAGAGGTCCTACTGTTCTTTTCCCTTTACAGGTGAGGAAACCAAGGCGTGGAAGTTACTCAAGGTTACATGGCTTAGCTGTGCAACCTCAGTTGTCTTTTGGCCTAGTGAATGTCTTTGTGTATTTTTGTTTTGAACACCCCTTGTATCTCAGGGGGACTGCTTATCTTGAGTATCTGATTGTCCCTATTCTCTTGAGGCTCCAAAGCCCCTTCCTCCCATTTACAGATTTCCAGGAGCAGATGTGTGACTCAGATCTAGGCTAATCAGTGATGGTTTATGGAGAATGTCAACAAGACAGGATCTAGAATAACTTTGGAGACACTTCTAAGGGTGTATCTGTGAGGGATTTTCTATATATTATGTAAACTGAAGTGAGAAGACCCACTCTAAATGTGAGTGGCACTAACCCATGGGCTGGGTTCACAGACTGAACCGTGTGAATTGAATGCTGGGGTTTGTTGTTCTCTGCTTCCTGACTGTGGACACAATATGATCAGCTGCTGCTGTGATGGACTACACCATCCCATGAAGCCAAACACACCCTACCTTTCTGAAGTAGCTTTTATCATGAATTTTGTCACAGCAAAAAGAAACGTAGCATGACCACCGTCAGTCAAGCTAAAATTGTACATAAAAGGTTTAAAAGTATTTTTAGGACTTTTTTCAACACTGGATGAATGTAAGCCTGGTAGAAAAGGCAGCCTGGATGTGGTCACCTCAGAGGAGAGGAGAGCTACAGACAGACAGGTTTGGCCTGATAATATCATTGAAGCCTTCACTCGGTCATTTCCAAACACTACCCTGGGCTTGTCACACTTAAAAAATAAGTAATCCCAGTGAACTTATTTGTATATTTTTCAAGCCTGTATAACAGCCTGAGAGAAACCCGGGACTCACGAACATCCCCATCCCCATTTCCTTTTTCACTAGATCTTGACAAACACTAACCTGCTTTGATCTCCCTTACCCGACATGGACTCACACAATGTGTGACTTCTGTAGTTGGTTTCTTTTATTTAGCATGTTTGTGAAGGTTTATCCATGTAGATATGTCAATACTTCATTTATCTTTTTGTGTCCAGACTGCAATGCACTGAATAGCAGCATCACATTTTGTTTTTCTGTCTACTTTTTAAAGGTCTACCTTATTTATCAGTGGGTAAACATGTGCACACACATGTGCCTGTGGCATGAAGTCTATGGAGGTTAGAGAACAACTTTTAGGAACCTGTTTCTTCTTCCACTGTGGGTCAAGACTTGTGTGACAGCTGTGTAGGCAGAAGTTTCTGTCCCACCAAAATAACCACACGGAGACTTATTATTAATTATAAATGCTCAGTCAATAGCTTAGGCTTGCTACTAACTAGCTCTTGCATCTTAAATTAACCCGTATTTCTTACCTACGCTCTACCACACTGCAGTACCTTTTTTCAGCACAGCATGTTCATCTTCTGCTTCCAGCCTGTCTGTCTGGCTACTTACTTCTTCCTAGTGTTCTCCTGCCTAGCTATTGGTCAGTTGGCTCCTTATTAAACCAATGAGAGTAATACATATTCACAGTGTACAAATCGATTATTCTACAGGACAGGCGCTTTTACCCACAGAACCATCTAGATGGTTTTGAAGACTTACCAGATTCTTTTCCAAACTGATTACACCATGACACCTTTTACCCACTAGTGCATGAGAACTGCAGTTTTCTTCCACATTTTCAATCTCTTTGTTTCAACTCCTCTTTTTCACTATAATCATATTAGGGCATATGAAATAATATCACATTGTAATTGGTTTGCAAAATTTCCTCCCATTCTGTAACATCTTTTCACTTATTTGATAACACCCCTTAGTCTTGTTGGAATTCAACTCATCTGTTTTTGTTTGGTTTCTCATATGCTAAACCAACTTTGAATTTTCAGGATAAATTGAACATAGTCATGGTACATAGTTCTATTACATGTTGCTGTATTCAATTTGCTAAGTAAGTGTCTGTTGCTAAGGAGTTCACATTCAAATGCATGAAATATTTTGGTTAGTAGTTTCTTCTTCTTATAATGTCAAGTGTTAATAGGAGGGAAATTCTGGTCCCTGAAAATGAATTGAGAAGTGTTCCAACCTTTTCTTTTTTTTTTTGAAACATGTGGGAAGCCATGTGGTGGTGGCACCTTTAATCCCAGCACTCAGGAGGCAGAGGCAGGTGGATCTCTGTGAGTTCGAGACCAACCTGGACTATAAGAGCTAGCTCCAGGACAGGCTCCAAAGCCACAGAGAAACGCTGTCTCACTCCTCCTTAAAAAAGAAATATTGGAGGAAGCATGCCTTTAATTCTTTTTATTACAGTTATTCTTTTATTTATTCTTTGTGTCTTTCACATCATACTTCCTGATCCCACCTGTCTCCATCCTCCTTCAAAGAAAATAAAACAAGATAAAATTTAAGAGAAAAAAGGGAAAAAAAACAAAAGGAAGAAGAGGAAAATTCATTTTGCTTTTTACTAATACCCCCTTTTGTATATTTAAAAGATTCCTGAAATTGAATGTATCATGATTGATAGCTTGATATAATTTAATTGGTAACATTTTAGCTACATAAAATGATGGCACATGTTAGCTTAAAAGTTATTTGAGTTAAAAAAATTCACTTTTGCATCATTTATCTTGAGATAAGTTTTCTTCCTTTTTAAACGAGTAAATGTCATATATTTATCCAGAGATAGAAACACCCACTGAAGGATCTGAATTAAGAGATGCTGGGACTCTGAGTCACGCTGATGACCAGCAAATGTCACCAGGGACTGTCACTGTCCCTTTTCCCCTTATGTGAGGCAATACATCAATACTGGGCTTGACCCATACTGCTTCAATTCCAATCCCTGCTCTTTCCTTCATCATCAGGATCTTCCACTAATCACAAAAACTAGTTACCTACAGAATTGAGATTATAACAATCCTAGTCCAATAAAGATGAAATAAAATTGTCTTTCTAAAAAACATGGCACAAGCCGGGCATTGGTGGCGCACGCCTTTAATCCCAGCACTTGGGAGGCAGAGGCAGGTGGATCTCTGTGAGTTCGAGACCAGCCTGGTCTACAAGAGCTAGTTCCAGGACAGCCTCCAAAGCCACAGAGAAACCCTGTCTCGAAAAAAAAAAAAACATGGCACAATTATTCTGATTGTCACACATGACTTACCAAGCAACATTTCATTTCTGTAAGAAGGCAATGTTTTCTATTCTTTTGAATTCTTTTCACATGATTCTCAGAGGAAGTCTGCATGTCATCTAAGCAGCTCCTCTGAGTCCATCAATGTCCTTGATGGAAAGAGCAGGGATGGGACTTGTTTATTGAGAAAGCAAAACACAGCTTGGTACCAAAGGCTGACCCTAACATGAATGAAGAGTCTCAGTGGGTAGTGAGACCTTACTTCTCAAACCAGAACATGATAAAAGGAGATGTCATTTACAATTACACCATGGCAACAGGCATCACCTGGACACATGTCCTCCTCGTCCTCCATCCCCATAGTCCAGAACAGCAGAAGTAACCAAATGCTGCAGCAAGTATCTTGGCAATGTGTCATTGCCAAGGTGCTCCTGAAAGACCCTGCAGTCTTTCTCTCCACCAGGGAGCCGAAGTTCATTGCAAAATGCAAGAGGATTTTTATTAAGCCGTTGCACCAGGGTTCAGCAGCCTTAGGGAAGGAGTGAACCATGAGCAGAAATTACGAGTTTTTAAAGCCTGAAACCACAGATAGGGTGCTGGGGTACAAGGGGAGTTTGGAAATTGGTGCCAGACCTTCATGAATCATACACTTGTGGCTGATTGGCTCGTTATCTGTCTTAGGCAACATCTGTGCCCTGGCTGAACTTTATGACCCGCCTGGAACCTTGAGGTCTGGGGAATGTTTTCAAGTCCTTGAGGACTGAGGTCTGGGAAATATTTTCAAGTCCTTGTCGACCACCAGGTGAAGATGTTTATCTTTAAGTGCAGCTGCTCACATCCGAGGATGGGACAGCTCAGTAATTTTCCCAACTGTTGGTAGGGGGGAGCTCTTCACTCCAACTTCATGAGCTGCCCAACAGAGGTGATCCTAAAGGCTCTTGCTAGCCAGTTTGTTCTGCCCTCCATGCAGGTGACCCTGGCACTGCCATCTGTTGGTGCCAGCTCATCTGGAGGCTTTTGCTCTGCAGAGAGTTAGGCTGTTGCATTTGGAAACTCACCATTTGAACTTGGCAAGTCATGGTCCCTCTGCCTTTGTTGTTGCTAGCAGCCTGAGAGGTAGGATATATGTCCTGATCATTTTTCTCAAGTATAAATGGAAGTGCAGGGAGACTGGGACTTCTGGGTAGCAAAGAAGATAATTAGGTATGACACCTGGGTTTCTATGTGTGCCAATTACAGTTATTCTTTTAGTCACAGTCATAAGACAGGTGGCAGGCTACTCCGCCCAAGATGTACCTAGATTTCAAGAACATGAATGATATGTTAACTACAACTATTTTTAGCTAGCACAATTTTGCATCAAGATGACCACCATGGGTGCATTTGTACCTGTCAGGGCCCACAGAGATGATTCTGCTTCATCTTGACTTAAGGTCACAGACTTCAAAACTATTCTTACCCTTCCAAGGTTAAAGTCATAAGACCTAAAGTTCTATGGTTTGGCTACTGTAGGATGTTTAGTTTTAGGCATGGATGTCTTATCTAAATAATAAGAGATTTGGTCTGAGGTGTGGTTACTCTTAACCCTCAAGATCAGATAATGAGAGATTTAGTCTAAGGCGTGGTTACCAAATATTTGGAGAATTAAGGAAGAAAGTCTATTTCTTCCTTGTATCTTGATAAAGAAGTCTTTTGCCATGCTCCTCTTTTTGGTTTGGGTACATAGGGTTGTTGAAGAATAAACTTGGTGCATTCAGTATTCATTGGATTGCCCTCCTGACTCTATTCTGTGTCTCTGTCTTTTCCTTAACATCTTTACTTGACATCCACACTCACCCTCTCAGGTACGAACTGGCCAAATCAGCTGAATTTGCCTGAAGCACAACAAAGGTAGGTTAATACATTTACCCCTCTTTTTCTTCCACTCATATATAAATGTAAATGAGTAGACATTTTTTATTGTAAAGACATCCTTGGATACACTTACCTTCAATTAGGAAGAAATTTATTCACAAATTTTAATTAGTAGCAGTAATTGCCGGTGACCCAACTTCCAATCCACCATGACCCACTAGAGAATGGGACCCCATGTCAGGATGAAAGACCCCTACCCAGGGCCCCCTAGGAAAAGAAAAACAAGGCCAGGCCGTTGCCTAATAAAAAAAAAAAACCCAGACCAGGTGCCTCGCCCAGCTGGCAGGATGTCAAACAGGATCTGTGGTCACCAGAGCAGTCATGGGACCCGGATAATAATTGCTGAAGCGTGCCGGGGTCTTTCATGAGGTAATACCAGGAAACTTAGTCCGTGGGAACTACCCCTGCGCCCAAGATGAGCCAATGAAATGCCTGTTGCTATGCTGATACTTATGTAACCATTAAAACTGTATAAATATTGTGCTCCCTGCAAGCCCGGTATGCTCTGCACCCGACTTGCAGTAGCATCCGCAGGCGCCTGTGTACACAATAAATCACCTCTTGCATTTGCATCCAGTGGTCTGGCCCCAGTTCTTGGGCAGAGGGTTCGGTTCAGTGCACAGCACTTTGATGCCGAGGTCTTTCAAGGGAAGGAGGTTACCCTTCACAGTGCTCTGCTCTGGAGAAGTAAAAAAAGAAATATCAAGCAACAAATAAAACCACTATCTGGTCTTATGTTTTGCTTTTTAATTTCTCTTTGGAACTCAAATCAAATTTTCTAGTTAAACCCATGGGCTTTGGGAAGATAACAGAAGCTAACTGGGTTAGTAGTGGTAGGAGATCTAAAAGTCTGGGTATATGTGGCCTACTCATGGAGCAAAGGCATGAACATCAAAGAGGCTACAGGGAGACTGATGTCTTTAGAAAGGAATCGCCTTCCTCTGATTGAGAAGTCATTACTCTGATAAAGTAAGCCATTGTGTTGTGAGGTTGAAGTAGGGCGGTATCACCCATCTCATCCCTCTAATTCATCAATTAAAGTGAGAATGAATATGCCACGGCTCCCTCTACCCTTCAGAGAGATGGTGGCTGCTATGGACATGGAACAGCAACCTCTGACAGCCACAGAGAAGGATGGATGATCCTGTCTCCTCTGAGAACTTGTAATGGGGTTTTCACCTCCACTGAATCACATTTTTCCTTGCCATGGTCCTAAATTCTCTCTCTCGCTGACAGAAATACACTCCCTTCTCTTTACAGATGGCAAATCTGACTGACAGTGTTGTAACTGGATGTTTCTCTCCTACCTACCAGTTCCCAAATAACCACTCTGAGGCTTAATACTGATTATAATTGTTGGCCAATAGCTCAGGCATATTACTGACTAGGTCTCACAATTAAATTAACCCATTTCTACTAATTATGTATTGCCACTTGGCTGTGGCTTACTGGTAATACTCTGGCATTTTACTCCTCTAGCAGATACATGGAATCTCCCGACTCTGCCTTCCTCCTCTCCATATCTCTGTTTGGATTTCCTGCCTGGTTCTATTCTACCTGGCTATTGGCCAAATCAGCTTCTTTATTAAACCAATGGTAATAAAACTTATTCACAGCACACAGAGGGGCATCCCACATCACAATATAAAGGGCTATACTCCAGTGTGATAGGGATCCTGGGCTTGGAGTGGAGAAAGCCAGAACTTACTGGGTTTGAGTTGCATACCATGGAGTTTTAACTAGGAGGAATTTGGAGTGAGGGGGGCTAGAGGCCTATAAGATGGACCTCAGGCAGTCTCTCTTACCTTCCATCTTGTTTTTGCATTCTTCTCTCCCCCCCCCCACAGCCTACTCTTTCCCCTAAATTCCATACTTTGGTCTGGGCAGTTTGGAAGAAGTGTCTCTTTCCACAGAATCTGCTCATCAGGTGAACTCAGGGCTGGGAGAGGACTCAGCGTGCCCAGAGGTCCAGCATGATGCTCTTCTCGTCTCTCTACCTTGTTCTCTGGTTGCTCTGATTCTGAGAGAGAAGCATTTTTTCTAATAATTCTCCCCCAAAATGAAAAGAACCAATATAGAATGTCCAGAAATTGGCGTTTAAGTTATGCCTAAAACACAGGCTTTATAATTTGGACAGGTCTCCATGCAGGACTGATGGTGGTGAAGACAGTGGGGAGCTGAACTTGGAGCAGGAGCCCAGTCTTGGAAGTGGGGACTCCTGGTAGGAGAAGGTCCCCATCCCCACCATGACCAGCTACTGCTGCCATAGAAAATGTGTTTTAGAAAGCTCTTGCCCATAATTTCCCAGAGGAACCCTCTGTTATTTGTAAGATCTTGATATTTCTCTCAAATCAATCCCCTTAGTTACTTACCCAGCTAATGGAGAAATCAAAATAAACTCTCAGAAGCCATGGCTGTGCTATATAAAGAAAAAAAGTATGCAGAAAAATGGTTGCAGAAAAAGGAGTGAGTTTTGACTAATTGTAGCTGTGGCACAAATAATGAAAATCCAGAGACAGATACTGGGGTTAAAAGTGAAGATCAGGTAAGCAAAGCATCCAGCCACTAGCTCTTACCTCTACTTCAGACTGAAGGGGAGATAGATCCTGTTTCCATAAATTGTCAAATTGAATCTGACTGCATCTGTCTCCTCCAAACCTCAGACTCCAATGCCCCTGTCTCCTAACACCTTATATTTTTCTCTAGTGCCGGGATTAAAGGCATGGGATCCCAAGTGCTGGAATCAAAGGTGTGATCTCTGTTTCTCTTTTAGACTGATTCACTCTCGTGTAGCTCAGGGTGGCCTTGAACTCACAGAAATCCATCTGCCTCTGTCTCCTAAGTGCTGGGGTTAAACATGTGGCAGGCCACCACTGTCCTCTATGACTAAATAGTGGCTTAGGTGTGTGGCTAACTAGTGACTTTGTGTGTGTGTGTGTGTGTGTGTGTGTGTGTGTGTGTGTGTGTCTAACTAGTGGCTTAGCTCTGCACTCCAATCTGCAGGCAAGCTTTATTGGATCATAAACAAAATATCACCACATATAGCAACTTCTCTTACTGGATAAAAAAATCTTGTTTCATAAGGCCATCACCATGCCATTTCTCAGTGAGAAAAGCTGGTTAAAGAGGCTTATTTTCTTGCTCACAGTCAGGTAATAATTGCTCCAGCAATGATTCCATGTAGAGCAGGATACACAGGAAGTCCAAGTGCTTTAGAAGAGGTTTCCCCTCCATCACCAGAAATGTATGTCCTTGTCCATACTGCTATCAGGCCAGCCCTAAAGTACAGTTCCCTTTAAAACATCATCAGACCTGGTCCTGGACAATAAAGATTCCTGTTTCACAGATGGAGAATCAGAGGTGCTCAGCATCTTACAGGAGTGGGATTTTACTAGAGGGAAGCAGAGCCGTCTCGAACTTAGCGTCAGAGCTGCAGATTCTCCAGCCTCATCTGTCCACTGATATGTGCAAGGATGTCTCCTTTGACATCTGCAGGTCTAAGATTAACCCTCAGCTAACAGCCTGGACCCCTGGGGTGTTCAGTCTAACCATCCATTCCTTTTGGATGAGTGATTATCGGTGAACATTTGGCTTTGTGTTCTTTGCTTTTGAAATTATAACAGCATGATTTTCTCTCTAATTAACAAACATCACCTGCTGTTAGGAGTCAATGCAGAGGATACTGTTGGTCCTCAGTATCCATGCCATGCTCTGTGAAACAGAAATACTCTCTCCCCACTAAAAGTGCTCCAAGTGACACCGCCCATCCTTCCCTTCTTCATCACTGCATCTTTTCCATGCAGCAAGTCACAAAGAGAACTCTGAGGAGGCCCAGGAGCCAAGATCTTTCTGGGGAGAAAATCACTTGGAGGCCCTTGGCTGCTTTGGTTTTGCTGAGTGAGTCATTCCAGCCTGGGCTTTTCTGTTTAATTATCTATCTCCTAGCACTTACCTATTGCCTATGCACCATCTATCCATCATTATATCTTTTTTCTGTTGAGATAAAAGTGTCATAAAATTCAGCCCTTAAATTGTAGAATTCCATGTATTTTTATATTCGCAGGGTTAGCAATCATTGTTTCTGAATTCCAGAACATGTTCATGGCCCTCAAAAGACATGCTGTATCTATGAGCAACCACTGTCCGTTTATTTCCAGTTCTCCATCCCTCAGCTCCTGACAATTGCTGATCCACTTCCTGTCTCTGTGGGTTTGGGCACTTCCTTTTTAAAGCTCTGCTAAGAGGCTCAGTTGACACTTGTCCATTAACAGCCATGAAAAAGGAGAAATGAAAGCCCAGGGAAAGGCAGAGAAAGCTGGGCAGTGCTATATGCAGGACTCCCAGTGGATGGAGAAGTGATGTAACCACATGGTCACATGTCAGCTAATGACAGGGACACTGCGTGAGACCTGCATCATTGTGTGCTTCCATTGTTGCACAAGCATCACAGAGTTTGTCAACACAAACTAAGATGGCCACAGTGTCCTCTTAGTAGATGCAAACTTACAGAACGACCGTCTATTATCTGACTATTTAGCTGCCCTTGAAGAGAGATTGTAATATCAGCTTGGCATAGTGGTATAGGACTATCTCAAGGGAGAGGACATGCTAGACTATGTATCAAGATCTTTCTAAAACAAACAAATGCTGCCAGAAGCCATAAGAAAATCCCACTGTCAGGGATGGGTTACCTCCCTGTGTGTTGTTGGCCAAAGAGGCCTCTAAGAACCCCAAAACAATAGAGGTTATTGCCCCTGCTGTTGACTACCAACTAGAACTAGATATTAAGTCCCTATTGCTGAAGACACCATCTACCTTGGTTACAAGGCATAGAGAAATTAAGCTAGAGTTAAATTTGGCTAGCTTTTACAATGCTGCAAGGTGCTATGTAAACCATTGGGACAGAACTGTCACCAATAATCTTAATCAAATATGGACCCTGCAAACCACACTATAGACTGGGAAGGCAGGATGTACCCATTGGTACAATAATGGCATGACTGTTTTAGAGGTAATCAATCACTTGCTGATTAGACTTGAAGACCACTCCACAGGAGGGGATTCAAAAGTTCCCAAAACCCATGGCTGGAAAGACATTGGCCCTAGTGAGGTAGCAACAGATATTATATTGCTAAACACATGATATGCTGGTCAAGTGGCCTTCTTAAGGTTTGTTGGTGCTCATGGATTTGTGCTGTGAGCTTTGATCAAAGAAGTATTTTATTGCAATAGGTAGCTGCTATTGCAGAAACACAGTTGATTAAAGTGTTGAGGATAAATGACTGCTGAATGCTCATCCCCAAAGGAAACTGCTTTACTGTCCCCTCCAAAGCTCTAGGACATACATGGCATAGAAGCAAAAGATGTAAGAGCCAGAAGAAGGGGTGGGAAGCTACAGAGTGATATCTTTCAGGCATGACATGGCCATCACATTTTTGAAACTTCTATAACTCTAGCTAGCTCCACAATACTTGAAAAAGGTTGCACCCACCAGAACTCTGTCATAGAATAGGAAGGGGTACTTGAGGATTGGTAGGTAGGTAGTTAATTGTTACAGGAGGAGGAAGAGAGACATTTTCTATAGTGGTTTAGACATGGGTAAATTATCATGTTACTGAAAACAAACAACCAGCCATGGTCTTATATGAAACTCTTACTGAATTTATTGGTGACCAAAAAACCAAAACCAAACAAACAAAAACCGGAAAGTAAAAGGGGACTACTACAGAAGATGAAGGGGGTCAATGGGAGTAGGAGGGGCACAAGAGATGGAGTGTAATCAAAATACGTTATACACAAGTATGAAAATGTCTCCATGAAACCATTGTTACATAAATTTATGATATGCTAATGCAAATACTAAAACAGAGATTTAAAGTATTATAATACATGAAAATAGGATTATCTTAATACATGCAGTCTACTTTGATTGAGTTTGGAGAATATACTGATTTTTATATTTATAGCTTTAATTGTGTGTGTGTGTGTGTGTGTGTGTGTGTGTGTGTGTGTGTGTGTGTGTGTGTGTGTACCAGACAGTTGAGATCCCCTGGAGCTGGAGTTATAGGTGGTTGTAAGGTATCCAATATAATTGCTTGGAATGAATTCTGGTCCTCTGTAAGAACAGCACATGTTCTTAACCACTGAGTAATCTCCCCAGCCCCTAATCTTAAAATAAAGTTATTGTTTACCTTGACATGGGTTGGATTTAAAACAATTTGAAAATGAATCAACAAATACTTTAAAACATGTTTTAATTTTAATCACCCCCCATGTACACATGAACAAAACCAAAGTTTACTGTAGTCTCTAGGCTCTATGCCTAGATTCTAGGGGATGCAGGAGTGCTGCTGACAACAAGTGTGAGATTCGCAAACCTTCGATAAGAATGCAACCATCTGTTAGTGATCAGGTATCGGTTTCAGAGTCCATTATCTAGGTGCACCCTCCTGATATGATGGTCTCTTTCAAACTCCAACATTCATTTAGCCTTTGTAAAGCAGTAATTTAAGAATAGGAAAGGGAATTATCAGCTCAAAGTCCCTGACTGAAACCTACAGAAAAGTCAGGCAAAGAGCTGGGGTATTGGACAGGCTCACTTTGAAGTTGGCACTCAAATTAGTGTTGCTTCTAATCACCCTCCATCCTGTTCAACAGGCATTGAAAGTGCCAAGTCTGTGCAATAAAATAAGAAAAAATAAATTAAGTGAATTAGAAAGACAGAAATGAAAACACCATCATTTGTGATCAAATTTCTGTTGACACAAAAATTTGGAGTGGGTCAGAAAAGCCAATAGGGAGAAAAACAGAGCAATTCTGAATAATTGATGGACAGAGGATCAATATAGAAACTAATGCTATTCTTGTGTTCTAGGAACTATTGGAAAATGTAATTAAAAAGTAGACTTTGGAGCTGGGGTGATGTCTCCATGAGTAAGAGTGTTTGCTGTGTAAGCCTGAAGACCCAAGTTAAGGTCTTCAGCACCAAGATTGTTCAAAAAACAATTGAACATGGCTGTGTGTACTTGTAGCCCCTGAGTTGGCAAGGGGAGTTGAGAGCCAGGAGGATTAATGGGGCATGCTGGCAAGATATTCTTGCAATAAACCAGTGACCTCCAGATTTAAATAAGAGGCTCTGTCCTAAAGGGATAAGGCAGAGAATGAGAGAACATGATACCTAATGTCCTCATTTGGTATCCATGTGTGTGCATCAGTGAGTACACAAACAACTGTGCACATACATGTATGTATGACACAATTTACCCCTGCACATATATCACACACACAAATGCTCTACACATACACACATTTACCACACACACACACACATACACATGATATACATATATACATACATGCAACACACACACTGAAAAGTCACACTAAATTTCATATAGGCATCACTGAAAGGTGTCAAACACATGATATAAATATATATACACATACAACATACATACACACACACTAAAAAGCCACACTAAATTTCATTTAGGCATTACTAAAAGGTAACAAAAGAACTCTAAACTTCTACTGCCCACAGACATTATGAAGATGACACCTTACTTAGATTGCTTCAGTGCTAGTCTACAACATAAAGTACTAACTACTCTTCACAGAATTAGACATACTGTCCCAAAGCCATGTGTAAGAGGGAACGGTAGAAATATGTCATGACAGACATGAAATAAGTTTCCCAAAGGGAGACTGTTGGGATGGCAGATAAAAATTCCCTTCTTTTTATTTATTTAAAGATTTATTTGTTTGTGTTTATGTGTGCATGTGTGTGTGTGGAGACCAGAAGAGCACACCAGACCTACTGGAGCTCGTGTTATAAGCACATGGTGCTGGGAATTGAACCTGAGTCTTCTGTAACATGTAGAAAAGTAGCCTTAGACTCCCACTATGGTTTTAGGATTTATACTAAATGCAGCGGTGATCATGGGAGATCTCTTCGCCCACTCCTTCCCTCTCTCCACTGTAACTCTCTCCACTGATGCCCCATGTCAGCTACATTGGCCTCTTGAGTATGTGAAGTCTTCCTTGGGGTATCTAGAGTAAGAACAGCATGACAGGGCCTTGACTTTAGCCCGTATAACCTCCTATCAGACTCTGACTTCCAGATAGCAAGAGTGAAACGATGCTGTATTAAGAATCACACTGTTTTCCATAGCAGCAACCAAAAACTTCTGAGATCAGAAGGTCTGAAGTTCCAGGTGTCCTGTTTGAACTGCTACTGTAAAGTACCACAGGCTGGATAATTTATAACAACAAAAATGTATCTTTAACAGTTCTAGAAGTTAAAAGCCCCAAATCATGGTGCCGTCTTTCAGTGTCTAGTGGGGGGTCTTCTTGTCTCATCCCCGTGTAGCAGAAGGGTTGAACATGGTGTGGACATCAGGAGTTAGAAGGACAGCCTTCTTCAGTCTGTATCACTTCAGGACTCTTTCAAAACGGCACTAACTCCATTCCTGGGTCTGGAGGCACCTCCTCTTGGCAAATGTCAGGACACCATTTTCATCAACACCTGCCATGAGAAAAATGCCTCAAGCTGAGAAGCTACCCTCAGAGGGTTTATGTCATCCACAGTTATTTACAGAGTACACATTATGCATATTTAGGAAAGAATTCTTTAAAAAGAGATAAAGGAATTCTTGCTCTCGCAGGGAGTAAGTGAATAGAGGGAGAGAAAAAAAACAGAGAAGATAAAGTTAGAAAGTTGTGGAGAATTAAATGGGCCGGGTGCAGCATTTGAGCGTGTGGGGGATGAGAAGGGGTGAGAAGTGAAGGTAGTTCTCAAATGGTCCCTCGAAGGTCCTCATCAGGTGAGCTAATGCTCAACGGATGCAGAGTCGGCGTGTGGCTGTGCAAGGGAATAACACCCTGACAGAGGCAATAGCCCCATGCGGAGTCCTAGACTCGAGAGAGTCCAGTGCTTTTGCAGGATGACCAAGAGGTCAGTGGGGCTGGCACGGGGGCATGAGTGGAGAGTTACAGTGGGGAGAGGGGAGATATCTCCCATGATGATGGCTGCATTTGGTATAAATGTAATCCTAAAAGGATAGTGTGACTCTAAGGCTCCTAGCCATGAATGCTAGAGCTGGTCACTGTAATTCTCCATATGCCATAAAAATGGCCCAGCATATGGGCCTGTTGAGTGAACCTGCTTCTGAGAAGGGGCACAGGAGGTTGAGGCTGGGATAAAGTTGTTGGTCAGCCTGGGGCTCATCTAGTGGCTTGGTGGCAATTCTCCAGGGGTGCTGGAAGCAGTTAGGCTCTTTG
This sequence comes from Mesocricetus auratus, assembly GCF_017639785.1. Classification (NCBI taxonomy): domain Eukaryota; kingdom Metazoa; phylum Chordata; class Mammalia; order Rodentia; family Cricetidae; genus Mesocricetus; species Mesocricetus auratus. The sequence goes on from NW_024429182.1 coordinate 69,737,693, forward strand.
GCTTCCACTTACTGATGCTGAAGTCACTCTATGGGATTTACTTTCTTGGTATCAGCACTGCAAGTGTCCAGGGAAGCCATAGTCAACAACACACCCTTTGTGCACTCTGAATATCTATTCACAATACCCAGGCAGATTAGAGGGGTCATGATTATATGGAGTTGAGAAAGAATAACTGACCTCCTTGAACCTCGGTTTCCCTTACTGTATAAGGGGTATTCTGGCTGCTCAGAGTTTTGCGGTAAGTGGAAGAATGAAGGTGAAGCTTGATACACAGCACCTGCTCCGTGGATAATGAGAACAAGGGTTGCTTGCATCTCTCCTCTCTTTCCCACTGAGCTGTGATGCTGGCTGGGAAGATGTGCTGTGGACAGAATTATCTGGAGTACAATCAAAATGTGACTGGAGACGTGCCTGGATAGAGTGTGGGAACCTGAGGTGAGGAAGGGCATCCCATCAGCTGGGGAAGTCAGGGAGGTTCCTGAGGTTCCTGGGATGGGCAGCTGCTGAGCTGGCAGAATCCATATGGGGGAAGTGGGTGGAAGCTTCTGCAGAAAAGGAAAAACAGGGGAGGGGGGCAGGGGAGAGAGAGACAGACAGACAGACAGACAGACAGACTGACAGACAGACAGACTGACAGACAGACAGACTACACCCTGGGGCCCAGAACTATTGCAGAGAAGAGATTTTTATAGAGAAGTAAGCAAAAAGACAAAGGAATAGGTGGCTGGAAATGGCACATGGAAGGTCTGGAATTTGCTGTCTGTGTGACTCTGCTGGTTTGGGGTTTGAGTGTATACAGGAGAGGAATGATGCAGATATGAGCACGATGATATGGAAAGGGTTCAGCTAGACAAATCAAATTATGTAATCAAAGCTACTCTTTGGGGCATGTTGCTTGCCTTAAAAGCGTCACATATCAAAAAGAAAGAAAGAAAGAAAGAAAGAAAGAAAGAAAGAAAGGTCATTTGTCTTTCTGAACTGGGAAGATAGTACAAACACTAGGACCTGAGCTCGCTCCCTGTTACCCACATTAAAAATGTCAAGTGCATGCTTGGAAACTTACTTCTAGGAAGAAAGAGACAGGTTCCAGGTTCCTGGACCTTGTGGTTCAGTCAGCGTAGCTGAATTGATGAGTTCCAGGCAAATGTAGGATGGAGAAAGACATCCCAGCTTGGCATCCAGCTTACACACATCATAAATGCACACACACACACAGAGGCTCTAGCACATGCACACTTACATGCATATTCACAACACACAGGCACACACACACACACACACACGTTTGTCCTATTTCCATGCCTCTAGTAATTCAATACAGGCTTTGTTTTAATAAAATATGTTCAAGTCCTTTTCAAATATGACCAAGCTCATACAACAGAACCCGTAGAGAAGAATGCTCTCCCATGATTCCAGATGTAAATATTTCTTTTCTTCTGGTTGGTTTCACTTAATTGAAAGATGGCTTCATATGGGTTTCCATCTCCTCATATCTATTTCTGTTTGTTCTCATCTCATTTAGGACTTATTGAGCTGTTTTTCCATCTCTTAGCTGTGCAGTTTTGGTAATCGAGACAGCTCCAGATGCAGTATCATCATCCAATTCCTGGATTTTATCAAGAGCATGTAATTCTTTGATTAGAAGAGAATGGATTAAATTGACTCAGGCATAACTATTTTAGGTCTTGTTATTAAGCATTTAAACATTATTGGGCAATTTCCTATGGCCATTTGAGGTGTCTATTTTCTCTTACAATAATACATGCCCTAGTAAAATCTTCTTCCAGACAGCATGCTATATTTAATAAGGGGTTAATGTGCTTTATTAGATACCATTACCTTAATATCCCAAATATTTTTCTATTGTTTCCATTGTAAACTACAAGATTCAAATGACCTGCCCAAAGCCATCATCTTGCTAATTGTGGATGTCACCGCTGATTGAGAATATGCTTGTCTTAGGGTTGAAGAGCAAGGCTGCTCTGCTAATGCCAAGACCACACTTTATTTCGGAATTTCCAGAGTCCCAGAAGTACACTCTTGTTATGCAAGAATGTCTGCCCCAAATAAGCAGAGCTAGGAAAGTTTCCAATGATAACCTCAGTATTGTCTTTAAGTAATGAACTATTCTAATTATTTCAAAATTTTGGTATTACTGCATGCAGACACCAAGATCAAGCTATTGTTGTGAAGTATTTTCTGCATTGTGAAATTACTTTCTTATTACTATTTGCCTTGTGTAGGTAGTGTTATAAATTGGAATTTCTCATCTTGTACTACTGATACATAGAAAACATTGTAATTTATCTTATTTTATGTGTATGAGTGTTTTGTCTGTATGTATGCCTGTGTACCATGTGTGTGGTTGGTGCCCTTGCAGTTAGGGAGAGGGTGTTGGATTCCCTAGAACTGGAGTTGTCAATCATAAACCACCATGTGGGTGCTGAGAACTGAACCTGGGTCCTCTATAAAAACAACATGTGCTCTTAAGCACTGAGCCATCTCTCCAGTCCATCACTGGCATTCTGAATCCAGTCATTACTTGGTGAGGAGTAATATCATAGTTAATCTGGATTATCAACTTGATATTTAGGATAATCATGAAAATAACCCTTGGGCCGATCTGGCAGGACTTTTCTAGGTTAAATTAATTAATGCTGGAAGACCCCACTCTAAAGGTGGGCAGCACCATTCCAACGACTGGGGTCCTGGACTGCATAGGAAGGAAAGGGAGCTAAACACCAGCTTTCAATGCTCTCTGTTTCGTGATTGTAGCATATGGCCAGTGCTTGTCAACATGCTTTCCCCACCTGCCACCATGTCTTTCCTGCCTTGATGGGATGATTTCCTCAACCTGTAAGTTGAGACCATCAGTTTGGATATTGCCCAATACTCCTAAGGAGCAAAGTCACTCTCCATTGACAATGACTGCTATTGATGATAGAGGCAGTGAAAGTATTTTATTATCCTGAATTATTGAATCCTCTAAACAAGCATTATTTATTACTTAGGAACACATTTACCTATTGATCACTCCACCATCAATAGAAACAAATTGAGAAAGTATCCAGTAAAGGAAGGGACCAGCTCTGTCTAACAGAACCCCTGGGACCAGGTAATTAAAGACGTTTTTTAACCTGCTGTCTTACCGAAGACCATACAAACTAAGGTTTCATCCTTAGAACCAGAAAGCACATTTTCTTCTGACAATGCTCTGCCTGGGAACTGAGAAAGTGAATCAGGGCCATTGTCCTTTTCTGCATAGTGAATGTGTTTGGCACACATTAACCTGATTATTTGGCAAATGTGATGTCCATTCCACTAATTTTTCTTTGTATAATTGGAAAGAAAGTTTATAGTAGAGGAAAAGAAGAACTGCATTAATGAGAACACGAGGAGACATCAACTCTTGAAGAAGCCTACCTGAAGCAGGCATCTATAAACTCTGCATTCATATACAAGGGTCAGAAGGATGTGATTGTTAAAGGCACACACTCTGGTGCTGGCTGTCCAGTTCACACCCCTGTTCTACCTATGCTGAGTCAGGATAATCCTAGGATTCCAGGTTGTCCTTATTTGGTCAATGCATTCTCTGTACACTCATCATGCACCAAACCTTATTGCAGATGGTTCAAGGTCTGAGCAGGACCACTGAGTATCCCAAGAGCATGCCTGGCTTTTCCAATAAGGACAGAACCACTGTTGCCTGAAAGAAAGCAAAACACTATGCTTCTGGTGACCTTTCCCTCAGGTAGCTCATGCTGTGCAATATGACACAAGCAGCGAATTCTGGAGCTCTGTGAGTTTTCATAACTGCCTCAGTTTCTTCATCTGTCAGTGCTGCTGCAAGCATTGAGTAAGGTGCTACAGGCATTGCACTCAGAGGAGGATCTGCGTACAATATTTTTAATGGATATTTGTCATTAGGAAGTTCATACAAATTTACACTTAGACCCAGCTGATGTAGGCAGGGAAGAGGAGTGTGTGTGGTTTCTGTGGCCTGAGTTTGGAATGAGTCCCACCACATAGGACTACGATGTCTGTATCTTGGTTTTGCAGCATAAATTGATTGTAAAGACTAAGCCAAAAAAGGCATAAGGCTTTTATAAAAGAAGAGTTAATAAAAAAGTAAATTTCCATTTCCTCTCCCTGGGATATCCTAATCCTAGCTGGTTATGAGATCCATGCAAATCCCTTCATGTCTCAGATCTGCAGTCATCTCTCCACCAGTGAATTCAAAGTTTTGTTGACCTCCATGAAGTTGGCCTTGATTAAGTCTTGAAAATTTTAAATCTCTCATCTATTTGAAACAATGGAAAACATTGACTATATGCAAACGTGGATCCACTGGAACCATTTACCAACCACTTGGTTGCAATAATTATTGACTCTTGCAAAAACACTTTTCATTATTTGGTTTTAGAGGTCTCTTGGAGATCTTTGAGTCACTGTGTGCATGTGGGAACTAAACTCTGGTCCTCTGCAAGAGCTGCAAGTGGTCTTAACCACTGAGCAATCTCTCCACCCCCACTCCTCTGCCCCACTTCCCCTTTTTACACAAACCACCCAGTCAAATTTGTGCTTCCAACAACAACAGGTCCTTGGTTGGGGTGGGAGTTCATGAGCCCCACTGGACCCAGAAGTTTTTAACATGTAATAGAACAGAACATGGTTTTTAAATTTTGTTTCCTAGACTTTTACCCTTATTTTCAACATAGAAAGTAGCAGGAACTGTAGCGTCATAATGGCTACCAGTATTTACTGATTCATTGAAGTGAACTTAGGAAATGATTGCTTGTGTAACATTGCCACAGGGTGAGCTATCTGAGGGAAAAGTCACCAGAAGCATAGTGTTTTGCTTTCTTCTAGGGAACAGTGGTTCTGCCCTTATTGGGGAAGCCAGGGATGCTCTTGGGATACTCAGTGGTCCTGCTCAGACCTTGAAGCATCTGCAATAGGGTTTGGTGCATGATGAGTGTACACAGAATGCATTGGCTAAATAAGGAAAACCTGGAATGCTAGGATTATCCTGGCTCAGCAAGCACCCTCAGCACACTGCAAAAATCTAATTCTATTGTGGCTGCCTTTGGGCTTTGTTGATCAATTATCTCCCCACTGCCCTCTCTGGCACCCATCTCCCCAGAAAACAATGAAACAATATGAGATAGGATTCAAATTACATTTTTAATTTTCTTTTAGTAGAGTGCATTAAAAAAAACAGTAGAGTGGTGGCAATTGGCTAAAGTAGATGCTGAAACCAATTAGTGGGATGACTTGAAGCAAGATGGAAAGAAATGGAGATTTAATTGAAGAAAGCTGTAATATAAAATCAAGCTGTCAGGCTTTAACATTGTAATTAATTCTAGGGGAAGAGAGGCTCATCAAATCATTCTTGTAGCTTTCCCTGGAGAGTGTTTGCATAACGGTCCACCTTGTGTGAGCTTCCCCTGTTCTTGGAACTCTCTGGGTGCTTCCCATCTGTGACAAGTTGTCCTCCAGATGGTGGCTTTGGACTCCATGGCCGAGGAGTAGTTAGCTCTTCCCTTGAAAGCCTTCTTAAGCTTTCTGTTTGAACACTGGCACACACATTAATTCTGTCTAAAGACATGTGATCTGAGGCAGCATCAGTAGGTGGCTAGTGTTCTAGGTTTCTCTGCAGTCAGAAATAATAGCCCTGTAAAGTATGATGAAAGGAAAACTTCCCGACAGGGAGCTACTGACAGCCAGTGTAAGGCAGAAGCAGAGGCTAATCCACCTGCTTATGAGATGACTGCCCCTCCATATAATCTACCTAAACAGTGAAGGGGGGTAAGGATTCAACCCTAACCCCAACTGTCCTCACAGGACCCAAAATCTCACAATCTAGACTTGCCAGAAACAGAAAGCCTGTCACTAAAATCTCAAGCAGACTCTGAGAAGGCACCTTTGTATTCCATGGTGAACTGTTTGATCTTTACCAGCAAGGGAGATAGAGGCAAATGGGAGGATTAGGTAGAAGTCTTTGATCAGGCCCTGTGTTTGCCTAACTCATGACAGACCTCAATGCATGCTGAGTTGCATGAGATAATAATGTCATAATGAAAATATAATTCTGCAGGTTCTGTTCTCTTTGCATAGACAGACAAGGAAGAAACTCAATTATGGGCTCCTTTCTCATGATCAGTATCTGAAAAAATATCATCACAGTGAAGAATTTGGGGACAAAAATTCTTAATAACAAGAGTTTAAAAAAATGGTGTTTTAAGGGCATGACAGAGCTGGAACGTATAAGGAGAACCGTGTCCCTGAACAATAAACGAGTCCCATGGTTGTGTGCAATTCCAATTAGAGGCATGGTGGGCAAATCAATTTTCTTTTTGGAAACTTTATCCTCATCTCTCATGGATCCCAACGCTAGTCCAGGTGTTTTTCAGCTGGAGAAATATGAACCAGGACTTCACATAGGACACTGATGTTGGTTGTTCAGAGGTGGTTTTGTGATCCTGCTCTGAATTGTGGTTTGTCCTCTGGGGTTCTAGTGTGCTGCCCTTGGGTTCTCCAACTTCAGGTTTGGGTTTGTTCTGACTGATGACCTTGTAAGTTTCAGACAATGGTTTGAGTGAAAATGGCCCCCACAGGCTCCTATTTTTAAATGCTTGGTTCCCAGTGGATGGAACTGTTTGGGAAGGATTAGGAGGAGGTGTGGTCTTGTTGAAGGAGGTGTGTCTCTGGGAGTGGGCTTTGAGGTTATAAAAGCCCATTCCAGGCCCTGTCTCACTGTCTGTCTCTCTGCTAGTTGCAGACAGTCTCTCTCAGCTACTGCTCCAGCACCATGCCTGCCTGTCCGCTACAGTGCTTCCCGTCGTGATATTCATGGACTAACCTTCTGAAACTGTAAGCAAGTCCCCAGTTAAATTCCTTATTTTATATGTTGCCTTGGTCATGCTGTTTTGTCACATCAATAGTAACCCTAATTATGACAAACGGGTTCATTCAGATTGTTTAACTGGGGAAGGTCAAGGTCCTGTGATAAAAATCCCATATTCTATATGAATCGTGTTGGTCAGGGTTCTCTAATCACCTTTCAAGCAAGAAACAGCTACAAACATGGCACAGCAGATAAGTGTGCTTGCTCCTCTTGAAGAGGACCAGAGTTCAGTTCCCAGTACCCATGTGAGGAAGCTCACAATTGCCTGTAACTTCAGCTCCAGGGAATCCAAAGCCCTCTTCTGGCTACTGTGGTCACTGGTGCGCATGCATGCGCACACACACACACACACACACACACACACACACACACACCTTTAAATCAAATCAGTCTTGCTAAGAGATTATTAGTATTCTCATCTTATTCAAAAAGCTATTCACTGTCCTTGCTACATTTTCTATTATTTACATAGTTTCTGTTTCTTCAATTTCTGTACTTAACTTTTTTCTCCCATCTTTATATTTTCAGTTTCCTTCATTCAGTAATTAATTCACTCATATTTTCCTGGTTTGACTCTTCCCTTTGTGTTGCCTTTAAAGATCACATATGCTTTGCATTGTAACATGTTCTGATGAACATACTCTTCAGTCACCATAAAATGTATGTGCCTATTAATTATTCTTGTCTTGACATTTATTTATTTATTTTGATTTATTAAGAGAATCTTTATTATGCTCGCACTGTGTGTGATCTATCTTTTCCCACTCCTTTTTGTTTCTGGTCTCTCTGGGTCTTTTGAAAGCTAGCATAGGTGTGCATATATATCTGCATGCACGTTCACATGTGTGAATGTGGGTGTGCACATGCCACTGCACACTTGTGGAGTTCAGAAGGCAACTTTGGGTATCAGTCTTTGGCTCCTACCTTGTTCCATGGAGGGTAGCTTGTTGTTCACTGCTGTCTGTGCCAGGTTATCTTCCCGGGATTCCTCTGTCTTCTCCTCTCATCTCTCCACAGCAGTGACTTGTCTAGATTAATGTAGATCCTGGGAATTCAAACTCAGGTCTTTATGCCTGCACCTTAAGTACTTTAACCACTGAGCCATCTTCCCAGCCTCTGAGGCACATCTGCTTATACTATCTTCTTTTAGGGCGGGGTTAAGACAGGCTTTATCTGTGTAATGGTCCTGCCTGTCCTGGAACTCACTCTGTAGACCAGGCTGGCCTCGAACTCACAGAGATCTACCTGCCTCTGCCACTCAAGTTCTATGACTAAAGGTGTCTGCCACCATCATCTAACTCCTCTTTAAAAAGAAAAACCAAATCATTAAAAGAAAACCCATAAAAAGTACTAGGTGCTTTGTGATACAAAAAGAGTTTCTAAATGGCATCATGTCTGCGTAACCATAAGCCAAATATTAGTTTTCATGGCTTTAGGCAGATGATTGATTAAAAAAATAATTTCCCCATAATGTGTCAGTTGTTCAGCTCTCAAAGATCCTCCAGCAGCTCATTCTTAAATGGGAGAAATATGAGAGACATTAGAGCGGTTGGGAATGGGGGTGTTTCATCTTACACTGATAACATTATTTGAATGAAATGAGATTATAAGTGTTTATTGAGAACTGTGAACTCACACCATCATCCTGCAGCATCCCTGAGGATCTGCCCCTGTTGCTTGATGCCTCTGACTGAGGCATTTATTGTATAAAGTGAGGTAAAATGGGAAGAGAAAGGAGAACAAATCAATTACTCCCCATCAACAAAAGGTACCTTGAAGTTAAACAATCTTCACAGTTAAATGGTCTCACGTACCCACTCTTTCCCTATCCATCATTGACTTGTATATTCCTAGCTTGCAACTTGCTAAACTGGTCAAACTTTTTAGAGTCATAAAAATGGGAAAATAATCAAATGACAATATTGTATTGTTGTTGATGATGGCCATCATGACGATGACAATGGTGATAATCTACATTTACTTTCATTTGTGCTTCTCCTTTGCAACCAAGGTTCCCTTGATTAGTATAATGATCATTTGGGTCAAACTTAAATAAAAAATAGGTTTGAAAGACTTATCGTATAATGTGTAAATATTTTTGCTAAAGTTGTCCGAGAAGCATTTAAAGGCAGCCGATACACACTGCATTGAGCAAAAAAAACCTCCATGGCAACCCAATGGAAAACACAGGCATCTGACCAGGAGGGGATTTCAGAACAATGTCCTGCAGAATTGAACTGTGTTCTTTACAGAAATCAAAGTGAGGCAGCATGTGAGGTGGAGGAACCCTTGAGGATGAACTCTTTGAGGCCCCGTGAGCTTAAAGAGACGCACAACAACTAAATGTTGTATACTTCTACACTGGACTAAGAGGAGGGAAGTAGTTTAATAGGCTGTCATAGGGACGATGGAAGAACTCAGAGGACAGAGTATGGAGCTTACAGTTCCTGATTTTTAGCACTGAGTGCTTGAGTCAGAGAATATCTGGTTTTAGGACACAAGCGCACAAGTATTTAGGGTAAGTAGACATGGTATCTAAAATTTATTCTCAATATTTAGGGAAAAGTTCTTTCTTATCTTTCCCATACTTCATAGATAGTTGAATCTGGGCAAAATCTATTAGAGTCCCATGTGCTATTATGAAATTTCAGTTTGGCATTATACCAAAGCAAATTGTCACCCCGAACCCTATAATAATCAAACTTCCTCACTGATTCCCACTATCTATTAGACACTGAGTAAGCCTGGATTTTCTTTGACAGATTTGAATTGAGACTTGGATGAATGATGTTTCTTAACTTATGTTTCTTCCCTGGAGACACAGATATAAATCCTATCAGAAAGCTGTCATAAAGAATGATTCAATTCTGGATATAAAGAGCTTCTTTTGGCGTTGGACACATGTCATCCTGTAACAAGCTGGAACCCTGGTGTTTGAATGGATTTCAGGTCCAACAATACCTGCTTTTCTCTTGCATGCCCACTGCATTCTATTTGTAAACTTGGTGTAATGTTAATCAATAATGCAGTGGTGTGAGCTCCTGGAAGAGACTTGTATCTTCTCAATTGAAAGTCAAAAAGTATGAAACTCAGCCAATCCACCAAATGAAGAGCAAATAAGCTATGGTCTGTCCACACCATGGGATATTGTCTAGCTAGAACAAGGAGTGAAGTACTGATAGAAGCCAGAGCATGTGTGCCTCCTGGAAACATCCTGTTAGGAAGTCAGACACAAAAAGTCATATATGTTTTTAAAATTTAGCTGACAAACAATATCCAGAATAGGTACATTCCTAGGGAGAAAAGAGATTAGCGTTCATGAAGGTCTGGAAGTAGCAATAAATGGGAAGTGACTGCTAATGTGTTTGGGATGGTCTCTGTCTTCCACTTGGCAGTCATGGCATCATCTCCCTTAGGTGGTCTCACTAACCACTTCTCAACTGGTAAGGGGGCCAGGCAGTCCCAAGCCAGGGCCTGAGTGGTGACTTTGCGTTCATCTGTCATTTCATCCAGGGCAGGGCCCAGACCCTCCCCCAAGAGTTCAGGGTGAGAGTGCAACTCACATTGTTGGATGGGAGTCCAAAGTCCATGTGTATACTCGGGATGAGTACTGATCTACTGCCCAAGGCTCAATAGATTACCTAGGCCTCCTCACTGACACCCCCAGTCAGGGGGTCTTAATCAGTCCCATGCTGGATTCCCAGGCATCAGTCTGGGATTCGAGTTAACCCTTGTCAGGTCAGCTGTTTCTGGGGGTTAAACCAGCCCAGTCTTAATCCCTTTGATCATCAATCCTCCCTCTCTGTCACTGGATTTCTTGAGTTCAGCTCAGTGCTTAGCCGTGAGAGTCTGCCTCTTCTTCCATCAGCCACTGAATGAAGGTTCTGTTTCCCAGACTCTCTGGCCATGGGACTGTAGGCTGGCACTCCCCAGATCTATGTCTAAAATCCATATATGAGAGAGTACATGCCATGTTTCTCTTTTTGTGACTGGGTTACCTCACTCAGGATGGTTTCTTCTAGTGTCATCCATTTGCCTGCAAATCTCAGGATTCCATTGGTTTTTTCTGCTGAATAGTACTCCATTGTGTAAATGTACCACATTTTCTCTATCCACTCTTCAGTTGAGGGGCATCTAGGTTGCTTCCTTTTAATCGGATCTATTTTGGTTTATTTTTAAATTTAGAGACAGGGTCTTTCTTATTTAGCCACATCTGTCCTCCCACTCACTATGAAGTGAAAGATGACCTTCACAGAGACCATCCCCCTGAAGTCCAGAATTCCTTGAGATGGATACAAGCCGGTGATGCTCTGAAAAGTTGAGGACTTGGTTAAAAAAACAGAGCTCAGTCTATACTGGAAGTTTCTTCACCTAAAAACCCAAAAGTTCCCAAGTAAAACCACCCTATCCTACCTCCAGAACAGGCCAGAGCATCTGGTCTTCATCATTGCCTGTCTGGATCTCCCCTCCTATAGTTTCCCACTGGACACCTCCTCTCCTTTCCTCTCCTCTCCTCTCCAAAATGCACAAGAGAACATCAGATAAACCTCCAGCAGTCCCCATAGTGCCCACTGGGAGACATATCACTAATCCACTTTCTGTAAGAGACTAATATGCCCACAAAAGTTAATTCCATTATAATAGATTATTTTAAGAAATTCCACTTAAAAACATGATAGTTGAAAAAGTTTAGATAATTGGAAAAAAGAACATTTCCCTGATGGAAAAGGCAGGACAGTAATGGGGAAGAACAGGACAGAAGTATTTGCTGTGTGTGATCACCACCAAGAGACACAGTAATTTTACATCTTGACAGGTTGTTGATGCCATTGCATCAAAAAAAATCTCCAAAAGAAAATACTCACACCAGCACAGCTTCGTGAAAGAGAAGTGTGCCACCTATAAAGGGAGCTCTGTGCAGGTAGAAAGGGCAGCCCAGGTGAGTGCCAGTCTTGTTCCCATTGATCACTAGCTTATTCTGGGTCTGATGGCAGTGACTGGGTATCTGGGTAGTGGGACAAGACCACAGGCTTGTCTTGGAACTGTGTCTTTTGTAAGGCTGAGGGGGAAGTACATAGCAAGCGTACAGGACTGCTAATACTTGATTGATTGATTTCAGGCTAGGTCAAAGCTGTTTGGTCCATTAACAGTGGCATCTAATATTTCTATCTTCTCTGAGCTAAGATCAATAATAATATTAATAGCCAGCAGTAAGTGCAGAGTAAATAAACCCAAGCGTGATGAGTTGGGGATGTATTCGATTGAATTTTCTTTCTTTAATTATAAACACTTACAAGATGCATAATTTATTTCTTCGGGAAGTAAGAAGGAAGAGAGGAGAGAAAGGAAATAATAGAAATGAAAGTAAGGCAAACTCCTGGGGGTGGCTTGCCTTGCAGCTCTGAACGATTCTCAAACATGAAGGAGCTGGAGGGGAGCACTCCACGGTGTCAGGAGTGGGAATACACATCATCTTGTCTCCGCTCTCTTGAGCATCTTCAGTTCATCTCATCAGTTCCAGTGGGATGCAACTATTAGTCCTATGGGTGCAATAATGTTAAATTCAAGTCCATCCTCCAAGGACTGGACACAGGTGTGAGGCATAGATGTGATGTCAAATAGCCATCACTGATAGATGCCACTACTCCCTAGAGGAGGAGTCTTGAGTGTAGGAACTGAGATGTTTCTGATCCCTTGCTCAAAGCCTGGGATAACCCAAGAAGGCCATGAAACTTTATGGAATGAATAGTGTGTTAATGAATGAGTGAATGAATGAGTGAGTGAGTGAGCAAAGAAATGAAAGAACTGTTCAAATTTTTTGTTTGCAAAACATTCTACTTTTTACTTTAGGCATCGTGTGTGTGTGTGTGTGTGTGTGTGTGTGTGTGTGTGCACTAGCACATAGGTTCATATACCTGTATGTATAAAAGCTAGAGAAAGACATTGTGTTTCTTTTTTCTGTTGCTCTCCACTTTATTCCCTTGAGATAGGGAATAAACTCAACCCGTAATTCACAGAAGATTTTATTTTTGTCATGGCTTTGTTTACTTGTTTGTTTTGCTTTTTGTTTGTTTGAACCTAGCCTCGTAGCTAGTAAGCCTAAGTGATCCTCCTGTCTTAACTCCGTGTCAGCACTGGGGTGACAAGCATGGAACATACTAGGTCCCTTACATGCATCCTGTGGATTGGACTTCAGGTCCTCATGTTTGCACAGCAAGTGTTCTTGCCCACTGAGTTATCACCCTGGCCCTCGTTTTATCTTTTTTAAATTCATTTGAGTAACTTTGTGGAAACCCAAGGTAGAACCCCACCACACACTGAATTCTAACACAAACTAAAATCCTGCACAACAATACAAAAACTCCTTAAAAAGAAACAGCCCTAAGCCAACAGAACTCTATCTATCATGGTACAGAGGGAATTCATATAGCTATGGGCTGGTATTTAGATGTTATCTTAGTTAGTTTTATATTGCCATGACAAAACACCATGGCCAAGGCAATTTACAGAAGAACGAGTTTATTGGGGCTTATAGTTTCAGAGGGTGAGTCCATGGCCATTGTGGCAGGGTGGATGACAGCAGGCAGGCATGGTGCTAGACCAGTAGCTGAGAGTTTATATCCTTATCCTCTAAGTAGGAGGTAGAAAGAGTTAATTGGGAAGGAATGGTGTGGGCTTTTGAAATCTCAAAATCCACCCCCAGTGACACACCTCCTCCAACAAAGGTTAGATTTCTAGTGCTCTGATAGACACACTATGGCCAAACACTTCCACATCATACTTCATCTTTGGGGGGGAGTCAGGGAGGGAGCTCAAGGCAGGAACTGAAGCAAATAGCGTGAAAAATGCTGCTACTGACTTGTCCTTCATGGATTTCTTAGCCTGTTTTTTTTTTTTTATATATCACTCAGGACCATCTTCCCAGGGGTGGTACCACCCACAATGGGCTGGGCCCTCCCATGTCAATCAACAAGAAAACAACCCATGACCCTGCCCACAGGTTAGTCTGATGAAGTCATTTTCTCTATTGTGGTTCCCTCTACCCAGACAACTCTAGCTTATGTCAAGTTGATATAAAAAATATATCAACCATCACATTGCCTGCGGAGATACCACCAGCCACAGAAACTGCCTCTCGTGGTTGATGGGGCCTGTTCTCTAGAGTGCAAGGCACAACTAGCCTCCAAGTGAGAGTTTTGAGCTCCTGTCCTGACAGGCTTATGCATGTTACAACCTAACAGTTGGTAAATGGGGGCATTCCTAAGGTATAAGAAAAGCAAAGCACTTTGAGTTAAATTAACAGAAGCCTGTAGTGTCACCAGTTTGGGGGTTTGCTGGGGCTGAAGGTGGCCTTCAGGGCCAGAAAGTCAGCTTCAGCCTTCTTTAACAGTGTGACTCAAATGGAGGAAGATGGTTTCTCCAGTCCTTATTTGTTAATGACACCCAGTGAATAGTGAGATTCTATACAGTTAAGTACATATACAAGCAAAACCTCCGTCTAAGCTTTGCTCCACACCATAGAACATGGGCTATGTGCAGAAATCTCGCAGACTCCTTACATGGATTGAAGCGTTAGCTAATTAAGTCCTCAGGGTCCATAGACTCGGCCCTGTCACTGCTGTCACGATATAAGGAAGACACTGAGACCTGAAGTACTGTGGAGAACCCTGGCAAGGTCATGGTGCTTCTTGTCATTGCACTGGCTCTGATGACTTTGCAGCTGTGGGCTTGGGCCTCTTCCTGACACTTCTTGGATATTCATTACATCTGTTAAATGGGGCGTTGTTGAGTAAAAACACCTACTTCATTAGACTGTGATGAAGATGAAAATTAATAGTATCTAGTGGTGCTTGGTCTATGGTATCTGTTTGATTAATTGCATCATTATAATTAGACTTAAGGTTGGAAATTAGAGACACTTGAGTCCAATTTGTATACAATTTTATTTCCTTTGTATAAAGCAGGTTTGATTAATTAAAAAATAGAAATTATGCTTATAGTGACTTTCCTTTAAAAATACTTTTATAAGATGGATATCACAGAGCTAATTTCTGTGACACATAATTCCCAGGGCAGCTTTGGGTTCCAATAACCATTAATCCAGTGTATCAATATGTGCATTTCACAGACATGGAAGGTTAATACAAACCTGGTATTAATCCATGATGTGGCAAGGGACTGCGGTTACACAAGAAAAAAAATAATCAAATGAACTTTCTTTCCCATGACAGGAAATTAACCACTAACTTGATCATCCTGTATTCAGGTTGGCTGGGTGTCTATAGCATTTCTTGAACACACCCTAGCTGTGTAATTACATTTATATATGTCCATTTGCATGGGGTGCACGTATGTATGTGTAGGTGCACATGCATGTGCATGGGGTACATGTGTGTATGTGTGTGTAGGTGTTCATGCATGTATGTCTACCTGACGCTTCCCCACTCTTAGAATTACAAGCTTATGCTACTTTGGGCCACTTTCTTGTGGGTTCCAGGGATTGAACTCAGATCCACACACTTACATGAAAGCTACTTTCCCAACTAAGCTATCGCCCCTGCCATCTTGCTCTTGGCTTTGTATAATTTCCACATCACAGAGTGGGGTTCTGAGTCTCCTTGAGCTTACATCTCCTCTTCAAAGTTCCAAAGATGTCAGGGGTAGGTCTGGAGTCCCAGCTCCCCTCACTGGCTTGTACTCTGTACAGTTGGCCAAAGTTCAGAACATTTTAATCTTTAAAAGACTAAAAAATGTTAACATTTAAGCCATTTCTTGGCTAAAAGTCTTGGAAAACTGAAAAATCATACACTTTCCTCTGATATTGCATATATGAACAACCCCTTAATCATCTAGGACCACAGTAAGAATGTTAATCATTGGATGAAGCTGGGAGGATAGGGGAGTGGAGGTGTATCTGGAAGGATTAGAGGCAAATATGATTCAAATACATTGTATAAACCCTGAAAGAATTAATAAAGATATTAAGAAAGAGTGTTCATCATGAGGTAGGAAGGTGGAAGGAGAAGAAAATGTGGGATAAATTTGCTCAAAATACCTAACTAATATACTTGGAAGGAATAGTCTTTATGAAACCCATCACTGTGCACAATGACTATGTCAATAAAATTTTAACTAAAAAAATTCATCATATTTTACCACACAGAGACCAGGCATATTCTCTTACTGTGAATATTCATTTGCTATCACTTTGAATACATTTGCCTTCATTTCCCGAAAATTTTGCTGAATTATTGATGTAAATTATGAACATAATGATTCATCAATTGCTAAAACTTCAGTATGTGTCATTAAAAAATAGGGACATGTTCCAATATAACCACACTGCCAGGCTCACACTCACACTATGGGTGGATGCCTTGTAATTGCACATCTATACTCCAGTTTCTCCAGACCCATCCAGGAATGTCCTATTGAAATTCTGGCCTAGGTGGAAAGTAGCTGAGCATGCATGAAAAGTGACATTGGAGGCCTTGTCCCCAGACAGAGAGTCGGCAGCTAGTGATTACAGTGCAGGCTCATTACCAAAACACAGCAAATCCAAACCTCACCATCATATCTGATACATCAATGCCTGAGCGGTGTTTGGGGCAGGCTGGATGTCACAACCAAGCAAATTTAATATTTAAGCCCAGATGGCAGGTTTTCTACTGGGCTTGCTATCTGTTTACAGCTAGTGTTGACATATCTCACTGTTTCCATTGCCCCAGGTCTTAGGAAAGTGTAAATCAGCAAAGTAGAGAGCCTGTCCCTGGCTCTGACTACCAGAGGGAAGAAATTCGATGGCTCCTAGCTTTGTGAGTGATGAGAGCAGGAGAAGAAGTTGCCCCACGTGCACACCCACTCTCAGAGGCGTGCCAAATATCCTGACTTCCAGTTTTGAAACTAGGATGGACTGCATTCCCTGTTCCCCAAGCTTCTGCTGGTCTACCAAGATGGAGCCTTCCGCCTCTGAGCTGGCATGCCCACCACTCAACATTACTCCCTATAGAGCCCCTGGTGTGGGTTCAGCAGAATCACTGGGGAAGGAAAGAAGGAAACGGGCTGACACCACTGAGAGGCTGCTGCTTCGTAAACCCAAATGGTTCGTGCTTTTCTCCAAATGACCATCCTTGGATGGAGGAAGGGCTTTCGGTTCTGCAGCTTGTCTCCTCTTCTTCAGAGTTAAAAACAGCTCCACTGCCTCATTCTCCAAGAATGTCTAATTCAGTCTAAAGAAGGTTCTCCTCTTTTGTAAAAGAGCTTCCAAAGCCAGGCATGCTGGTGGGTACCTGTAATCCCAGATTTTCCTTCTAGATGGGCACATACTTGGTACCACTTTATACCCAAATTTCCTCTTTCCATAAAGACATCTGTCAGACTGGATGAGACCTACCCTACCAGACTTATTTGAACTCAATCCCTTCAGACTTTGTATGTCTTAGTTACCTTTCTACTAACTAAGACAATGCCCAGAAGAAACAACTGAACAGCAGAGAGGCTGGTTTCAGCTTATGAGATTCAGTCATCATGGTAGCACAGTCACAGCATTCAGAGCAACTCAGTGTGCCCGTGGGACCTTGGTGTGGTGCCCAGTTCACACTTCAGGAAGGCAGAGACTATGGGTAGAACCAGAAAGTAGAATAACCTTATCCAAAGTCCACTTCTAGTAGTCTACTGGAGCCAGGCAAGCTCCAATCTCTAGAGGTTCCATAACTTTAACATAGCAAGCTGGGGACCAAGTTTTCCAAACTTGAGCACATTTCAGATTCAAAGCATAGTACTAGCCACCCAGATGCTCTGACACTTGGAGATACCAAGAAGTGAAGACTGTAACATATGAAATAAAGGGTGCAAGACACCCATAACAGCTGAGCTGAGAATTCCAGTTGACTGCTATGGAGCAGAGGGAGACTCTCATGACTTCATTGCCTGATCAGTGAAGAAGCATGATGTCAATGAATCAAGTGTGGGCAACACTCTTCCTGGGGCAAGCCAGTCTGAAACTGCTCAGGAGCATCAACAAGTATACAGAACCTGAAGCTGATCTCAGAACCCAAGCACGACCAGATTCCATGGCCCTTGGGTGGGAGAAATGTGTCAGTATAAGCAAGGCTTTCTCTAGAGAAGTGCTCCTGAGAAGCTAAAGCAAATCATTTCTTGAACACAACCCCCGATAGGCACAGCCGATATTTGTCACTAATGTATATGCTAGAAAATGAATTAATAGTCAATCTCCCATAAAGAAGATATGGTTTCTGCATAATTACTAGTGATTTTGAGACAGTCGCCCTCCTCCCATTAGCAAATTGAAGTATTTACATTTTTAGACTTAAATTAAATAAAATGAAATAATGTTGATGAGATTCAGCCAACAGAAAAGGCAAAATAAGACAGTTTTTGCTTTTCCTTTGAGTGTTTTGGGTGAGTGGGCCTATTTTAACAGTTTCTTAGCTTTTAGTTCCCTGACAGACTAGGAAAAGTCTTACTAAATTATAGCCTAGCGGTACATAGATGAAATAGGATAGAAGTTGTTAGGTAAATTGTTGAGTTACTGAAGTTTGGTTTTACAAGCCTCTTAAAGTTTTTTTTTTTTTTTTTTTTTTTTTGGTTTTTACGAGACAGGGTTTCTCTGTATTGTTTCGGAGGCTATCGGTCCAGCCTGGCCTCGAACGCACAAAGATCCGCCTGCCTCTGCCTCCCGATTAAAGTTTTTTTTTTTTCAGTAAATCATTGGATATTCAAAATGTTTGATTTATAGGACTCTGCTTTGAATAAAATTTTATTTAAAAAACTTGGGTCTGGGAAGATGGCTCAGTTGGTAAAGTGCTTGCTGGCAAGCATTGCAGGCATGGAGAACTGAGTGCAGATCACTCCTGGATTCCTGCAAAATACTACACGTGGTGGTGTGCGCCTGCAATTCCAATGCTGAGGAGGCAGAGATAAGAGGATTCATGGGGTTGTTGGACAGCCAGCCAGTCTCACTAAATCCTAAATCAGCATACTCCGGGGTTAGGTTTTTTTTTTTTTGAGAGAGAGAGAAAAGATTTTATTTAGTTTACACTTCCTCATTGCTGTTCATCACTGAAGGAAGTCAGGACAGGAACTCAAACAGGGCAGGAACCTGGAGGCAGGAGCTGATGCAGAAGCCATGGAGGAGTGCTGCTTACTGACTTGCTCTCCAGGGCTTGCTCAATCTACCTTCTTATAGAACTTAGGATCAATAGCCCAGAAATAGCTCCATGGGCTGGGCCCTCCCCAACTGATCACTAAATGAGAAACTGCCTTACAGCTAGATCTCATGGAGGTATTTCCTCTACCGAGGCTCCTTCCTCTCTGATGACTCTAGCTTGTGTCAAGTTGACACACACACTTAGCCAGTGCACATGCCATGCCTGTGAAGTTTACTTTAGAAAGTATTACAGACAGGGATTGGCTACAAAACTAAAATAAAACATAGTAATCACAGCACTATATCATGGCAAAATCTATTTAAAACATAGGTTATTTATTTATGGAAATTTCCTGTTCATATTTTCAAATCATAGTTGGTCAGAAAGAATTGAAACTGTGGCAAGCAAACCCATGTGATAGCATGCTAATGAGCACAGATAGGCTTTCTTTCTTTTTTTCTCTGAAAACCTTTTTTTTCATTATTTTTTATTACATTTTTTTTTAGAAAAGAGCTTGCTTCACATGTTAATCCCAGTTCCCTCTCCCTCCCTTCCTCCCCCACCCCCGCCATCCCCCCCAGCCTCCCACCCTATCCCCACTTCCTTCCACATAGGGGATATCAAGAGTCTGTCATTTCACTCAGGGCAGGGTCCAGGCCCTCCCCCAAGAGTTCAGGCTGAGAGAGCATCCCTCTTTGTGTTATGGACACACGAAGTCCATTTGTATGCCAGGGATAAATACTGATCTACTGCCCAGGGCCCCATAGGTTGCCCAGGCCTCCTCACTGACATTCAGGGGGTCTGGATTAGTCCCATGCTGGCCTCCCAGCTGTGGGTCTGGCATCCAAGAGCTCCCCTTTGTTTAGGTCAGCTGTCTCTGCTGGTTTCTCCAGCCCATTCTTAGCCCATTTGCTCATCACTCCTCTCTCTCTGTCACTGGGTTCCAGGGGTTCAGTTCAGTGATTAGCTGTGGGTGTTTGCCTCTGCTTCCATCAGTCACTGGATGAAGGTTCTAGGATGGCATATAAGGTAGTCATCAAGTTCATTATCAGGAATGGACATTTAAAGTAGTCTCTCCACTGTTGCTTAGCTTGCCAGTTGGTGTCACCCTTGTAGATCATTAGAGGTCTCACTAGTGCCAGATCTCTTTTCAAGCCTATGACTCTATTATGGTTTTTCTCATCCTGTTCTCCCCCCTATTCTATCCCCAACCCAACCTTCCTGTTCCCCCATGACCTACTCTCTCCTCCTCTTCTCCCCCTCACTTCTTCACAGCTCCCACACCTCCCCCCCCCCCCCACACCGTGTTCCCAATCTGTTCAGGAGATCTTGCCTCATTCCTTTTCTCTGGGGTACCCTGCAAATCTCTCTTAGGTTCTTTCCTGTTTCCCAGGCTCTCTGTCAGTGAAATTTCGGACTGGCACTCCCCTGATTCATGTCTAAAATCCATATGTGAGTGAGTACATACCATGTTTGTCTTTTTGTGACTGCGTTACCTCACTCAGGATGGTTTCTTCTAGTGCCATCCATTTGCCTGCAAATTTCAACATTCCATTTTTTCCACTGAGTAGTACTCCATTGTGTAAATGTACCACATTTTCTCTATCCACTTTTCAGTTTAGGACCATCTAGGTTGCTTCCAGGTTCTGGTTATTACAAATAATGCTGCTATGAACATAGTGGAACAGATGTCCTTGTTGTATGAATTTGCATCTTTTGGATATATGCCTAAGATGCAAAGTGGAATTGCTGGGTGTTAAGTGAAGCTTTTTCTTTTGCTAGCCGCTTTGGTTTATCCCCCGCCAGTCGCCTGGGCTCTGCCACTCCAGCCTGGTTCTAGAGCCGCATCAGTCCCAAATAAACACACAGGAGGCTATATTCATTATGAAGCTGTTGGCCTTGCTTGTTTCTAACTGGCTAGCTCTGACTTAAGTAATTACCCCATAATTGTTAATCTAAGTATGTCTCTTACCGGAGAGGTTTCCAGGCTTCCTACCCCAATGGCGGTTACATCTCGAACTCCTCTGTATTTCTCCTTCCCAGAATCCTCCTGGACTCCTAGCCCCACCTATCTAGATTCCTATTGGCCAGACAGTCTTTATTGACAAATGCACAGGACTTCCCCCAACACTGGGTCTTGTGGTAGATTGATCCCCATTTTCCTGAGGAATCTCCATATTGATTTCCAAAGTGGCTGTATGAGTTGGCACTCCCACCAGCAGTGGTGGAGTGTTCCCCTCTCTCCACATCCTCTCCAGCATAAGTTGTCTTTGGCGTTTTTGATTTTAGCCATTCCGACAGGAGTAAGATGGTATCTCAGAGTTGTTTTGATTTGCATTTACTTGATAGCTAAGGATGTTGAGCACTTTCTCAAGTGTCTCTCAGCCATTTTAGACTCCACTATTGAGAATTCTCTATTTAGTTCTGTACCCCTCTTTTTAATTGCATCCTTTGGTGTTTTGGAGACTTGCTTCTTGAGTTCTTTGTAAATTTTGGAGATCAGCCCTCTGTAACATATGGGGTTAGTGAATATCTTTTCCCATTCTGTGGACTGCCTTTTTGTCTTGTTGACTGTGTCCTTTGCCTTACAGAAGCTTCTTAGTTTCGGGAGGTCCCATTTGTTAATTGTCGATCTCAGTGTCTATGCTACTGGTGTTACGTTCAGTAAGTGGTCTCCTGCACCAACTCTTCTAAGAGTTTCAGTATGGCTGGATTTATGTTGAGGTCTTTGATCCATTTGGGCTTAAGCTTTGTGCAAGGTGATAGACATGGATCTATCCCTAGTCTTCTGCATGCCAATATCCAGTTCTGCCAGCACCATTTGTTGAAGATACTTTCTTTTTTCCATTGTATAATTTTAGCTTCTTTGTGAAAAATCAAGTGTTCATAGGTGTGTGGGTTAAAAATCAGGGTTTTCAAGTCAATTCAATTGGTCTACCTGTCTATTTTTGCGCCAATACCAAGCTGTTTTCAGGATGATAGCTCTGTAATACAGCTTGAAGTCAGGGATGGTGATGCCTCCTGAAGTTCCTTTATTATATAGGGTTGTTTTGGCTATCCTGGGTCTTTTGTTTTTCCATATAAAGTTGATTATTGTTCTTTCAAGGTCTGTGAAGAATTGTGCCGGTATTTTGATAAGGCTTGCATTGAATCTGTAGATTGCTTTTGTCAAGTTTGCAATTTTTATTATGCTGATCCTACCAATCCAAGAGCATGGGAGATCTTTCCATTTTCTTGTATCCTCTTTGATTTCTTTCTTTAGAGACTCAAAGTTCTTGATATACAGGTCTTTCACTTCTTTGGTTAACACTATCCCCAGATATTTGAAGCTGTTTATGGCTATTGTAAAGGGTGATGTTTTTCTGATTTATTTCTCAGCCCATTTATCATCTGTATATAATAGGGCTACTGATTTTTTGAGTTAACCTTGTATCCTGCCACTTTGCTGAAGGTGTTTATCAGCTCTAGGACTTTCCTTGTGGAGTTTTTCAGGTCACTTATGTAAACTATCATATCATCTGCAAATAGTGAAAATTTGACTTCTTTTTCTTATTTGTATCCCCTTGATCTCCTTTTGTTGTCTTATTGCTCTAGGTAGAACTTCAAGTACAATATTGAAGAGATATGGAGAGAGTGGACAGCCTTGTCTTATTCCTGATTTTAGAGGGATTGTGTTGAGTTTCTCTCCATTTAGTTTGATGTTAGCTGTTGCTTTACCGTGTATTGCTTTTATTATATTCGGGTATGTTCCTGTTATCTTGATATCTCTAGGACCTTTATCATGAAGGGGTGTTGGATTTTGTCAAAGGCTTTTTCAGCATCTAGTGAGATGATCATGTGGTTTTTCCTTTGCAGCTTGTTTATATGGTGGGATACATTGATAGATTTTCATATGTTGAACCATCCCTGCATCCCTAGGATGAAGCCTACTTGATCATGGTGGATGATTTTTCTGATTTGTTCTTGGATCCTATTTGCTAGTATTTTATTGAGTATTTTTGCATTGATTGATGTTCATGAGGAAAATTGGTCTATAGTTCTCTTTCTTAGCTGTGTTTTTGTGTGGCTTGGGTACCAAGGTAATTGTAGCCTTGTAGAAAGAGTTTGGCAAAGACCCTTCTGCTTCTATTGTGTGGAACACTTTGAGGAGTATTGGAATTAGCTCTTCTGTGAATTTCTGGTAGAATTCTGCACTGAAGCCATCTGGGCCTGTGCTTTTTTGGTTGGGAGACTTTTGATGATTGCTTCTATTTCATTAAGGGTTATAGGTCTGCTTAGATTGTTTATCTGTTCTTAATTTAGTTTTGGCAAGTGATATCTATCCAGGAAATTGTCCATTTCCTTTAAATTTTCAAATTTTGTGGAGTACAGATTTTCAAAGTATGCCCTGATGATTCTCTGGATTTCCTCAGTGTCCATTGTTATGTTCTCCTTTTCATTAATTTTGTTAATTAGTGTGCTCTCTCTGCCTTTTGGTTAGTTTGGACAAAGGTTTGTCTATCTTGCTGATTTTCTCAAAGAACCAACTCTTTGTTTCATTGATTCTTCTCAGTGTTTTCCTGGTTTCTACTTGATTGATTTCAGCCCTCAATTTGATTATTTCCTGGCTCTACTCCTCCTGGGTGAGTTTGCTTCTTTTTGTTCTAGAGCATTCAGTTGTGCTATTAATTCTCTAGTGTGACTGTTCTCCAGTTTCTTCATGTGGGCACTTAGTGCTATGAACTTTCCTCTCAGCACTGCTTTTAGAGTGTCTCATAAGTTTGGGTATGTTGTGTCTTCATTCTCATTAAATTCTAGGAAGTCTTTAATTTCTTTTTTTATTTCTTCCTTTACCCAGGGATGATGCAATTGTGCATTGTTCAATTTCCATGAGTTTGTAGGGTTTCTGCGATTTGGGTTATTGTTGAATTCTAATTTTAATGCATGGTGGTCTGATAAGATACAGGGCATTATTCCAATCTTTTGTATCTGTGGAGTTTTGCTCTGTTTCCGATTATGTGGTCAATTTTAGGGAAATTGGCATGTGGTGCCAAGAAGAAGGTATATCCCTTTGTGTTGGGATGGAATGTTTTATAGATGTCTGTTAAACCCAGTTGGGTCATAACTTCTATTAATTCTTTTGTTTCTTTATTAAGTTTCTGTCTAAAGGTCCTGTCTAGTGGTGAGAGTGGAGTGTTGAAGTCTCCTACTACTAGTGTGTGAGATTTTATGTGAAATTTGAGCTTTAGTAATGTTTCTTTCAAGAATGTGGGTGCCTTTGTTCAGAATTGAAACTTCATCTTGATGGACTTTTCCTTTGATAAATAGGAAAGGTCCTTCTTTATCTCTTGTGATTGACTTTAATTTGAAGTCTAATTTGTTAGTTTTTAGGATTGCTACACCAGCTTGTTTCTTGGGTCCATTTGATTGGAAAATCTTTTCCCAACCCTTTACTCTGAGGTAATGTCTGTCTTTGACGTTGAGATGTGTTTCTTGTATGCAACAGAAGGATGGGTTATGTCTTTGTATCCATTCTGCTAGTCTGTGCCTTTTTATAGGCAAGTTGAAACTGTTGACATTGAGGGATATTAATGACCATTGATTGATGATTCTTGTTTGTTTTTGATTTCTTGGTAGTGGTGTTATTGTGTGTAGGTTCACCTCTCCTTTTCTTTGGGTGTTTGATAAAGTGGGATTATCTATTGCCTATGTCTTTGTGAGTGTAGTTATCTTCCTTGGGTTTATATTTTCCTTCCAGTACTTTCTGTAGGGCTGGATTCGTGAATATGTATTGTTTAAATCTTGCTTTGTCGTGGAATATTTTTGTTTTCTCCATCTATGGTAATTGAAAGCTTTGCTGGATATAGTAGTCTTGCCTGGCATCCTTGTTCCCTTAGCGTTTGTAGGGCATCTGTCCAGGATCTTCTGGCTTTCATAGTTTCCATTGAGAAGTCAGGTGTAATTCAGATTGGTCTGCCTTTATATGTTACTTGGCCTTTTTCTTTAGCTGCTCTTAATATTTTCTCTTTGTTCTGTAGGTTTGATTTTTTGATTATTATGTGGCAAGGGGACTTCTTTTTCTGGTCCAGCCTATTTGCTGTTCTGTAAGATTCTTGTATTTTCCTAAGTATATCCTTCTTTAGGTTAGGGAAGTTTTCTTCTATGATTTTGTTGAATATGTTTTCTGTACTTTGAGCTGTATTTCTTCACCTTCTTCTATATTCTCAGGTTTGGCTTCTTCACGGTGTCCCATATTTCCTGGATATTTTGTGTTATGGATTTGTTGGATTTGAGATTTTCTTTGGTTGATGACTGTATATTCTTTAATGAGTCTTCAACACCTGAGATTCTCTCTTCCATCTCTTGTATTCTATTTGTGATACTTGCATCTGTAGTTCCTGATCATTTACCCAGTTTTTCTATTTCCAGCATCCCCTCATTCTGTGTTTTCTTTATTGTTTCTATTTTAGCTTTCAATCCTTCAACTGTTTGAGTTGTTTCCTTCATTTGTTTGGGTGTTTTTTCTTGATACTCTTCAGATTCTTTAAGAGATTTGTTTATTTCTTGAATTTTTTGGTTCGACTTTTCCTCCATTTCATGTATTTTTTGTTTGTTTTTTCTTCTATTTCTTTAAGGGATTTCGTTGTTTCCTCTTTGAAGGTCTCTGTAAAGGGAAGCCTTTCTATCATCTTCATAAAATAATTTTTAAGGTCTGTCTCTTCTGCTTCATCTATGTTGTACTTTTCAGGCCTTGCTGGTGTGGAGTCTCTAGATTCTGGTCATGTTGGTCTTTCTATTGCTGAGTGAGTTCTTATTTTGTCTTCTTCCCATCTCTTCTTCCAGTGGGTGCAGGTGGGGTCTTTCTGTCTCCACTGGTCTCCTTCTTTCCTGAAGCTGAAGCTGGGCATGCCAGAGGATGGATTTGGAAGGACTGATGCCTGTTCTGTGTGGGTGGGTCCTCTTGATGCCAGGAGCGGGTGCTGGAAAATAGAGGGAGTTGGTGATGGGCAGGTGCAGGGTCCCAGGAGGACCCCTCTTCACCTGAAGCTGGGCATGCGGGAGGGTGGGGTCTGGAAGGCTGATGTCTTTTCTGTGTGGGCGGGTCTTCTTGATGCCAGGAGTGGGCCCTGGAAGATTGAGAGAGTGGGTGGTGTGCAGGGGAGGGGCCCCAGGGGGACCCAAGGTCACCTGGGGCTGGGCACTCAGATGTGGGGAGAGCTGCAGGTTGGGTCTGTGTGGACTGACGTCTTTTCTGTTAGGTCCTCTCAATGCCCAGAGCAGCCTCCAGAAGATTGTGGGAGTGGGTGATGTCCGGGGAAGGGGTCCCTAAGAGGACCCAAGCTCACCTGAAGTTGGGCATGCTGGGGGTAGGGTCCAGGGTTAGGTTTAATGAGAGACCCTGACTTGAAAATTAAAAGGAAGAACAATTGAAGTACACATCTAACACTGATGTCTGGGATACACACACACACACATTCACATGGGGGTAGTGGGAGAGAAGAGGAAAGGGAGGAGGGAGAGAGCGAGGGAGGGGTAGTTCATGAGCCAGCAAGATGGGTCAGTGGGTGAAGGAGCTTACTACAAATCCCTGGAACCCACACAGTGGAGGAGAGAATTAACCCCCATGAGTCATTCTCTCTCACCATCCTTGAGGTATGGCATACACAGAGCAGATGTGCACACACACTAGAAAGTCAAACTTGATTAGAGGTTGATTTTGGACAGTCTCTCATGTTCTTTGACTAGTTTGGAAAGCCAGCTCCAACAAAGGCTCAAACAGAACATAGCAGGTTCAGGTATCTTGCCTTACTTATGAAAACTTTTCATTGTTGATTTTTGTTTATTTGTTTCTGGGAAAATCTCTGGCTTGGGTTTTAAATGTCCCATTAACTGGTGTCACATCCTGTTGTTTGTGGCTATATGAAGAGAACTGGAATCAAATGTAGACTTAATCTATATGCTGTACTGTATTGACTTTTAACAAATTCTCTGTAGTGATAGAAGAATTCTGTGTTCCTTCTCTTCATTTGTGTAATGTCAATCATTTAATGATGAGTACCACCAAATACAGACTCAGGCACTATCTATAATGTTGTATGGGGCTTCAATAATAAATGTCCCAATTTAAGCAAAGTTCAGGTCTCTTTGTACTGTGGGAGCAAAGAAGGCTGAGGTGGCAGTGGCATGGAGCCTGGTCATGCATTACTAGTCAATACGATGATGCCGTGTAGCCACTAGAGCCTTGAGGGAGCCTGGCTTCTGTGAATCTGATGACTTAATAGATCTGCAATTACTCGTTCAAGTCACCAAACAAATCAGAGATTTGCATGACGGTAACCTGTTGGGGGTAGAGATGGAGAGAGGAAAGATCAGGCTTAACAAGGACAGTTGCAAGGTTACAGTATTAGAATCATGTCTGAAATTCAGGAACTGGAATCTAAGAGAATCTTTGAGTCCTGGTTCTGTTACCCTCTTAGAAGGATTAGGAGCTTGTCCAAATCCCCTAGGTAGCAATAAAAACTGCATAGAATAGAGAGGATTAAATGATACCAAGCATGAACATGGTGTTTGGCCCTTTCCATAAAAGTATTAATCACCATGGTTACTGCCCTGCTGTTTTCTTGTATCAGCACAGCTTTCAGCTAGGATTCAAGATTAGTGATATGACGTCATTAGGCATGTATCAGCGGAGTCCATTGATTGGGGATCAACCTGACTTTTCTCTTGCCAAATGTCTGCTCTATTCTGTGCCGCAAAGATACTCTTAAGCAAAAAGAACTGGAGAAGCTGCCATTTGTGAAGGATCCACAAGCCACTGCAAGCTTTTTAAGAACCTTTGACAAATGGCACTTGCAAACATAACATGCTGCCCAGGAGCCTGGGTTCGAAGAGCTTTTCACTCTAGCAAAGCAGCCAGTCAGTGACTTCCCTAGAGGTGAAAACTTTTCCAAGAATAAAGCCTTTCAAGGAAGCATCTGAGGCTGGGTTTGAATTTGGGTCTTTTATAGATGGATCAACTTTGATTCTGGGCCTTTATTCTGGGTCTCCTGGTGACACAAAGCCATCTTCCTATCTTTCTTCCACGCATATGATGATTAAAACCAAACACACCCCTTTTCTCCTGCATGGATACCAAGGCTGGATCACAGGAATGTAGAGAGGAAGGGGCACACTGGAGATGAAGTTCCTTTGCATGACAACTCTGCAGTTCCTTACAGCTCAGCACTTCATGAAGCCCATGACAGCATCCCAGGGGACCCTGTGGGGTATCATTCATCAAGACAAAGCAAATTGCTACTTACTTCTGCCAGTGAGGCTCCCCGTGGCTTCTTCTATTACTGTGCAGTCACTGAGAATAGTAATCACCAGCAGATGCCCATAGCATCTCCCTTAGCTACTGTCTCTCAGAATATACACAACTGGATAACTCAGCCTTGCTCCATAGAGGTCATCTCTGGGATTGGAGGGCTGCGAGTCACTGGTCATAACTTCCAAGGGACACGGGTCAGTGCTTTGCCAAGGGGACTCAGTAGAGCATCCTGGACAGCATCTCAGTATCAACAACCTACCTGTGCTGGCCACTCTTTCTTTCAGTGCTCTTAAACAGCATGAGGGCTCCTTGAGGGATCCAACACTGGAGCCCCATGGATTCTGGTAGAGCTCATAGTGTTAGTGTCTAAGGGGAAGAGGAAAGGCCAACTTTTCAC
Organism: Mesocricetus auratus; assembly: GCF_017639785.1. Classification (NCBI taxonomy): domain Eukaryota; kingdom Metazoa; phylum Chordata; class Mammalia; order Rodentia; family Cricetidae; genus Mesocricetus; species Mesocricetus auratus. Next base: position 69,766,459 of record NW_024429182.1, read on the forward strand.
CATGTTTTGGCAACCTGTTTGTATGTGTGGATACCTCACTGGGACAAACAGCAGAAACAAGAACACTCAGAGCAAGGCTGGGAGGCTGGGAGGGAGAGAGACCCTGGCAGGAGGTTGTTTTTAGCTGCAAGGAATAGAGTTCCTAAAGGCACACTCAAAGAAGTTTAAGCAACCAAGGCTGTTTTTCTCAATTAACAAAAATGCAAAAGCAACATTTTTTAAAAAGCTGATTTGGCAACTTGGTCATGTCTGGATAGCGAGTTGACATTTCTGCTATTTTCTGAGTGTTTCAAAGTCCAAATGTAAGTGTGGGTGAGGCCTCATTTGATATCACTCAAGGAGGAAAAATTTCCCAAGGAGACCCCAGTTGTCTCCCCATCACCACCTCTGGACGAAGTGCCTGCCCGTGCACGAAGAACAGTTGCAAAGTGGGTCTCTGGCCACCAGGCTTCTTCTGCCATGGATCTAGGTTCCACCAATGGAGAAGTAGAGGTGAGGATGTCACTGACTGGGTGATGTGCCATGTCAGGGATGAACATAATCACACAGCCAAGTGCCCAATGCTACTTTAATCCTCCCTCCACATCCTTCAGAAAGCTTTGAAAATGCACACATGTATTCTCATTCTTTTTTTTTTTTTTTTTTTTTTTGGTTTTTGGTTTTTCAAGACAGCGTTTCGATGTATTGTTTTGGAAGCTCTCTTGGAACTTGCTCTGTAGACCAGGCTGGCCTCGAACTCACAGAGATCCGCCTGTCTCTGCCTCCCGAGTGCTGGGATTGAAGGCGTGTGCCACCAACAGCCTGGCTGTATTCTCATTCTTACAATGTGCATTAAATTGGACAGCATAGTCCCTCCAACAGGTGGGTGTGAAACAGTCAAAACTGGGTTATTTATGCCTACAAGAATGAGCTTTGTGTTCAGGGAAGAAACAAGGTAACAGCATAAATAGCTGGTGATAGACTATAAATGCTTTTATCCCTTGGTGGTGTTGAACCATCAAGATCTCAGATATTATATTAATTATTTGCTTAAGCAAATTGCTAATCACAGCATGAAGAGACTTAAACCCCTCTTTCTCATTCCTTTCATCAATAGATTTTTTAAATGCCCAGAATGAAGACTATTACTACCCTGGCTGCCAAGAAAGTTATCAAAGGAAACATACACACATGCATAAGGCATTTCCAAGATTCAATGAACTGAGCTTTAGGGGATAACTCAGTGTTAAAGAGCATGCACTACTCTTTCAAAGGAACTGAGCTTGAGTTCCAGTACCCACACTGTTTGGCTCACAACTGCCTCTAAGTCCAGCTCCAAAAGGATCCAAGGACTCTGGCCTCTACAAGCACCTGCAGTCACACACACACAGACCCCACACAAATGTATGCACAAATGCAAGAAATAAAAGGAAATCTTTTTAAAAGATTTTATGAATTAAACCACGGAATTAAGGACAACTAAAGTTATCCAAGGAAGGACAAAGGAGCCTGCCATGTGAACATTTCACAAATGAAGAAAATTCAAATGCGTGGATGTGCTCTGCCAGCAAGCAACTGTGTCTGACCCCAGACATTGTATTTGTCACCATGCCACTCAACAAAAATCCAATATTCCAAATACTAACGTCTACTTTGCATATTTTTTCCTTTCCACTATATAGGAGATGCTCTATTTTATGTAAATTATACTTCAGAATTGGACCAAATAACATCTATTACCCTAAACTTGTTTTATTTCTTTTACGTGTGCCATGGAATTGGTTATTTAAGGATATTCAAGATACAAAGACACTGTATTTGTCACTTTTTTGTTCTGTGATAAAATACTACAGCCAAAGGCAACTTAAGGAGGAAAGGCTTTATTTTGATGTAGGGTTCTAGAGGGACAGAGTCTATCATGACAAAGAAGGCATAGCAAAGGGGGTAGGGTTTGCCACAGTGGAAATTGGCTGATCATCTCTCTCTCTCTCTCTTCTTTCCTTCCTTCCTTCCTTTCTCTCTGTCTCCCCTTCCTTTTTCTTTTTTGTTCTTATTTATTCATTTTACACCATGGCCACCCTCCCTCTTCTCCTCTCAGTCCTTCCCCCAACAAGCACCCCTCTGTTCCCACCCCCAATCCACTCCTCCTACATTTTTGTTCAGGAAAGGGTAGGTCTCCCATGGATATCAGTTGGGTCCATTTGTGTCTGAAGTGATGCAAAACATCCTGGCAGGAGAAACACACAGCAGAGAAGGGTGATCATTTCATGATGGCTCAGACACTTAGCAAGAGAAGAAAGCTACAGCTACAAGGACAAGACACCTTTCAAAGGAGTGCCCTCACAGACATCATCCAACCAAGTCCCATCTCCAAATATTTCTACAGCCTTCACCAAATTACAAACCCATCAATGGATTCACCCATTGATATAGTCAGAGTTCTCATGACACAGTCACCTCTCTATTATTGGACCCCAAACTGAGGACCAGTCCTCCACATATGAATCTTTGGGTAGTGGTTCTTAACCTTCCTGATGCTGTGACCCTTTAATACAGTTCCTCATGTTGTGGTGACACCACCACCCCCAGTCATATAATTATTTTCATTGATACTTCATAACTGTAATTTTCCTACTGTTATGAATCATAGTGTAAGTATCTGATATGCAGGATATCTGATATGCAACCTCTATGAAAGGGTCATTCAAACCACAAAGGGGTCGTGACCCACAGCTTGAGAACTACTGTTTTAGGGGAAGACTTCCTATCCAAGGGTGAAGGAGAGAAGCAGCATAGTTGGCCACTGTGAAACTTATCTGTAGGTCGAGGAGGAGACAGCCTGGAGATGCTCATACACTGAAAAATGGTGTGTCCCTTTCTACTGAGATAGGTTATTCTCATATGCCATGCATGAACTATACAACATCCCTCAGTGCTCAGTTTCCTAAGAATTGTCAATCTGCTATCACCAGCCCAGTGGGTCCCCTTCTGAACAAGCTGCCTTTCCCAGTGCTATCACAAGTGAGAGGCAATGGGGGAGAAGCCCACCTGGATGGCCTGTGCAGCCTACCGAGATAATACTAGTATCAAGACACTCTGATTGATGATGACCCACATCTGCGGTAAAGTCAGGCTGTATCCACAGGGTGTAGGCTGCCATCTGATTGCTCAGCTCCTGTATCTGCGTGAATGAGCTTGGGAAAAAAATCCTCATTAACTGATGCATTAAGATAATGGAGAAATAATGACACACATAGGACAATTACTTTCATTATTATGCAGGAATTAAATCAAAACATTTTCCCCCACCCACTCTACTTAGCTCAGAGAAGGCTCTTAGGGGTTTTAAGCTCTCTCTCTCTGTGCCTCTCTGTCTCTGTCTCTGTCTCTCTCTGTCTCTCTCTCTCTCTCTGAAGGTTAAAATAAATGCTTGAACTTTAGTTCATTATCTCCCAATTCCTGGAACTTTGCATCCGTGGGAAATGTACTTATTTACCTTTGTCCTCCTTTCCCCTTCCTTTAACACTTGGGGAACCTTTGGCAAGATTAATAAAAAGTGTGGAAAACTTTGGGGGGATGGCACAAAATCACTGTAGAGTTAAAGCTGGCTGGTTTAGATGGAAGAGGATCTATTTGTCCTCTGAAAGTTCAAGAACAAAAAAAAATCCACAGGGACTGTGGCTTCCTTCATCTCCGTGCCTGCCATACTCTCTGGGTAGAGCCTGAGTGATGCTCAGAGCCAAGGATAAGGCCTAGCTTCTGGGTACAGGAAGAGGCGTGGGTTATGGTGGTGTTGGAGACTAGAAAGAAGGAAGATCTGCGATGGCCTAGCTGGTATCTGGGTAGAAGTTTAGGAAACTATCATGAGTTTACATTCTCCTTTGGATTCAGAGTGGGCAACAGTTCAACAAATGGCTTTCGTTAAGATCACACACACAATGCTGTGCTTTGAATATGACTAATATACAAATGATTGGTTGCATAAATTTTTGCTACATCAAAATATTGAGCTGAAAGTTCAGCGGGATGGGAAGACTGGATTACTGGATTACTAGTTCAAAAGTCATATTGATGATGATAGCTTAATTTTCTTTTACTGCCTAAGTCATGAATATTTTATTTTTTTAACTTTGCTTTATATTTTGAGACAGGGTTCAAGGCTGAGGATGATCCTTCAGTTTCCATCTCTAGAATTCAGGGATTACAGACATGCACCACTATGCCCATTAGACAATGCAAAGCTAGGGCTTTCTGTATGCTGGGCAAGCACTCGACCTAGTTACATCCTCAACCCCTAAGTTGTGATGTTTAGTAACAGTTTGGCTTTCGCTGGGCGGTGGTGACGCACGCCTTTAATCCCAGCACTCGGGAGGCAGAGGCAGGCGGATCTCTGTGAGTTCGAGGCCGGGCTGGACCGATAGCCTCCGAAACAATACAGAGAAACCCTGTCTCGTTAAAACCAAAAAAAAAAAAAAAAAACCAAAAAACAAAAAACAAAAAAAACAGTCTGGCTTTCTGTTAGCTCCCTAGAGGGACCACTGTGGGTAAGCTGCATCCCCTAAAAGATGTATTTATGTTCTAATTAGAGACACGTGTGACTAAGATCTTGTTTGGGAATTCTGCTTTTGTAGATGCATTCAATAAAGATCTTAATATCTGGATTAGTGTGGAGGGGATATATATGTATGGAATAGGGCCATGGCATCTGAGACATGAGTAGGGGAAAGGGCCATTAGCTGAAAAAGGCAGAGAAAAGTTACACAAGCAAGAGCTGTCACAGCTGTTCAAAGGAGGAAGAGACAGGGAAGGATTCTCCAGGGCCTTCATGGGGACTATGGTCCTGCTGACTATCTTTGAGACTTCCTACTCCTAGATTGTGAGAGGATACATTTCTGTTGTTTACTCCCCCTTGTTTGTGGTCATAAGTTCTGGCAGTCCTTACACCAGAACTGGGAAACTACTTCAGGGCCTATGCAAACTGTTTCCATTTCCTGTGCCCTCCCTCGACCTGCCAGGGATGACTCTCTGCTGGACCTGACTATCGTTCCCTATGTGAATGCACAGCAACCTTTCTCTTCGGAATGCCAGTGTTCTTTCTTGGAACCAGATGGCAGCTCTATGAAGGGCTAGAGAGATGTGTCATCATTGTTCGCTCCTCCATAACTCGAGGGTTTTCTCAGGGATGTGTTCATAGTGGATGCTTAAAAATATTTTGGGGAAGGGGAAGGTTATTAGTATTGACCAATAGTGTATTGAAATCAATGATAGTTGCAGAACATGCCTGGCCAGAAAGCGCTCTAAAGCTGAGGATTAACGTGGACATTGGCCCATTGTGCAAGGTAAAGCCAAAGCAGAGAACAAGGGGAGGCCAGGGTAGGGGTATTACCACTATGTAGGGAAACACCAGGCTGAAGATTTCAGAGGCTAACAGAAGATTTCAGAGGCTAAGGGATGTACACAGAGGCTAAAGAATGCCATCTTACCTGACCAGTCTTAGCTTGACAAAGCCACAAGTTGCTCACCATTAGCTCATACAGTCTTAGGAAGGGGCCACGGACATCTCAGAGCAGAGGACCTTTACTCCCAGAGTCAGCCTTGCACATCCTGACCAGAGCAGTTGAAAAGCTATGCCTGGAGGAGCTTAGAGAGCTATCAGGCAAGCAAAGGGGTATGATCATGGCACTTGGATAATAGCCAATGATATTAGAAGGAATATGGTCAGCCTTGCCCAGATCATGCATTTATGCATTTGACAGTCTCTGCAGAGGATACATTCACACAGGCACACACACATACACACACACACACACACACACAGGCACACACACACAGAGGCACACACACATACACACACACACACGCACACACAGGCACACACACATACACACACAGAGGCATACACACATACACACACACACACACACACACACATACGGTGGGTGGCAGGGTAGGGGTGGGATTAAGAAGTCTCAGTTCCATGCCCACTAGTTTTTTGCCAAAAGTTTTTCTCTTTTAACAATTACATTGATAAAAGTAAGTTCCTCATTATTTTACTACTATGGGGAGATAATGAATGTGGAATGCTTTAACACTTGGTCCCCAGCAGGTGGTGCTGTTTGGGGGAAATGAAAAGCTGCCAGAGGAAGTGCATCGTTGGGGCAGGTCTTCAGGTTTAATAGCCTGGCCCCATTTCCTGTTCTTTTTTTTTTTTTTTTTTTGCTTCCTCACTAGGGATACAATATGACCAGTCAGCTTCTGCCCCTGCTGCCCTGCTTTCCCTACTATTGCCATATCTTCTTCACCACAATGAAACAATTGCTTTGAACAGTGAGCCAAAATAATCGCTTCCTTCCTTAAACTGCTTCTTGTCAGGTATTTGGTCACATAGTGAGGAAAGCCTCTAATACAAGCTGGCACATCAAGAGGCACTAGGAAACTAACACTTATTTGGCTTACAATTTGAGGGTGCAGTCCATCATGATGACAGGAGAATGAGGCAGCTGGTCATACTGTATTTACAGTCAGGAAGCAGAGCAAGATGCATGCTGGTACTCTGCTTGCTTTCTCCTTTGTGTTGTGTCCAGGAGTCCAGCCAGTGGATGGTCCTGATCACGTTTAATATGCTCTCCACTTCAGTTATCTAGAACTCCCTCACAGACGTGCCCAGAATTCGGTCTAGCAGGCAATTCTAGCTCCTGTCAAGTGGACAGTCAATATTAACCATTACACACCCACTAACGGCTGTTTTCTGTGCTTGGGCTCTGCACAACCACACATGGAATAAACTTAGCAGTTTCTTGCTTTCCAGTCCTTGATGGACATGGAAGAAGAGGATCCAACTGAGCTGCTTGCTCTGTTCTTTCTGGTAATGGCTCTGAACAGTGGGAAAGAAGAGGCTGTAGATGCCTGTGCACGGAACTCACCAAAGAGGAAGAAACAAACTGCAGGATTCTAAGGATTCTGGTCAAACCTTGACAAATGGTATATGCTGTTTGCACCTGCTTCTGCCATCTGTCGTGTCTCCATTCCTGTGCTCTCTGAATTACGATGTTTGGGGGCATTATCCTCTGAAGTCACCAGTGACACACTGGGCACCAAGTTTTACTGCATTTCTGCAGACACCTCATGTTCCCAAGCTACCTGTCCAGGTCATTATGAATGTTGTCCCCTTCCTTCTACTGTTATCTGATCATGTCAGCTTTCTTTCTTGCTAGGTTCCTCTGTGTCCACTCACTTCTGAAGGTTCTCTAGACACAAGACTCTGCCCCCTGCCCCAGAATTAGCTATTAAAGTTATTATTCTGTAAAAGTCTCCAAGAGCATTTAGGCTTTCTTTTTGAACTAGTGCTAGCAAGCAAATGAATTAAGTGATATTAGGGGCAAACTTCTGCACTAATACACCACCAAAGTGGCTATGCATTGGGTAGTTGACCACACCCAGATGCATTCCCACATGCTGTCTCTGGCCTTTTGAAAATATACTCCATGACCTTGAATTAAACTTTCCCACATAGTGTCACACATAGTAGGGTAAAATGAATGTATATGTCTATATTAAAACATCTTTGTCTATAAACTGAGAACATTCAGTAATGTACATCTTCTATTGAGTGTACTTAGGAATGGACCTGTCCCTACAATGTTTTCCTATCTGGATATGTGTTTGCTTTCTGAACGAAAGCTATGTGTCTGGCTATGCCCATTGTAGCTTTGGACTCACCAAAATGCAAGCTCATTGTGAGGCAGGATCGAAAGGCACGGGAATTATGGGGACATGGGAAAGGACAAGACTCCCTCACCCAGCAGGTTGTTGTAGCCACTCAGGAGCTGAAAAGCAAGACTTCCAATACAATTAGCATCCTGCTGCCAATGTGGAGTATTCCTTTTGTATACAGATATTTTATGATAAAATAGGAATGACCCTGGCTTAAGGTCTCAATGTATATGATCTTGGTTAGGGCCTCATTCATTCCTCCAGACGTTTCCATGGAATCTCAATAAATTGTTAACTTTTACAGTAAAGGCATCTCACCTGACTGTATTCTTTAGCTGGAACAAGCAGGTGACCCTCCAAGTCTCAGAGGAAAATGAGGCCACTCTGATCTACTCTTGGTATATGAAACCTGTTGGCATCCATGAGGCTGAGGGACTGGGGAGACCAGGGGCTGCTCTGTCTCTTTATCTGCAATCACACTACTCTGCAAGGCAAGGCTACTTTCTCCAGGGTTGTGCTCCACCAGGGGCTCCCGTCCTCTGAAAGTGCAGCATTCAAAAATTCATAACCATTTGAACCCCTCTCTCCTGCAGAATATGGGGAGAACTGTGGCTGGTCTTGAGGAAAAGAGTAACAAGATCAGATCTGCATTTTGAAAAGATAGTTTAAGAAGCATTGCGCATCTGCCTTTGAGGAACTTGCTAGGTCAGAGACAACCAGGATTTCCAACAAGCTAGTTTCCTGTTTCCTACCAAGGGCTGAACTTCCTCTCTCTACACAGCAAATGCTGAGACAGAATCTTCCACCCAGTAAAGGCACAAACCTGTTGCTATGGCTGAGTTAGGCACTTTTTAGAGCAATGACACCACAGTTGGCCATGTAATTTCCTCTCCCCACCAGCCCTTTTCATTGATGTTTTCTGTTTGTTACCACCTAGGTCCTCTGCCCATCTTTATTTCCCCCAAGATCTCACAGTGAGGACAGAAGAGATCAATGGTGTAAGAAGTGAATTTTTTTCTACCGCTTTCTCTCTTTGATGAAGATGAAGTGGAAAGAATGAAGTGAAAAGCATTCAGTACCGGAAGTCCAAGCATCTGGAGTTTCCCTGCTTTGTCTCCATCCTCTCCCCTGTGAAGGAGGATCAACCAGCCTCCCACCTTCTGCAGTAGAGATGCAAGCTGCTTTAAGTTCTCTACAGTCTTTCTGGCTGTGGTTAAGGCCAAAACAAGCATGACACTCCTGGATCTCACACTATGGTGTTGCTTGAATTAATTCAAGTTGGTTATTTAAGTAAGTCCCAGCTGCTTTGGAGGAAGCTGACCTATCTCCAAAAGTTTTGATGAATGGCCAAGGTGCTGGTTCATCCAAAGGCTGTTTCTCTGGGAAGCCTCTAAAAAACATAGCCATAGACAAAGAGCTGGGAATCCCCAGGGCCTCATGTAGTGGGCATTCCATCATTGTGAGGAGCCCTGGAAGGCTGAGAGCTGCCTCGCAGGGTTTAATAAAGGTAAAGATAGTCAGCTCTGACCCAGCAGGGAGCCCTGGGCTAGGGCAGGGGATCTGCCTTCTTTGAAACATTACTTAGCTTCCTATTTGGAAACTTGTCAAAAACTCATATGATGGTGTGTACAGCAATTAGAAACAAGTAAGAAATAGGCATCTCTTTTCACAGGACTGTTTTTTAACATATGCCACGAAATAACAAAAGAGTGCATTTTGGATACAAAAAGTGCATTGATAAACTTCTTTTAATTGTATGCCGTCTATATAAGATACATAAATAGCTACTATTTATTGAAGACTTACCAATGCCAGGAATTAATTAAAGGCTTTACATGTATTATCTAATTTGATCCTCCCAGCACATTGTAAGGAAAATAGTATTTTAAGACCCAATTATATAGATGAGAAAAACAGTATCAAAGAAAATGTAAGTGAATTCCCCAGATCCCAGAGTCAATAAGAGTCAGAACCAAGCTATGAATGCAATTACTGTAACTCTGAGCGAAATATTGTCAGTGATTATTTCTTAAAATGGGTCATTTTCTTCATCTTAGAGGATCTGTAACAAAAACATTATAGAGATGATTTGCATATGTAATACATGTGAAGAATGTTTTATTAGCAAACAACCAATTAATGACAAGTAGAAGAACTCAGTCTGAACAAAGTTATGCATGTTTTTATTTCCAACTATTGCATTCTCTGATGCATTTCAAAGGCCTCTTTTCAGGGCCCTTCATCTGCCTGTAATCTTTGAAAACACTAATTGTTTAATTCCCCAATGAATCCAATTCCCTTGGAGATTCTCTACCGGGATTAATAATGTCTCTCAAGAAAGTCAAGTCACCAGTTACATGGAACTACACAGGTACAGCTGTAAGTCAATTGCAATATGCTCAGACTTCATAATTGGCTGGGGGTTTTGGTTTTATTTTTACTGACTCTGGGGTAAATGATCTTTTTACAAGGCTCGGTGGGTCAGCATAAAAGAAAGCTGCTGTAAATTTTTGCTTTCTGATTCGCATGTCAAGGGAGGTGTTGGGAAATACGTAACTTCCTAATGCTGAACAGACACCTTTACAAAAGGGCACACTGACCGTGGGAAAATGAGCTTCTGTATGTAACTCCATTCATCTGAGTCCAATTAATCTTACAGTTGCAGAGCATTAGAGTTGGTGGAGGAGAGCAAGTTTGATCCCATGCCTGGAGCACAGCCTCTGACTGTGAAGAAGTACAAGGGTCCTTAAGAGCACAGGGAAGAGGCTAGTGGCCCAACAACCAAGAGTATTGCTGCTTTTCCAGAGAACTTGAATTCGATTCCCACTTCCACAACAGCGTGCTCACAACCACCTATAACTCCAGCTCCAGGGAATCCAATGACCTCTTCTGGTCTCTACAGACACCTGATCACATGTGGTATATACTCACATACGCACACATGCATGCATACATACATACATATGCATATAAATAAAAATAAATCCTTAAAAACAAAATGTCAGAGGAAAACAGCTACTGTGTGTACCAGTGTTATGACTTCAAAGGGCATTACCATCTTGAGAGTGTCTATGGGATTTTCCAGATTTCCGGGGCCAGCAGCCCATCTCAATCCTACTTCATTTGTGCTTATGTCTTAACCTATGGGTCACGCATGGCATTGGCCTTAGCAGGCTACAGTTAAAGATAGAGAGTTCTCATCACATAGTCCATAGCTTTGGCTCATTTACCTCCAGAGTTTGTTGTCAGAGATAAAGAACTCTTGCCTTTCCTTAATTATAATGTTGAACATGAAAGCATATGACTGTCAGTATCTCTGCTCCCTGCACAGCATTAGCTCAAGTATGATGTAAAGCTATGCTCACCACTGAGAAGATGCCCAATAACTACAGATACACCAGGCATCCCCATGACTATTACCCAGTGTTACTGTTTCATCAGAGTGGAAACATTTTCAACTGGATAAAGCAGGGAGGCTTTACAAGGTTCACCAGAAACTAACAAAGTTTACAGGGTCCTTTGATAAGGTTATATTTACATAAGCAGTAACATCTTGGATAAGCAGAGTCTTCAGTGATGTAGCTGCTGGCAAGTTGTAGCTCTCCTGAATTTCACCCATTCTAGATGGGCTTTTCAGGGATATAGCTTCTAGAACCACCCATGCTCCTGTAAGTACCCATAGTAACTACACGGGATCAGCAAGCTCGACTTAGATGGAACCATTTCTCTGGTCTGTATCACTTCCTTTATCTGGGGTGACTAGATATCAGCTTCCCAAGAAAAGTCATACAACATGGAGGTACAAGTCAGCCACAGGGCACCAACTGTGTACCACATGCTAGTAAACTTCCTCCCGCAACTGTTGTATTGAATCCAGCTTTCACACTGTGAGGCAGATCCCTTTTACTCCATCAGCTGTGAGGGAATGGAGCTCTGAGAAACAAATCCACATATCTATCCTGGGTTATAAAAGCTACTGCAGAAGGCTGAACTATCATCATGTCTACTCAACTACAGAGCTCTGTGGGCCAAATCCCTATGCTCTGCTGTTTCTTCTAATGAGGAAGAAACTCAAGTAGGACACTCTACACAGTATCTGGGGAGGGGTAGGAAGGAGTCCTGGGCAGAGGCCCAACAGGATTATCTGTAAACTACTGTTCCCTCCCAATTCCTACACTCTCAGCATGGTGCTGAAAGAAGACACATCCACATCACCACAGAAAACATGGACTCTGGGGTCCCAGACAGGAACCCTACAGAAACAGTAGTAGTTAAAATATAAAGACCCCTTCCCCAGCCCTCCCAAGCCCGATTCCCTCAGTGTGATATTAAGAGATAACATATGCCCCACTGATGCTGGTAGATCGCATTGTAGGAGAACTTAGGAAAAACACATTTTTAAAATAACAATAACCACAGCTGCTCTTGACTCTACCACCAAAGCTAGACATGAATCTTCTCTTCACTCCCAAAGGGAAATACCACCTCTGTCTTCTGAGATACTAGATAGATATGCAGGGAAAGAGGCTGCGATGGAGGCAGTCATGTCTCTGCTTACAAGATAAATGGGAATGTGAGAGACTTCTAGAGAACTGAATTCCCAGAATGATGAGACATAGGTAATATACTAGTAAATACAAAGAAGCAGATGGCAGGATGGAATGACTTCATATTTATAAAATATTGCTTTCATATTGTTATTTGGAAAAGGATGGATGAACATTCCTCCAGATATTAACAGAAGAGGTAACTTTTATTGGTTTTTAGCTTAAATTTTGGTCAATTTTTTGGTTTATTTTGGTTTGGGTTTGTTTTGCCTCTTTGAGTTTTTGTAAATTTTATTTAAATTAGAAACAATCTTATTTTACATATCAATCCCAGTTCCCTCTCTCTCCCATCCACCCAGGTCCCCCACTGATGCCACCATCCAATCCCGTATCCACTCCCCAGGGAGGGTGAGGCCTTCCATGAGGGATCATCAAAATCTGTCAAGTCATTTGGGGTAGGGGCTAGGCCTTGCCCTGTGTATCTAGGCTAAGAGAGTATCCCTCCATGGGAAATGGGCTCCTGAAGTCCACTAGTGCACTAGGGATACATCCTGGTTCCACTGCCAGAGGCCCCACAGACTGCCCAGTGCTCCTAGCTGACACTCACATTCATGGGGCCTGATTTGGTCCTATGTTGGTTTCCCAGGTGTCAGACTGGAGTCCACGAGTTTCCACTTGCTCAAGTCAGTTGTTTTTGTGGGTTTTCTCAGCATGGAAATTTTAAATAAGGGAAAAACTCCTAATTTTCAATTTAACAACTGAGAGGATTCTTATAATTCCCTGTTTCTTGTACATGAGCATATAACACAATTCAGCTCGAAGTCGCACTTCCCATTCTTCAGGAGACCTGCCTCTGATACTGAGGTTGACATTGGTGACAAGAGGGCATGTCCTTAAACACCAAACTGTCTGCAAAGTTTTATTTACCATGGAACAGCAAAAGTGGTACACAGGCACCGCTCACCTTCCTTCCTTATTCTCACCAAGTACAACCTAAGGGATTAGAATAATTTCCTTCTGAATGGATTCTCCAAAGGAGGCATTGTTTTGTTGTATGTAATTGCTCCAAATGACTAAAAGTATTATAAATTATTTGTAGTACCCATTCTTTCTTATAGTTTTATGGTTTCTCTAACTACATATTTTTGGTTTAAGGGTTTAGATCAATATGCCATGCATGTACAGGAACCACACATCATATGCATAATAACATTCATGTATACCATACACACAAACACTATACCACACACAAAACCATCACCACCAGCACCCCCCCACACACACACACATACACACACACTGAGACCAAGCAATAGCTAGCTCTCCCAGACTTGACCCCTAAAGATGCTATTGCCCTAGACAACAGGAAGTAATTTTAAGAACAGGAATTTTAAGATTCCTGAGAAGTGGGTGGATGGTTTTTGGTAAACCAATGGGCCGTGGATGTTCATCATCATTTTGGAGGGTTGGTTGGAAATAGTTATTGGTCATGGACAGGGAAGAAACTAAGCAAAGAAGCTTACATTCAGGGATCTCTTTCTGAAAAGATAAAAGGGGAGGATATAGGAATGATAGGATATAAGGATAGATTATTGAATCTACTTTTAAACTAAAAAGCAACTACTGGTCTCAAATATTTTACATTGGTATGGATTTTTGTATATTGATACAAATTTAACGCTATTTTTGTTATAACATTATATGTGTTTCTACTCCTATTTAAGGTATTTTTGTATATTAATATCAATTTAAGGTTATTTTTATACTATATATATATGTTTCTACTCTTGCTTAGATATTGTACCTATGAAGTTCATTTAAAAATGTAAAATTCTAGTCCTTCAAAGTTATTATTAAAAGCTAGGATAATTAAGAAAGTCAGGCTAGTAGTTAGTCATCTACAGCAACCAAACTTGTAGACATGTTAGGTATGTTTTCAAGACCAACAGATATTTTTTGGATAGATAGGTGGTCTTCAAACACTTAAGAGGTCTGTATAACATGCCATTTAAGATGGTTTAAAAGCATAAGGCTTTTTATGACAGTGAGACATGTCTGCTTCTGGCAACACCAATCCACTTCAAAGAAGATGATGGGCATCAAAGAACCTCCATATACATTTATTGTGGCAAAGTTATGTACTGAGCAAAGAAACTGCTCTTGCCTTGACTGCTGACAGTATGCTGTCCAAATTGGACAAACAGGACACAAAAGAAAGCAACTGCTGAACTTTTCGAAGACAAGGTAGGACAGCCCTTCAGAATATCCTGCTTCACAGAAAAGTCTGTCAGATATGCTAGGTCTGTGAGTCAAAGATGGATATCCCAAAATTACTGAGGAACCTTGGGTGACTGTCCAGGCAGCCAGATGTCTCTGTCATTCCTACAGTTTTGGAAGTTTTTGCTCTGTGCCTCCTATTTACTCAAGTAATATTTTATCCTTCTCAGGTCTTTGATGGGGGCTGAAGGCTACTTTGTTACCAAACTCAGAAATGAAATTTATAAAAGAAATTTAAAGTTTATAAAAGTTGAGAGACATAAATGTTTAAAAAATGTTTTAAGGTCAAAATGATAATTTTAGGTTGGTAATAAAAGTTATGATATCAAGTGGTTTAGATATAAAACTTTGGACTCATCAAGATAGGTTAGATTGTGAGATGAGCATTGTAAATGTAATTCTTACCTGATGATTGTTATTATTATAGATAGTTTTATTGTGTTAGAGTTAAAACCATTCCTTTTATTTAGACAAAAATGGAGAAATGTTGTGGGATATTTGAACACACTGTAACATTCCAAGACTGTGTTACTAATGTGAACCTTGAATCACAGGTTGGAGCCAGAAACTAGGTGACTGGAATTATCCATAGGGAAGCCAGTAATACAGATAGAGAAGACACACAGGAAGGAACAGGGAGGGACTTAGAGATTTCATAGTCTCTTCCGTTTGGGAAGTGTGGAGAGAAAGTTGACTGGCCCCTCCTCCACCACTTCTCTGATCTATCAGGTTTTTGCCCAATATTTGACTCCTGAGTCTTTATTGGTAACAGAATAACTTAGATGAACATCACTTTTCACCACATGCACTCCCCCATGCCCCATTTCCTCATCTCTAAACAGCAATAATTATTCCCAAATTACCTCATAAATTGAGGTTGATATCAGATAAACTAAAAGGAGAACCCTCAAACTACCAAGGCAGTGTTTCACTCTTTAATAAGTGCTTCAGTGTATGATAATAATCTATAGAAATTGACTAATCATTTAACTAATTCCTCATCAGTCTGCCCTACATGTTTGTTCAGAGAGGTATGTGTCACTTGTCTGGGTTTCCAAACAGCAGACATTCTTTGGATGTAAGTGTCAGAAGCCCATGCAAACAGCCGGAGACTCAGGCCTGGAGTTTACTGCAGGACCCAGAGAGGTTACTGCTGCAGACCTCAAAGAAGCTGGACGCCAGGCATTGAGGAAAGAAGGATGTAGTCAGAGCCTCTACAGTGCACATTTTGGACTCCTTTGTTACTGACAATATTTTCCTGTGTCTTTTTGTCTCTTATCAGAGAGACGGGACAGCAGGTTGGCTTGGGTCATAGCTGTCTAGTCACCTACAGCTGGAAAAGCAAGGTTACATTGTTGACATGTGGCTCCTGAGGCCCATGCTTCTGTATTATGGTGTGTGTGTGTGTGTGTGTGTGTGTGTGTGTGTGTGTGTGTGTGTGTGAGTGTACCTATGTGTGGCAGGTGTAATGGTGGACAGGGTTAATTATCATGGATCTGTCACTGGATTGACATCCCCGAAAGTCTTCTCCATACTCACTCTGGATCTAAAGGAACCAATTTTCTTTTTTTATTTATATTTTATATATTTTTATTTTTAAATTTAAATTAGAAACAAGGTCGTTTCACATGTCAATTCCAGGTCCTTCTCCATTTCCCTCCCCTCCTCCCATGCCCTCCATCAACCCCCCCAATATCCCCTCATTTCCCCTCCATGGGGGTGTCCATAGTCTGTCATTTCATCCAGGGCAGGGCCTGGACCCTCCCCCAAGAGTTCAGGGTGAGAGTGCATCTCTCATTGTTGGATGGGAGTCCAAAGTCCATTTGTATACCTGGGATAAATAGTACCCAAGGCTCAGTAGATTACCTAGGCCTCCTCACTGACACCCACATTCAGTGGGTCTGGGTCAGTCCCATGCTGGATTCCCAGGCATCAGTCTGGGATTCAAGAGCTCCCCCTTGTCAGGTCAGCTGTTTCTGGGGGTTAAACCAGCCCAGTCTTAACCCCTTTGGTCATCAGTCCTTCCTCTCTGTCACTGGATTTCTTGAGTTTAGCTCAGTGTTTAGCCGTGGGAGTCTGTCTCTTCTTCCATCAGCCACTGAATGAAGGTTCTGTTTCCCAGACTCTCTGGTCATGAGATTGTAGGCTGGCACTCCCCAGATATGTCTAAAATCCATATATGGGAGAGTACATGCCATGTTTCTCTTTTTGTGACTGGGTTACCTCACTCAGGATGGTTTCTTCTACTGCAATTTTCAGGATTCTATTGTTTTTTTTTCTGCTGAATAGTACTCCATTGTGTAAATGTACCACATTTCCTCTATCCACTCTTCGGTTGAGGGGCATCTAGGTTGCTTCCAAGTTCTGGCTATTACAAATAATGCTGCTATGAACATAGTGGAACAGACATCCTTGTTGTGTGAATGGGCATCTTTTGGATATATGCCTAAGAGTGGAGTTGCTGGGTCTTGTGGTAGGTTTATTCCCATTTTTCTGAGGAATCTCCATACTGATTTCCAAAGTGGCTGTACAAGTTGGCACTCCCACTAGCAACGGAGGAGTGAGGAACCAATTTTCTTATATCTTACTAGATCATGTCCTCTCTCTGGATTCCGGTGTCCTAACTAGAAATGCTTCACTGATACTGAAGTGTCCTTGAATTGTAACAGTACATAAAAATACTTCATCCAGCACTGGGGGAGCTTGTTTCAAAAGAGCATTCAGTGTCAAGGACAGGTGACAGAGAACAAATCCTCTTCCAAATATGCCATTATCATATAATAATGCACTCTCTAAGTGACCTTAATTGGGTTTTTGCTTTTTGGAAAGTACATTTTCCCAGTCTGTGCAGTTTCATGGTGTTTGCGAATAGAGTGCCCGCCATGCCTCTATCACAATGCTTTGCTACAATCCACTTTCCTCATCATCTTCTGGGACAAGGAACTTAGCCCCTGGCTGGGATGCAGTATGTGGATAAACCTTGGTTTGACTTTACTGCCAATGGAGACTTGGGTAAGAAAAGACAATGGTCAAGACTATCTTCTGTTCTGCAAGCTGGGGTTGGGATTTGGGATAAACGGGGTCTAATATATGGGGATGTACTTTGGGTGGAGGAAAGCTCCACATAAATGTTCAGTGTGTTCTCCATCCTGAGTCTGCCAACTGGGATCTCCTGGCGTGTTGAGTCACACCATCCCTGTTTCTGATTACCCAGAGCTCTGTGATCTCTAGATTGGCTTGCAGAAGAACAAAGTCTGAAATAATTTTGTTTGAACTACTTCTTTCTTTTCAGAAGCTGTGAAATCTTCAGCAGAAATAAATATTCTGTGATCTTCATATTACCCCTCCGAGAATAATTAGGAGAATCTCACAGACCAAATTATACATGTGACATCCTCCAAGAGATTCATCTTTGTGCTGAACTAGGTAAAGATGAGGACCACACCCCACAACAGCCTCAGTCCCTCGAGGCTCAAAATCTTTACTGTGTCACCAGGGTTACTTATTTTTTGGTGCCAATATCAATATTAGCTAGTTATCCAAGGCCTTCAAATTTAAGTTACATAGATAGGAGATGGTGTGTCCACAAATGATATCATCATTCAGAAGAAGTAAATTGTTTTTTCTGATGTGCAATTGGCTTTACAACAATTAAATGTGCTTTCTACTCTGAAAGAAATTTTTCTTCCTTCTTCATATTTTCCTAATCTCTCTTCCTTTCTCAGTTTTTCTCACTCCTCTCCTCTTTCCCTCCTCTGTTCCTTTACCCCTCCCCTCCCCTTCCCCTTCATTCTCTCCTCTCTTCTCCTCTCCTCTTTTCTCTCATTTTCTGTCCTCTCTTCTCCCACTCCTCTTTCTTCCTCCTCCTCCCCCTTTTTCCCCCTCATCTCTAATGCTTAACAGGGAACCGAGTGTCTCTTGTGTTTCAGGCCAGTGTTCTGTCACCAAGCTCACCCCACAGCTGTTCATTATTTGGGCCCCTTGACCAACAAAGGAAATGGACGCTGATGGACAAGTAATTGAGGTTCATTCAGTAATGGTTTACCCAACTATCTAAGACCAGATTATCTCACAGCAGATCTCAGTGGTCATGCAGATCTGTGTGATAAGCACAGTGGCTAGCTTCTGAAAACTAGAGGCAGGATCATCAAAAGTATGGACAGCTATGTAGTGGTGGAGGAAAGGGATTACAAAAGCCATTTGTTTGGCAAGAAGGTGACCATGGATGGACTGCTCTGCTTTGGAGAGGTCTACATGACAGGCCCTCTTGATTGAGGCCTGGACTGAGAAGCACATTCATAGTTAATAAAGTATCTGTGTATGTGTGTGTGGTTTACACAGATGATTAACTATGCTCTTAATACGCGTGGCACCTTTCTGTTGCCTGGGGGTCCATGTGGAATAGGAAAAATTCAGCATAGAGTTTTGTGGTATAATTCATAGTAACATAAATAACACAGGTGGCTGCTTCTCCTCCTCCTCCTCTTCCTCCTCCTCCTCCTCCTTGTCTTCCCCTCTCTTATTCTTCGCTACAGTGATGTGAGGTATTCTGCTTCCCATCCCACTATGCTAACCTTAACCCTCTGAGATTGTAAGTGTGTGCCAAATGAATCTTTTCTCCTGTGGCTTGTTTCCCTACATAGTCCCCACAGCAGTGAAAAGTCAGTCCACATAGGACATTGGTACTCAAATGGATTCGTTGTTTTGAGTGTCTGGCGATTGCTTTTATAAGTCACTACAAGTGGTTTGTGGGGAGATGCCGCACCTCCTGCGCAGCCTGTATCTGAGAATGTGGTGAGGATTAATGACACAGAGACCGGTCAGTTGCATTAAGAAAACTTTATGCTCCCCAAATCGGCTTAGGAGAACTTCCCAAGAAAAACGCTTCCCTTCAGACAAACTTCTGCCATCCATACATGCACAAATCTCCAACAGAACTCTCACACACCTCTCACAGACCTCTCCTTCCTCCTGGGGTAGTTAAATCTCTAGCACCAGAATCAGGAAAAACAGCAGGGAGCAGGAAGAAGTAGCTAGCCATGGGGGCGGGGATAAAAGTCAGGGTGTTTCAGTGACCGAGCCCTTATCAAGCCCTTATCAGGAAGCCCTTATCAGGAGCTTATGGCACTGAATTGTTTTCAGTAAACATTGTCTCACAGATGCCTGCTCCCAGGCTGATGGAGGGGTGGGTTTCCGGCCAGGGTCTGTGATCCATCCCCACAGGGAGATCTTGGAAAAGTTTGACTTACAGGCTAGAACAATTTTAGGATACTGTAAGGGGAGCTTAATGGGTCATTCTTCTGAGTTCTCAGAAATTTCAGGATTTGTCCAGACTCCCACCCATGCAGACTCAAACTCTTAAAGTTTTGTTTGTGTTTGTTTTATTTGTTTTGAGACAGGGTTTTTCTGTATAATAGCTCTAACTGACCTGTAACTAGATCTGTAGATCAGGCTGGCCTCAAACTCACAAAGATCTGCTTGCCTCTGCCTCCCAAGAGTTGGGATTAGAGATATGCTCTGGTTTTAATTCATTTGAAAGACTTTGCTTTGGGAAGAGAGCTCCAGAGCTCCTTATTTGCACCAAGCCAACCAGAAAGGGAAGTAGGCAAGCAGTTTCTTGCTTTCAGTCATCCATCCAGATATGTAGAGTCCACTATAGTTTTAGTCTAAGGTACTCATCTGCTATTCAGACAGACCCTGAAGTAACCCACACAATGCTGGATTTTCAGGTGTTCCCAGTGCAACAGTTATGGTGTTATGAAGGATCCCATCCAGATTCTAATAGGAGGCCTGGAAGGCCAGGCAATGCATGGTTCAAGTCCCTAAAGGTAGTTCAGTAACGAGCAGTGGCTGAGAGCGAAGCTTCAGATGCAGCTTACAGATGGCAGGAGTGAGGAATATCTGCTGAGAAAAGCTGCAGGCAGTGAGCAGACCCAGCCTAAAAGATAGGCCATGTTGACTTCAGCTCACATCGTCATAAGGAACTTACTTCATGACCCAGCCTAAAAGATAGGCCATGTTGACTTCAACTCACATCGTCATAAGGAACTTACTTCATGACCCAGCCTAAAAGATAGGCCATGTTGACTTCAACTCACATCGTCATAAGGAACTTACTTCATGATACCATGTGCCCTCAATGCCAGATGAACCATGGGAGCTGATACTTTGAATTCTGGAACTTGGTTTTGCTTTCAATATATCTTTTTTTTTTTCTGCTTTCCCACTCTTCCCTTGTGGAGTAGGACTGTTTTATTCTTTGCTACTCTATGTTAGAAATATGTGACTTGACTTTTGATTTTTCTAAGAGTTTACAACTAAGAATGTATCTCAAGTCTCAAAGGAGGTCCTGAACTTGGCCTTTTGAGCAATGTTGAAGCACTAAGGTCAGACTCTTGGTAACAGATCAAATGCATTCTGCTTTACAAGATGGATATTAGTTTGTGGGGAAGGCAGGAATAGACTGATAAGGGTTTAAGAAAACTTACTCTGGTGTCAAGTTGACAAGGTGTAGAGTTGTTATAATTGATCTCCATGGTCAACTTTATTGAATTAAGAAGCAGCTTAGAGAGTGTAAAGCACACCTCTGGATGTTTCTAGATAGGATTAGCCAAG
This sequence comes from Mesocricetus auratus, assembly GCF_017639785.1. Lineage (NCBI taxonomy): Eukaryota > Metazoa > Chordata > Mammalia > Rodentia > Cricetidae > Mesocricetus > Mesocricetus auratus. The sequence continues at coordinate 69,787,590 of NW_024429182.1, forward strand.
AGGAGGGCACACTACCCTGAATGTACACTGGGAATCATGATCACACCTATGTTGGGTTGTTTTGAAGACAAAATGAGCTCTTACTGTCAAGTGATTAAGAATTCTATGTGAACCTGCAGCTGAAAAAGACGGGGAGAAAGAAGAAAGTAAGAGGTAAGCGAGAAAGGGTAAGCAAAGGGTAGTGAGATAGGGAAGGAAACACGAATATACTCTTCACTTCCCATCTCTTAATTCTCTCATAGGTCTCCCCAACCCTTTGTGCCATCAGTGCACAAGAAGAGATTATTCAGAGGGATAGTATTGCTGAGGGAACAGAGAGAAAGAATTAAGAATAAGGAGGGATAGAGGTGTGTGTGTATTATATATATATATATACATATATATATTTAATTTAGAAGCAATCTTATTTTACATATCAATCCCAGTTCCCTCCCAGCCTCCCATACCTCCCAGTGGCCCCCCATCCACTCCCCAGGGAGGGTGAGGCCTTCCATGGGGATCATCAAAATCTGTCAAGTTATTTGGGGCAGAGCCTAGGGCCTGCCCTGTGTATCAAGGCTAACAGAGTATCCCTCCATGGGGAATGGGCTCCCGGAGACCATTCGTGCCCTAGGGCTACATCCTGGTTCCACTTCCAGAGGCCCCATAGGCTACCCAGTGCTCCTAAGTGACACCCACATTCAGGGGTCTTGTTTTGGTCCTATGTTGGTTCCCCAACTGTCAGACTATGGTCCATGAGTTCCCACTTGCTCAGGTCAGGTGCTCCTGTGGGTTTTCCCAGCATGGCCTTGACCTCAAACATGTATAGAAATACAACATTCCAATGAGTTCTTGGGAGTCAAATGAGCCTCTCTGGGAGCCAACTTCTAAAATCCATGTTCAACATAAAGTCTGACTTACAATGCCTTCCAAAGAAATTGATACTTGTAGTCTCAAGTCACACTTGTGGGACACTGTGCCAAAAATATAAAGATGTTCTTTGAATAATGTACCTACAGTTTTTGGTTTTTTAATTGTTCTCTTGGACATTATCAGCTTTTTATATTATACACCAACCTGGAGAAACTCCTGAACACTTGGGATGTGAGCTCATTGAAAAGCAGATTATGAAGAATGTTATAACATGCACTCTCCACTCCCAGACCCTTCCAGCTCTCTGGGTACCTGCCCATCCCTCTACAATGGCTTCTGTGAATAGCTGCTTTGCATTTGGATTTAGTTCATTGCTCCTCCTCTAATTAGCCAAGAGTATCTCATTATCAGCCCATGCCTGGTCAATTATCTGATTTCCTGCAGTATCTATCAGTCAACAAGACAGCCCTCTGATTTAATTTGTATGCTCATGGCTCTGAGGCTCCCATGGTCCTTCTTGTCAGAGGTGTATTAAGGAGTAGATTAATTACCCTCTTGGCACATAGTTCCTTCCTTGTTATCAGATTCTCCTTGGAGCTACAGAAACTTGCTAGGGTACCCCCTGCAGACCAAGGATCTTCTCTTGGAAAGGTATTTTCTGCCTGCCTGGTGCAGGGTATTATCCATCTCCAAATGCTGATGTCAGAAATCACATTGGGAAAAGCATCCCACAACCAGGCCAGGGAAAGGCAAGAGAGGCTTCAAGTCACCTTCATGTTTTGTGTTTGACCAAATTTCATATTTTTGTAGGGTCAGTAACTGGATGAAATTGGGCCTTAAAGCACAGAATTTTAAAGTAAGTCTTTTTGTGTATTCATTTGGCTTCCATTGGGTACTTATGATATGCAAGGTGTGTTGAAGCTTTTGGAGTGAGGGAGAGACAATTAATTAGCAGGTCAGTGCTGCTGTTTGTTTACCTGGACAAAGGGCAATATTGGAACTCCACAAAATGATCTTTGGTTCTGATCACACACTGTGAAAAGGGTCAAAATGAGGCTATACCCTCTCCTGGGAAAATTCTATAGACAGGCTTAGCACTGGATCCCTCAGAAAGTGTTTCTTGATTGTTTTATTCTCTTACAACCAGAAAAATAGTAACAGATATTGACTCAGATCCTCTGTAGAATACATTATTTGAATCTTTTGTTCCTCACAGAGCAAATTGGCCAAGTTCAAGAAAGAAACCATACTATTATTTCAGGCATCTGTCTTCTGTTTATGCTTTTGTGACAACTCTACTTCTGTACATATAACTTTAGAAGGAAAATTATCTATGTGATAGCAATCAAATTGCCCTTCTGCCTGTCCAAAGGATATGAGTGACATTTGGACTAACCTGGTATGATGCCTTTCATTTTTTTTAAAGGGAAAAAGTTAAATTCTAAAAGCATGACAAAATGCCACATTCCTGTGTGTGAAATACTCTCCAAATACCAGCTGAAGCTCCCTGTTTTCAGACAACAGGGATTATGTTTGGGTCCTGCAGTCAGCACTGAGGAAAAGGGTTACCTCAAAAATATTGCTGGTGGTGAGATTAGATATATTACCCTTGAAAAGTTTGGCATTTCCCTTAAACTTTAAAGACACTCACACCCCATAATAGAGATGCTCTGTCACCTTCCCTGGAGGAACTTCTGCAGAAGTAGCCCAGCATAGAGGACAAGAATGATCCCACCAGCACCATGTGGACTGTGTGAATAAGCAGGGGGCAGCAGGGTGACTGAGGTGTCCTTGTTACATAGTGGAACACTACAGCAGTAAGAAGAGGAAACACAGTTAGACTTAGCTGCATGTACAAGTCCCACAGATACGGTGTAGAATGAAAGATGTGTGACACGAAGAGCATATATGATAGGTCTTCATTCATACCAAACAGAACAAGCATGATAAGCCATATTGTTCAGAGATGTATGGGGAAGCAAAGTAACTATGGAGGCCAAGAAAGTGATTACTATGAAAATTAATAAGTGACATCCAGTTAGGAAAGGGTACAGGTGTTTGGTAAGGGGCAATGATGCTACTTGAGGGAGTGGTGATCAAACCTGGCCCAAGTGGTAGTTACATAGGTCTTTTGCTTGTGACTACTAAGCTGTGCTTTTTATGTAATTTTCCGTGTGGCTGTTACATGTCAAAGAAAATCTAGTGTCCCTTTCTTAGAGCTATCTTTCAGTGCTTTTGACCCAAGCCTGTCAGGTTGACCCATCTCTGCCCCCAGATGTTTGGTGGGGTTTCTGCTAGCATTCGAGATCTGCTTTTGGATTTATTAATGTCTCAGAAGGTAGGACAATCAGCCCTTGATGCCCTCCGTGCTGTCCATAGCACATGCTCTTTTCCCGGGGCCAGCCCCTGCCAGCTGTACTCACATAGTGCGCATCTCCCTTTTGGATCATCTGGAAGGAAAGAGTGAAGCTGACTGGCGTGCCTGGTACCGCTGATAAGAACTGCTCTGACATGAGGCAGAAATGGCGACAACGTTCACATGAAACCTTGTCCCCATTTCAAAATAATGGAGCACAGGGAGACTGAAGGGGGAGAGGTGAGAGATGATTGAGAGGAAAGAGAGGCTGGGGTGGAAGCTGGTGGCGTGAAGATGCCCTTTATCTGACAAAACGTCATTTCCAGCTGTCTGGTCCATGCGTCACCAGACACTGCAAGGCAACAGGAATGTGTCAGAATGAGCATACTGATGGGATTGGACTCACCGTTTAATAAGAACAACTGATTAATTTCTGGTGCTCCAAACTAACCCCTGTAGGCAAAAAGGTTCAGAAATACCGACTGCTGCCACTTTACTAAACCAGCAGAATTTCTAACTGCATTCTAAATGGGGTTCCTTAAACACACAGGTAAGCATAGCACCCACCCCTCATCAAAGAAGCTTCTTGTTACAACACAGAGAGACCACTGAAGAAAACCCCAACTCATCAGAACACATAAAACTGACAGTGGGTTCCCAGCTACATTGACAATACAGCTCCTGCATACGAGGCTCAGGGAACAACATACAAGGGGGGGAGGGTGGGGGAGGGCACAGAAAGACTGTACGATACAGATGACCAGGAAATCTGCCTTCTAGAAATACCTGGGAAGCTTCACTCATGCTACTTCAACTATATGACTCCTGCTCCTTCAAAAAGATCCCTTATTCAAATGCATTGCAGGAGGGCTCTCTTACCCATGGGTTTGCCTTCTGCAGTTTCAGTTACCCATGCTCAACTTCAATCTGTGAATATTGAATGGAAAATCAGATACCTCTGGGTGGTTTCATAAGTTCTGAGTCACATGCCACCCTGATTAGTGAGCCATGCTGTTCTGTCTCAACTAGGACAGGAATCAATCCTCTGTCCAGTGTATCCATTCTGTATACCGTACCTGCCCCTTGGTCACCTGCAGAAGTGTTGCAATGTTTGGGTTCAAGTAACCTTCATATTACTTAGCTACACCCTGAAGAATGAGGACCATGATACAATGTAATAATAATTCTTTGAATGGTTCTGGCTTCTAATTGGTTATTGATGTTAACTTATTACTGTGCATAAATTATAAATTAAACCTATATGATTTTGTAAATTTCAATATTTTAGCACAATTTTTCTAACCTATAGTGCGAATAACTTTCCCACATATGACCTCAGTTATGCTCTTTAACAAAATTTGGTTGATCTTACTATCATCTTTTCAAACAAAAAAAATTCAAGCTCTGATTGAATAATGACTTTCGTGAAAACCACCATGCAATACAGGATCAAGCGACACTAAAACAGAAGTAATTGAGGCACCAGCCATTGGCCAGATACCACCTGTGGGCCAGGTATTGGTCTCTTATAAGCAAAACAATGCATAATATTGATGAGAGATACACCACATTAAAATATTGACTCTGATAGGTTAAGAATTATGTATAGAGCATATTTGGTAAAAAGATTACATAGATTCCGTTCTAGAGGGAAAGATGCAAAACACACATAAAGGGATTAGGAAAATTTAAAGATAGCAGAACATGAAGAAGGAGTCAGAACACAGGAGGTGTAGGCGGGTGGCAATGCTAACTAGAGTGGTCAGGGTGGATGTCGCTGTGGAGATACTACCTGAGTACAACCCTGGATATCTGAAGCACTTTCTAGACAGATGTTACAACTGGTGTAAGGGTTCTGAACAAGGAATCACAGGAAATTAAGACATACAGGTAAGATGGGGTGACAGTCACATGGGGACACCACCCATACCTTCTGATTCTTCTTACAATCAAGTCCAGAGGAATCCAGGACTGTTCAGTAAACAGTTATCCTCATAGTTCAATATGAAAAGGAATCCCATCTACCCGTCCACAGAGGAAAGCCATGGTGCCATTATGAATTGAATCTTGTCCTCATTCTACTGTGTTAAGGATCAAGCGACACTAAAACAGAAGTAATTGAGGCACCAGCTATTGGTCAGATACCACCTATGGGCCAGGTATTGGTCTCTTATAAGCAAAACAATGCATAATATTGATGAGAGATACACCACATTAAAATATTGTCCTCATTCTACTGTGTTAAGGAGAGCTATGCTATCTGGATCTATGCTTCCTGGGATTTAAAAAAAGTTTATATATATATATGTGCATGTTCCTGCATAAGTTTATGTGTGCCGTATGTGTGCAGGAGCCTGCAGAGGCCAGAATGGGGTATCAGATCCCCTGGAACTGGAGTGACAGGCAGTTGAGAGCCAGTGTGTGTGTGTGTGTGTGTGTGTGTGTGTGTGTGTGTGTGTGTGTGTGTGTGTGCTAGGAATTGAACCCAGGTGCTCTGTACAAGGACAGCAAGTGATATTAATGGCTCAGCCCTGACATCCTGGGTATTTTAATGAGCATGACCCAGAGTCTACAAGCACTTTTCCCTATAGTAAAAAATCAGCTTAAGTGTTAAGAGAAAACTGAAATATTTTAAAGTTACAACACTAGTCATTATTATAGTGCTATTGGACCTTTGACACATATTCTTTCTCCTCCCTTATGTGTTGAGTATATATGTGTGTGATGTGGTGTGTAAGTGTGCGTGTGTGTCTTCTGTCTTTAGCTTAACTAGTCTGACATCTCAGAATGAGGGTAGGAGAGTATGATAGTTTGAGGCGAATCAGGATGAGGTTTTAACCCAAGAGGGAGTATAGAAATTAAGGAGACAGACTGGTACTGGAGCTCAGGATCAAATCACTAAAAGAGGCTACCTGTCCCTCCTAAACTGCACAGCAAGTAGGAATAGTGGATCTCATAAAAGAATGCAAGCAGTGGATGATATATATATATATCCTAAGTGCCTAGGGGGTGATGTGCTGAGTAAGGCCACAGCAAGCGCCAAGACGCTGAAATTGGTTCTTGAGGGAAAACTTTAGAGATAAGAATGGTTTGATCCTCCAAAGGCTGTAGTCCATAGATGCTGCATCACATATCTCTGGTTTTTGAGGACTGGCTAGGAAAATAATACTCCTCGGGAAGGCAACACTGGCAAAAAACTGAGTCACCCTGGACCAGAAGTCCCTGGTGGATGGACGCTGTTGATCCATTTCTCCCTCTGTGATGCAGAGCGCATGCCTGTCTCCCATTCTTCCCACAGGCAACTCTGCAAGAGACTCACAGGATTATGCGTTTTCTGAGTCAGGCCCCAAGTCTCTCTGTTTCTTATGGCATGAACAGTGACCCATGAGCCTGTAGGAAAAGCACTTACTCTACTCCTGATGGATTGCAGCTTTCTGGGCGTCCGTCCCATGCCTCCCCCACACCCACTTCACATTCTATTAGTTCTTCAGCTTTTTCTCCCTCCCAAACCTTGTTTTGATTGTTCTTAAAACTGGACACAAAAGCAACCCAAAACCAAGAGTTATTCCTCTGTTTGGGAGAGAGGTCCCCAGAGCTCTGTGAAGTTTAGATTTTTCAGCTCAGTGTCCCATGATGCCACACAAACCGACAGTGACTGTGGGAAAGCCCTGGGCTTTTCAAAGTAAGGATTGTAGGGAAGGCATTGAGGGGCAGAGCAGTAGAAACCAAACTGATTACCCAAAACATTGTGGCTGGCATACCTCAGACCCCTATACTTTGTAGGCAGTGATTGCATGTGTGTGTCTACACAAATATATATTAATAGACATAACTGGTTATAATATATTATATTTGGTTCAAAGTTATAAACCAGCTCTATCCAGTGAAGTACTCTGGAGTATTCTAATTTTTATGCCGGTGAGCAGTACCAATGACCAATTTATCGCCTTCTCTAATGTTTTCTCTCTGCTCACGTAGTAAGTTGCGTTTATCTAAGTACTTTATCATCTCTCGGGCTCCAGCTCATCTCTGTTGGATGAGTTGGTAGCTAGTTCCCCAGGGTTGGTGTTTTTAAACCTAGCATTAATTACAGTAATTCCCTGCCACTCCTCTAGGTACTTGCAGCAAGAAGGGAGAGGCAGTTATTCTTTTCCTTATGAAGAGCCTAAGGAAGTTTGTTAATTAACTGCAAAATTAACCAAGGTGGGGTTTGACTTTGGATGGTTTTAGAATGACCCAAGGCAAAAAACATTGATGCTGCTCAATGTAAGTGGGTTAGATGAAATGGAGTGCACCTAAATATTCAGAATGGGGACATCCTAAGCAATTTCCAGATCCAAAGAAATGGGGGAAAGTTCTAGAACAATTCCTCTTCAGTTCCATCCTAGCTGCAGAAACCCAGGCATCAGAGGAGATGCTATATTCTGAGGAGCTGCAGCAAGTTCTTTGCTCTGCATAAGCCATGGGTGGGTTGTTTGGAGAGGAGCTCACTCTGCAAAATCCCTGTGACTGCTCTCAGGTCAGTACCAGTGATGGATGTCATGGGTCCTCTGTTGAGCACCGTGCAGAAGACGTTCACAGAGCATGTGCAGTAGACTCTCTCTCTCTCTCTCTCTCTCTCTCTCTCTCCCCCCCCCTCTCTGTGTGTGTGTGTGTGTGTGTGTGTGTGTGTGTGTGTGTGTACCTGTTCTAGTGTGTGTGGGTACATGTGGACTTAGTGTTTGGAGGCCAAAGTTCAATACTGATAAAGCAGAGTCTCACACTGGCACAGTGAGCCCCACACATCTGCCTGTCTTCACCTCCCGACACTGGGAATCACATCTGTCTTTCTTTTACGTGGTTCTGGAGGTCAGACTCGGGTCCTCGAGCTGGAACAGCAAGCCCTTGCATGCTTGAGTTAGCTCCCCAGCCCTGTAGGTAGGGAAAGTTCTTTCTTACACCCACCTCACAGATGTAGACACTGAAGCTTAGGAAAGTCAGGACTGCATCACAGGTGGCTAAGGTGGACCAGCTCTTAGCCATAGAACTAGCAAAGAGCAGCCTACAGGCAGTGATGGGGTGTCAAAGGGTAGGCCTGATGTGGTGGACATGGTGGTCCATTCCTTCCCTGGCCTCTTGCACACTTAAGCTTTCTTCCTCTGTCCCAAGTCCACACAATGCAGAGGTTTCAGTCAGGCAGAACTCCTGTGCATTATGGCATGACCTCTATTTTCAGATTCACCCCATTCCCTCTTCAAGCCCTCTGACTGCACACCACTCCTTCCTCCTCTTTCTCCCGCAGGTCAGTGATTCATCTCACCGAGGAAATGGAGGTAATTGGTTACTGCCAACCTGCCTTCAAATCAAAGTGGCTGGTGCGTGGAAGGTGCTGGAATCCTGGAATTACAAGACATCCTTGGGCATTGCCTTCAGCAATCTCTTATCCACCTCAAAACAATCATCTAGGACACAGATTGCAGCTCAAAACTTCCTTGCTGCACCATCACTGTGTATGACTGAGGCCCATATTTATGAATCAAGGATGGGCCACCATTGTACCCACCACACAGATAGGTGTCCTGCCTCTGTCCTGCCTCTGTCTTCTCTTGGCATGACACCAAATTTTTCTTTCTGCAGCTGAACTCTGCTTCCATTACTCCATTGCATATACCACCAGTGATTTCTGATTTCTGTCTGTCTCTGTCTCTGTCTCTGTCTCTGTCTCTGTCTCTGTCTCTGTCTCTGTCTCTGTCTCTGTCTCTGTCTTTCTCTCGTGTGTGTGTGTGTGTGCGCGCGCGCGCGCGCGCACGCTGTATGGAAGAAAACAAGAACAGAACAGATGAGAGTGGGACCTAAGGCTCACCAGTTAGGAAGGCCCTGTCTCCCTCCCCAGCACTAGGATGGCCAGTGCACACCACCAAGCCCAGCTTCTTATGTGGGTGCCGAGGACTGAATTCAGGCCTTCATGCTGTGCTTGATCAGCAAGCACGTTTTCAGCTGATCTACCTCACAAAGTTTACAAACCCATTCTAGCAAGGACAGCAAGACAAAATGCCTCCTCTGTCCACTAGATGGCGCACACGATTCTACCAGCCACATCCCCCTTAACTCCAAGGATGTTTTATACCAGTTTCTTTACACTGGCTCCAGAACCTGTCTGCACCCACTGCTACAACGAAAACACTTATTAAGGCCATGGCTACTCAGATGATAAATTTGCTAATGCAGTTGGATGTTAATGATCCTGCGGTATCTATGGGAACAGTGTCAACCTCTGAGCCTAAAGCACATCCCCACTCTACCCAATCCACCCTACCACCTTTGACCCTTAGAAATGGATTTCTCTAGTCATATTATCAGCTAGCTCTAAGACTACAAATAGACTAGGTACAGCTCATTTTTCTAGCCAGTTCTGGGCTAGCAAACTGGAAGCCTGAGGCTCTGCTCCCACCTGGATGTGGAGCAGATGGGTGTGACTTCAGGGTTCTTCTCTGCCCTTATCCCATGCTTCTATCCTAATTAATATGCCCCAAATCTGGCTTTTAGGGAAGTCAATAAATTCTTAAACTGGTAAGAACACATTTTTTTTTTACTAAATGTGGCATTCCCATTCAAAAACAAAAAATCATTTAAACCAGTAGACTTCCTTTTTAGGTCCAGATGTGTGTTTGACACACTGCCTCAAGTTCTGGTTCAACCATGTCTTACTCCCTTCAGCTGTCTTGGTGCCTGGAAAGATTCTATGTGAATTCACCTGCATCTTCAGGCCAAGCCTTGTGTTGCCCAACAGAAGCACAAGGGCTTTCTCATTCTCATCCTGGAAGAGAAGCTGTCTCAATTTCTCTTTAAAGATGACCGTTGTTCACTCTAGTGACCACACAATACACGGGCCACGTGTGCAGACATGAACACTTCCTGCAAGTAGAGAAGTTTCTGCACAGAGATCACCAAAGGACATTCAGTCTAGCCACTGATATTCACGTGTGTGTATGATGCGTGCTCGTGTGTCCGCCAGAGAGAGCAGGTGTTGCTGTGCCTTGACACACTATGTGACAGGACAGTCCCGGTGTTGCTGTGCCTTGGCACACTATGTGACAGGACAGTCCCGGTGTTGCTGCGTCTTGACACACTATGTGACAGGACAGTCCCGGTGTTGCTGTGCCTTGGCACACTATGTGACAGGACAGTCCCGGTGTTGCTGTGCCTTGGCACACGATGTGACAGGACAGTCCCGGTGTTGCTGTGCCTTGGCACACTATGTGACAGGACAGTCCCGGTGTTGGTCCTCATCTTCCATCTTGTTTGTCACAGGATGTCTTTTGTATGCCCGCCTGCTGGCCCCGGGAGCTTCCAGAACTTCCCGTGTCTCCAGCTCCTATCTCACTCTTTGAGGGAACGCTGGGATTAGACACCTGCTTCCATGCCTAGCTGTATGTAGGTTTGGGGACTCAAACTCAGGTCTTCACACTTGAATAACATATATGTCATCTGCTGAGCTATCTCCCCAGCCCAACATCGATTTTTTTCAACTACCCTTTGCCCTCTGCCCCTGGAAGATCACAAGGAGTGTTTCTTAGAGGGTAGCTACTTAGAGGCATCGTGTTTATCTACCTGAAAAAAATAAAGACTGTGGGGGGTGTGCACGCCTGTGGGGGAGGGGCACATCTCCAGTTCACCCAGCCTGCAGCCAAAGTGCAGGGCTAATGGAACAGCTCCCGCCGGTGCCTGCAAAGCCATGGAAGCAATTAGTTCATATCAAGCTGTTATTATGAAGTTATTTCTGTAACAAAAAATACTGTCTTTCTTTAATTTCTATGCAAATGTGAGGAAGTCAACACAGTGTGGTTTACCTCAAGATGCTCTTGAAAGAATGTATTCGTCCTTTTGAGGATGCCACAGCAGCAATGTGGAAGTGTCCTAAGAAGACGAAGAGGGAACAGCTTCTCCTCCCTTATAGCCAATGCCAAGTCCCCCAGCAGCATTAACCCATGACAGCACACACTAATCTGCAGTGTCTGGTGGCATTTGGAAGTAGCATGACAGACATCCATCTACATGACCAAGACTTACATCTTAGCATGAGTGGTTGTATTGGAATTGAAGACCATAGACCAGGAACTGCGATGACTAGTGTGTGCTAACTAGAAGGCCTTGGTGTGGGGCTTATGAAAACTAACATGCAAGAAATACCCCAGCATCAGGACTAGGGAATTGGCTGGAATTGGCTCAGTTTGTGAGCAAGCATGAGCATCTGAGTTTGATTCCCAGAACTGACATAAAAAAAGATAGGCACGGTGGTATATGCTTATAATTTCAACTGGAGAGGTCGAAGCTGGTGGATTCTGGAACTCACTGGCCAGCTAGCCTAGCCTAATGGGTGAGCCCCAAGTAGGTCTCATGGAGAGGAAACATAGTGGATGGCTTCTGAGGACAGACACCAGAAGTTGACATCTGGCCCCCACACATACAGTTATGTACACACACACACACACACACACACACACAGAGAGAGAGAGAGAGAGAGAGAGAGAGAGAGAGAGAGAGAGACAGAGAGAGACAGAGAGAGAGAGAGAGAGAGAGAGTAAATGAAAACATCATATGAAGAAGCAACATGAAATAGAAAAACACTTGGGGGTCAGAAAACCTGAGCCTTGGTCCAGTTCTGTGCTGAGAGAATGTTCTCTAGATAGTCATCTATGTTTCCGAGCTCCAGTTTCTCTGAGAATGTAGAAATAACCTTCATATTTCATGCAGCTACACTTGATGGGGTATGAAAGCCAAACAATTTTAATTGCAAGACATTTAAAATTTACTCTTAATAAGACAGAGACCACACCTGGTGTCTTAAACACCTATAGGGAGTAGCATCCTAAAGAACATTAAGAATCCTTCTGTTCTGTGTACAGAGATTATCTGGTTCTTGTTACATTTATTTTACCAAATATTTGAAATTACATTCATGCATGCCATGCTAATATAGTCCACCATGAATGGGTTGACCAGAAAACCATCCAATTTAGTTCTTACTGTGTCACTGAGGTAAGTTAGCAGCAACTATCTCAGGAGTCTGATTTGAACTATTATTGATGGTAAGAAAAAGGGAACTTGATAATATTTTAATTCTGGAAAAAGGGTTTGTTCCAGGGGTGGAGGGAGTGTTTTATCATACACTTGATTATGGAAGATCGCTTCACTGCCCAATGATGGGATGGGTGCAAGCTGCTGTCTTTTTAAAGGTCAAACTTCATTATGCATTGACTTCTTAAAATAAGTTGTTATGTGGGATGAGATGAAGTCAGAGGCGCCATGGATTCTCCTTCGCAAACACAGGGAAACAAATCTATGAAGAGCAGGTGGGTCCAGCGTGTTATTGATTCCCTCCATGCACCAGTGCAGTATTTGTGGGAGATCAATCATACCCTGGCTGAAATACACTTGGATTCTGAAAATAAATGTGCATATGGGAAAGCATTACTCTGTTGCAGATGCGAGATTTATTGGCTCGCCTCTTGTGATCCACATGGTAGCAAAATTAATGGCTGTTTGGAAGCTATAAATTTAGAAATAGCATCTGTAGATAGGAATTCATGTTTACACATGCTGGATGTTAAGTGACTGATGAAATAGCTGAGCCATTGAAAGGCATCCTTTCCTGAACTCCAATTAGTACACAGTGAATCTATTTACTTGGAAAGACTCATCTTTATTTTCTGAGGAACACAGCATTTATACAAAACCCCAATAAGCAAATAAACAAAAATTAGCAATACTTTAACTTTGCAATCCGAGTCAAAGTCACCAGTACTAGTTCCTAGGAAAGGTTAGGAGGAAAGAGATCCGCAGTCTGCATAGTGGACCAGAAAGGACAGCCTTGTCAAACATGTCTCCCTTCTCAATAAATTTGATGCATTTGGAGGGGGTTTGTGGTTGATGTTAAATCTTGGGCAAATAGAATTTCAGGCAAATATTAAGAATTGGACATCATTGTGGAGACTGTTTTGGGATATATCAATAGGGAACATTCTTTAGCTTTGCCCTTTCTACAGTAAAGTACAAAGGGTGACAACATTTAGTGTCTGAGTCTTCCCAACTCTCAGTCTCTACAATCGCAAAGGAGAAATTGATCTGAGTCTCTGGGAAGCCCAGTGGACCAGCAAATGAAGGCACTGGTGAAGGTCCAGAAGATTCCAGCACCATTGTTAGGACAGCAGCACTGTTAGACACACAGTGTAGAGCCAGAGACTGTGGCAAGGCCACACACACTTCAAAATGTGTATGTGTATATATGCATCATCAGTGCAAGTGATAATGTTGGGGCAATAATAAACAGGAATGTTGGGGTGGCTAGAGAGCATTAGGGTTCTTTAATAAATAGTTTTATTGCAGCAGTGAATGGTTGAAGAATACCATATGGGCCTACAATGTTAGGGCCTTTTCGTAGTTGGATATAGCCCAAGATCTTTCATTCTACTAATGTGAGGAAGGCTATGGTGATTAAAATTAGAAATAGGAGTATGAGAATATTAATTAGGTGCACTATTAGGGAGAGGATTTGAATCTCTGAGAACAAGGTCTTAAGTCTTATGAAATTTCTGGGCTTGAATTGAACCTTGTCTAGGGTAGGTTGATATGGATTTACTATGTTGAGATGATTTCATTAATTGTTTAGGGCTGCTTATGTTAAGGAGGTTCCATTTCTCTTGTCCTTTCATACTGGGAGAAATTGTAAATAGATAGAAACTGACCTGGATTACTCTGGTCTGAACTCAGATCATGTAGGACTTTAATCATTGAACCAATGAATCTTTAATAGCTGCTGCACCACAGGGATGTCCTGATCCAACATCCATGGTTTGTGAGAATCGAATGGACATCCATGGTTTGTGAGAATCGAATGGACGTCCATGGTTTGTGAGAATCGAATGGACGTCCATGGTTTGTGAGAATCGAATGGACGTCCATGGTTTGTGAGAATCGAATGGACGTCCATGGTTTGTGAGAATCGAATGGACGTCCATGGTTTGTGAGAATCGAATGGACGTCCATGGTTTGTGAGAATCGAATGGACGTCCATGGTTTGTGAGAATCGAATGGACGTCCATGGTTTGTGAGAATCGAATGGACATCCATGGTTTGTGAGAATCGAATGGACGTCCATGGTTTGTGAGAATCGAATGGACATCCATGGTTTGTGAGAATCACATGGACGTCCATGGTTTGTGAGAATCGAATGGACATCCATGGTTTGTGTCCTTGCTAGAATGTGAAGAAAATGACCCTCTCGTATCTGTGATCTTTCCATCTGTGGGTACAGGGTCTAACCCCTGATCTTCAGCACTTCACATTAGAAGTGACACTTGGGCTGGGGGGAATGGCTCAACAATTAAGAACACTTGCTGTTCTTCCATAGGACACAAGTTTGATTCCCAGCACCACATAGAAGCGCACAACTGCCTGTAATTCCAGTTCCAGGGAATCCTACGCCTCTGGATTCCCAAGGCATTTATGTAAAAATACTACCACTACATAAACACACAGACACACAGTTAAAAATGATAAGACTAAATCTGCTTCCCTCCAAAAAGTGACATTCCTCTGAGTGCCCTTTGACCAGACCTAATCACAGGGTCCAAACGTAACTACACAGGAAGTAGGACGTGCAAATGGCCCATAGAAAATCTAAACAATCATACTGTCTCTGTAGTACAGAATCACTGACAATCTAAAGAAGCATACTGGCCCTGTGGTACAGATTCCTGGGCCCTTCTTTAGACACTGGAAGCAGAAGGATGAGAATGAGACAAGGAGAGAATAAGAAAGAGGGTGAGAGAGACTATTTTGTTAAACTGGCATACTCACGCCAAGTATAATAAGCTTAACTATTTAAGACTCCGGGTCTCTCTTGGGCACAGCACTCCATCATCCTGATGGATTTCTTTAATCCACTAGGTTGCAAATTTGTGGCTCATCCTCAGTTCATAATCTCCTGGCACTGATGTATATCTTGCCAGCCCGTAATAGTGGCCTGCAGGGTACATTACTAATGATGTAATTTGGAGTTTAAGGTTTTATTCAAATTCTTACGCATCTCTCACTCGGTTCTGCTTCCAGAGCCATTCTGAGGTTTGTAAGAAGATGTATGTTTCTTAAAAGCAAATCCACTTTTAAAAACTGACCAAAGTCTGCCCCTAAAATAATGTGTGTTGTCAGTCAAAAGACAGCAAACATTCCTATCACATTTCTGTGAGCTGCATTTCAAATGGGTTTGAGAGCCACAGACAGCCCTCAGCCCCTTAAAAGGGGGTGGGGTGGGGTGGGGCGAAGGGGTGGTTCAGTTGGGGAAGTCCTTGTCATCCAAGCCTGAGGATATGAGTTTGTACATCCAGATGGAAGTGGAACATTAACCTCCAGGGGCAGGTAGCTCTGTGGGACATGCTGCACAGCCACTCTGGCTGACTCAGTGAGATCCGTCATACAAGAAACCATCTCAGTTAAGGTGAAGAGCAACTGAGGAAAACATCCAATCTCATCTGACCTCTGGTGTCCGTACATACCAGCATATGAACTTGTAAATACACACACACACACACACATACACACACACACACACACACACACACACACACACACACAGCCATTGAATCTGGCCTTCCTCTTTTGTTCATTCTTCCAGAATAATTCAGTCCCAAAGCAGATGAAATCAGATGTTCCCTCCACACACACACACAAGCCTGTGTACCTGTCAAGCGTGGGGCTCTTCCAGTGAAGGGTGGGTACATGAAGATGAACAGAACAAGGGAAGCAGTTTCCATGAGGGAGGTGTCCCATGTGAGGAGAACTGAAGGCTCAAAATCCCAGCTCTGTCCTGACCAGTTTGGTAGTCGTGAGCAGGAAACTTGTCTGAGATTCACTTGTCAACAAAGTGAGTGCTGGCCCAGATCAGTGGCTTTACACTGCAGTGTCCCTTCAGGAACTGTAGAGGCTTTTAGAGAGAAGATAACAGCTGACTGTCAATCACTGCTTCTGGTCTGTGGTCTATATGGGCCTCCATGCATGGTTATCTCTGAGGCTTTGAACAGTTCCCTGAAAGGCCTGTAGATCCTTGGTGAGCATCTGTGTGACCTCAGTAAACAAAGAACTCAGCAAGGAGAGGCCATCTCCTGAGGAAACCACAGAGAAGGCCCTCAGAAACACGAGGAGGTCATGTACCTTCATGCCTGTGCCAGGAAACTGCTCACAGTCATTCAGAAGTACAAACAAAGGAAAACTAATCAATACAGCTGAAGCCTAAAGCAAGGAGTAAAAGAATACTTTGTGCGGAATAATCTTCATGAAAATTCCAGGCCTGTTTAGCCACAAACATATACATGCCCATGTTCACACACTCATGCACACATATACACACCCTCATGGCAACACATACATAATCATATCCCTCCACTCATAGAGAACAGAAAGATAACAGCCATGCTTATTGTCGTAAGTCTAGGTTAAAGATTTGGATGAAAAACTCTCCTAGAATTTAGAGTGTCGGTGGCTGGAAAGATCCAATCAATCACAAAAGTTGCAGCTGGTAGAATTGGAATAAATGGCCCAAGATTTATTTAAGGTATTTCTGCTGAAGCATGGGGAGTTTCTGACTGACCTTCAGTCACATGACCCCTATTATAGTTGGGAAATGTGAAAACAGCACATTTGGGTCCTGTTGGCCCCATACTCTTTTGACTCAATTTCCCAGAAGACTCACCCTAAGGAAGACTTGTAGTAGAACCAAAGGCTTGCACCAGGACTCCAAGCAGAGAAAGCAGTGGGGTCCACGGACTTAAAGTTAGACAGAGATCGACTCCCTTGGTCCCATTTCCATTTTGTTTTTCTTGCTAACAAGTACAAGTCAATTCTAGACCTGAGTAAGGACAGATGTTATCCAAAAGGGTTACAGAGAGGGTCGAGGAGCTACTAATGGAAGGTGTGGTGTGGTGTGGTGTGGTGTGGTGGGTGTGGTGCTTGCAGTGGAGATCTGAAAATGGGGTCGCCAAGCATCTCCAAGCTCTGCCGGAAAGGACTTTTGCAGGAAGAAGGTCCAAATGCAGCTAGGTGTGGGGTAGTCAATAGGCCCAGGATGCTTTTCACGGAGGTCAGCCTGATTTTTGAGATGACTATTAAGGGTGTCATTTTCTAGTTCATATTAGAATTTCAGGAACTTGGGGCAAGGAGAGATTCTTGGTCAAAGTTTGAATGCAAAAATGTTTGCTCAGGTCGATCACAGCTATTTCTTTATAAGAACAAGAATGGAAATTTAAAGGATCTCTCCGGCATCCATGACCAATGAAGGAGGCACCTGTGAGTCCTACCCAAGTCTCATAGAAAGGGCGATTTCTTTCAGGAAGCCAGTTCCTACATATAAAGAGATGGCTGGGGGGGGGCTGCCTTAACCATCACTGCTTCCAGTATCCTAGGGCTCATAAACAGAGTAAATGAGGCATTTAATACTCATTTATAAAGCCATCTCCATGTACCTCTCCGTAAAAAGTGCTTATTTTAAGAAGCAATGTAAGACTCTTCTTATTGAACCCAGACTGCAAGGTGACCAGGTGGTTGCTGTGTTTCTCTTGATAATTGCTTATGGATATCAATTTCAAATACGAAGACCCAAGCCATGCTGCCTATTCCTTCTTTCAACTGGCTCTTTCAAAATCCAATTTTTCATGGTGTTCTTTTTCTGACCTCAGAATAAAAGACTCTATTCTGTGAAAGGCTTGAGATGGTGTCTCCTGGAGTCAGTGCTCCAGACAGGCAGTTATGTGGGACTATAATACTCGTTACCCAGGTATCAGCTATAGACATTTATCCCTTCTCTCGCCAGCCTGGAGTCAATTCCCTGGGATTTCTAGTTTTCCATGTAAGACTCATTTGCACAGGCATTCTGCCAGCTTTACAGTTTTAGTTAAGATTAAGGATTACTGCGGATATCAGACAGCCTCTCACAACTTGTCTTTTACTCTGGGAAAATAGTTTGTTTCACACCCACAGTTCTCTGTATGTATTTCTTTTCACTCTCAAGCACTTGGAATTGTTTTCCAAACTGTTTGCAGCCCTCCTGCCTTTATTGAGGGCTAGTTTAATCATGCACAAATGATTGCACTCACTTCTGCATTAGTCTATGTGGGGGTTCTTTACAGGGGCAGAATGGACACAGAGAATATGTATTACAAAGAGGATTTGTTAAGTAGACTAGTTTACAGCATTTGGGCTGGATAGATCAGGCTGGCTTTGAACTCACAGAGAACTCTACCTCTGCTTCAGGCTTTTCAGATTCAAGATGTGCATCACCACACCTAGCTCACCTCCCAGTTTTGTAACTATTGGGTTGTTTTTATTTGTTATCTTCATAGCGTGTATAATTTTTATTAAACTCCAGTGTGTTCTTGGCACTTTCACATGTGTTTGTAACTCACTCTGGTTCTGTCACCTGCCATCCTCTGGCCCTGGTTTTGAATTAGAGGGAACATTCTCTGTTCTTTTAAGCTCCTCCGGGCTGCAGGGGGCGCCCTTCTGTCTTCTTGACACTCATACCTTCCTTTTGAGAGGCATGTATTTTAAATTCTTTTCTCCTCTACCCTGGAAGTCACATTCAAGGTAAAATGAACTTAGAGCAGTCCTTAGCTCATTTATATTGTTTTGCTGCAAAACTATTTACTGTCACCAAGATAATACAGATTTCAATCACACAAGAATGGCCAATGTTGCCATTTATATTGGGAATTAAGCAATTGGATATGAACTTAGCCTAGCACCATAGTGGGGAAATGTCCTTTGCTTTTATATTTATTACTGAGTTCTCTGCCAGTTATTTCACTTCCCTGAGAGTTTTCACTGATTTTTTTTGCTAACTTTTGAAATTTATTTTTAGTGAGCGCATAAAATACTGGTTCCTTCATGGCATTTCAAACATGTTGTACTTTGCTTATGTCCACCCTTCCACTGTTGTGAAAGGGAAAGACAGTGCAGAGGTTCCTACTTCTTTTCTTCTTACTGAGACCACTTTAAGTTTAACTAGAATTAAATCTCCTTGCTGGGAAGCACCATGAAATATCACCCAACTCCATTCTAGGAACCTGAGGTCAAGATGCCTCAGCTTACTTCTCTTGGCCTCTGTTAAACTGCTTGCTTGTGCAGACCTCCCCTCTCCAGCCTACTGCTATCTCAGCTTCTGTTAAACTGTTTGCTTGCACAAAATGTCCTCCTGCAGCTGCAGCAGGAGATACCAGGATGTAGTTTTTTGTCTTAAGCGGTGGTGGCGCACGCCTTTAATCCCAGCACTCAGGAGGCAGAGGCAGGCGGATCTCTGTGAGTTCGAGGCCGGGCTGGACCGACAGCCTCCAAAACAATACAGAGAAACCCTGTCTCGAAAAAACAAAAACAAAAAAATCCTAACTCTAAACACTTGGTACTACACTTGGGTCCCAAATACCTGTGTGGTTCCAGCTGGCTAGAATAAACATAAATATAAGCTGTCTCAGAGTGGTCATCTCTGTTGGGCATCCCCATGGCACTGTCCCCCATTCTCTTCTCCCTCTCAATATCTTCCTTTCTGCTTTACTACATAAAAACTTATTCTTACTTTCAGAAAAGTTCCTGTTCAAGTCTTAACCCATTTAAGCACCTCTGATCTTTAACTTGGACTTAATCTAATCACCAATAGAGATGAATTTCTTATCTTGGTCCTCGTGTGTGTGTGTGTGTGTGTGTGTGTGTGTGTGTGTGTGTGTGTGTGTGTGTGTGTGTGTAATGTATTTGCAGGTGGACTTTTGGAAGCACCCTCTGTACTCTTCATATGCTCTTCAGTCATTAAAGATTCCGAACTCTCAGCATCACAGGAAGTTTTAAGGCCAACTAGCATTATTTATGAAAATCTACAAATGAAATAACTAGCCATTTGACCAACTGATAAGAGAAATTATGACAATGCATAATTCTGGCTCTGGATAAAACAATGTACTTTGCAGATTGCCATGCCTCCCTACCTCTACTTTTCTCCATTTGTATAATAAGTACTTTGAACTTCAGTGTACTGTGAGTCGCCCATGTGAAGATGCTGTAATGGGACAAAGGGCAGAAGACTCGAGGATACTGAAGCCCTGACTCGGGCCTTTGAATCCAAGGCTCCTAGAATGATGACCTTTCATGTCAGACACTGGACAGAATCGGGACTGTGTTCCTTCTGTGCACTGAATCTACTTTTTGTTCTTGATGAAATGAGCAAAGGGAAGGGAATTCTGCAGCACCCGGAGACCTAGAGAACCAGGCAAGATTACTCTGCTATCCTTTTCTCCTTGTTAAAAATAATATAGTTCAACCTCCAGAAATGTAGACACAGCTTCAGCTCTTTGCCACAGTTAAGGATTTCACACGTTCCCACAGATGCAGACCCACTAACGTTCAATGGCTAGAGGGTTACAAGAGCTACTTCACAGCATGATTGATTCCAGCCCCTCACCTGAAGCAGTCTCTGTCTGTAACACTTGTACATACATCCTAGGAGCAAAGATTCAGTATAAGTATTTATAAACACCTGTTTGGTGAACTAAAGAGAGATTTATACCCAAGAAAGGCACACACAGGGGAAGGGAACTTGCTACTCAGTGGTTTAATTTACCCCTCATTAGCAAGGATAGATCATCAGTTTGACCATGAGTGTGAGCACTGAGGTGCCTGGACCAACTGTGATGTGCTTTTTGTTAGCATAAACTCCAGGCCTTACTCAGCCTTCTCTTATGTTGGATCACCATTTCCCCTGTTCCTGTGCCTTGGTTTTCAACTTCAGGTGTCACTGAAGAGGGCACAGGGTTTCATATCTCAGAGGTCAAGAGGCAATGTCAAGAATAGGCAGAGACCCTTTACCCTTATAGGCAATTCTAGTTTCAGACCAGTCACCTCATCTCAGCAGCAGGATCAGTCTGTGTAATACCTTGTGCACCAGTTACACAATGATAATGGACTTTCCTTGGCTTTCTGTTGACAAACACCAATCATTTCCTCTGTTACTGGGGGATTTGCATCCCACCCCTTAAGAGGTCTGCATTTCTGATTTCTTAAGGGTAAAGAGTCCTTCCTAATGAATTCTAACTTGCAGAGAATGATTTGCTATAGAATTGTAAGTGGTGTCTTACTTTCCCAGGGACTTCCAAGAGGTAGGACTTCTGCACTATGTTACACTTTCTAAGTGCAAAGAGAGGCAGGTCTTCTCACTTACACATCCTTCCTACCAAATGGGGTGGGAGATCACAACGCACTGCCTATACAAAATCCCCACTCTGTAAATGGAGATATCAGGGCCCGAGAGTGGCAATGCTTGCTTCAGCAAATGGATGCTGTAAGTTATCATTTAACACCCTCCTTCCTTATAGCTCAAGACTTAGCTGAGGATCCCTCAGTAGTCTCCTGTTGTGGGATATTTGCACACTGTATGAAGATATATTGCTGTGATCAGTTTAATAAAGGCAATAGCTAGGCAGGAGGTACAGGCGGGACTTCGGGCAGAAAAAGGAACAAGGTGGAGATAATCAAGGCACAGAGGCGACACCAACAAGACACAGAGAAGAAACAGGAGGCGTGCGATGGAAGAGTGGTAATGCCATACGATACATTGTAGATTAATATAAATGGATTAATTTAAGTTATAAGAGCTAAAGGCTAAACTTTCATAATTAATAAGAAGTCTCTGTGGCATTATTTGGGAGCTGGCAGGACAGAGAAAGACTTGTTAAAAATCTCCACAGCCACAAGTCTGCAGTCATTCTCTTTCACCCCCACTTTTGGGTGAACTTTATGACTTCTCTTACATAAAGGTTTATAGCCGTAAAATACAGAATACAATGGTTTCTTATTTTTCTTTATTTTCCAAGGTTTTCTTTCCTGTTAACTCAGCAAACACTCCATTAAAGGGGAATACCAACTCCCTAATATCAAGGTTCCTTTTTAAAGAATTTTGCTTTCTTTTTAAATTGTGTGTGTGTGTGTGTGTGTGTGTGTGTGTGTGTATGTATGTATGTATTGCATGTGTGTATGTTTCTGTGGGGTTATTTGAACGTGCATACAGATAGCTGCGGAAGCCAGAAGAAGGTGGCAGATCCTCTGGAGCTGCGGAAGCCAGAAGAAGGTGGCAGATCCTCTGGAGCTGGAGTTAGAGGCAGCTGTGAACTGCCCAGTTGGAGTGCTGGAACTAAACCAGGGCCCTCTGCAAGAGCAGCAAACTACCTTAGCCTCTGAGCATCTCTCTGACCCCCTCAAGTCAGGTTTTTAATTGTTTATGCCCTTCCATGCTGTGCCGTGGAAATGCTGTCTTTGTAAGCCGTGGAGCAGGTGCCTTCTAAACCACACCAAGCTGTTGTTCGGATCCACTTCTCTGAAGCTTGAGTTTCACTTTCTCAGTCCCTGGGTCTCCTTGCTGCTGGCTGACTTGTCAGACCTGTCAGTAGAAGTGCTTGGGTTGATCTCTGTGTTTGTTTTCAACAAACATTATTCTTTGTTCTTCTCCTGTCACAGTGTTGCGAGCCTGGCTGCTCTCAGAGTGAAGCTTGAGTTCCACGGAGCTCTGTTTTCTTGTGAGGCCAGTAACTGTTGGCATTTTGGACACGGTATTTCTTTGTTGTGGGAGTGTCCTTGCAGTAATGCATGCTAAGCAGGCTCCCTAGCCTCTACACACCAGATACCAAGAGCACCATCCATCCCCACAGTCTCTAGGTACTGCCACTGTCCCCTGTGGATAGATGTGTTCCTGGCTGCAAAGACCTGCTCTAAGGGACCAGCTGTTTATAAAACTGAAGCAGAGCACAGTGCTTCTGACTTCCTAGCTGTGGCTGTACTGAGAGCTAACTACTAGCTTACGAGTGTGGCTCATCTGAATGAAGCTTCCTACTCAGGAAATATACCCACATATGAGCTGGGTTTGGTTGGAAAAAAGAGTGCATTTTCTGGCAATCCCCAAAGGCCTTTTGTGAAGAGTCTCTGGAGATAGCTCAGCTGGTACAAGGCTTGCCTCACAAGGATGAGGATCTGAGTTCAATCCCCAGGATTCACAAAAAAAGCTGGAAAGACAGGCATGCAGTTGTATTCTCAACTACATCCTCACCAGTGAGGAGATGAGCCAGGTGGATCCCTGGATCTTGCTGTCCAGCCAGCCTAATCTAATCAGAAAGTTCCAGGCCAGTGAGAGACTCAGTACCCAAACACATAGTGGATGGCTCCTGAGGAATGTCATCCAAGGTTGCTGTCTGGTCTCCACAGGAATACACACACACACACACACACACACACACACACACACACACACACACACACTGTGAATTCAGTTTGAAGAAGGACTACTTCTGCGGAATCACAGTACGCATCCACATTTTATGGCATGTCAGGGCTTAACGAAGCATTTGCTGCTTGCCCATCAGCTCATTCCAGTTTGGATCCTCTTGGCACTAACAGAGCTATTATCATCATTATCACTGCTGTGCTAAAATCATCCTCTGAAAACTGAATCCACATGCTTTAAGAACGTCATACTGGGTTCGTCTTCTTCCCAGCAACATTATGGGCAGATATGTATTTTTCTTTGGTAATAAATTAAGCCAAACAGAAATAATTTTATTAAAAAACCTTAGTAGGTAATATTGTGATTGTTTCTTACTCCTACATGTCTCTACAACAGATGGAAAAAATGATTGAATTTCTTCTTATTAAGTGAAAACCAAATCTTTGTGGCAGAGTATGATGAGGGTATGTGTTTTGCCCCTGAATGGCCCTTGGTAACAGTGTATAACATAACTGTACACTGTTCCTATCCAGCCATCATCCCAACATTCTTTTTCTAAGCTACCAAAGCTCATCACTGTACACATAAGTGTGGTTTTCAATGCAGTCTCCTCTCCATGACTTTTTCTGACCTTAATTAGATTAAATGGTAATCTTGATTTGAGGGCTTTTACCCATGAAGCAATGCTTATCATAGTCATGTATATTCTCAAATGGGTTTTGTTTGGGTCTGGTGGGCCAGTCTGACACTCATAGACTGTATCACTGACATGATAACTGTGGCCTTCAGGAAGCAATGTGATTTGTAATTCCTTCTGGTCTTAGGAGATGGACTTGGATAAAATGGTTTGATCTTAGTGTAGTAACAGTAGAATATAATGGGGATCTATGAGGCTCAAAAATAAACTTGAGGGATCTGGCATGATGACTCATCAGTTAAGAGAACTCACTGCACTTGCAGAGGACCAGGGACCATCACTCACACCCTAAGATTCTAGACTACCTAGAACTAGTCTGATGTCCTTTTCTGGTCTGTTTTGGCATCTGCATGCCTATGGTACACATACATACATTCAGGTTCATACACATACAGACAAAATAAAAAGTAAAACACACACACACAAACTTGAAAAAAGTTGTTCGAATTTACCATGTGTGGTAAAACCAGGCACAAGCTGAGTACCTGGAATCTGGAACTTGGTGTCAATCAAGTTGGGCCTGCAAAGATACACAAGAAGATTAGAGGAAAGATACAAAGCAAATGTTGAGAAAATGCAAAGTGTGTAAGATCCTTGGCTTTTCCCTACAGTGTGGCGTTTTTTTATTTTTATTTTTATTTTTAAATTTAAATTTAAATTAGAAATAAGGTTGCTTCACATATCACATATCAATTCCAGGTCCCTCTCCCTTTCCCTCCCCTCCTCCCATGCCCTCCCACCAACCCCTCCAATATCCTCTCATTTCCCCAGGGAGAGTGAGGTCCTCCATGGGGGTGTCCATAGTCTGTCATTTCATCCAGGGCAGGGCCTAGACCCTCCCCTGGGAGTCCAGGGTGAGACTGCATCTCTTGTTGTTGGATGGGCGCCCAAAGTCCATTTGTATACCCAGGATAAATACCGATCTACTACCCAAGGTCCAATAGATTACCTAGGCCTCCTCACTGACACCCACATTCAGGGGGTCTTGATCCGTCCCATTTTGGAATCCCAGCCATCAGTCTGGGATTCAAGAGCTAACCCTTATCAGGTCAGCTGTTTCTGGGGGTTAAACCAGCCCAGTCATAACCCCTTTGCTCATCAGTCCTTCCTCTCTGTCAATAGATTCCTTGAGTGCAGCTCAGTGTTTAGTTGTGGGAGTCTACCTCTGCTTCCATCAGCCACTGAATGAAGGTTCTGTTTCCCAGACTCTTTGGTCATGGGATTATAGGCTGGCACTCCACAAATCTATGTCTAAAATCCATATATGAGAGAGTACATGCCATGTTTCTCTTTTTGTGACCGCGTTACCTCACTCAGGACGGTTTCTTCTAGTGTCATTCATTTGCCCGCAAATTTCAGGATTCCATTGTTTTTCTGCTGAATAGTACTCCATTGTGTAAATGTACCATATTTTCTCTATCCACTCTTCGGTTGAGGGGCATTTAGGTTGCTTCCAAGTTCTGTCTATTACAAATAATGCTGCTATGAACATAGTGGAACAGACATCCTTGTTGTATGAATGGGCATCTTTTGGATATATGCCTAAGAGTGGAGTTGCTGGGTCTTGTGGTAGGTTTATTCCCATTTTTCTGAGGAATCTCCATACTGATTTCCAAAGTGGCTGAACCAGTTGGCACTCCCACCAGCAGTGGAGGAGTGTTCCCCTTTCACCACAACCTCTCCAGCATAAATTGTCATTGGTGTTTTTGATTTTAGCCATTCTGACAGGAGTAAGATGGTATCTCAGAGTTGTTTTGATTTGCATTTCCCGGATGGCTAAGGATGTTGAGCACTTTCTCAAGTGAGTGTGGCATGTTTTTATGACCTGCAGACCTTTGGGTACTTTATTAGTACAGTGAAAGTACGACTTATTGACTACTGTTTCAGCTTCACAGTCTAGAATGTGCCAGAAGTGCTGACAGTCAGTGAGCAGGTCACACCATGACCATCCCACCAAGCAACAGATATCACAGTGACCTAGTGGAGTCTATGGCTACATGGAAAGTAGAGTTCATGGTAGGGATGCTGGGGTATAGTTTGAGAATCTGAAGGAATTTCAGATCACAGATATTTCAGATTAAAAGTCCCCTGGGCAATGCTCTGTCAAGGATCCATATCCTTCCCTTTAACACATGACTTTACTGAAGCTGTTATCACCCTATGGGGTTCATTTTTATCCCTGTTGTCAGTGAAGTAGTGTGAAGAGACTCAGAATCCTGGGTGATTCAGGCACTCCCCGAAATGTTCTGAAAGCTGCCATAGTTCCCAGATACCCCAGCATTGCTGTCATCATCCTGGAGTGACAGGCTGCCCCAGTTACATACTGTTCATCTTGAAATTGACTTGTCAGGAGAAGTCAGTTTTAAGGTGGGAGAGAATATGCACTGAGACCAGCAAGATGCTACACTGTGAACAGAGGTTAGTGAGCTGCAGCCTCAGATGGAGGGAGGAGGAGCCCCGGTGCTCCAGAAAGAAATTGCTGCTCATTGGAGCTTCCCATGAACCATGCTGCTGCAGCCAAAGGCTGCCGCTCTCACTGAACAAAATGTTCACTTTAATTACCAAGAAACTTAGAATCTGGGAGTAGACCTTCTGCGAGAAGAGGCCAGCAACTATCCCTTCTCACGTTTACAAAGCCTGGTTCCATTTACAAGCAGCATTCTGGAGCTTCCCACTATTTGAAATGTAATCTGGGAAGCTGAGCTTCATGGAGCTGCTGGTGAACGAATTAAGATCCAAAGAAGGCAGTGTGTGGCCTGCCCTGTGAGCAGGCATGGCGGATAGCCCAGGCATCAGATTAGACTTATTAGTGGCCCCTGGTCTAAGGCAAGGGTCAGGCAAATTTAATCTCTCTCTCTCTCTCTCTCTCTCTCTCCCAACCCCCCCCTCTGTGTGTGTGTGTGTGTGTGTGTGTGTGTGTGTGTGTGTGTGTGTGTGTGTGTGTGTATGTGTGTGTGTGTGTATGTAGGCCAGAGGTCAGGTGTATCTTCTATTGCTCTGCAGCTCATCTTTCAAGACATGGTCTGATACTTAGAGCTTGCAGACTTCCTCAGGCTCCAGGCTCCTCTTGTCACTGCCTCCCAGTGCTGGGATTGCAGGTATTCATTATGTAAGATGGCTTTTCACAATTGGTGCTAACAAGGTTTTGTAAGGGCGCCATAGGGTACAGCGGACTTCCTGCTCTCAGCCCTAGCTGTTTCACTGCCCAGTGAGATGGCAAAGGACACTGCAGGCTGATTTCAAACACTCTTGGAGTCAAACACAACTGCCACACATTAATTTTTGCCACCCAGTTGGCTCAGCTTTGAGTTGTCACTACCAAGAGTGACAGATCCTACTTCCTACTCAAAGCCCACTTGGCCTCATTTTGCTGGGAAGAGGTCACGGTGGAGGAGGGCCTTCCCAAGGTACACAGGAAACCCACAGTACCCAGGGTGAAGGAACCAGCGATTGGTTCCTAGGGTGAACACTGACAGGACTGATGAGGCTGATAGCCAATAGGAGCGGCCATTGGCATTCCTGCAGGCCCAGTATTACAGGAGCATTAACTCATTTCCTCCTCTCCAGGAGTCTATGAAGCAATAGTGTTTTGGTTCTGATTTTCTCAGTGTGGTTCTTGAAGTTCAGGCAGACTTATTTCTCTTTCCTGAGGGGATAAGAGCAGGTGTAGGATTTAAACTTGGTACTGCCTGTGTCCAGCACTTAAGTTCTTAACCAGTATGTAGCACTGAAGTAAGAAACACCTGAAAATTTATTTTAAATGCAGCTAGGGTACATGAGGGAGCATTAGGTGGCATTTAGAAACCAAGCAAAGGGTATTTGGGATAAGAGTGAAACACTTGTAATGTGATGAATCAGATTATCTCATAAATTACTGTTTTCACATGTGTTTTCTCATGATGGAATGTGCCTACATGGCCTAGGCTGCAAGGGGGAAGAAGCATTTGTGCCTTACCCTTTCCTTAATGATGCCGAGACATGAAGTCACGGGGAGGCAGGTTTCTTCCTTCAATGAACTTCATTAGAAAACTTACCCAGCTTCCTCTGCTTCTAACTCATGGTTGGAACCACAGGATGTAGCCAGGGAAACAGGAAACAGTTCATTTAGAGGGGAATATGTTGCCACTCCAAATGGAACTGAGACAGTCATTGAGTCAGAAGGATACTGAGTGGTTGGCTAGAAGTCTGCCCAGACAGAAAGAGAGAAACAAAGTAGGCGGAGACTGACCAAGCTTCAGAAAGACTCAGTGACAAACAGATATCAGGATAGTCTGTTTACGAGGGCAGGAAGAACTTCTTGCCCATGCCAGATGGGCACCACTGCTTAGAAAGGAGACACTTTGGGGTTCTGCTTGTCTCTGCCCTACTCAGCTGAAGGCACAAGCACTGAGAAAAGGAATGATCACATTTGGATCAAGAACCTGCCTCTGCTATATACAGACAGCATTTTGATGTAAGCAATGCAAGTACAGAACAGAGAATTTTCCATGGCCTCTCTCCAAATCCACACACTAAAAGTAGAATGATTCTAAAGAGAAAGAATGACATGTATTCACATTCGATGTACAATTTTTATGCTGAGTATCAGAGTTTGAATGTACGTATTTGTGCCTGAGAGTATTGGAAGAGAGCACAAGAATCTAGGAGCCCTTGTTTGAGGTGGACAGGGTGTAGCTCCTGCCCTGTGGCACTGCTATAAATGTAGATTTAATTAAGGGAAGTTTAATGAAATTGAATTGAAAATTATTGATTTAAAAAAGAGACAAAAATACATTGTAGTATTCATCTGAGTATGGTCAGTGAACACACTGCATTGGAATCACCTGGAAGGCTTGTTTCTAAACAGGGGTTTATTATTTGTTCACAGAACAAATCACACATGCTTCTCTCTGTGTGGAAGACATTTTTCAAGGTGTTGTTTGACTTTTTCTTGGGAGATAGGAACAAGCATATATTCACCACAGATGGGGCATTAAAGAAAGGATTCTACCCAAGTGTACCTCAGTGGACAGTGGTCACTTACAGGAGAATAAGTGAGATCAGAGCAACTGTATCATGGAAAATCCCAATGATACATGAGTGACAAGTTATGAAAATTCCTTGGAACTCCTTGTGCAACTTGCAGATGGGTTGGACGGCAGAAAACTCTCCTTTCTCCAGCAATTATTCCTTCTTATGTAACCGCTTAAGTAGCTTCCTAAGCCTAGTAAGTTCCTTTTACTTCCTGAGCCTTGTAAATTTACTCTATTTCCTGGGCCTTGTAAATTTCATTTAATTCCTGTGCTGTGTAAGTTTCATTTACTTCCTGAATCCTACAGACCTCTAGAATGGAATATTTATATTCAGAGAGGAAAGAGCTATGCAATACCAGGATCCAAAATAAAAATGGTAGACAAGGTATTCTCCCTAACTTTCTGAATATTCAGTTTAGTCAGTTCAATGAGAAAAACAGACAAAGCCTAAAAGTCTGAATACAAAAGCAAATAAAACAATCATACAAGATCCTGGAGATGTGGATAAGTGGTACAACACTTACTTAGCATACTTAAGGCCCTGGGCTGAATACCTAGAACCATGCATACATACAACACACACACAGACACACACACACACACACACACACACACACACACAATCATACACTGTGATAGTAACTCAGTTGCTAAGGAAGAAATGGGCAGGGGTTATGATGAAGACCCACTTTAGGTGAGAGATGCAGGAAACATTACTCTTAGGAGACATAAATTCCCAAGCTTCACTCCAGGCCCACAGAATGGGGCCAAGAGAATGAGGGAGAGATAGCTCCTTAAGCATCACAAAGATAAGATGGTTCTCATGAAAGAAAATAATTTATCCTTCTTCTTAAGAAGATTACAACTTCACGAAATCCAACACTTGAATATTTGAAGTAGTGTGCCAATTGGGGCCTCTATGGGTCTCACCTCAGCCTCATTTTCCTTTCCTTTCTTGACATGTGACATGAGTATTCTGTATAAGACAAAAACAGCTGAGGGGGTCTACCCACTCGACCATGAGGAGACGCCACAAGTGAGATAGATCTCCGAGGCCCATTGTCCTTCCTCGGAGACCCCTCTCCCAAAGCTACTGTGTGAAGGGACACTGGCCCACTCAAGCATGTGGATCTGGCAGGCCTTGTCCTTCTCTCCCACTCCCTCTGCCTTACTAAAGACACCTAGATGACATTCCTAAAGCTAGTCACCACGGTCTACTCCCTCATTTGGCCACTTCCTCCTCATGAGGTCAACTACCAAGGTCCAGCTATTGAAATCCAGCAATCAAAAGCCCCCTTTAGCTCGCCTAATTAACATGCCCAATTAAAATTAAACATGTCATCCTAACACAGGGTTTCTCACTTCACCTCTATAAACTGCCATTTGCCTGTGGGCCACATCTGTCTCCTCTCTATCTATAGGCAGTCTTTTGTCCCTCGAGGACAAATGTCCCAGCCCCACTTTCCCACATTTTCTTCCCCTTCTCCCTCATCCTCTATCTCCTTTACCACCACATCCCAGCCCATTTTAACACAAACCTCCCTTTTTCCTTCTCTTAAAAATTACACTGCAGGGTCATTTGCTGCTGTTTTCTGCCTTTCTTTCTCCACTTAATAAAGGATCTCTGTGAAAACAGGTGTTTGAGTGTGGTTTGTGCCCAATGTAGGATCTGGGAGGAAGCCCTTCCCGTTAGGGGTCTCCTTCACTGTGAGGTGGTGGTGTCTTTAAATCATAGTGCCTCTGCCAACCTAAGGTCCTATATAAACTCAGGGGAGCCTTTCTACTTCAAAATATTGGAGGAATTTCTGGGAAATTGAGTCACTGAGCCGTTTTCAGTGGGGAGAGAAAAGTCTATTATCCTGGTTGGGCCACACCCACATCACTCTGTAATGGCATCAGCTCCTGTCCTTGGGTTCAGTAGCCTTTAGGTGGGAAAGCAGAAGCAAGCAAGCAGGAAGTACAAGCCCAGGGGTGTGAATGGCAGTTGCTAGGCATGGTTAAAATTCAGTTATCCCACCTCTTCAGTGCCTAGCATTCCTCGAGTTACAGCAAGTAGGATGGAGCCAGCTCGACCGAATTGTCTCAACACTGGAAAGTTTCCATTGCTTCCATGTGTGGCAGTTGGAGAAATTTCTACTATACAACCAACTCACAGGCTGGCAGGTATGAGCAAGAAATGAGATTTGACTTAAGCCACTGACATAGTAATCTGTTATAGCAACATCTTGAGCATTATCCTGATGGGTGGAAGTAGGAAGTGTGACCTTTCCCTTATGTTAAAGAAATAAAAGAAACCAAGCAAAAGCAAGCCAATAAAACCCGTGAACCTAGAGTATGCAAAGTATTTTAGCTCATAATAATAAGCTTTATTGTTATGGCTTTATTTCTGATGTTGTGATAAAGCACCCGGACCAAAAAGCAGCTTAGTGAAGAGAGGGTTTATTTGACTTAAAGCTCCAGGTTGCAATCTTTTACCATGAGGAATTCAAGGCAGGAACTTAAGGCATCACATTCACTGTCAAGACCAGAAAGAGTCCAATGCAGCCCTGTTGCCTGCCAGGTCTCATCTAGTTTCTCCTGTCCAATATAGTGCAGGTCTTCCTGCACAGGAAGTGGTGTCACCTATTATGTGGGTCTTCCTGCATCAATTAACAATCAAGACAATTCCCCATAGACATGACTATGCACCAACTTGGTAAAGACAATTAAGTAGTCAACTAAGACTACCTTCCCAGTGGTTCCAAATTGTGACAAGTTGACATTTAAAACTAACCATCTCATTCATTAGCCACTAAATATATGCCTGGCTCTAGATAAAACAATTTTCCTGTGTCACAAATCAATTAGCTGGGTCTAGTTAAAGGCAAACCAATAGCTACCTCATTCTTCATCCCACTTCCTACCTTTGAATACTGGGACAGGACTCATTTCTCTACACTTCTTGAACAGACTTCATAGTTTGTAAAAACAAAACAAAACAGTAGCTGTTCAGATGTTTGCTAGTTAATAAAATATACAACCTCCTCCAATTTTAAAATTACATTGTCTTACCCAATTCTGACTTACACTGCTCCAGTGGAAAGTGAATAGATTATGTGTATGGTTAGCTTCTTCTCAATTTTATTTTTAAAATCCAAGTAGTCAAGTTCTTGATTAACAATATGCCATCTGAATGTATTGAAAACCTAAATATTTGAGAAGTGTCAATGCCTGATAAAGATGGCTACTAAGTTTGCATTCAATATCTTTAAAAATTACTTGGAAAAAATAAAATTGCATTTTATTATGGTCCCAATTTACAGAGGCCAGAGACTATCAACTGACAGATACTTCCTGTGATTAATTGGTGACCTCTAATTCTTGTACTGCTCCAGCAGACTATATAACAAACATACAATTAGTCAAAACTGATAAATAACTATGAGATGCAGAATTCACAGCCTCCTCCAAACAAATTTTACTTTATCCTATGCATGCTTCTGGTTGTATCATTTAAAAAAATCTTAAAAAACAGAAATCACCCCCTTAATATTTTCTGTCCTTATTGTGCTACAAAACAGAGTGTGTACTTGATTCCTATTTCCCTTTGGCTAATTGTGTCATGGGGGTAGTGTTGGTATTTTGAGGTTTGGCAGACTCATTTTCACGAGGACGGTAGTAACGGGAAGTGGTGATGGCAGCAGCTTCCCTGTGTGATGATGGATGGGCTTAACTGGCCCCTTCTTTGGTGGTTACTGTGTGGCTGTCAGAGCGGATGCCTTGGCCTGAGAGATCTTTTCTGTAATTGAAACACATTCTGTGTTCTCAGAATGGAGATAACCAATTTCATGTCTCCCATTTTGCAAGCGAAGTGGAAGATGCTCCTGATGGTGATGGACTGCTGTTCGTCCTGGAGAATATGTGATTGCTCTGTTAGAAACATCCCCATCCGGAAGACGAATGAGCTGAACTCATGTGGGCGGCATCTTCTTGAACAAAATACATTTTTTGAAGCAGAGATAGGACAAAATGCAAACTCTGAAATTAAGGTGCTGAGATATATTTGTATCAAAACCATTTTTTCTCTCCATTCCTATAAAACAAAACTGCTGCGCAGAAAAGAACAGAGGGTCCTGGCTCTCAGATGATCACACTAATGGAAAACTTGGACCCCAAAGCTGGCTTTTGCTGCCACCTCCTTCAAAGAGAGAAGGCAAAGACACATAATGGCTTAGTCTTACCTGTGGGAGAATTGCCTGAGGTTATCATTTTATGATTACATCTTTTGGGCCTTAGTGAACATTTTAACTAGTTTTTCCAGCAGAAAAGGGACTTCATTATACCTCTGGTACTGTGAAAGCTAGATAGTAAGAAGGAGGTTTTCAGGTTAGATCCAGTTTTTGGATCTTCTGAGTCTGATGTCCAAAGCTTGTGGTGTCTTCAGCAGCAAGGACCTACCTTCAGCCTCTAAGTCACAACCAAGGGCAACAGGAATAGACTACATTGTTTTGGGAGTTCCTTGAACTACACTGGCCAACAACTTGAACGGGGGCTTCTTATGTCTAGCCCTGGGATTTTTGTTGATATGCAAGCTACAGAGAGTGGGAAGCAATCAATAGCGCTATCCAGCTGGGCTGCCTGTGAACCACAACAATTACCAGCAAGGCAAGATTTCCTTAAAGGCACAACAATGTCTCTCAGAATGAGTGGTAACCAATATCTGTCTGATTGGACTTAATATACCCTTATCAAGAGGCAAATTGTACCTAGTGCCAGAAACCCAGTCAGAGTTCTTAGAGGAAAACCTACTACTGCCACTTTATTAGACATAACTTCATTCTAAAACTTATTCTACCCCATGTAAATGTAGCCCCCACACCATATCAAAGGAGCTTCTCTTGGCAGCAACAAAGATAACTATAAAAACCTGAAACTGATCACAATACAGAGATAAACTGATTGCAGGGTGTCCAGACCCAATGGGTACATCTCCAACACAACTTCCACACCCAATCCTCAGGAAACACTGAGGAAAAAGGGAGTAGAAAGGTTATAAGAGCCAGAGGACAAGGGCATCAGTTATGTGTGTGTCCCCTAGAAATAACAAGGGAGATGCCTACACCCATGATACCTCAACAATATGATAGTCTAAGCAAGCTTAAACAATGGGAAGGGGAAATTTTTCATGAGGCCCCATCCCTAAACAAAGAATTGTAAGTAACTAATAACTGCTGAGAGAGAGAGAGAATCAGTCTTCCCTTGGGATGAGCCCTTAATTCATTAGGCAGCTTTGAAATCATATGCATATCAGCAACACTAAATAGACTCAGCAAGTTGTGTTTATATAAGTGTGTGTGTGTGTGTGTGTGTGTGTGTGTGTGTGAAAAGAAGCTATCAACTTGAGTGAGAAGACATAGGAGGGGCTGAAGGGAGGAAAAGAAAGGGAGAAATGATATTACAGTGCTTTAATTAAAATTTGAAAAAACTGAAAATGAAAGACTGTAGAGACTGAACAACAGGACTAAATTAAAAGTTCTAATTATCTAGACCTAAAGCATCACTGAAAGAAGAACAAATCTTTTTATTATTTTAGGTTAATCTTGCCTACTCAAATAAACAATGCTGAAGTCAACCCAAAAGTGTCAGTGAAAAGAGTAACTGAAAAATACTGAGGCTCTGTCTCTCAAAGGTGACTGAAACCCACTGACAAAGAAAGCTTACCTATTACCAAACTGGAGTCCCCTCACAGGACCTCTGTCAAAACGAAAGGGGGAAACTTTATCAATAATACTGTGTTTTCAGTTGAATTTGCATTTGTGCAGTTCAAGAGATCTTAGCCACCTAAGATGCTTGTCTAAATTAGTATGCTTGTCTAAATTTGCTTTGCTGTTTCCTGATGGAAATACTAACTTTAAAATGTACAACATCAGAGCTGAATAAATTCATACACCAGCATTTCAGACATGGACATTGTTGGTGATTTCTCTTTCAAAATATCTAAATGCCAACTGTAGAAGGGACTCTGTCTTCCAGGGCAAAACAATCTAATCTAGAAGGTTCCTCGCAGACATGCCAGAGATATATCTCCTAGGTGATTCTAGGTCCTGTCTATATTTTTCTGTATCCTGACAATATTAACCATCACAGGAATTTCATATTTTTGTTGGCCTATATAGAAGTAACATTAAAAGAAACAGTGGTGAATCCAATTCAACCCTTCTTTTGGGGAGACCACAGTTCCCATTACAAAGAAGGGACCATGTCTAATACAAATCTTCTCATGTGTGGGGACCAAGATGTCAGTCCTCATTTTAGGAATGCTCCTTCAGGCCTCTCACTGGCCCCACCTAACTGTCACAGATAATTATTCCTCTCTATAAATACTCTCTGCTTTCCTGTGCTGTGGGAATTAATTCAGCCAATAGTCTTTGAGGTACCGGCCCCTTTGGGGGTGGAGTCTCAGGTGCTTCATGTGGACTGGGGGTAAGCTCTCACACTCTCTTGGATGGTGGTCTAAGACCTGCATCACAGCATACGCTCTTCCAGGGCAGAAGACCATATGGGCTCTTTACCTTCATTGTGTGAGAGTTCCTCAAATAAATATTTGTTATTCTTTTATTTGGGTGTTCGTGAACTTCCTTTATTATCCCCTCACTTCTGACCCCACAAAGTCCTTTACTTGAAGGTCTGCTCCTCTTTTAGTGTCTTATGGAAATTCATACCTGATGGGAGATAGTATTCTGTATATGTTTCTCTTATTGATTGATGAATAAAACACTGATTGACCAGGCAGGAAGATACATGGGGCTAGGAAATGAGGAGAATTCTGGGAAGTGTAGGCAGAGAGGACTAGACCTGTGAGCCTGGGAAGAGAGGATGTGAGTCAGTGTCCTCCAGTAAGATAAGACCATGTAGAAATACATAGATTAGTAGTTATGGGGTAATAATTAAGACAGAGCTAGCCAGTAAGAAGCCCAAGCCATCAGACAACAGTTTTATAATTAATACCGGGGCTGACGCAGCTGTGAGACAAGCTGGTGGGAAAGAGTGCTCAATACTCCTAGCAGTAGCTTTTGTAGAGAGGGCCAAGGGAAAGGGCTATGAGAGAGAGACAGATACAGACAGACAGCAAGACATATATATATATATATATGTATATATATATATATATATACACACACAGAGGGAGAGAGAAGCAGCGAGAGAGAGAGAGAGAAAGACAGACAGACAGACAGACAGACAGACAGACAGACAGACAGAGAGGAGGGAAGAGAAAGAGATTTGCTTGAAAAAAAACTTGGGCCATGCTCACTGACTGGATTAATTGAGGATCTCTCACAGAGACAGCTGATGGCACACATTTTATGCCCCAGGAACTGACCAGGAACTGGTGACACAGTCAACAATAAAACAGCAAGTGGATTATACTATTCTGATTCCACCTACTATGAGAGCGTGAAAGCCCACTTCCAGAGCACACCCGTGGCTGAATGTCAGTGGTCAGCAATCACTTAACAGGAATTTTGCTGCCTGTGACAAACTTTTAAAATGAATTCTAGCTTTTAGAGCCAGGAGTTATCAGGGTCTTCATTATCTTATGCTATAAAAATCTAAGTGCTCATTGAACAGGAAATGTACAAAAGGGCAGATGGAGAGTGGGGAGGGCTAAGGAGAGTAAGTAGTTGACATAGTTTCCTCCATGAGAGCCAAATGCCCTTGAAGCAGGGACACCACATGCCCAAATCTGATGTTTTTATTTATGTTGTTCCATTTACCAATAGACTCAGGAGTCAGGTGTTGGGGTGAAAACCTGCTAGATCAGAGATGCTGAGAAGCCATTAGCTGACCTTCATTTCTGGCCAGAGACCCAGCAAGAGAGTGTATCTCCACCTTCCTCAAACCAAAAAGGCACTCACTCAAATAAGTCCCTCCCTATTCCTTTCTGTGCATCTCTCTATCCATCTTCCTGGGTCCTCTATGGCTAATTCTTGTCAATTAGTTGCTGGCTCCACTCCTGACCCAAGGTTAATTTTATTAACACAGTCTCAGAGATCAAATATCCCACAACATGAATCCTTCTTGGGACAGAGAGATGTCCACATCAGACAGATCCCTTTAGCTGTTTTGGAGTACTTGGGGGACAGGGGGACAATATAATGGCTTTCAGTTCAGAGCTTTCTTAATGATTCTACCAAGAGCTATGTCATCAAAAGGCATCATTGAAGACTTTTATGGAGATGTCCCCATTTTGCATGCTGAGACTTGCTTGATTACAATTTCTTTTAAAACAAAGGGGAAAAAAGGGAAGAAACAGAAGATTCATAGTACATTAGCACCCCAGAGAGAAAATGAGCATACTAGGGGTTGTTAAAAAGACCGGCAGTGAAGAAATCTTTCAACTTTATTATTATAGTGATTTTCTAACTTATTTGAACATGAGGTATCTGTGTAAAGCATTCATTAACAACCCACTTCCAGAAGACCACTGGGGAGAGCAAGCTGGATCTGCAATCTGCTATGCTACTCAGAGCCTGCATTGTGGGAGCTGTCCGTGGTCCTGGAAGGCA
This sequence comes from Mesocricetus auratus, assembly GCF_017639785.1. Taxonomy (NCBI): domain Eukaryota; kingdom Metazoa; phylum Chordata; class Mammalia; order Rodentia; family Cricetidae; genus Mesocricetus; species Mesocricetus auratus. The sequence goes on from NW_024429182.1 coordinate 69,825,337, forward strand.
AGGCCTTGCCTTTGTTATTTATTGGTTGCCAAGGTGGTCACATGTCTCGACAAGCCCCTGCCTGCTCCCCAAGAGCCATACTAAGCAACTAAACATGACCTACCTAACATGGCAGTGCAATGTCAATATCTAGACTCTAAGCATTGAGCATCCTGGTATTTCTCCTCCAAAGCCAACTCCCACTTCCCATCACCTTCCTCTACCCCATTATTCCCATTCCTCATATATTTGGGACTTAAGATCTCTCTGAGAGAACTCACATTTATCCCTATGTCTCTTCACTAAAATGAGGTTGCTGTTCATTGTGTGATGATCGCGTGCTAGGTTCTAGGGATTCAGTGGTCAACAGACTGATAGGCTCCTCACCATCATGCAGCTTTTAGGCTGATAGAGGGCACTGACTGCTCCTATCCGCTGTCTCTGCACAACCAATCCACTGAGTCCCGTTGCTTCCCCTTGCAGTGTGCTCATTGCTACACAAGGCCCTTGTCATGCACTCCACAGTGGTAGAAGGAATTTTAACTGGTAATTCTGGTCTCAGTTCCTCATGTTTCTAGGCTGTCCTGCATACTCTTACAAAAAGAAAAACAGAACAACAACAACCAAAACCATTCCTGAAGCTGTTGCACTGCATTTTTACCTATTACTCCTTAGCTACATTCTCCTCTGTAACACACAGAATCAACCCTGCATCCTTGACCTCTTGGCTCAGCATCACATTTTACTAACTATGGATCTTGTTTATATCTTCCCCCTCTAATCTGCATGGTAAAAATACTATGAGCCTCAGCTCCAACCTGCTTCTGAGATACAGGAGTCCTTTGAACTCATGGATCTCCTATTTCAAATGATTACACCCTCCACGTGGATCCATAAGCTCATAGAGTGTGGTTTTGAATTGCTGTATGCTTGTTTCTTATCAGCATCCCTTATGAAGATTTATATTTCTCATTAACCTTGCACTCCATGCTAGGCTTATTTAATTAGACTATCCATGGTACAATCTTGGCATTGTGTAGTTTAAATACAGTTTCACAGATGGTTATGGGCCATAGCCAAGATTGAGAAATACTACCACTATGGTACATGTATGCACTTCAGGGAGAATTTGAAATCTGCCTCTGAGATATATGCTAAAATTTTATTACGTTTTTGGTGTAGATATCAATAGATTCATCAGATTGTAAACTTCTCAAGTTCATAAAAGATTGTGACATCTATGCTACACTACTATTCTATGTGAGAGTGTGTGTAGGAAGGAAGAGAGACATACATACACAGAGAGAGAGAAAGAGAGAGAGAGAGAGAGAGAGAGAGAGAGAGAGAGAGACAGACAGACAGACAGACAGACAGACAGACAGACAGAGGGGGGAAGAAAGAAGAGAGAAAGAACCATCACTTTGCATTGTATGTAGTAGGTACTCAGTTCATAGGATTTGAAGAGAGGTGTTTATGCCTGGTCTGGACATTATTTGCTTCAACTAGTAGCTTGTCTGGCTACACATTGGCTTGACATACATTCTTACTAAGCTAAACAAATGGAATTCTATTGTAATCTCTCTCATAAAATGTTTGATTAATTCCAATGAACTATCACATGCTACAGCCAATTTTTTTCTTGATTCTTGCACTTTAACACCAGAAGAATCCCATAAGCCCTTTGTGGTCTTCTGAAGAATCTGAAAATGGGAAAGAGAGAAATTTCTCACCAGTAACAAAAGTCAATTCTGAGTTCTAATCCCTTAATCTACCTGAGATCTGCACTCAAAAGGAACTAATTAAAATCCTCATGTGTTGAATGATGGACCTACCAAAGATGGGCATAGAGGTGGGGGTCCGAATTTTATGTGTTCTCTGTATTTCTTGACATATGAACACTGTCTACATTGTATGATTTCATACTATAGCATACATTATAGAGGTGAACTGATAGATGAAATCATGCAAGTACAGCCAGGACCTGGTCCAGAGTTTCCCACTTAAAGGATATGAACCTTAGAATTTTTCCACTTTACTTCCAGCTACCATCTACCTTCTTGGATATTGGATAAATCAGATGAAATTACATCTTGAAATCCTTAGCACAGTGCCAGGGGAATACTGGTGTTCAATAATGGCATTTTTAGAAATCTCTGGTGAAGGAATGATCGTGTCTGTAGTTCTAACCCTTCTAGTATTTGCTGTTGAGGCTACCCCTGTGTCTTCCATATCCTTCTCAGCAGCATGGTGGTACACACCTGTCATCCTAGCACTTGGGAGGCAAGGGCAGCCTTGTCTATGTAGAAAGTTCAGGCAACCCTGGCTACACAATGAAACCTTGTCTCAAAGACAAACACAAGCAAACAAACAAATAAAAGTCATTCTAGAAGAAAGCTGAAATTCAAGTCGAAGAAATAGTGTTTGCAAAAGTCTTACAAATGAGAAGGGACATTGTGCTAGTATTCAGGCATCTGTACCAGCCTGTCCTTAGGGTTCTGACAGAATGTGCCCTCAGCTGCAGCCACAAAGAGCACCACCTGTGCACATTCACTATGTTCCCTTTTAAAAGGGCCCTTCCCCCTCCCATCCTCCTCTTTCTCTCCGTCTCTCTGTCTGCCTGTTCCCCCCCTATGAAGGGAAAACGAGTCACACTAAGGATGCTGGGAAAAGGTAGTTGGATATGTATTAAGATAGAGAGAAGTAACTTACATGAAAAGCTGAGAATTGGGCCAGTGCTGTATGATCTCCAAACCTTGGCCAGAATCCAAAAGAGAGCTTTCCCTTTCTTTTTCCCCTTTTATTCCTCTCCTTTCCCCGCATCCCTCTGTCCATGCCCCAAACAGGCGTGGTCAGTACCTCAGTTATATGAGATCTCCCCTACACCCCCCCTTTTCTCTCTATCCCCCTTCCTCTTTCCTGCCTCTCCCATCCCCGAGGCCAGTCTCCCCCTTTCCCTTTCCCCCTTTTATGATCCCTTTATTTCCCTAATTAAAAAAAAAACCTCTGCTTGAACCCTGTCTCATGGCATCTTCCTCTCATGCACTGCTTTTCTTAAATTACAAAACATTGCTGGTATAAGATTTTGTGATATGATTTTGGCACAGGCTTGGTGTGCTGAACTGCTCCCCTACAATAGTGATTAACTGCAGTTTGTTGCTCGTTGTTGATGTTCTATTTACGAAGTAGAGAAAACTCACAGGGCAACCACAGGTTATGCGAATTTGGCTTCTTGACAATTTCAATGTTTTTGCTACAGGGCAGGGTAGAATTATTGCTAGTGTCCTTGTTTCACCTTGCAAGGAAGAAGCAGCTGAGTTAAAAGAGGGAATGTAAATGTTTGCTTATTCCTTGAGTAACTGGTCCAAGAGGATGGGAAGGAAACTTTCTGAACTAAGAGGGTCAAGCCTTGACTTAACATCTTCTTATAAGTTATGTGACACCCAGCAAGACCCATCCTCTGCTGGATATCCTGAGAGTAGAAATTATAGTGCCTGATTTGACACTTTGTGGAGCCATTTCTGACATATTTGTATATTCATTCCATAACCATTTAGTCTCTACCATATTAAGCACCAGTGACATATATGCTCTGGACTAAGTAATAGAGGTATACAGATTAGTAAAAGTAGGTGGATCTGTCACATTCTGTGACCTTGATAGGAAGATGGCCAAGTTGTCAAGGACATACATTGGAGAAGCATCCAATCTAGATCCAGCCATCTTGGAAGAACACCACATCTGAGATATGGGTATAACCAAAGCAGAGAGGGGGTTGGGCAGTGAACTCAGAGAGAAGCAATGTGATGTGGAAAATACACGAAGGAAGGAGAGATCACGGTGCAAAACCCAAGCAGTGCAAGTTCAGCAAGGCTGCAGAGGGAGGGGGAGCTGTGCAGGGACCACATGATGCAACAGGACCAGGACAGGAGGGCACAAGAGCTAAGTGTTGGGTGTCCATCTAGTAGTAAGAAAAAAAGCAGATGGGTGAGGAGGGAGCTTCAAGACTGGCACCCATAACTGAAGAGGCATGCTTGACTCGGGGAAGAAAGAGGAGGAGCTATGGGGTAGAGACAAGGGAGGAAGTGGGCAGCAATGTATGGAGAGCAGCATTTGGGTAGCTAGAAGCAATCCTACAGCTTGGTTGTGGTCTCAGCATGAGTAAGATTTAAACATATACCTGTCCCTGTGCTTCCGTTAGGACAGACATGATGTTCATGGATTGTAGGAAAGTAAGGCATATGTTTAGGTGTTTAGGAGACAAAAATCACAAAATGGTAATACAAAGATTTTTCATTCCACAAATCTAACATATTTAGCTTTAATTCATTTTAGCTTTAGATGCAGCTTGCTGCTAAGTCAATGGTTAAGGTTTGCATTGAGGGGTGAAATGTTACCTTAAGTATGGACTCTGTTACGTGTGAAATTTGAGAAGACAGGATTTAATTTCCTGTGTTCAGCCTTCTCCAAAGTCCCAGAGGAGAAAACTCAGCTAGATATGCCTGTGTAGGAGACTGGTTGGAGAATCCCAGACTGTGGGCAGAGGGTAGCTTGTCCTTAGCATGGAAGAGCTAGAAGCTGTCTTATTGTCACAGATTAGAGGTCCAGAGATTCCATGGTTGCTGAGAGCAGTCAGAAGTAGATTACAGAAAGGCCCAAGGGCTCTAGTAGGTGCCAGGCTGTCAGTGGGAGCAGAAAAGCATTATCAGCTCAAGGGCAAGAGCAGTGCCTTCTCTATGTCCATGGTTTATGTTAGAGTTCACTCCAAGTATTGAACATTGCATGGTTTTGGTATAGAATGTCTTAAATCTACCATTACAGTAATTTCATTAATAATAGGTTGTGCTCTCCCTGGCCATCCATCCCTCACATCCATCTTGGCAACCACTGATCTTCCATGGTTCACATGGCTCTTTTGTCGTGTGAAGTCTCATCTTGGGAGTCATGCCTGGGTTTCTGAGTTGATGCCTGAGGACCTCATCTTTAGAGCAATTTGGGGGACAGACAAAATGCTAAGGCATTTGGAGCAGGATAAGCTGGGTACACTGTGCTTAAATGCAGGACACCCCTGCTTGCAGGATCTCCTCCAGCAGACCTGACTCATGGGGGTCAGTATCCCTTCACAGCCTCTGAGACCACATCAAGGACACATGAAGGCAATTAGGAGCAGAAGCCAGAACCAAACAAGCCTTTCCCTGTCAACAGGATGCTACCAACCCTTTGCCTCTTTCAAACCTGTGCTTATACTGAGCACTGCACACAGGGGCCTCTAGGCACATGTCACTCATACCTCAGGATCTTCTGCTGGATTCTGTCCATCTCACAGACAACAGACGAACTGGCCCCAGCTGCCTCTGGGAGTGATGATCTTTTTTCAAGTTGCTGCAGTCCCAAGTTAAACAGCTCATTTATGCAGAACATAAAGGTGTCAAACTGAAGCCACTGCTTGAGAAGAGGGCAGCATGCCTGAGGCCATTCTTGACAGCCAGAACCATTTCCCAGGAGAAACAGCAGGACAGACGCTTCTGCGGACACATGGCTTGGACTTCTGTGACATGTGCTAATATCTTGTGGCAAGTGACAGTTACTAGCAGTGGGAAGTATAGGAAAACCTATCTGAAAGGATAGAAGAATGGTTTCTACTGTCTCCACTCTTGGAGTAGTCACAGACAAGTTTGCTTCTAATGTACACAGCACACAATGAGCCTCTCTTCACTCTTTTTAAACAGTGAGTCATGTGAAGGCTTTACAGGCATGTATTCAAAACGGAGTCCTGAGGAACTGATTTTCATAGGCACTCGTTCTTTCAACAGATACTTATCATGTATGCCCTACTGTGTGCCAGCCAGGGTTCTGTGTGCTGGATGTCAAATGAATGGACCAGACACATTTCCCCCTTCTCAACTGAGATTTAAAATGAAGTCGATCTTCATATTCAGCTTCACTGAACTTAAAATTACTGGGAAGGTGCGCCGCTGGGCATATCTGTGAGGGCATTCCCAGAGAGGTGTGACTGAGGAGGGAAGACCTGCTTTGCATGTCGGTAGCATCCTGTATTCGCTGGGGCTCTGGACCGAATTAAAAAGGGAAAGATGAGAAAAGGAGTCAGGCACACCAGCACTCATCTCTCTCTGCTCCTTGAAGGCGGATACGGTGTGTGGTGTGTGCAGCTGCCTCGTGTTCCTGCCACCACGTCTTCCCCATTGTGATGCACTGTACCCTCCTCACACAGTGAACTCAACAAACCCTTCAGTGAATACAGTCAGGTATTGCCTCAAAACAGTGAGGAAATTAATGAATGTGAAGACTTAGTTTTTCTCAGAATGAAGCAAGTGTGAGTCAGAACTAGGAATTCAGCGATCATGGTGGGGGGGGGTGAGCATGGCACAACCCAATAGAAGTGGCTCTATTGCTGGCTGCAGTCATCTGAGGTGTGGCAATCCACACCTTGGTGATGAAGAAAGTAAGAGGATTTTCTGAATGTGAAACAGTCGTTGTCATCAAGCTGATTTTCTTCATACAATTGGCAAGTCACTCACAAACCAACTCCCACTGACTTGACTTCGTATCCCAAATTAAGGTGAAATCCATGGCAACCTGGTATGAACCACTAACACTAGCCTTGTGCTGTGGTTTGGATCTGAATGCCTCCCACCCCCACGCCCCTGTGATGAAGGCTGATCCCCTCCTACGCCACTACTGAAGGCCGAGAACCTTGAAGCAGTGGACCTAGGTCTTCAGGTGACTGAGGCTGTGTCCTTGAAGCGAATAATGGTTGCTGTCAACCATATGATAATCAGTTTTGCTCTGCCACAATGGACTGCTTCACCACAGGTACAAAACAATGGAGCCAAATGATCACAGACTAGAGTTTGAAAAACTAGGAGCTGAAATAGACCTTTTCTCTTTATAAGCTGAATTATCGCAAGTTTGTTATGGTGATGGAGAGCTAGCTGACACAGCCTGATTACTACATTAGTCTCTGAGATGGCCTTCTTGCCCTTGGGCTCTCCTGCACTGTTCTTGACAAGGCAGCTAGAGTAAGCCGTGCTGTTACAAAGTGCAGCAATGCCCATTAATTACATGCTGGGACTTCGGCAGTGTATCAAATGGGAAAAGCCCTGTTCTCCACATAGAGGAAGAGACTAAGAAACACATGTGATAGGAAGTGGTACTAAGTGCTTTGTAAACAAAAAGTAAGTTCAGATGCTCGAGGAGAATGATGTAAGATAATATAATTTTATGTGGGGTAATAAAACTTGATGGATCCTCACGCACTCCAGAAGAGAAATCCAAGTCTTTTTATGTCACTTGTAAGACCCTCTGAGATTCGACCCTAATCGCTTCTCTGATCTCACACCCACCATGTTACTGCTGAGACCCAGTCACCTCCTTCCACATCAACTCACCCCAGGCCCGGCCAGTTTGCTGTCTCTGCTAGGAAAGCCATCCATCTCTGTTACGGTTTGAATGTGAAATGTCTCCCACAGGCCCCTCTGCTGAATGTTTGGTTCTAAACTGGTGCCTATTTGGGGAAGTTTTAGAAACACAGGAAGTGATGCCTCGTTGTACAATGTAGGCCATCTCAGGGCACAACTTGAAGGTTGTGCCCACTCTACAGGAGCTTATTCACTTTTTTACTTCCTGTACACTCTGAAGTGAGAAGTTTCCTATGCCTCATATAATCACCACCATGATGTTCTGTCCAGCTCATGGGGTCAAGCAACCATGAAGTGAACTCACTGAAACCAAGTTAACACTGAAGTTGTTTGTATTTGATATATTATAACAGCTGTGCAGAAGTAACTAAAACAGGACACTGAGATAAGCACCTTAAGAATATCTCAGGATCCATGGTGCAAAGGTTTTAACTCATTTGAAGCCTCTGAGAAGAAGCTTCTAGAGCTGTGTACACAAAGGGTGTCAAAGGAAGCACTTTTCTGGGTTTAGTTGCCAAGAAAGGCCACTGTAGCAATTGTCCAAGAGAGCTCAAATTGAAGCCAGACCATGACTTCCTCCATGTGATGCTGTGTGTGTGTGTGTGTGTGTGTGCGTGTGTGCGTGTACACACATGTGTAGAGTGAATTTACAGGGTTTCCACTCAGATTTCAGAGGAAGAAGTGGGGGACCAGGCAGTGTGCAGCAGGGATTCTGCTGCTGTAGGTGGCCTCCAAGAAGGTGATGGGTAAAGCTGTGAGGATCAATTGCAATTGAGCTTGGGGATGCCAGGAGCTTAGAATGTCTGCTACAAAGAGACACAGTGAATGACCAGTCTAAGGTCATGTGGGATTCAAATGGCAAGGCCACAGAGAGAAATACCCAAGCCTCATTGAAGTCCTGTCATGACATCATGTGCCCAAATTCTGATATGTGACCACAGGTTTTAGTTTACACTCTTTTGTCTCATCCATCCTTGATAGTCCACCATTCCTCCCCCTTTGAAATTCTTTTTTTTTTTTTTTTTTTTTTTGGTTTTTACGAGACAGGGTTTCTTTATATTGTTTTGGAGGCTATCGGTCCAGACCGGCCTCAAACTCACAGAGATCTGCCTGCCTCTGCCTCCCAAGTGCTGGGATTAAAGGCGTGTGCCACCACCGCCCTGCCCCTTTGAAATTCTTGCTCTGTGTCATTCCATTTGGGGGTATGGAACATACTTTGACTTTACAGTGAAGCAAAGTTAGCATTTTCTCTTAGTCTTAAAAGACCTCAAATTTGGACTTATGGGGTCATATTGAACTATGAAGATTTGGGGGAATTCTTAGAAACTCAGTTTGCATTATGAGATGTTCACGAACCTTTGAAAAGGACCAGGGACAAGATGTGATACTTTGAATATGAAATGTCTCCTACAGGTCCATGTGCTGAATGTTTGGCCTATAGCCGGGAAGGGTCTAAAAACTTCAAAGCTAGAAAGAAGCAAGTAACTGGTGCTGTTTCTTGAAGGTTATGCTGGTATCTGGCCCCTTCCTCATGGCCATGAGGTACACAGCCTCTTCTGCCTCATGTTCTCAACCACCATGATGTTTTTCTTAAGCACTTGGGCCCAAGAAATCATAGCCTGAACCCTCAAAACTATTAGTAAGAATAAGTTTACCTCCTCCAAGCAGTTTGTATTGGATATATAGTCACAGTAATGTAAGAGTAATTAATACAACTGGATGTAATTACTGAAACTCATCATTTATGTGTATGAAGCTGGTTTATTTGTTCAAGCCCAGATTCTAGTCAGCAGTCTTTGCTACTTCTTATAGCTGCCCTGCTCACTCAGCTCTCGGAAATAGAAACTTGTGTCGAAAGGGAGTTCCTTCCAGGATGCTGGTGGCCTCTTTTTGTGATATAACAAATAAAATTTGTCTGAAGATCAGAGTGCAAATCTAGTCATAAGAAACCAGGCAGTGGTGGTACACACCTTTAATCCCAGCACTTGGGAGACAGAGGCTGGTGGATCTCTGTTAGTTCAAGGCCACACTGAGCTGCACAAAATTGATCCAGTCTAAAGGAGAAACAGAGTTCACACAAAGGTGATCTCAGCACTTGGAATTCCACGCCTTTAATCCCAGCACTAGAGAGGAATATACGGTGGGAGGAGACAGAGCTCAGGGAGTCTGAGGTTTGGTAGAGAAACTGCAGTCTGGAGACAGGATCACCCTTTTGGTCTGAGCATTGGTGGAGGTGAGGACTCTCTTGTGGCTGACCCCTTTGATCCCAATATCTGTCTCCGGGAGGTTGTATTATTCATGCTACATAATAAATAGCTCCACCCTGCTGAGAGAGTGAACAGGAGTTTGAAGTCTTTGGGGCCTGGCTCTGTCACTCAGTGCTTATTTGCTGCAGGTTGACACCTTTGTGTGCACACATGTTCTTGCTGCACCTCACTTCCCTCATCGGGAATTACCATTGCCCAAACGACAGCGTTCTCATCTTCTACACTGGCTGGAGCCACGATAAGGTCCTGTAAACACATTATAGACCTTACTTCAAAAAATGATGGATGAGGAGGAGAATGCTCATGACACAATGACAACCAAGAAAAATTTCAAACTAGAATACAGGAAGCAAACTGAGTCTGGTTTGGCTTTAAAACCTTGGCCTGCAACTTTAAAGGTGAGACAGCGAACAGAACAGTTAAAGGTATAACACACATTCAATACATTCAGTTTTATGCTTCCTTCTCTGTGGTGCCCAAATTGTCTTCTATAAGAACAACTTTTCAACCCTCATGTTTAAGTATTGCATGGAAAAGAGGTCCATGTATTTATTTTAAGATATATGTCATCTGGGCCATCCCTAAGAGAGCCATAGACAGATCTCAGGGATGCTTGCTGTGGCCCCTGATAGTCTCACTCTGGATTGCCCCACCCAGAGAGATGTCATCCATGAGAACTGGAGGTGCCTGATGGTTGGAACTGCCCATGCCCTCGCTTGTCAGGGTCAGTGGCACTCTGTCTGTCACTCCTGGTGCTACGTTAGCCCAGCATGGTGCAGGGTGTGCTATGTGTGAATGTTCCAATGAGTTGTCTTAGAGGAACAGTTTTCTTGAAATCCCACCTCACTGTTCTTCCTCCCACTATCATAAAACTAAGCCAGAGCCTGCTCATAGAGACTCAATTGTGTGTTCTCTAGCACAATCTCTATGACGCACAAATTCTGCCATACCTACATGTGGGAGAAGATGAAGAAGGAGGAGGATTTAGGTCTTGAGGTATTTTCTTGTTGTTTGCTGTGATCTGGGAGAATTATGAGGTGAATAACCTCAATTTTATGCCATTTTCTCTCCCAACTGATGCTCATGTTGTTTTCCTTCCCAGACTGGTATTTGGATCTTTGTTTGCCTGAAACCAGGTCTGACAGTTCTCCCCTCTTTTCAGAAACTGCCAATCTGCATCTATATAAAGGCAGTATGCCACTTGTTCTGGGAACGAATGTGGTCTAGACACTTGGGAGTCTCCCCATCTGAAAGGGGGCAGAGCAAGGGGATGGTAGTTGATAAGCACTGGCTGCTCAGTTGAAGCTGGTGGCCAGCCTGGCCATAGTAGGTAGCCTCGCACACTCACCTGCCTACCTTGGAGTCCCTTGGGCTTTTCCTATGGACTGCTCTCATCAGCTCCAGAGCCCCTGGGCCTTATTTACAGAGACAGATTCATCTGATCCACACAAGGATCCTTCCAGGGCCATCATTATCTTCATGTCAAAACCAAGGCGATGGAAGGTCAATAGGTTTTGAAACTTGGTCACAGCTACAAGTAAGTGAATGACAAAGCTTGGCCCAAAAGTCTTTTAAACCCCCATTCACTGTCATCTCAGCATGGTGAGAATATCTACGGGCTGTGTATAAGCGGCTGCAAAGAACAGTCTCTCCTGACATGCAAGGTGGCTCTAGAGAAATGGCAAACATTACTTGTCAGAACCTGGGCTGAAAGAAAGGGAATTCTAGCTTGGAAATATCTGAATCTAAATTTGGAGGAACCATTTGTCAAAATCAAACATAACTTGAGACATAATAGGCAGATGTTATCTACAAAATTGTGTAAGTCAAAAGCATGAGATGCCACTGTGAATCAAAACTCAAAGCAAATAAGAAACCACAATGCATATGATTTTTCTTTTTACTAAAATAAGAATTTGAAGGCTGGAAAACACATTAGATGTGCAGCATATCCCTTGGGCATGTGACAGTGAAGGGATGGTGGGAGGATTCCTCTTTGAGGTGTTTCTCAAGTAATATTACTATGTTTTATACTTTCCACCAACCCTGACTAACACATGTACAGAGAAAGAATCATCTTCAGTCTTTATGAGTTAGCATTCAGCTTCACATTAACAGTCATTACGTAGAGGAAGCCAACAGAACTTCATTTTATACAGTGTCATATTTGTTCGGGTTTATTTAACATCAAACAAATTAGAGCTAATGGCTATGGCTAAGTTAACAGCCATGCACATTGAACACCACCTCCAGTTGAACACTACCTCCCTGATTAGGGATGCCCACAGGATAATGTCCTCACATCCCACCTGGTTACCCTAATGAGAGCATCCTGGGAAGCAGACGCAAAGCACTACCAAGTTGCCAGTCCCAGACACACCCCTTGTCCCTTCTATCTTCCTCTGTAGGATGGGGGAAGCTATAGCTTTCTTGCAGACCTCATGTTTGTGTTGGGGCAGGCTTTGGGGCATCAGACACCGCAGCCGTGTGTTTGCCAGTGCATACCCAGCATAGCATAGTATACCATGAACATTTGTCAATCATCACAGGTGAGGCTGTTTGCAAAGTATTTCATCAATGATAAAGCATGATTCAGATCTTCGGCCTGACAATGATACCACTTATATGGATATGACTAGGGGCCACTGCTAGGCTGGGCATTATGTTATCCATGTTTTACAGGAGACATGACTGACATTGAATAAGGATCATGGATTGCCAAGTGACACTTGAAGCTAGAAGTTTGCAACACCTTTATACTATCCCTTCATCTTGTCTTCTCTTGGCTTTTTGAAGGATTTTCTAGAGATTTATCTACCAGATTTGCCAGAAAAATTGATGGTGATTCATTCACTAAAATTCACCAATTAAAGCCATTTTATTGGGAGAGAATGTGCTAGACACTTTACTCAAAAGCACAGTTCTTCCCCCAAAGCATACAGTCAAAGTGGAGAAGACCAAAGCCACAGAGACTGAGAGTTAAGTGACAATTCACTGGTTAATAAGGTTTCACAAAGGCAGGTACCTTGGCCCCATCATAATAACTTCTTCTAGCACATTCAGGGATGTGTTGTGACATTCAGAGACAATGAGGTCAAGCAGCCCAGGTCATCTGGAGGTTCCAGGAAGGGATGTGCACCTAAGCCCACCTTTGCTCTTAACCAAGGTTTAAACTTGATCTTGAAGACCTGCATCTAAGGGGTACACTTTTACTAGAGACGTTAGTACCTCTCTGCCTTCTTCTTTTGTAGAATGGGGATGGGGAGTCAGGGAGGCACCTAACAGGCCAATGGGTGAGGTTAGCCAGCTACACTCACAACTTAGTGACCTCTGGGATGCTGCTTCCTGGTGCCTCTGCACACTTGGCGACAGAGAAAGATGGCTGTTGTTCTGAGTTGAGTTTTCAACTGGAAGCACTTAAAAGATTTTGAGAAAAATGGGGAGGGGTAGTTTCCCAAGGCTTCCTGATTTCTTGCTAAGAAAGAAGAGCCACTAATTCAGCATTGAGGAGAAACAGGGGCAAGTTCAGCTCTCAAAAGCTGACTTCACCTCTTACCAAGGCCAAGAGTAAAACTTTAAGTACATAAATATATATATTATTTAAATATCATTTATTAAAGAAAACAAATGGGTCATTTTTTAAAACCAAAAGCCTTGCACTTGGCACAGTATTTTCCATTAGCATTTTGCCTCAGCAACTGAAAGGGTTTTACTAAAATAAAATAGTAAAAGAAACTATTATGAGCAAGAAAGTGGTAGATCTCAAAGGGACATGTTGGTGACAAATTAGGGTATATTCAGCCCTGAGACGTATGAATATATGAGAAATAGCTTACAAATCTGGGCATCTGGAATTAAGAACAGAACATTAGCTGCAAGCCCCATAATTCTCCTCCTGCACTCCTGCCAAGCTGCCAGGAGGGAAGAAAGGAGGTTGGTTCTGCGAGTCCCAAAGAGAAATTAGACCAATTTCAGTTTTTAGAAAGGAACTTGGACTTAATGGTTGAGAAAAAAAAAAAACAAAAAAAAGGAGGAAAGGCAGAAGTAGAAGATTCCTCTTCAGAACATAATAGTTCTTGAGTAACTGCCCATTCCAGGGTGGAGGATTAGATGCCCCAAATGTGCCTGGGTAAGTAAGGAGTCCCCTGCCAAGACTAGTGTCTGCCTCTGCTACTGGAGCCCCCTCTGCTGCTGGAGCCCCTCCCTCTGCTGCTGGAGCCCCTCCCTCTGCTGCTGGAGCCCCTCCCTCTGCTGCTGGAGCCCCTCCCTCTGCTGCTGGAGCCCCTCCCTCTGCTGCTGGAGCCCCCCTCTGCTGCTGGAGCCCCTCCCTCTGCTGCTGGAGTTCCTCCCTCTGCTGCTGGAGTCCCCCTCTGCTGCTGGAGCACTTCCTCTGATACTGGAGCACTCCCTCTGATACTAGACCCCTGTCTCTGTTACTGGAGCCCTCCCTCTGCTCTACATGTCTAGTCTCCATACAACAGCCAGACAGGTCACAAGACATGGAAATGATCAAAAAACCATTTTGATCCTGGGATCTCAAACTTGCCCATAAGAGAATCACCTGGTCATTGACTTTTTAAAATCTAGATACCCAGACTACAGCCCAGAGTGGTTAAAGTCAGCCAAGAACTGAGACTTCATATGTTAAAGCTGGCCAGATAGCAGTAGCGTATACCTAGGTTGAGCCTGAAGACAGATCTTGGTTTGGTGACAAAGTCAAGAAGGAGTGGTTCCCATCTATCTCCCTGTCATTTGTCCCTCCCTTTGCTTACCTGCCATCTGTTCACATTCGACTCTCACTGTGCCTCAGTTATTGTTGCTTCCATCACAGCATGCACGTTATGCCGTTTCACCTCCAAGGAACACCCCTTTGCCTCCCACCCAACTCTTACACCTCAGACTAAAGCCAAGTTCTCCGAGGAATCCCCCTTGGTTCCCTTGCACATTCCTTCTGAACATGTACATGTCATTGGGTTTTTTTTGTTGTTGTTGTCCTTGTCTGGCATCTGTCTACCTTGGACTGCTTGATGCCAGCAACTGGGACCATCTCATCTGCCTTTGCAGCTATCCATGGGCATTTCTCACACTGGGGTCTTTGAGGCAAATATCCAAAAAAAATTCTAGTGTAGATTTTCCACAAAGTAATTTTCCCTTGACAAGTGATCCTGACTAGAATGGATATCCCAGGACCTTTAAGAGCCACAAAGTCACAGGCACCCAGTGGAGCGTAAAGCCTTAGGCACAGGTATGGCCTGAATCTTGCTCTGGTTGAGGCAGAACTGCAACCCAGGAGAGTTCCCGCTATGTGATGCAGGAAAGCAAATCTCCCTGCAGCCTGGAGAAGTAGCACAAAGCTTGTGCCTTCCTGGTGTGAGGTCAGCAGAGCGTATCCAATCTTCCATACTGACTTGCTACAGATGGCCAAGGCCAACCCAGAGGGAACAATTATATTCTTCTATTGATATCACATTTAAAATATGCACACCACCCCCACCATGTAAATAACTAAATGGAATAAAACATCCCAGTTTTAGAGACAAGTCTTCCAATGAGTACTTACAGAAAGAAACAGCCATTTCCTGACTTTTCCACTTAACATGCTGCCTAGAAAACCCATCTCAGCATTTGCAAACAAAATAATGACTTTCTTGGCTGAGCCCCTAAGCTTGGATTGGAGGAGTGTTACTCCACCATTGCTATCCTGACTGTGCTCCCAGAACTCAAATGAGCACAAATTCATGTTTTCTCTTGTTGTAACTGAGTGTTCGAAACAACTGATTTTTACACATTAAAGCTCCATGTACATTTCAGCAATGTGACAATTAAGGTTCTTTAAGGTTTTATAATAGAACTGGCTTCAAGTCGAAGTTATGACTGCTCTGAAGTAATTAGCATCATCTCCATACCGTATCTGTGGAGGGACCCAAACAGAGTGCCATGGTATGCAAAATAATCCAAATTGGTTTTTTTTGTTTGGTTTGTTTTTTGGTGTTTTGTTTTGCATCCTAATGGTACTTACCATCCCAGGAAGTCAGGCTGTCAGGCCAGGGCTCCTCTGTGTAGGTGAATGCAATCTAAGAAGATGGTAAGTCCCTCCTAGCACTTCTAAGGCCTTCATTTTGTGACCTCCTGGCCCAGGATGAGGCAGGCCTGTGACAGGAGAAAGAAGTCTCTATTAGATACAGCGCAATAGTCTTCTGGTCACAGGTGAAGCTTATTAAAATACTGGTGACTTTGGAGTTTCTGAGTCAACTAGTGGAGTGAGGTCTGGGAATTTGCATTTCTAGAAAATTCTCAAGTGAGGACAACACATACTGTGTAGTTGTCTCAGGTAATCCTAAAGCTGGTAGACTGACCCTGGAAAAGAACTTTGTAACCATGACCTTGTGTTAGAGTGACACAGTAACCGGGGGTTCTCCCTGAGGCTGTGATCTAAGTGGAAAGAGGCAAGCAGACAGTGCTGCCTAACAACAGCTAATCTTGCACTTTAACACACTTTTCCAAAGCATTAATCACACAAAGCAAATGTGTACAGCCCAATGAACTACATGACAAGAATCCTATGACTGCTGCAGAGATCACACTTCCCAGAAGCCAAGCATATATGTGGAGAGTTGGAGAACCCATCTTTATTACGCTGGCAGGCCCATCCAGCCCACTCAGCACCTACTGCTTCCGATTGACACTGAGCCCCGGCATGAATTCATATACAACAGTGTAGACTGTAGGACACCATTTTCATCTTTTCTGTTACAGGAGAGTGAGGGGTGAGAAGCAAGACCCACCTGCAGCCACTTAGAGAAGCGTGAGGTTAAAACAAAGTAACAATCTCTTAGAGTAAGGAGGGCGGTTAGCCCTGGCAGGAAAAAGGCAAAATTACAGAAGCAAAATGCAGCAGCTCATATTACTCACTGCTCTAAGTACAGTGAGACACGTTAACTCATTCTAATCCCTCCTCATCAGGACAGCAGTGGGTGACATTATTGAGGCATTTGGACTCAGAAAGTCCGGCCCCTCCTTCATTAGAGTGCTTCCTTCCTGAGCTTTATAATCACTGGGTTCCTATAAATACCAGCACCATCTTAACAAATCTAAAATACTTGATATGCTTCAAAAGCCTCTTTTAATGCCCAGGACTCCTCCTCTCTTTTTTCCTTACATTTTTATATTGACAAACCAGTAGCCTCTAATCCCTAGATGTTGTTGGCTCTATTCTCATTGTATGTAGTTCAGAATGGTGGGTTCTGTCTCTCTCTGTCTGTCTGTCTCTGTCTGTCTGTCTGTCTGTCTGTCTGTCTGTCTGTCTCTCTCTCTCTCTCTCTCTCTCTCTCTCTCTCTCTCTCTCTCTCTCTCTCTCTCTCTCTCTCTCTCTCTCTCTCTCGTTTCCCCCCAAAATGCAGCTGGATCTAGTCTTGGTCACTATCAGGTTTGATCCAATGGGCCAGACTAGAGAGTGGTGTCCCTTTCATCAGGAGGCACACGAAGCCTGAGTGTCTCTTCTTGTGTTTTAACTGCTATTGATCCATGATGACCTGATGTGTTGATTGAACTGAAACTTCAGAATGGTAATTCAGCAATTCTGTTGTTGTTTTTTTTAAACTCACATACTTTTATACAGAGATGCCTCCTATTTTGAGTTACTCAAAGACATAGTTCCCTATATTATCAGTTTACAAGATAATCAAAGCTTATCAAGTTGACCATTTTTTGAATTCCTATTACTTTAACTATTATCCTCATGAAGCAAAAGGTGTGCTCTCTGTGTGAAGGGAGAGGCCAGTGAGGTCTGCTGATGGATCTTCCTGACACCCCTAGTGCTCCCTGATAACTTTGGTGCCGTCTGGTGTGACATGGGATCCCAGGCTTATTGCCTACTTCTGCTCCTGAGATGGCATCATTCCTAATTTCTTTTGGGAGGAAATGGTGTTTTGAGACCACAAGTGGGCAAATCGTTTTTCACTCCCCTCTTTCTTTTCATTTTTATTTCTTATTTTATCACTTTTAAAATCACCTAGTATTGTGTTTCTTACCTCCATTATAAAATGTTTACTCGTACTAATTCTTCCCTAAGTCTGGTGTCTGCACTCCCAGCTTTCTAATTCTTTTTTTTTTTTTTTTTTTTTTTTGGTTTTTCGAGACAGGGTTTCTCTGTGGCTTTGGAGGCTGTCCTGGAACTAGCTCTTGTAGACCAGGCTGGTCTCGAACTCACAGAGATCCTCCTGCCTCTGCCTCCCGAGTGCTGGGATTAAAGGCGTGCGCCACCAACGCCCGGCTCCAGCTTTCTAATTCTAACTGATGTGCACTTTTATGTCTTGGATCATTTTCCAAATATTTTTTGTCTCATCTTGAGTAACGGTTTTCTGAGCTTGCTTCTGATAGACTGCCATTGTCTCCACAGAAATTATCTTTCCTGTCCATATTTTCATGTTTTCCCCTCCTAACTTTGAATGAACTTCAGCTGGAATCATCGCTCACTCGTCCATGGCCAAATTTTATGGCTTCTTAAGTAGGAGGCAAGGTACAGAATGCTGTGCCTAACTTCCAGTTTCCTCTTTGGTTTTGCAAAGCTGCAGCTGCTTGCCCTCCAACTGCCCAGTGCCACTGTCACTCCTCACTGTCTAGCTTCTTTTTCCCTGTACTGCTGTGGAATAATCTTTTTGTATACCGTAAAAATGTATATTTGCCAAGGTACCTTCTAATTGGTTTAATAAAAAGCTAAATGGCCATTAGCTAGGCAGGGGGTATAGGCAGGAAAGCCAGGTGGAGAGAACTCTGGGAAGAAGAAGGGGGGGGTCACCTGCCAGATGGAGAGGAAGCAGTATGGGCAGTACAGTATAAAGGTAATAAAGCCATGAGACGAAAAAGCAGATTAATAGAAATGGGTTCATTTAGGTTATAAGAGCTAGCTAAAAACAAGCCTAAGCTATTGACCAAAGTTAGTAGTTAATAAGAAGTCTCCCTGTCATGATTTGGGAGCTGGCAGGAAGGACAGAAAAATCCCACGCATGTCCCATCTAACTCATCTCACTCCCAGCTCTTGCTCTGAGCTCCTGACCTAGAAAGCCATCGTGGCTTTAGTCGCTCTCCACTCACAGACACTACTCCATCCCTTTTCAGGACTTGCTGACAGCCTCCGCCACTCCCGCTCTCCCGGGGTTATCCACCCTTCTCAAGTCTACACAATGTGTTTCCAAGTTGACATCTTCTGGGTATGTGGGAGTTTCCTCACCCATGATCTCCTTTTGTTTCTCCTACCTCTTTCCACGCAGATGGGTGTTGTGACTGCTGCAGGTTGCCTACTCTCCCACGCCCCTTTTAGGATGTGCTGTGGAGAACACTTTATCCCGTGGTGCTTTTGATGCCCCGAGACTGCCCTACTATGTTGCTGCCCACATGTAATTCTGCCACTTTCTTTCTCAAATACCATGCATCACTGACTCTGAGGAATGGTGACATTATGGATGGCACACCATCCAGATGAATTTGGTTGACTGTAATAGTAGAGGGAAAAAGGAACCTGCCACATTCCAAAGAGGTTCCATCTGAGGAAACATTGTGTTCATGGAAACCTACCTCTTTGCTGTCCACTTGAGTGTGGCTAGAACAAAAGAAGAATAGGGTTTTTTTACATTGCACACAATTAACATAAACCTAAATGTGAATAGACACAGACTGGTGGCTACCACGCTGGAAGATGCAGTTCTAACGGAAACCCTTTATTCGTGTGCTTTATTCCATTGGGTTGATCTGTCTAGAGGAATACAGATCAGATATAATGACCTGCTTGCTTTCTTTTAGGTTGCCTATACTGTTTTATAGGAATGAGCTGTAAAATCCCTGGATATCATAGACTAAGAAATAGCTCCTGTTTCTGCTGCACAGAGCCTCAGACACTTCAAGACACCTTCTCTAAAGTTGCTGTGACACACAGAGAAGACTGTGGAAAACTACTTATGCTCCAACTCTTCAGAAGCTTAGCCTGCTACATAGCTAAATTGAAGTGATCTTTTCACAGACACTTGAATATCTCATTTTCAGTTTTTCCCAAGGGTTTTCCTTTAGGTCCAAAGAAAACTCCAGTTCCTAAAACTCTAAAAAGCAGTCAAAATATCCAGCAATGGACTCAACCTAGACTATAAAAGGATTTCTGGCATTTAGATAAAAGCCAGCATTCTTCAGGAAGCTGTGAAGCTGGTTCACTGGTTCTTCTCTACCAAAAGGAGGCATAGGGAAACACATACTGGCCTCCAGGGTCACTCAGTATCACAAATACCCTTTGAAGTCCCAGCTAGCATCAGCCCTTCTTACCTCTTCCCCTACCCTAAACTCCCTTCAGATCACTGGTTTCCCTCCCCCTAGCTGCTCACTCTCCTTATAGCCCTGCTATTTTTGATATGTGTTCCCCCTCTGTCTCTCTCTCTCTCTGTCTCTCTGTCTGTCTCTGTCTCTCTCTGTCTCTTCTCTCTGTGTCTGTCTCTCTGTATCTCTCTGTGTCTCTCTCTCTGTGTCTTTGTCTCTGTCTCTCTCTCTCTCTCCTCTAGATTCCAGTTACCTCTGACTGTTCTCTCAAATCTACAATAAAAAACCTTCCCCTTAACCATATTATAGAGCACTCAGACCATTAGTTTATACAATTTCTCTTCTAAAAACAAAACAAGTATGGGTATATAACTATCTTTATCACTATACAAACTATAGTTAGGTCAAACATAGTTAGTACATGAGACAACAAAATTCGATGTGTGGATTAAATCTGCCTGTTGTCTGATTTTCATAAAACCCATAAAAAAGAATGGTGATTATATTTTTAAGCAGTTGGAGGGAAAAAAAGCAAAAGCAGTAATATAATTCTTGTATAGAAAATTCAAGTGTCATTGCATATAAAAAAAGTTTTGTTTTGTTTTGGTTTGGTTTGGTTTGGTTTTAGGTTTTCAAGACAGGGTTTCCCTGTGTAGCTTTGGAGCCTGTCCTGGAATTAGCTTTTGTAGACCAGGCTTGTCTCGAACTCACAGAGATCCACCTGCCTCTGCCTCCCAAGTGCTAGTATTAAAGGTGTACACCACCACCACCTGGCAAATAAAGTTTTATTGGAACATTGCTATCCTTATTTAGTAATATCTGTGAATGTTTTCGCACTACAGAGAGACTATGTAGTTTGAAAGGTCTTAAAAAGTTACCATCTGGCCCTTTGCTGGAAAGTCTACAGAGCTTGGAGCTTATCATTAAATGCCCATTATTTTCAAAGGAGAGATTTGATTGAATTTCATATTTCAGAAGAAAATGAATACTTTAAGGAACTTCCTCCTAGTCATAGTCAAAGAAAAGTACATTCCACACCCAAATGTGTGCAGCTGGGGATCAGGAAGGGGAAACAGGCAAGCGTCTAAATGAAGTTATTAAAGTTGCAGCCTAAGAAATAAAATTCTCTATAGAAATTCTCTTAAGCTCATGCAACTCAAGGGAAACAAAGAATTTAAGACCCTGTTTATTATCCAATTTCACAGAAATGCCTGGCATGAAAGCAATTACCCATTCTAAGTGCCTCTGCAGAGAAAATAGTCACTTATTCCTCCTACATTTGGGAGAGAAGGAGGACATTAGTTAGTAGTATCGTAAATCTTTGAGAAGTCCTTCAGGACAAACATCCTCTGAATGTTTTAGGACTTGAGAAGTGCTGAACATCAGCCCTAAAGAAATGAATCGGGAGCAGTTAATTTTTGTGAGTCTTTCTCACTGAGGGAGGTAAACATCATCTTAGCAAAAAGCAGGCACAATCTGAATAGCATGCTTGACCCTACACAGCTTTCCCTGGGAGCAAAATTAAATGAATCCCACTGGATATTGATAGCCTACTCATGAATATTCCTCATAATCTGAATGAAGGGGGATAGCACTAAACCCAGATAACTGCAGTGTCTCTTTTGAGAGGGAATAAGCCATATCAGATGAAATACCAAGATGGGTTCCTAAAATGGCACTAACGTTTTGAAGGCTCTACCCTTAAAGACGATGGCAGATAATTAAATGAGTCATTTATGGAACAAACTAACATAAACATGGAAGCTTTGGTGATTGACTTTTTTCATGCAAAGGTGATAGCACAGAAACTATAATCTAATAATCCAGGTTGGCTCTATACCAAGAGTGACCAGAAACACCTGGAGACGAAGTTCAAATTGGGTCTTGAGATAGGGTATTATCAGGGTGATGGGCAACATATTCCACCGCATATTCTTTCTGCTTCCCTGGGCCCTTAGGAAGGCATTACCCTGTGATTTACAACATCTTTCAAAAGGCCAATATTGTTCAAGGCAGCGGAGCACTATGACCAAAGCTCCCCTCTGTGATGACTGTTGGGGTACTAAGAGTTAGACAGGCCCCCTGGTGGACAGACAGGCAGGGAGAGTGGTCATGGCCTGGTAACAAAGGCAATGAACTTCCAAGATGGCCAGCTTCTTTCTCTCCCTGCTTGTCCTGAGACAAAGGCCTGGCAACTTAAAACAAAGGCCTTGTCTGTTATGTCCCCTGCTAGTCAACTGACTCAACAAGTTCCAGGCCTGTTCAGGACACACAGTTGTAGGCCAATCAACCATCCTGTCTCTCTTCAAACTGATCAGCCCTAAATCGGGGGGAGGAAAATTCTTCAGAGACAAACAAACAAACAAACAACAGCCCTCAAGAGCACAATGGATTTTTGAGCTTCCCTCTTCTTTATGGAAGGTCTTTCTCTCTGTGTGTCTGCTGTGTGTGTGTGTGTGTGTGTGTGTGTGTGTGTGTGTGTGTGTGTGTGTGTGTGTGTGTTCTTTCAACTGTGGGTTCTGTCTGCTCCTGTCAGCAGTATTCAAGTTTCCTTCACTGCTACCTGTTGTGCTCAAGATTTTCCCTGCCTTTTAATTCTTTAACTGGCTGAGAAAATGAATCTGGTCAAGGCTTCTACGCTATAACACTGTCACAGCCAGATAGAGAAGGATAATTGCTTGTTAGGATGTGAGAGATATTTAAATCAGAAAACTATGAGCCATGTCACAGAACAATGTATGGATTTGGAGTTGACTTTTCTTCTGCCTCTTGTCAGTTGTGACACCTTGGGCAAGCACCTTGTGATCATTTGAAAGAAAATGACCCTTAAAGGTCCGGGCACTGTTAGGAGTGGCTTTGTTGGATTGGGTGTGGCCTTGTTGGAGGAAGTGTGTCTTTGTGGAGATGGGCTTTGAGTTCTCTTTTATGGTCAAGCCACACCTAGTGTTTCAGATCACTTCCCGTTGCCTGCAAGATAATGAAGATGTGGCTGCTTCTCCAGCTCCTGCCTGTCTGCACACCACCATGCTCCACACCACGACGATAATGGATTGAACCTCTGAGCCTCTGAGTTGCCACCTCAATTAAATGCTGTCCTTTACAAGAGTTGCTGTAGTCATAGCAACAGAAACCCTAACTAAGACACAACACAACTTCATCTTCAACTTTTAAAGTTGCTTACAAATTGAAAAAGACAATGTTCAGAATCCCTAGCACTGAACCTGTCACTTGAGAAACGTTTACAACCAGGATGGTGCCACTAGTTACAAATTGCTACCTTGGACTAAGGTTGAATGCCATTCTGTGACTGTTGTTTAGAAGGTATCCAAGCCAGTTGTGGTGGCGCATGCTGGTAGGATTTGCTGAAGGAGACAGAGGCGGGAAGATCACAAGTTGGAGGTCAGCCTGGGCTTCACATTTAGCTGGGCAGTGATGGTGCATGCCTTTAATCCCAGCACTCAGGAGGCAGAGGTTAATCTAAAAATTGCTTCTAGAAACAAGCTATGTCCTCGAGTTTTTGAAGACATCTCCAAAGGGCATTCAGTTACATTGTTTTTGTTTTCTGTCTTTTATTGGTTGTACGAGACGGTCCAGCCTGGCCTCGAACTCACAGACATCTGCCTGCCTCTGCCTCCCGAGTGCTGGGATTAAAGGCGTACGCCACCACCGCCTGGCTATAAATATATTTTATCTTGAATATTTGCATAAATGATAAATAAACATTTCATTATGACCAAAGAATAATAAATCATAGAGAATAAACAGAAGTTACAAAAATCAATGGAGAGCTGGAAGGAAGAGGAAGTGGAGGACGACATAAAGTTGGGAGAGAGATGGGGGAATGGGCTGAGAGGAGTTTAGGGAGGGAGTGGGGGTTGATATGATCTATATACATTGTATTTGTGTACAAATTTTGCAAAGAAAAAACAGTGAAGGAACACACTTCTGCTATAACTTTTGCCTCATCCACCTTTCTTTCTGTTAGGAAGCTATAGAAGCTCACATGGGGAGACAGGGCAGATATGAAAACTAAGTATGGTGGCTCCTGTCTCCCAGAGTCAGCCCTAGGTATCTTTATCCCTCTTATGAATAGCCAGAGCCAGGTCCTTCTCACTGCAGGGCCAAACCACACTATAAGGCAGAAGTCAGGGCCTGAAGGCAGCTGGCAGGGTAAGCCAGCTCTTGTCCCTTCTCTTTCTTCCCTTGGGTGACTCAGCTTGTGTCACACACACACACACACACACACACACACACACACACACACACACACACGCATGCGTGCAGGGGTGGAGGGGGAGAACACTGTCAGTGTATCAATGGGCATGCTGTGCAGTCAACAGTGTCATACAAAGACATGACTTGGTCCTGGTTCTGTGTCAGCTGAAGTTCCAGGATGGTTCTGAGCATCGTGCATCCCACTTGCTGGGGAAGTGCGTTCTTTAGCAAGGGCCAGCACAAATAGAATGTGAAGGGGAAAACTAGGGACATGAAAGCTTAGCCAATGATTCAATTCCCATAAGTCCACTGAGCTGAAAACAGCCCTGTTCAGAGAAATATTTAGGCATATCCATCTCCGAACGAAGAGCACTAGACCATGTTTTTAAAAATGGAAGCACGAAACATCAAATTATTCCCAGCTGACTGGCAAATGCATCTGAAGACCAAATCCTTTGCAAGATAAGTGTGGGCTTTGGGAACTATGTGGTAAGGGCAGTCAAATAGCTGGGAGTCAGTGCTCACATGTATGAAGTTGTATCAGTCTCCATAAAGGCTTGTACAATAACTCTTAAATAATTATTATGCTCTCACAGCCATCAGGGAAATGCAAATTTAAAACAATGCAAAATGGCTGAAGTCAACTGAATGGTTGTATAAAGTGTTGGCGAGGATACAAAAGGAATAAAAGTTTCACACATCACTTCTGAGGTGCAAAACACTGTGCCTACTTTGAACTTTAAAAGTTAAATATAATATCATGCAAATAGAGTCATTATTTTTCTGAACTTCTATAGCTATACAGAGACTTCCACATGAATAATCACAGCAGCTGTACTTAGAATGGCTGAACGCTGGAAAACAATCCAAATGTCCTTCAAAGGTGAAGGGATAAACAAATCCCCCCATATACATACAATATAATCCTAAGTAATATGAAGAAATGAATTATTGATATATTCATTCATATGAGTTAAGCTCAAAATAACTATCTTGGCTGAAAGAAGCCAAGAGTACAAGTGTCTGGTTTTATTTATAAAACACCTAAAACCTGAAAACTGATTTGTGATGAAAGAATTCAGTAATATGGTTATTTGTGGATTAATATGGTTATTTGTGGATGGGGAGGTGGATAGAGTGGACAGAAAGAATTATAAAGGGACCAAGGTGAATTCTTTGGACGTGATAGGTGTGTTTCTACTTCACTGCGGTGACAGTGCCACCATGGCATGCATATGTCCAGTTTTATAAAATTGAACATTTTAAATGTGTATAATTGATGTATGTCAAATATCTCAACAGAGTTATTTAAAGTATTCTACTGATGACTTCTATCCAGTGTATGGTTTTGTTTTGTTTTGTTTTTCAAAAGACATGATACGTAAGTTCTGTGTGGGGGTCAGAGACATACATTTATGTTCATACATTCTCCTAGATTGGTACATCATATACAGAGTCCAGCATACAGTAGATATACAATAACTATTAATTGCATAAATGAATACATAAATTGGCCCCTGCTCAGCCAAGGACTTCTACTGTCAAGTCAAAGTTTAACAATCTAAGTGATTTTCCAAGAACTCCGTCCTTATGCAGGGAATGGTTGTATATTCCTTTTATCTCAGTACTTGGGAGG
Source organism: Mesocricetus auratus (assembly GCF_017639785.1). Taxonomy (NCBI): domain Eukaryota; kingdom Metazoa; phylum Chordata; class Mammalia; order Rodentia; family Cricetidae; genus Mesocricetus; species Mesocricetus auratus. Next base: position 69,851,169 of record NW_024429182.1, read on the forward strand.
AGGCAAAGGGAGACATATTTCTATGAGTTCCAGACCAGCTGGGACAACAGAGTGTAACTTCGTCTCAAAAAACAAACAAAAAACTCAAAAATAGTTTCTTACTTTTATCAAAAGACAAAGCTAATCACTGATAATAAATGTCTTGTGGGTTTTAAATCAGGCATCTTCGTGTGAAATTATATTTCTTTTACTGGTTACAACATGCTTCACACAGAGACTTGAGAATACAGCACAGTAGCATGTCAGTTTTTGAACTGATGTATCTTTGCTTATTTTCCTGAAAAATATCTTATCTATAACAAACAGAAAAATCTGGCTTTATTTATCCACAGAATTGGTTTTGACCAGGCAGTGGTGGCACAAACCTTTAATCCCAGCACACAGGAGGCAGAGGCAGGCAAATATCTGTCAATTCAAGGCTAGCCTGGTCTATGGAGTAAGTTCCAGGACAGCCAGAGCTGCACATAGAGAATACCTGTGTTGAAAACAACAATAGAAATACAATTGGCTTTACCTCCACATATGCCTGGTTCTTGGCATCCCTTTCTCAGCAGGGACTGTGCTCACCAGACACCCTTGTCATGGAGCAGTTGGCTCTGTCTCTGTAGACTAGAAAGAGCCAATGTTAGAAGACTTCACAGAGGAGAGGAACTTTGATTCATCTTGTTTTACAACTTCTAACCTTTCACAGAAATAAGATGATTCTTTCACGGAAGATCGCTGTTTCAGGGAGGTCTCTGATGATTTTGTTCAGGACTCCCTCCATGAATCTCTAATCCCCAGTGATGTATTTCATGCTGTAAGGACAGGGAGAGCTGGTCAGAGAACACAACCAGCTAGTGTATTCCAGGAAACCAAAATCAGGCTTCCCAGAGCTGAGGCGACCACAGCCTTTGATAAGCCAATGGGTGATAGCACCATGTGGAGAATATTCATAATTTTAATTTTCTCCCATCTCAATTCAACAGCTTCCGTTTTCTAGACCTTTGGATAGATGCTGTGCAGAATGTGCAGGACAAGCAAAACATTTGTTTTGAGTGAAAGAAACAAAATAAGCAGAAGATGAAATTTAATTCAGTGTAATAGCAGAGAATCTAGCTTTTCGTTCCTTGACTTGTTCTAGTCTAATAAACTCTATAGACAGTCTCAACCAGATATCAGAACTACTTGACTTTCTTAAAAATATTCAGATGTTCGGGTCCTGTCTAAGTTTACCAGATCCAAAACTTTAGTAAAAAGTCACTAATGGGCTCAGAGAAAAAGTAAAGAAAGAGAAGTGTCTTGCTTACTTGTTTGTTACTACAAATCCTTGACAAAAACCTCTTTAGTGAGGGAAGGGTTTACTTTTTGTCTCAGTGTTCCAGGGTACAGTCCATCATGGTTGGGGGAGTTCATGGCATCAGAAGTTTGAAGCAGTTGGTCACATTACATTCATAGTCAGGAAACATAGAGATAAATGCCTGTGCTCTGGTCTCTTTCTCCCTTGTACACAGTGTGGAACCCCAATCCATGTCTTAGTTAGGGTTTCTATTGCTGTGAAGAGACACCATGACCACAGCAACTCTTATAAAGGAAAACAGTTAATTGTGGTGGAAACTTTGAGTTCAGAGATTGAGTCCATTATCATCATGGGTGGGGAGCATGGTGGCATGCAGGCAGACATGGTGCTGGAGAAGGAGCCAAGTGTTCTATATCTTGCAGGCAATGGGAAGTGGTCTGAGACACTGGGTGTGACTTGAGCATAAAAGAGACCTCAAAGCCCACCTCCACAGTGACACACTTCCTCCAACAAGGTCATACCTATTCCAACAAAGTCACACCTCCTAATAGTGTCACTCTCTATGAGCATATGGGGGACAATACATTCAAACTACCACACCTTGGAATGGTGCCACCCGATTCACGGTGGATCTTCCCATGTCCACGAATCTAATATAGAAACTCTTTCACAGACATGACCAGGGGGTTGTTCCTGTACTAGTTCCAAATACCATCAAGCTGACAATTAAGATTAACCATTGCAAGAGGTAAGTCAGGCATGGTGGCATACATTTATAACCCTCAGGAGGCAAAGGTAAGAGAATCTAAGTTTAAGATCAGTGTGAGCTACACAGAGAGACTCAATAAAGAAAAAAAGATTAAGTAAACCCAAGACAAATCCAATAAATATTTCTAGAAACTTTCCCCCACAATTAAAAATATTTTGGTTGTGCTAAAAATGCATGTAGTAAAAAAAAATCTACCATCCTAAACCCTTAGAGACACCTACATCAGTGACATTGAGCATATTCACATTGCTGTTCATTCATCACTATCATCCAGTCTCAGAATTCTTCGAGGTACTCATTAATCAAGACCCCTCCCTTGGCAACTCCATTTACTTTCTGTCCCTGGGAATCTGACTGCTTTGAAGACATTGTATAAATTGGGATTCCTCATTTTCAATGCTACATTGAATATGACCACACTAAAGATTTTGTTACAAAGCAGGGCAATGCATGTCTCCCTTGAGGAGACCACAGACACACAGCTATGGGGTAGCTGAAGACATCAAGTGTTTAGATAGTAAGTCACAAAGATCCTGGGGCTGAGGAGTATTCAACACAGACTTTATTTCAGGGAAATAGATAGACGCAAAGGTAATGGAGTCTAGAAATTACAGCCAAGGGCTCAAGGGGTTTTGAGAAAACCTTTCTCAGAGAATGAATGTGATGAATTTGAATACAGATAGAAAGTTTTTAAAATGAGTTCTCATCTCTAGACAATATTCTTTAAAGTGGAATAGAGTGACTGAAAGCATATTTCATGTTTCAATTTACATTTAACTGAGTCAGAAAGTGTATGTGCACTTTGGCCTTTGGTTATTAAAGGAATTGTTTGACTATTCTTGCAAAGACTTACTAACAGAGTATATGGCTTTCTTTTACACTAGGACATCAAGGTAACCAGTGATGACATTTACGCTGGAGAAAAGAAAATCAAGCCAACAGTAAGAAATGAAACCCAGCACAGCCTCTTCTTATCTGTGGTGGCTTGAATGAAAATAGCCCCCATAGGCTCATAGGAAGTGGCACTATTAGGAGGTGTGGCCTTATTGGAGGAAGTGTGTCATTGGGTGCCTGGGATGTCTAGGTTTCAGATGCTGAATCCAGCTGTAGTGTCACTCTCTCTTCCTGCTGCCTGCTGATCCAGATAGAACTTTCAGCTCCCTTTCTAGCACCATGTCTGTCTGTCTGTGTGCTTCCTGACATGCTTCTGTCGTGTCAATGGACTAAACCTCTGAAATATTAGCTAGCACCAACTAAATGTTTTCTTTTATGAGAGTTATTGTGGTCATTGTGTCTCTTCACAGCAATAGAAACCCTAAGACATCATCCAAGAATACTTCTAAACCAGAAAGTAAGAGAGAATAGTAAATATGAATTAAGAGTGAAAAAACAAAAACAGAATGAAAGTGAACATTATGGGAACATAAACTTGGCATATATGACTGACTCCTCCTCTGCCTTGCCCTGCTTCCAGGACAAAATTACTGTGATCAGTAAAACTTGGAGGACTCAGAATGAGCCTGGGACCTGGGGAAATGGAGAAGGCAGGGATTTTCGCAGGCCTTTTTTTTTTTAAACCTAAGAAGCACTGAGGTCCAGTAGATAAAATTTATACAGTGTGGGGCCATATCCTCCAGGAAGACCAAATTCTCTCTTAGCAACCCCATAACTTCTGGAGACAGCAAATGAAGTTAAAAGAAGTGAAGAAATGATCTTCTGATGGGGACCACACACACAGCCACCTCAACAGGACATTTGCAAAGAAGCTGGTCTGTGATTTAACCTCAGATGGAGAGCTGTTGGTGGTATGAATGAATATGTCAGATGAAGAGCTGCTGGTGATGTGAGTGAGTGTGTTTTTCTCCAGGGGCCTCCACAGCTGTGACCAGTTCCAAGATGGTACAGCCTCAGTGTCAGGGATATGTGCTTCATAGATAATAGACAGATAAGAATTTTGTAATGTAAAAAAAATTCCAGAGAAAAAAGTTTAAAAGTACAACTGCCAAGTTTAACTCAAATACAAAACAGGAACTATATCAAATTTCAATTTTTATGAAATGTGACATATTCTATAATCTAAATATCTGAAAAGTTGCATAATTTTTAATCACCTGATTTCTATGAGATTTTTGCTTTTGTAGCTACTTTTGGTCTCTCCGTGTAACAATGATTGTATAATCTTTTGATTACAGTTGTTTTTTTATGTGTGGGTGTGCATGCCACTGTGCACATGTGGAGGTTGGAAGACAACCTGTAGGAGTTCTCTTCTTCCACCGTGTGGGTCCTGGGGAGAGTCTGTCAAGCCTGGCAACAAGGGACTTTACCTGCTGAGCCACCTCACTGAGCCCAGTGTAGAAACACTTTTGATGAAATAAAGTAGGAAGTCAATTGAGCCTCCTTTCTCACTCATTCAGTCAGCATTTACTCCTCCTTTGTTGATAACTTAGACGTATTTAACTAGTGCAACTTACTCTTGGTAATGCCATAAGACTTAGGAGATTGTTGTTGACTTTGGGCAAACTCTATCATTCTCTTAGTATATTTGAGCTGGAATATATGTGAGGTGAAGAATTTCCCAAAAACTAGCCTCGTGGCTTTATAAGCTCCATACACTTTTGTTCCCTTCTTATATAATGCTTGTGGCAGATACCAGCCACAGGCCATCATAATCTGAAGGGAGTTGTCAGTATGTGAGAACATGCCTGGAAATCATGCTTACAGCCAGAAGGCAAAGAATAATTAAACTGTTCAGAAATGACTGCCATCCATGAATAAAACCAAATGTTAGCCAATCCTCTATCCTTTTAGCCAGGTGAATGCATGCCTGCAGTCACTCCAGCATCAAACCAGAGATGTAAGCATGGTGGGTGGGAAGCTGGTGTGAAAGGTAGACCTATGAAGGCAAATACCTGCCTTTCATAATTTTACACCAACACACAGCCATACGAATACATTCTAGAATCTTAAAGTCATATACACAAAAACAGCACTCTGAGGGTTAAACTTCATTAGCTTCAAGATAAATCTGAACCTACATGCAACTCCCTCCTTGGTCCCGGGCACACTGCTACCAACTCAGTCATCTCATCCATAAAGTGAAGCAAAGGACCCTCCGCTAAAATAAAGGCTCACAAAACTAAGTGCAGCCACATGAAGGAACACTGAATCTGACTACTACTAGGTACTGTGGCAACTATGGCATATAAGCTCCAACATTTGGATGTCTGCAAAGAGCAGTTTGTTTCTTCCATCAGCAGAGAATGAAAGTGTGTGGTCAGTGGGCAGCATCTCTCCTTCTGAGTTAGGACCTCGTTGCTCCTCAAAGCTTTGGGAGGTCTACATTTGAAACTAAATGAGAAGAAAGAAGTAATGTAAAAGGAGCAATCCATTTAAATCACTGGGGCTGGAGCCAAGATTTAATGGCTCAGCCATTAAGTACACGTACTGTTCTTGTAGAGGACAAGAGTTCAATTCCCAGTGCCTAACTTTGTGTAGCTCACAACCATTCATAACTCAAGTTCCAGGGGAGCTGACTCCCCCTTAGACTTCCTCAGGCAGCTAACCCTGTCCCTAACTCTAACACTAACCCTATCCCTAACTCATGTGCACCGAAACCCCCCTCCTAAAACACATACACATAATTAAAAATAAAATATATCTTAAAAAACGAATCTGGGTCCTTAAGTGTCCACATTCAATGGGTTGGGAAACAAGTCTTAGGACCTTTATGACCCTGGGATGGAAAGTGTAGACCAAGGCTGGGAAGTTGCCTTCCAGAAAGAAATGGAGTGTACTCCTTTAACACACCATGGCCCTCTGCCACAGTGGGGATGGCATGAACCAAGAGATCAGTAAATTACCTACCAGAGCCCTGGTCCACGAAGGGTCGTTTCTCTAAGCTGGGGTGTGCAATTGCCTCTAGAGATAGACACAAATGAGATGGTCAGTGAAGATGAGGGGACACAGCTACAGGCAAAGGCAGGTGGACTTGAACACCGAGGAAGAAACTGAGGTGTGGGGTGTGTGTGTGTGTGGTGGTGGTGGTGGTGGTGGTGGTGGTACTGAGGAAAGCTAGAAGCTGGGATTGGTAGACAAAATTTCCCAAGTGCTAAGTGGAATCTGCTGCCAGGTAAAACAAAGCAGACTTGGTGGCCATACACGTCAAGCAATGCCCATGATTCTGAGGTGAGAGGCTGAGCAGGCGTGGTGGGGATAGGCTGTCTGCATCCATTTCTCCATCTGCAGCTTCTCGTCCTCCACAGCAAGGCAGCTGTTTATATTTTGGAAAGAGAGCTTCACTGGACCAAAGCCAAGCCATATTATCAGTGACTGCTTAAGGGCAGAGTAGTGGAGACAGAGAAGTTACTTTATCTAGCTCTTTAAGGGAAACCTTGCTAAATATCCTCCCTGAACCACACTAAGAGGCACTGATCATTGAACATGGTCTCTTTGCTTAAGAATCCAGCTGAAGAGAGGGAGGAGGGATCATATGAACAACGAGGGTCAAGACCGTGATAGGGAAAACCACAGAGACAGCTGACCCAAGCTAGTAGGAGCTCATGACCTATGGGCTGACAGCCAGGAAACCTGCATGGAACCGAACTTGACCCTTTCGAATGTGGGTGACAGTCATGTGACTTGATCTGTTGGGGAGGTTGGCCCTGGCAGTGGCACCAGAACCTACCCCATGGGCATGAACTGACTTTTTTGGAGCCCATTCCCTATGGTAGGATATGTTACTCAGCCTTGATACAGGTCCTAAACTCAACTTGGCATGCTAGACTGACTTTGTCGACTCCCCAAGGAAGGCCTTACCCCCTCTGAGGAGTGGACAGGGATTGGAAAAGGAGGGGCTGTGGGAGGGGCAGGAGAAGGGGACAGAGGGGGAACTGGGGTTTGTATGTAAAATGAAAACAATTTTTTTCCTTTTAATTAGAAACAAGCTTGTTGTACATGTCAGTCCCAGTTCCCTCTCCCTCCCCTCCTCCTCTGACCCCCACCCTCTATCCCATCCCCTTTCTGCTCTCCAGGAAGTCTGTCATATCATTTGGAGCAAGGCCTAGGCCTTCCCCTGTGTGTCTAGACTGGAGAGTATCCCTCTATGTGGAATGAACTCCCAAAGTCCATTCATATACTAGGGATAAATACTGATCCACTACCAGAGGCCCCATAGATTGCCCAGGTCTCCTCACTGACACCCACATTCAGGGGTTCTGGGTCGGTCCTATGCTGGTTTCCCAGCTATCAGTCTGGGGTCCATGAGCTCCCTTTTTCAGGTCAGCTGTTTCTGTGGGTTTCTGCAGCCTGGTCTTGACCCCTTTGCTCATCACTCCTCCCTCTCTGCAACTGGATTTCAGTAGTTCAACTCAGTGTTTAGCTGTGGGTGTCTACTTCTGCTTCCATCAGCACCTGGATGAAGGCTCTAGGATGGCATATAAGGTAGTCCTCAATCTCATTATTGGGAAAGGGCATTTAATGTAGCCTCTCCACTATTGCTTACATTGTTAGGGCCATCCCTGTTGATCTCTGGATATTTCCTTAGTGCCAGATTTCTCTTTAAACCTATAATGGCTCCCTCTATTATGGTATCTCTTTTCTTGCTCTCCTCTATTCCCCCCCCCAGACTCAATCTTCCTGTTCCCTCATGTCCTCCTCTCTCCTTCTCTTCTCCCCTTCTCTTTCTCCTAACCCTCACTCCTCTCCCCCCATGCTCCCAATGAGCTCAGGAGATCTTGTCCCTTTCCCCTTCTCCTGGGGACCATGTATGTCTCCCTTAGGGTCCTCCTTGTTTCCTAGCTTCTCTGGCACTGTGGATTGCAGGCTGGTAATATCTAATATCCATATATGAGTGAGTACATACCATGCTTGTCTTTTCGTGGCTGGTTTACCTCACTCAGGATGGCTTCTTCTAGTTCCATCCATTTGTCTGCAAATTTCAAGATGTCATTGCTTTTTTCCGCTGAGTAGTACTCCATTGTGTAAATATACCACATTTTCTTTATCCATTCTTCAGTTGAGGGGCATTTAGGTTGCTTCCAGGTTCTGGCTATTACAAATAATACTGTTATGAACATAGTTGAACAGATGTCCTTGTTGTATGAATGTGCATCTTTTGGGTATATGCCTAAGAGTGGAATTGCTGGATCTTGTGGTAGACTGATTTCCACTTTCCTGAGGAACAGCCATACTGATTTCCAAAGTGGCTGTATGAGTTGGCACTCCCACCAGCAGTGTAGGAGTGTTCCCCTTTCTCCACATCCTATCGAGCATAAACTGTCGTTGGAGTTTTTTATTTTAGCCATTCTGACAGGAGCAAGATGGTATCTCAGAGTTGTTTTGATTTGCATTTCCCAGATGGCTAGGGATGTTGAGCACTTTCTCAAGTGTATCTCAGCCATTTTAGTCTCCTCTATTGAGAATTCTCTATTTAGTTCTGTACCCCACTTTTTTCACTTTTTTATTATATATTTAAATTAGAAACAAGCTTGCTTCCCATGTCAGTCCCTGCTCCCTCCCCTCCACGCCCACTCCCTCCTCCCAGTCCCCTCAGCCCCCCCCCCCATTCCCATTCCATTTCCCAGGGAGGGTAAGGCCCTCCATGGGGGATCTCTAGAGTCTGTCATTTCATTCTGGGGAAGGCCCAGGCCCTCCTCAAAGTGTCCAGATTGAGAAAGCATCCCTCATTGTGTGATGGGTCCCCAAAGTCCATTTGTGTGCCAGGGATCTACTACCCAAAGCCCCATAGATTGCCTAGGCCTCCTCACTAACACCCATATTCAGGGGGTCTGGGTCAGTCCCATCCTGGCCTCTCAGCCATTAGTCTGGGGTCCAAGATCTCCCCCCTTGTTCAGGTCAGCCGTTTCTCTGGGATTCACCAGCCCAGTCTTAACCCCTTTGCTCATCACTCCTCCCTTTCTGTCAATGGATTCCAGGAGTTCAGTTCAGTGTTCAGCTGTGGGTGTCTGCCTCTGCTTCCATCTGTCACTGGAAGGAGGATCTAGAATGGAATGTAAGATAGTCATTAAAGTCCTTATTAGGGAAGGGCATTTAATGTAGTCTCTCCACTACTGCTTAGTTTGCCAGTTCGTGTCATCCTTGTAGACCTCTGGAGTTCTCACTAGTGTCAGATCTCCCCTCAAACCTAGAATGGCTCCCTCTATTATGGTATCTCTCATCCTGCTCTCCTCTATTCTTCCCCCAACTCAACCTTCCTGTTCCCCCATGTCCTCCTGTCCCTTCCTCTTGTCTCTTTTTCCTGGCTCCCTTTCCCCTCCCCCACCCTGTGTTCCCAATCTGCTCAGGAGATTTTGCCTCATTCCACCTTCTCTGGAGTATCTTGTATATCTCTCTTAGGGTCCTTCCTGTTTTCCTGACTCTCTGGCAGTGGGATTGTAGACTGGCACTCCCCTGATTCATGTCTAAAATCCATATATGAGTGAGTACATGCCATTTTGTCTTTGTGTGACTGTGTACCCCACTTTCAATTGGATTATTTGGTGTTTTGCTGACTAGCTTCTTGAGTTCTTTGTGTATTTTGGAAATCAGCTTTCTGTCAGATGAAAAATATTTTAAGTAAACAAAAAGTAAATATGTTTTAGAAAATTAAAAAAAAAAAAAGAATCCACCAACTTGCTGGGTGGTAGTGGTGCATACCTTTAATCCCAGCGCTCCAGAGGCAGAGGCAGGTGGATCTCAGTGAGTTCAATGAAAAACAAAACAAACAAACAAACAAATGAATCCGCCAACTCATTCAGTCCTCCTAATACACAAAGAATCATATGGCCCTTGTATTGTAGATGAGGTGACCGTGACATGGGGTGGGTCAGCATCTGCCCCAAGGGTCTACAGGCTGTGGTGTTTACTCACCACACAGCCAAGTGATCAGGCCAAGCTGCACCTGAGTTGGGCCAGGTACGGCCTGGCCTGGATTCAGGAGAGGTGAGAAGGGAAAGCCTTCTGACATGAGTGTTGCCTTCTGCATAAGAGCCACCACTACGCCGGCTTTTCTATTTATTTACCACTTTGCCATTTCATTTTCTCTCTCAATCTCACGTATATTTTTAAACACACTGTAAACCTTTAGAGGCTTTGTTCATCCAAGTCTGACTTTACTGTAAATCTTTACATTTTTCTGGCCACGTGTCTTATCTGTAAAACCTCGGCTGTTTTAGACTGCCTTTTTTTTTTTAAAGATGGTGGGTGTAATCGTGATTCTAGCTTACCGCCTCAGTCCATGCTGACATCTAGCAAAAGCTGCCACTTCCAGCTGTAGGTACACACCTTTCAATCGTTAGCAGAGTCTCTTAAAACAACCTTGCTGGTTTTTTGTTTTGTTTTGTTTTGTTTTTTTGTTTTTTGTTTTTTCTTTTTATGCCGAGTCAGGAAGACTCTGGTAAGCGAGCCATGTGAATCTCAGCTGAGAAAATGCTATCAAATATCTGTGCTTCTCTCCGTTCTTCTGTTTCTAAAATTCCTTTAAAGCTTTTGTTATTTTGTGTGGAAATTCAATACCGCTTCTGACAACCATTATGTAAAAGGAAGCTTTTTCTTTGAGAGAAGCCTTCCCGCCAGCCTGGTTCTAGAGCCGCATCAGTCCCAAATAAACACACAGGAGGCTATATTAATTATAAAGCTGTTGGCCTTGCTTGTTTCTTACTGGCTAGCTCTGACTTAAGTAATTATCCCATAATTGTTCATCTAAGTATGTCTCTTACTGGAGAATAGTTCTGGGCTTCCTACCCCATGGCGTTACATCTTGCTCTCTTGTGTTTCTCCTACCCAGGTTCCTTCTGGACTTCTAATCCCTCCTGTCTAGATTCCCTATTGGCCAGACAGTGCTTTATTGACAAATGCACAGGACTTCCCCAACAGGGAGGACCCAAGGAGAGCAGCACAGAGGCCTCTCTAGGGGATGTGGGATGTTTGGATCTCCGTTTGTGTGAATCGAGATGTTTGGGGCCCCATCTGAGCTATGTGGCGATTGACTGGCACCTGCCAGATAATAGCATCCATGGCTCTGAGGTGAAGCTGAACCCAGCTGGTCCTTGTCAGTTTCTGGAAGAGACTGAGTGAAGGAGAGGAATCACACCAGAAATAAAGGAAACCAGAGCTGCTGAGATGGGTGACAGGGGCCCAGGATCATAGAACTCTCGCCAGGGTGTTTGTCAGCTAGAGGGTGAGTGACAAGTCCTTGCTTCGGTAGGGAGGTTGCTCCCAGAATGAAGATACTGGCTGGTGACCCCTGTGGTGTTCGGAGCTCCATAGTTCCTAGGCACACGGACTGTCTTTCCTTTTTCCATTGCTTGAAGAATCCAGGCACTGCCGGCACCTATCCCTCATGCTGTGTGATGCACCAGGTGCCACGCTGGGCCCACAGAACCCTGGCGCGTCTCTGTGAAATACCCAAGGAGTTCCTGGCAGGGTGACTCTCTGCCTTGTTGGCTTACAAATGTCTTGCTGAGCTCCTAAAACAGAAAATACATTTCTGAATTTTTAGAAAGCTGAGGCTGCCAAGCACTTCACTCTACACTGTGGTTGGGGGAAGGAATTTGCAAAACCAGCCCCCTAAATGGTGCCTTTGGCTGCTCTGCTGTAATGTATAACCCACATCTAAGCTTAGGATGTCATGCTACTCCCACTCCCTCTCCTCTCCTCTCAGGCCAGATCCTGGGGACCTTTACCACCATTTATTCACAAAATGTCACCTGCAGTAATAAAGATCACAGGGTCCCCCAGCTTTCCGTGTGGGAAGACTGCTCAAGTGTGAACGGTGCTGCGGTGACTCTCGGAATTCTGAATTCTCTGCCCTGTGGCCTAGAGCAAATCACTTAACCTTTCAGGAATTCAATTTCCTTGTGGTAATAAAAGAGTAGATTATCTCCCAAATCCCTTACCATCCACCCAAACTGTGACCTCAAGTAGGAGACCAAGAAATGCTTTCAAATAATACTGATAGGAATAACTGAAAACTCTATTAAGGTGGAAGAATGGAGTGATTTATTCGGGATCAAGGATTACGAAGGAGGAAATAGTTGGCCACAGAGGCACTGCCCAAGCTGTGTGGAATCGAGAAGATGGATGGGCCCCGACGGCAAATCTCTACTGCTCTTCTCCCCCAGTAAAACTAAGTCCGCTTTGGACCATGCAAAGGTAAGCTGGATTCTGATAAGGAAAAAGAAGGGAGGTGCAATATGCCTTCCTCCTGAAAGGGTGTGCACATCTATTATCATTTATAGAGGTCAGATAAAGGGGCTTGCTCCTAAGACACTGCACCATTGCCTCATTTCCTGGTGTAGGTATGCCAGAAAACCTCATTAGTTCCAACCCATTTCTCCAGAGCTGTGGCATGCTTGGCTGGTCCCCTTCTTCTCCCTAGCTGCTTTCCAAAGAGGTTGAGAGGAGGCCATGGTACCTGCAGGCTCATGGAAGGCAGCTATGCTCACCACTATACCACCAACGCAGGCTGCAGGCTCATGGAGAAGGGTGACTCTAACCCACCTGCCCATGGACCGTGAGAACATCAAGACAACAGCTGTTCTCATTGACAAATGGGGGTTGCAGGGATTTCAATCAAGTTAATATGGTGATTGAGGAATATACTTGACAAATCAAGTATCAGGATGGATGGCAAAGAACTTCTCATTCTGAAAAGTGGCATTGGAGTGTTTATCATTGTTTGGATAAAGTCCTCTTTTTATAGAGGAAGAAAATGAAGTTCAAGTCAGGGGACCAATGTGCCTGAAGTTGCCAGTGGGGAGCAAGACTGAGGCCAGGAGGTTGTTAGTCCCCATTACCTTGTAGGCCAACTCTATGTGCAAACTGCACAGAGCCTGGAGCAGACAATTCATCTTTCCAGCAGTGTCAGTGTTTTTACCAAAAAGAAGTTTATTCTGACCCCAACTATAGTTTGGAAGCTACGATGAAACTCTTGGAATTAAAGGTTTAAAAACAAAGTCTGGGTTGGTCAGAACTCATCTGGAATCGGTCCAAATGAAGTTACTGGAGATTTTTATCGTACAATTAAATTACCATTTAAAGTATCTCTTTCATGCTAGGAAGTAGGCCAACATTTTTCATGCACCGTCTAAACATAATATCCACATAGCCTATCTGGATGGCCAGTATTCCTGTCTTCCATTCAGGCAGAACCCTGTATCCACAGGTCCCTGGGGAATCAGTGGACACCAAGGTTTCACACCAGATTTCCTGGACTGTCACTTCCTCTCTGCAGTCTTTCATAATTCCTTCTCATCTCCATTGAGAAAACTTTTGATGGGCCAGGAAGTCTGCCAACCCCGAAGTCTCTTCTCTGGTTCAAAGGATGGAGGGACATGTGATATGAACCAAGTCATTGGCTCTCAGCTCAACTCTGGAAAAAATGTGACAAGGAGGAAGCCAGTTCCCCTAAGTCATTCTGAAGACAAGACCCCCAAGAGATGTGCCCTGAGTCCCTGACTCCAGACCCCTGAAGCTGTGCTGAGTTCTCTCCCTCTACAGCTAACCACTGTCCTTCAGCATCTTCTTTACAGCGACCTTACGAACTCCTTCTCCACTCCTTTTAAATTATGTAATAGCACTCTTTCTTACTAATGTCCATTTCATGACCTAACTCAGAATCCCATTCCCTTACTCTTACCTGTTACAAGAGTCTCCTAATTGGATGTTCTCCTTGGTTTCCTAACCCATGGACACTCTTCCTCCAGATGAACATGCCCCGAACTCTGTCTACCTGCCCCTTCTCTAACCCAAGCAAATCTCATCACCATCCTCTATTACTACTCTTTTGAGTATTCAGGATCGTTCATGGTCACTCTCTCAACATCTGTCCAGTCTCACCTGTGATTGCCAAGGAAGGACCTTCTGTCAGTCTGCACATTGCTTTCCTGTATGGGTCTGGACTCACATTCTCCATAGTCCCCAGAATCAGGAGCCTCTCTGCTTAGATATGTCCAGTGAAATCTTGCCCAACCTCTCAGGCCCTTCTAGACCATATCTCCTTCAGAAATCCCCCCAGACCCACCAAGTCTGAAGTTGAATGCCTCACATCTGGATTCCCTGTAACTACATGATCCACACCACTCTCTGGACCTTAGGACCTACTACTTTGAACTCTTTGTAGTTTCCCGTGCACTTCAGTCTTATCTCCACAGACAGATTTTTAGTGGGCTCCTGGATTGTACTTTCTTAAATCACCCCCCCATGGCAGAGTTGGTTCCCTGCTTCTCAGATCCAGGCTCAGCATAGAGCAGGAGCCCAGTGGACATGGTTGATTTGAAGTGAGATAAGACTAAATTATACATCAGTGTAGGAATCAAACTGCATAGTTCAGGAAAGGTGCTTTCTTCAGTTATTTCAAAAAGCATTTTCCCTCAGTAAAACTGCTTATATTGAATAACATCAGTGTTCAATATTTGATATTGAAATACATTAGTCCACATCAGGGTTTATTTCCGTGTTACTACTATACAGAAGAAAGCTAGAAAGCCCATATGGTCATTTGAATGAGAATAGACCCATAGATTCATGTATTTGAATGCTTTGTCCCTAGATGATGGGACTTTGGGGGAAAGATTAATGAGATATGACCGTGTTGAAGGAGGTGTGTCACCCGGTGCAGGCTTTGAGATTTCAAAATCCATGCCATTCTCAGTTAATGCTCTCTCTTCTCCCCTGTCTCCCTCCCTCTCTCCCTCCTCCCTCTCCCTCATGCTTGTGTATTGGGATGTAAGATCTCAGCTACTGCTCCAGTGCTGTGTCTGCCTGCTGCTGCACTCCCTGCCAAGAGAGTCATAGATTCACCCTCCAAAACTGTACTTCTCCAGCAAACTATTTCTTCTGTAAGTTGCCTTGGTCATGATGTCTCTTAACAGCAATTTAAAAGTAAATAGGAATTAAATTCCAGTAATGAAATGAAATGAAGAAATTATCTTAAAGTTCCATATTTAAATTACCTCATTTCAACAATAACTGGACTGACTTAGTCATAATAAAAGGCTTAAAGAATAACTTTTATATAGTTTGTGATTTAAATCAACACAAAGGGAGTGTTCAATTGTGCCCAGCTCAAATAGATTACAAATACACCCACTTTGGATTTTGGGGAAAGTCCCACATGAATTTTGACTGTGTTAGCCAGATTTGGCCTCCTCATACCCTGACCCTCTGTCTGTCACCAAGCTTGGGCTGAACTCTGCACTGGCAAATCTTCTGACAAATAAGTTTCCTGTGTTCTACCCCATGGCTTTTGCTTTCTGGGGCAAAGCCAGGACTGTGAATGTTTAAGGCACTCCCTGGATGATCTGATGGGAGACCAGCTTTGAGAATCCCCTATCCTCAGACTTGAAGAAGCCAAGTGGCTTCTAAAAGCCTCCTGCTACCTCCATCTTCAGAACAGCCTTAGTTTGGACCACTCCTCTTTCGTGTCAGACCAAATTCAGAGATATCCTTAGCTGTATGTAGCCTGTGGGCTATGAGTCAGACACCACAACTTAGACAGTTATCTCTTCCTACCATTTCCAGGTCATCTAGAGATGACCACATCTACACCTCATGCTGAGTGTTTTCATTTTCACCTTTGGGTCTTTATGTATTATGTCTGAATTTTTGCCTTGGTTTTTCAGTGTTAGGCAGTTTCTGTCACCTTTACACTAGCCAAAAGTAAGGCTTTATTTCCCAGGCCCACGAGGACCCTTTCTAGCTCTCCCTTCAGAGAACTTACTGGGGTTTCCTTATCACTTGCTGTCTCTAATGTTATTATTTTACAACACAGCTATCTTGACTTTTCCTTGGAGTTGTGAATTATCATTTTCTCTGCTTGCACAATACACTGTGTTCTTATCACTACTTTAAAATCAAGTGGGTAAACAATTGTCTGATCATCCTCCCAAGAGACCCAATACAATCGATACTTTGAAGTCTATCTTCCTGAGGAAGTTCTCCCCGAGTCTTCAGAGATACTCCAGGCTGAAGTAGTGGCCCTGTAGACCCAGAAACCAGCTGTTTCCCAGGACCTTGCTGTCCTCTCTCTTGTGTCAATGCTGCTTCCTGTGTCTACATCTGCCTTTTCCTTGATTTGTGGTTCCATCTTATAGAGCACATCCTCTGGTATGTTCCTCTAAAAAATGGCCAGAAGGAATTTTGTTGTGAGGCATTGTATGTCAGAAGATGTCTTTGATCTAACATGACACTTGATTGCTTAACCATCATTTTCATTTGTGTTTCTCCAAAAGTGGATTCTGAGATAAAGAAGTAAGTATAGTGAGTTTATCTGGGAGGTGATCCAGGAAACATCAATAGTTGTGTAAGACAGGCACAGGTAGGAAACCTGCAGAGAAAATATCAATGGACAAGTTTCCAAAGGGCAACTGATACAGTCTGTACTGGGAACCCACAGAAGTTGCAAAGGGGAGACCCCAGAAAGCCATACCCAAAGAACGAGGAAGTTAAAGCCTTCCCTTGGGAGTAAATACACTCAAGAGCTCTTAGAGTCTTCAGCCATAGGCATAGGTATTGGCCCTGGAAGCCATAAGGTCACTGTGCACAGACCCAGGCCTAAGGACAGTAGGAAAGGCTGGGGACACAGTCATACACTGACATCCACTGTGTATCTTTCCTCCTCTGGAACTAAAACATCCTAGTTTCTAAAGATGCTTGATTTTTTGGATTGTGTGGACCATGCTAGGTAAAGAATTATCCTTGAATGTCCAACCTATGGCCTTCGGGTTGTAAGAGCATACATATGTTTATTTTGTATGACACTGGGATATAACAAGCTATCCTGGGCTACATGATGTCCCCAGGCCATGCGATGACAGCTCTCCTGGAGAGAATGGAGCCACCCTAATCCTTATCCCTTCATATTGAGTAGGCATTAGGCTTTGAAGGTCACAAACTCTTTGGTTCCTATAGATCTCAAACTTCTATTGTGAAGGTTGATTTTCATTCCTGCTACTCAGCACTCTGTGGGCCTTTTGCAATCCACAAAATTTTATTTTCTTCTTCATCACCTGCTAGATTTCTGTTACTCAAATATTGTAAGTCTAGCCCAGTGGTCTGAGCCCCTATCTTGTCTTTCCTGTTTGCACTGGGCATTTTATACTCTACATTCTCAAATGTTTATCTTCCAAATGGTACAGCAGATTTTCATCTTTTCTCCTAGTTTTAATCTCTAGTAGGGTTGTTGTTGTTGACAGTGTTTCTCCTAATGACATCATCATCTTTTGTTTGTTTGTTTTTTACATCATTATCTTGTTTCATTTTTCCAATACATTCTTTTATAACTCTAAGGATATTGAATATAGAACTTACTGTCTTTCCCTTTGTCCAAGCACAGCTTATTCTTTCAAGCTGTTTTTGTTTTGACCTTGTCTGCCATGCTAGAGACTCTCCTCATGCCCATGATGCCTTCCTGACTCTAATGGGCAAGCAGGCTATCAGAAGCCAAGTCTGGCACATGTTGATTATGAATGTCACTAAAGCCATGACTAGCAGGACTTTTGGAGAGTCTGAGGAGTCATTTAGGTCTTTCTTCCTCCTCTACTGTGTGGGCAGAGTTCCTAACCATCAGAAGTGTCAAACATGGCCAGAGGCCTCAGTATTAAGTATTCAGTTCTTATTTTCTGTATTTTTATCTAATTTTTGTTTATATGGAAAAAAGATGGCATCAGAGTCCCTGGAGCTGATTTTGCAGGTGGCTGTGAGCAATTCCATGTAGTTGCTGGGACCTGAATTCCAGTCCACTGCAAGAGCACTTACCGCTCTTAACCACTGAGACATCTCTCCAGCCCCTATTTTTCCTTATTTTAGTATGTTTCCCCTCAGCTCCACATACCAAGACATCTGGTGTGGCAATTCCAGAGCATTAGTGGGTTTCTGTGATGGAAGCTGGTTTGGTCCTTCCCATTGTAGTTTAGGAATTCAGAACAGGTTTTTATCTATTCTACATGTTCTCATGCTTCTAAGTTTATGATTACTTCTACATTCTATGATTACTTCTGTTCTCTCTGGTCATGGGGTTTATGTATATATATACTTTATTTAACTTTTTATACATATTATTCTCAGTTCCCTTTCCCTCTCCTCTCCCCGGCCCACCATTCCTCCCAACACCCCATCCCTCTCCATCTCCCTTCCACTCCCCAGGGAGGGTAAGGCCTTCCATGAGAAATTTTCTGAGTCTGTCATATAATCCAAGGCAGGGCCTAGATCCTCCCCATGTGTCCAGGCTGAGAGAGCATCCCTCCATGTGGAATGGGCTCCCAGAGTCCATTTGTATGCCAGGAATAAATACTGATCTACTCTTCAAGGTCCCATAAATTGCCAAGGCCTCTTCTCTGACACCCAGGTTCGGAGTGGGGGGGTGTCTGGATCAGTCCCATGCTTGTCGCTCTGTCATCAGTCTGGGGTTCATGCGTTTCCCCCATGTTTAAATTAGCTGCCTCTGTGGGTTTTGCCAGCCTGGTCTTGATTCCTTTGCTCATCACTCCTCTTTGCAACTGGGTCCAGGAGTTCAGTTCAGTTTTTAGCTGTATCTGCCTCTGCTTCTGTCAGCCACTGGATGAGGGTTCTAGGGTGGCATATAAGGTAGTCATCAATCTAGTTATCAGGGAAGGGCATTTAAGGTAGCCTTGAGGCCAGTTGGTGTCATTTTTTGTAGTTCTGTGAAGATCTCACTAGTGCCAGATATCTCCTCCAACTTATAATGGCTCCCTTTACTATGGTATCTCTCATCCTTTTCTCCTCTATTCTTACCCTGGCTTTTTCTGCTGTTTTAGTGTAGTTTTAATAGGGTATGGAAGTAAATGAATGTTTAAAACCCACCCAGTTTACTATGATGCTTAATCTTAAAACATTGGTTGGAGGAATACCCCATATTCATTTTGTACCAATGCCCTCTAATAGATAGGTGTTCAATGATGCCTCTTGAATTATGTAAATGAATGAGAAAACCAATAAATGTTGTGTCCAAGTCCCAAGTTACTGCTAAAGAATAAGGGTTTACTCAACTCACAGTTGTAGGGGCCGGGAAGTCCAAGGTTTAAGGCCTACATCCAGTCAAGGTCCTCTTGCTGGGGAATCTCTGCAGAGTTCCCAGGAAGCACATATTAGACAGACAATCTTAATAATTAGAATCCCTCTTCATCTCTGAATAAAGACACTAACATAACTAGGTGAACTGCAACCTCAGGACCTTATCTAATCCAAATTCTCTCTCAAACATCCCGCCTACAAACACCATTCACCAACAGCACTAGGGATTAAGTTTCAAGGTGACAGTTGGAGAACTAAATACACAGGCCATAGCAGGTGGTTCATGGTAGCAGGATTACCTCATGCTGTCTTGTGTGGCCAACCCCAGGTTTCCTTAGAGGCCCTTTTACCATGCTCAGGAGAGCTCTGGATATCAGAAACTGTGCTATTATCATTTCTATTTTGTTCTGGTCATTCTGCTGGGCAGCAGGTTGCTGTGTATTGAATAAGTGTCTTCAGCATTTTTTTCCTACTACTTCTTGAAAGATCTGTCACTGGCTCCGGTGTTCTAGAACATTCACTCAGATAAGTGGGTTACTCTTTAACATGAAGGGAACAAGTGTTTTTTGGTACAAACAACTCTCTCTTGCCCTGAATCTGGGCAAGTGTCAGCTAAGTTCATGGGGACTGCCAATAATGGTTGTCAGGAATGCTGAAGTGGCTTTCCATCCCCGTGCCCATTTTCTGGTTTGTCACAGTATCTCAGTGTCATTCATGAAAAGGACTTGTGGATCATTCCACCTCCAAAAGTTCCCTGTGATTCATATTCAGAGAAGCTTTCTTTTCTTGGATGACTCATTAAGAAGTTAGCTTCCACTGACATAGCAATATGACCTATGCTGTATCAATGGCCTCCACACCCATGAACACATATCTCAGACCAAGCCAGTATTCTCAAAAGTGGTTTCTGGACCAGCAACATCAGCATCAACATGATACTTATTCAAGAAGCAAATTATCAGGTACTACTTTTTCTCCATTGAGTCATAAACTCCAGCATCCTATATTTGGATACATTCTGCACTGGATTCTGGTGCTGGCATAGGCATGAGAACTGCTGGCCAGAGCATTTGTCCTTGCTAAGTTGGCATATTTTATATTATTTTGTCTATCTTAGTTAGGGTTTCTATTGCTATGATGAAACACAATGACCAAAAGTAAGTTGGGGAGGAAAAAGTTTATTTGACTTATAATTCCACATGGCAGCCCCTCGTTGAAAGAAGTCAGGACAGGAATTCAAGCAGGGCAGGAACCTGGAGGCAGGAGCTAATGCAGAGGCCATAGAGGGGTGCTGTTTGCTGGGTTGCTCAAATGGCTTGCTCAAACTGCTTTCTTATAGAACCCAGGACCACCTGCCCAGGGATGGCACCACCCACAATGGGCTGGGCCCTCCCCATAATCATTAACTAAGAAAATGTCCCAGAGGCTTGCCTGTACTCCATTCTTTTTTTTTTACAAATTATTTTCATTTTTATTCACAGTTTGAAGCATCATAATAATAAAAGATATGCATGGTACCCAAGAGAAGAGAAAAGAGGCAAGATCCTCTGAACAGATGGAGAACACGGTGAGGGGTGGGGGGAGGGGGAGGTGAGAAATAGAGAGGAGGGAGAAGAGGAAGAGAGAGTAGGTCATGGGGGAACAGGAAGGTTGACTGGGGGGGTAGAATAGGGGGAAGAGGGAATCATAGGTTAGAAGACAGATCAGGCACCATTGTGACCTCTAGTGATCTAAAGGTATGACACCAATTGGCAAGCTAAGCAATAGTGTAGAGACCACCCTGAATGCCCATCCCTGATAATGAGCTTGATGTCTATAACCATCCTGGAGCCTTCATCAAGTGACTGATGGAATCAGAGGCAAACACCTGTACTCCATTCTTATGGAGACATTTTCTCAGTTGAGACTCCCTCCTCTCAAATGACTCTAGCTCGTGTCGAGTTGACATAAAACTACCCGACACAGTGTCCTTCTATGTGACAGCACTGTAGGTATTCATATGTCTACACGATTAGATTGTGTGGGTTTAAAATTCAGTATTCACCACATAGAACCCTAAGAGAGTGTACTGAAGACAAATGTTAATGTTGATGTAAGCCAGGCAGAAATATGGAAACTGAGAATGCTTCTCAGATGCAGGACACTGAGAAGCACTAAGGCATCTCTGAGAGATTTCACCTAAGATGTGCCAGAACACCCGGGTGCTCTGATCTGATCTTGTAGAGCATGGCACATTTCCCCTGGCCTCCCTGCTATTTTAGGAAGAGAGGATGTGCACTCATTTGTGCTGAAGCAGGTATACAAAGGCAAGGTAGCTGGCGTTGACCTGAACTCCCCACCAACTGTTGCCTATGAATTCACCCCATTTCTCATCAGGTTCTAGGTGGATTATGGTGGCCTCTGAACCCAGACTTTTTATAGTCTACAACCATATAAAACATTCTTATTCATCACCATCTACCTTTAATTCCCTTCAGCTACCTATGAGGACACTTGCTACTGAGGAGCCTGGGTAGGCAGCAGATTGCATCAGAGAGGGATCAGTGAATAACATTCCTGAAAAGGACAAAAGCCACAGATGGAAGACCAGGAGTGATTACTCTATACTCCATCATAGCTATGGTGATCGCGGGGATAACTGAGCTGATTCATGGGGAGCATCAGCCCCCACTTAGAATTAGTTCCCAATTAGCAGATCCTCTTGAAAACTGGCCACATACCTACCTATTACTGTCTATAGAGAAAACTCCTGGCACTGCAAGGACTTACAGGTCAAAGCTTGTAACAAGGATAATTGTAGTAATAGCTAAAACTATGGTAGTTTGAATGTAGTTGTCCCCCATAATCTCATAGGGAGTGGCACTATTAGGGGTTGTGGAGAAGGGATGGCCTTGTTGGAGGAAGTGTGTCACTGTGGGAGCGGGCTTTGAGGTTTCCTATGCTCAGAATACAACCTAGTGAGTCAATCAACTCAACAAGGGAACAAGACAGGGGTATGGAGACCCTGAAGCCCTGGAGCTTGGACTCTAGACCATGAGTTCAAATTCCGGTAATTTGGGAACTGTAGCTCCGTGCCTTGTGTGGGAAAAGTGATTGAGAAACACAAAGTGCCAAGAGAGCCTCGACATGTAGCAGCCTCTGTCAGGCACCCTGAGACCTGGTAACTACCTGCTTTTTTTCCCTCTATGAGTAGGTAAAGTGTCCCGCGCTACCGTCTCGCCAGCAAGAACGACGCAGGACACTCGGATCCTTCTGCAGTAAAGCTTTAATACATCTTGAGAGATAGATGATCAGCTTCTGAGAGGGAGACCCCAAGCTAAGAAACCCAGCCCCTTATATAAGCCTAGGAGCTCCGAGTGAGACGTGTAGAGCCGGGATTGGTGGTTTGCTCATCACCCCAGATGACGGGTGAGGCACAGCTTAAACGGTAAACTCCAACTGACAGCAGATGTCAGCGCCATCTTCTAATGGCGATAGCGATAGTGAGGGCGGCTCCTCACAGTAAAGTATACCTGTTTTCCTGATGGTTTTACTAGTGAGCAAGGCTGAGTATCTTACCAAGACCTCACAGCTTGGAGGAGTTAGGCACTCTGTGCACACCAGCATTTGGGCCCCCAAACCCAAGTTCCTAATAATGTCCTGCCCCCCACCACCTTCCTCACTTCCCATAGGGAGAACCTAACACACAGTCAATCAACCATAAACAAAACTACCTGCAGAAAGTTCACTGCTGTGATTTTTCTGAGCTTCTGAGAAGATGGGGTTCCGAGAGTGTGAGACTTGGTGGGGGAACTTTGAGGGAGCTCATGGAGGGTAGACAAGGTGACCAATAATGGCCTCAGTCTGAGTCCTTGAGGAGGAATACAAGGAAGAATGCAGAGTGAATGAGTCTGAGACTACAGAGAATTCCTAAGACCTTGGCAAAGCTTGAGTTAACCTTGAATTCAAAGTCTCCTTCAGAGGAGCTCCACACACCTGCTGCAAAAGGGTTTCCCTCAATATTCCTAGCAAGCCTGAGGTGGTGGTGCACACCTTTAATCCAAGCACTTGGGAGGTAGAGGCAGGCAGATCTCTAAGTTTGAGGCCAGCTTTGTCTACAAAGTGAGTCCCAGGCAGCCAGGACTACACAGAGAAACCCTGTCTCAAAAAAAAAAAATTCCACTGGGTGTTGGTGGCGCATGCCTTTAATCCCAGCACTTGGGAGGCAGAGGCAGGTGGATCTCTGTGAGTTCGGTGCCAGCCTGGTCTACAGAGCAAGTTCCAGGACAGCCTCCAAAACAATACAGAGAAACCCTGTCTCAAAAAGCCAAAAACAAAAAAACAAAAACAAAACAAAATTCCTCGCTAGGTCCAAGCAGTGAGCATCCTGCCTGAGGGTCATAATGTACTCAAGAGAATGACGGTCAGCCCAGACCATCCCCCTATGCTGTTAGTTATAGCTGGATATCTGAGAGCCACATTATCCATGGCTACCAGGAATGCTTTGTGGGCCATACTATAGGACAGCACTCAGCTGCTCTGAGGAGTTGGGGAGTGGTAATGTTTACAAATTGAGATGTCAGGGTCCTCATTAAGGGACAGATCTAACAAGTCCCACTTCCTCCAGGCTGCCTTTCCAAGAAACCCAGGCCAAGGAAGTCACCCCTAAAGATCTCCCACACCTGGTCTGCCTCTGGCTCTCTGCCATGTCAGGGTCCACTCCTGTCTGAGCCAACCTTGTCTTCAATTTAATAACTCCTATGTTCTCTCCACTCTGAATTCCTTTGAACTTTATAGTTATTCCAGATTTGGTTTACACTCCTTTAAAAAATGCCCAGTTTCCTAAGGTAGCCTGAAAAACCACAGGAGCCGGCTGGATTCCTGGGGGAATTCACCAGGGAAGTGAAACAGCAGGTGCTTTGTGAAGCTACTGAATACTTTATTTTCCAGTGTGCAGAGCTGTATTACTGCTAAAGCTGTTTCTTTCCTGAGTTCTGCCAAATCACACCTTCCTCTTTGCCCTCCGGCAGTGCAGTTGTTCCAAGGTGCAATTGAGGTGGGAAGAGAGAGCACCTAAGGATTCCTGGGCAGGGAGTGGGAGAGGGGGGAGTTTCCCTATTTGTGCTTTCCTAAGTGGTTCGAGGAAAATATAAAGCAGAGGCATAGAAGATGCTACAGTGAAACACTTTCAAACCCAAAGTGTTCATCACCTCACTTGTTACTTAGAAATTGCTATTTTGTAGCCCTTAACCAGACTCACCACTAAAACTATTAACATTTACTACCACTTACTAGCATTTATATTAAACCTTTTCTTTTTGATCTTGTATCTTTATCATGTAGGTTTTTATAATTTCATAGGAGATACAAGTCCTGTGCTCAGTCACTGCTTGGATCCATATATTGACCTTCTCATTCGCTGCCCTCTGAACACTGCAGTGAGTTTCCTTGTCTACTCCAGAGGTCACTCAGCATCATAATTGCCATATGGTGAGTGGTTTTTTGCTCTTGTTTTATATTTTTATGTGTATGGGTGTTTTGCCTACACATGTGTCTATGCACCACCTGCATGCCTGGTACTTGCAGAAGCCAGAGGGGGCAATGGATATCTAGAATTGCAGTTACAGATACTTGTGAATCAAGGGCCTCTGCAAGGGCAGCTAGTACTCTTAACCACTGAGCCGTCTCTCCAGCCTAAGTAGGTATTTTGATAACTATTTGTTGGAGTAAAATGATACATCTCTTTCAGGTACTGAAGCCCACAGTGTTCAGAGAGCCACGGTCTCTGTCATCTAGAGGTTATAGTGGTTCATCTTCATTGTCAACTTGACTGGACTTAGGATCACCATGGAAACAAACCTCTGGGGGTGTCCGGAGGGTGTTCCTAGAAAGGTCTAAGGAAGCAAGGAAGACTCAGTGTGATGTATGTGGCATCATCCCATGCTCAGGGATCCTAGACTGAATTAAAGAGAGAAAGGCAGCTGGGCAGTGGCATCCTCTCTCTCTCTGCCTCCTGACTGCAGATGCCATGTGACCAGCTGCCTCCTGCTCCTGATGCCATGGCTTCCCTGCTGTGATGCACTAAACTGTCAAATTATGAGCCAAAGTATCCCCTTCCTCCCTTACATTGTTTCATGTCAGGTACTTTGTCACAGTAATAAGAGAAATAACTAACACAGAGGCCAGTCACCCAACAGAAAGCACAATTAGAGAAGCACCTGGGAGGCGCTCAGGACTTGCAGGGTGCTGGGGAACTTCAAAGGGACTTTTTAGGAGGGGACCATATGTAACTGGTAGAAGGATTGCCTTCTTCCTCTGTGGCCTGTAGCAATGTCTCTTCTTTGTTGCCCATCATGCCCATTAATGCAGTTAATGAGCTGACAGGGCAGTGATCTGCAGGCTCGGGCTCTCAAGGAAATTATGTCTATAAAGTGGTTCATCCTGGCATTACAGTTATGAAGTCTTGAGACAACCCAGATGTCCTTTAATCAATGAAGTTAATTTGTTATTTCTCCAGTACACACTTACTGAGTATGTCATGGGTCAGACACTGTCCTAAGTGATAAGAGTATGACATTGAACAAAATAGAAGTTCCTATCTGCAGGAGCCTATGTGTTGACATGTGAGGAAGATATAATGAAATAATGTTATAATAGGACACCAGTGAACTGAAGAAAATAAGTCAGGGTAAACCAGAGTCGTGGGGGCTGCTATCTTATGCAGAATGGTCAGAAAAGGCCTTTCTATGAAAACAAACTATGAAGAGAGTCTTGAAAAAAGACCGAACAAGCCATTGAGTCCTCCAAAGAAACCAGTGGATGGCAGGAGGAAGGAGGGATGAAATATGATCCTTTGTACCTACAGACAACAGACTACAGAATGATTTCTCTGTCAACACAGAACAGTGGCCATGTGTTTTGACATTATGCAGTCTCCCACCTTGGGGGATCAAAATACTTTTATTTGCTTGATAAAATTGTATCTATGGTCTGGAGACCATAAGCCCAAGGCAAAGACTATACATGAAGGTTTGCACAGTGAGAGAAGGAAAAGTAAAAGCCAGAGGACACTTGCATCCTAAGAAACTTACAAAACACAGCAAAGAACACAAAAACATGAGAGAGCCCCATGACACCTGCAAACATGACACCTTCAGTAATGGAAGCCAAGTTAATGAGATAGCTGAAATGCCAGTAAAAGATTTCAGAGCCCTACTTGTTAAGATGTTCTGCAGGGGGCTGAAGAGATGGCTCAATCATGAGGAGCACTTGCTGATCTCGCAGAGGACCTGTTCCCAAAACCCACACAGTGCCTCCCAGCCATCTGTAACTCCAGTCCCAGGGGCTCTGACGCCCTCTTCTGGCCTCTGCAGGCACTGCATGCACGTGGTAAGAGGAAACACCCATGCATTACCATAAACATAAATAAGATCTTACACAAATGTTCAGTGACTACAGTCACAAGGAGGACTCAGATGAACAGGGGGATGCTGTAATGAAGTAAATTCAGGATCTAGACAAGGACCAAAGTTGGATGAGGTCAGCCTTAACACACAAAAATAAACAATAACAGAAAATCAAAAACCATGGAGAAAAAAGCAGCGCAGAAACTGAGTTATGGTTTTTGTTCAACTTTTTTCTGTTGTTATGATAAAATACCCTGACAGGAACAAAATAAGGGAGGAAGGGCTTGTTTCATTTCATAGCTCAAAGGGCAGTTCATCAAGAGGGGAAGCCTAGGCAGCAGGAGCCTGAGGCAGCCGGCCTCTTGCTTCCACAGCAGAAAGCAGAGGGCTGAATTAATTTTCCCCTTTTGATTTCATCCAGGACACCGAGCCAAAGGGATGGTGCCACCCAAAGCAGGCTGTACTTAGTCGCTCAATCAAGAAAATCAGGATAATCCCCCACAGGCATTCTCAGCAGCCCATCTTCCAGGTAATTCTAGACTGTGTAAAGTTCTTGGAACTCAATCTTGACGTTTCTCCCACTCTCTGGGCTGGGGCCATCCTTGGCACAGTGTGAGCATTTATGGGCTAGAGTCATATCTTGGTCCCCCAGGACCAGCCTCTTAGCCTGGCTATGACACACCTGGGTGTGAGAATCCACAGTCCAGACCTCACTCTGAATCACCATGTCCCTGAATGTTCCGCATCCAGCTGGTCCTGTCACAGTTTGCTCTAAGTCATCACTTACATATTAGCTTCCTCTTTGATCCCACAGCCATTGTAAGAGGCCAGGCTTTTACCCAGTCATGCCTAGTAATGCCTCCCACTGATTGGCTAGACATCCTGAGCAGTTACTGGCATTTCTTCACCAACCCTCCTAAGCACAGTCTTCCTAAAGCCACATACCAGAAAGTCCTCACAATCACTCTATTTTTCCTAATTTTATTTTTTCAATTATATGTATATGTGTGTATCTGTATGTGTTCACAAAGGCCTTGGAGCTATAGTTAATGGCGGTTGGTTGTGAGCTGCACAGTGTAGGTACTAGTAAGAGAATTCAGGTCCTCTGCAATAGCCATGCTCATACTTAACCATTGTCTTAGTTAGGGTTTCTATTGCTGTGAAGAGACACCATGACCACGGCAACTCTTACAAAGAAAACGTTTAATTAGGGTCACTCATGATGGGGAGCATGGTAGCAGGCAGGCAGAGGTGTAAACAGTAGTAGAGTTTTCCTGTCCCAGACGCCGGGTCCCAAATAATCATAGAAAAGCTTATATTGATTACAAAATGCTCGGCCTATAGCTCAGGCTTACATTACTAACTAGCTCTTACATTTAAATTAACCCATTTCTGTTAATCTATGTGTAATGACTCAGACATTATGCTGGCCTGCCCCTGTCACCTGGCAGAATACACTCAGACAGTACCCTGGTCAGCCCAGGGTTCCATGACTCCTAGCTTGCATGCAGGTGCAAAGGACCCCTTTAAAAGAAAGACCCCTGCCCACCTACAGTATCCTTTTGCTCTCTCTTTCCCTCTCTCTTCCCTGTTGTTCCCTCTGGGCAGACAGGACTTTTCCTGTCTCCCTTTTCTCTTCTGTCCTCTCTTTGTCTCTGTGTCTCTTTGCCTCTGTTCTCTTTCCTTCCCCCTTCCCTCCCTTTCTAATAAAACTTCTCACTTAAGCTCTATCTCCCTGGCATGCTTGTCTCCTGCCTCCGTCACCCTTGCCCGCCATGGAATCTGCCAAGGTCCCCCACGTGCTTATTTCTAACATGGATCACCACATGACTTCTGGCTTTACCTGCCCTCTAGCATCTTGTTACTTGGGTGGCAGTGACGATCCTGCCTCATGATTTATCACACTAGTAAGTTAATACTAACTTGCCTTGTGTGAGTTCTATACCAAGTGTCCTCCAGTCATAATGCCATTTAATTCTTTTTTTTTTTTTTTTTTTTTTTTTTGGTTTTTCGAGACAGGGTTTCCCTGTGGCTTTGGAGGCTGTCCTGGAACTCGCTCGGTAGGCCATTTAATTCTTAACAATGGCAACATTATTTTCCTCACTTTTCATATGATAAAACTGAAACTCACAAACTTGGAGATGGCTTATTCAATAAAAGACTTGCTGTACCAACATGATAATCTGAGTTCAGATCCTCAGCACACACATAAAAAATCCAGGAGCACTAGCGCACACCCGGGGAGGCAGACAGGAGGCTCCCTGGGGCTTGCTTTCCAGTCAATGTAGCTGAATCAGGCTAGACTAGGAGACTTTGTCTCAAAAAGATGGAGAAGCAGTTAAGGAGGGATACCTCCTGACACTGATTTCTGGCACACATACAGACACACATACACATGCGCATACACACATGTATACATACACATACTCACTCATGCTCACACATACACACACACATGACCACCTGACTGGAACTCAAATTGTTTACATAACTTTCCCAAAGACATGCAGCTTATACAATCTGGACTTGAGCCTTACCTGCTATGACCCTCAGCCCACCCATCACCCTCGCTAATGTCTCTCCCCTCTCAAGAGTTAAGTCCTCACAGTCAGAGAGCAACATCAAGCTCTTCACATTTGATTGCATTATTTGCTGTTGTTGCTTAAAATTTCATCTCCCTGCACAGTGGCAAACTTGTGGCTGTGGGGATGTAAATAGGTACAACCACTTTCATGAACAATTTGGCAGCGTTCACGTACCTTATCCTCAGCAATTGAGCTCAAAGGTATTTGTCTAAAAGAAAACTAATCACTTGCCCACAAAATGCTTAGTACAAGATGGTTCATAGTTTATTCATGATAGCCCCAAACTGGAAACAACCCAAACAGCAACCGACAGAATGGGATATAGTACCAACAAGAGCAACTACAATATGAATGAATCTCACAAGTACATATTAAGCAAGAAAAACCCAGAAGGCAATGGATATCAGGGTATGGTTTCGTTTACATTAGAACCACACAGGCGAGTGTGTCCTGGGGGGAGGTTAGAGAAGGTCACATAAGCAAACATTAGGAAGAACCGGGGAGGGTGTACTTCTTGGTTTTGGGACTGATTGCAAGGGCATTTTCAGCTGGAAGGTTACACAATCTAAACACCTTTGACATGAGCACTTCCCTGTGTGTTAGAAGTCAAAGCTAAACCATAGGGGCTGAGGCCATCACTTGTGTACACCCTCCTACGCCTCCCTTTCCAAATGTGTATATTGACAGTATCCCAGAATCCCCCACTATCA
Organism: Mesocricetus auratus; assembly: GCF_017639785.1. NCBI lineage: Eukaryota > Metazoa > Chordata > Mammalia > Rodentia > Cricetidae > Mesocricetus > Mesocricetus auratus. Next base: position 69,880,925 of record NW_024429182.1, read on the forward strand.
AATGTTTCCATGTTTGGTACCATCTGTGATTGTGGGAATAGATGCTCAAAGCTTTATCAGTCCTAGTCTTTGTCCTTCCTGTGAAATCCTGGTTAAATTCCGTCTAGGGTGCTCACAGATTCTAAAGAGCCTGAGCTTTCATCTCAATTCTTTCTCTACCTCTGTTCATATCTGTTCACATTAGGAATGTCTCCTCTGATCTGTCGACCTAAAGAGCAACACCGCTTTCTACAAAGGCAGTGAGTGTCATGATAAAAGCACAAAGGGGACCTTGCTTGGGGGACCATGAGGCCAGGGACAAACATGCCAGGAAGACAGAGCTTAAGTGAGAAGTTTTATTAGAAAGGGTAGGGAGGGGAAAGGAAAGAGAAAAGAGGTACAGAGACACAGAGAGAGGACAGAAGAGAAGAGGGACACAGGGAAAGTAAAGTCCTGTCTGCCCCGGGGAACCGTGCGGAAGAGAGCAGGAAAGAAAGAGAGCAGGAAGAGAAGAGCGGGGAAAGAGAAATGGGAAAGAGAAGAGAGTAGTGGAAAGAGAGCAGGGGGGAAGGGAGGGGGGAGCGCAAGTGGGCGGGGTCTGTCTTTTAAAGGGGTCTTTTGCACTTGCTTGGAGACTAGTACTCATGGAACCCTGGGCTGACCAGAGTACTGCCTGAGTGCATTCTGCCAGGTGACGGGCAGGCCAGCATAATGCCTGAGTCCTTACGGTGAGTTCATTTCAAAACCTAAAGTCAGCATTGCAATTAAGACCGTGTGGTCTATATCCAGTGGTGGACCAAGAGCATATGAGAGGAGGTTGAAGCAAGGAGAACAATTGAAATGTGAAAGGAAAGTATGCTCAATTCTTGGAGGTTATTCTTGTGTTAGGCATTTTTTTTATTTTTGTTTACATTGAATTTCTGTATTTGTGATTCATGGGGTAAACTGCAATTTCTAGGAAAAGTTCCAAATATATTTCCTCCAGGGACACTTTTCACAAATACATCTGCATGAGAATCTTCTGTTATTAACCTCATGAATGTCCTCACCTGGAGCTAGGGTTTGTCACAAGTGGCTCCATTTTGATTCTGACAGCTGCCAATTATTATTCTAATGAATCTTAGCTTAAGTTAGGATTCTCATCTAGAACTGTAATTACCTTTATATTTTAGTCTTTTAGATATACAGTATAATTTCTTGGTTGCCTGATTCCAAGAGTCCCCTTGTACTCATGTGTCTTCTCACTCTATAAAGTCCCTCAATGACAGTACATGCCATGCCTCCTGCGCAGCCTGTATCCGAGAATGTGTCGAGGGGGTCGGGATTGATGACACAGAGACTGGTTGGTTGCGTTAAGAAATTTTTATGCTCCCCAAATCGGCTTAGGAGAACTTCCCAAGAAAAACGCTTCCCTTCAGAAAAACTTCTGCCATACATACACACACAAATCTCCCACACATCTCTCCTTTTTTCCCCTCCTGGCTGGTGGTTAAATCTCTGACACCAGAATCGGGAACAGCAGGGAGCAGAAAGAAGTAGCTAGCCATCAGGAAGATCAAAGTCAGGGTGTTTCAGTGAGCGAGCCCTTATCAAGCCCTTATCAGGAACTTATGGCATTGGATTGTTTTCAGTAAACATGTTTTCAGTAAACATTGTCTCACAGCTGCCTGCTCCCAGGCTGATGGAGGAGTGGGTTTCTGGCCAGGGTCTGTGATTCCCCACAAGTACAGGTCTCATCCTGAATGAAGAGCCTGCACTTCCTCCTTCCCCTGAGGCTTTACTCTGCACACCTCCATTTGGCTTAATTGAATGCCCTGCTGAGAGTGTCCACTGTATGCAACGATGTCTACCATTTCTGTAGATCCTTCAACACATGTATCATGATTTTTAAACACCTGTCTGAAAGTCTCAACATCCTAATGTGCTCGAGTCTGTCGATTGTCTTGCGTTGCAACAGCACCGTGCACACATCCCATAATCTATGAGTGTATAGAAGAGCAGAGGAAAAGGTGGATAGCTATGTATGCCTAAACACAGGCCTCTCATCCTTGTTGGCAATAGTGTCTATTGGTCAGTAGCTGAACTTGGCTTGGGTCTATTGTGCCATTTTTAACTTTGGTGGGTTCCAGGTTTTAAATTTCTCTGAATGGCAGAATTGTAGGGGTATGTGCCAGAGAGGGGCAGTCTCTGTCTAAGCTTGTCACTTCCTTAGCTCTGTGGTAGGCTTCTCTGGCTTGCTATTCATTGACAGCTCATGTTAGGGATGCTATGCTAGGAGTATTGTGTGACTTTTCCTGGGGAAATGTGAATGACAGTTGTTAACCTCACCAGGTGAGAATAAGACCACTACCACAATTTTTGAGCCAAATGGGAAGCAAGCTTTATTAAATACTGGCCAGGATGATGGACACTGGCCAGGCCCATACCCAGGATTCCTGAGAATGGCCTTGAATTATGTTAGTCAGGTCCTTTAAAAGCAAAATCCACAATGCTACGTACTTCCTTCCTTCATCCAATCCAGGGCAAGCATACCTTCTGATTTACCTCCTGCCTACCCGTGATCTAGCACATTCTGTGCAGGTGGGGGCAACCAAGCTTTATTTACAGAAGCAAAAACATATAACTTCTTATCTTACGTGAACAACAGCCCCAGCGTTCCAGGAAGTTATCTGTCCTTGGGCAAGTGGGGCTTACAGGTAAGAGGCATTTTGCTTCATAGATCTCTTAAACACAATAATTTAAAGACTATTCACTCCAAGTAGGGCAGCAATGACAGATCAAAGCAATGATTCCACCCAAGTCTAGCTAGGTGAATCAATGAATTTACTGGGATTACCTACAAGAGTGTGGATGAGGGCTTACTTTGGGCAACTCAAAGGTGTATCACCAGAGGCCTACTACCTCAATCATGACAGCTGGAGATAAAAAACTGATCCTTCAAGTCAGGGACCCGAGAGCAACAGTTCTGATGTTATTCTTGCAGAAGCCCAGGAGAGAGCTCTTCGTTGTCTCCTAAATGAGCTCCTCTGTAGGGGCTGTGCATAAAATGTGATGTGACTATAGCTTCTCACAGATGGAGGAGGCTCAGCCCACCTCCTCCCCAGGCCTCACCCCAGTTCCTGACATAAGTCCTTTAAAAGGTCCCTTGGCTAACAACTCAATGGTACCCCATTTCCTAGTATTCCATGACACCCCAGCCTTCACCAGCCTTCCACAGTTCATTCATTCAGGGTTCTTAGACATCTGTGTGTGAGCTTCTGCTTACTCTACTCTGTAAGGTAAATGTTTGCATGTCCCATCTCTAGAAATACTGCTCTGAATTCAATTTGACTGGCTTTCAGCCCCCTGCTGAGCCCCAGGAACTCAGAACTGTAGTCCTGTCTTGCTCCCTCTCCCCCAGCACTAGGTACATCTTTCTACCTCATAAATGGAGGTTGATTGCTGAATCTCATTTAAGTCAAGATCAACTGGGACAAAGAAAGGAAGAGTCAGCCCCTAATTTCCATTTTACAAATGAATTACAAATGTTGTAAACTTACATTTGCATTTGTGTAAACATGTCATTTCAATAATAAAACACCAGATTTCCTTCTTTCCCCAGTACCTTTGGAAGGCTGATAACCTTCATTACAGGTTAAATAGGAATGCTAATAAGGCTTTAAAGTCCCATTATACCTCACATTTTTCTGTAGAGTGAATATTCAAACTGTACTTTCATTTGGAGGTTAACTTGTTGTTGAGCTCATGGCATAGCATCTAAGTATTAATTGAATATCTTCCTTGTCATGTTAGCCCATAATCTACCAAGAAGTTTCCGTAACTTGGAAAGGGAAGCAGCCACCCTTGGAAAGCTCCAGGCTTTGTTTTTTGGTTTCCCAAATGAGAAGTCACTCTCCTTGCCAGGGGTGAAGATGCTGCAGGAAGCAGATAGAGTTTCAGAGCCACTCAGAAAGAGGCAAGTGTTCTAATTACTATGCCTTAAAGATCCATGAAACAAAAATGCCTTTGATCTGCAAGACCCTTACCCAAGGACAGATAGTTCCTGAAATGCTGGAGGCTATTATTTATGGAAGATAACAAGCCACATGTTTTCACTCCCCTAAATAAGTTTGTTGGCTCCATCTTGCCCCTATTTGGATGTAGGCTGGAGGTATGTCAGGATGTATGCTTGCCCCTGATTGGACCTGATGAGAAATACTTAATCTGCTGTAAACTGTGACTTGGGGCCATTTTTCTGGGGAACCAGAGATGAACCTGGCCAGAGCCCATCCACCTGGCCAGTGTTTAATCAAAGCTTGCTTCAAATTTGACTTTGAACTATAGTAGTGGTCTTATTCTCCTTCAGTGGAATTAACAGCAAGTTCTAAAACCTTGTTCAGAAATGTTTCTAAATGGCTCCCAGATGAACTTTTTTCCTACCATTTGTTGAATAGGTTCTGTTAAATTAGGTCCAAAACCACAACTGTACATTTTTTTTCAAGGTGGCACAAGGGTTTATATATACACAGCCCTGCCAGCTATCTACTGATTGGTTCCTTGCCACAAGGAGGGTATCTGACCTTCTAGTGATGGGTAGGCCCAGAAAGGTCAGACATGTGCTGCAGAGGCCTCTAAGTCTTTTCTGCAGGCTGTTATGACTGCTAAAGCAGGTGGCTGGTCCCTTCATTACCCCCTTCTGGAAGTACCAGTGACAGGACTCAATCCTGAGTCCTGCCTATTAGGGGCTCAAAGGTGTGTTAATAGGCCCTGCCATTAGCTGACAGATTTTTCTGAGGGAGTGACATTTGCATCTGTTGGCATATTGTCCCCTATGTAAGGGAGTTTTCTTTTGACTTAGCTTCTCAACCAGGGAAAAGGGGCAATGTATTCTTTCCTGTGCTACTTCTTGCTGACTTTGGGGTGTCATTAGGGACCCAAGAAGGCTGAAATGCTAGTCAAAAGCAAAAAGGAAATTCAAACAATGGGGTATCTATCAGAAGTAGTTGTTGAAGAGACAGGGTGTCCACATCGACTGAACTGGTTCACATCCACAGCAACTCTAGTGCTCGCAGTCTTTAGGAGCAGGCTGTAGTCAGCAAATGATGCTCAGATGTGTCTGCCAGAAGCAAAACCCTGTTTAAGACACGTTAAAACAGGTATAGATTGAGCAGAGGTGTCTTAGGCCTCATGAAAGGATGACAACCAAAATAAATCTAAAAACCTTGTGCTTGTGACTGAACAGCAGGTAATCCCTGCTCTATCAGCTTATCAGAACTTTATTAAATGTTATGCTCAGAACTTTTATATCTTTAAAACTTTCATGCTCTTACATCTTCCGATTCTTATTGAGGAGCCATATTAAGACTTGATTTTTACATATATAAAATGAGCTACCAAGCTGACTGTAGTCTTGTGGTTTGGCTGTTTGATGCTGCCAAGCTGACAACAATGAATACTTTCAGAGATTTGAGAAGGATAAATTTTATACAGTTTCCAAATCTATTAAAAAGTGACAGGGACCAGTCCATATACAGTTAGCCATACCCAAATCTCCATTATCATTGGAGACAGAAGTATCAAAGAACAACATCAATCTTTGCCAGGCTTATGAGGTGAGTTGACTTCTCTCTGTGGAAGAGGGACATGGGAAAGCCTTGTTTTGTCTAGGCAAAGGGGTTGCAATCAGTTTTCCAGTGTCCAGCAGCTTTGTCCACAGTCTGGGGTAGGTTCTGGCAGCAAGTGTCACATTTGAGTGTCTCACTGGTCAGTGTCGTCATAATCCAGGTGCAGGAACCAGGATGCCTCATAATCTTCATTGGAGATTCTGGGTCACTGCCAGGATCTGGTAATCTGGCTGATATTATAAACTTTTAAATTAACATTGTAAATGCCATATTCTGCAATCTCTGAAGCATTAGAGGTTTGTCTGTTTAGTATCTCTCAGTGTAAGACCCCGAATTTATAGAAATAAAATATAAGCTTAAACAGGGAGGGCACCCCACTAGAGAACTTGGGAAGTGAACAAAGGACCCCATCCCAGGAACCGGCCATACCACAGAATGGAATGTATGGTTTAGAGACCTTAATTGCAGAAGGGCTGTAAATCCACAAAAAGCCAATTATGGGCTGCCACCTGTGAAGAACTGACCAGGGCAAACAAGACTAGTGGGAAACAAGGAGATAACACTATTTACTTAGGGAGAGATAATTAACTCATGCCAAGGTCTGATGTGAAGGACATCTACTTCCCCGGGACAGGAGTCACGTACCCCCTTCCCCCGTCACGAGATAAGGACCCTTCCCAAAAGCTTGTGGTTTTTGTCTTTAAAAGCTGATTGTAACTGAACCTCGGGGCCAATCGGTCTAAAAGCTGACCGAGAGGCCCATCTGCAGATGCCTAATTAAAGCCTCTTGCGTGTTGCATCAATTGGCGCGTGGACTCTTGATTCTTGGGGTGACGAATCCGGCTTGGGGACCCTCCTCAATTCGGGGTACCCCAACATTGGAGGTCGCACCGAGATTGTGTCCCCCAGACTCAACTCCACTGCCAATTGGAGGTAAGACTGAGCTCAAAATTTATGTTCTGTGTGTTCTCTCCTGTCTGAGTCTATTCTGGTGCGGGACCTGTATTTGTGCTCTGGGGGGCCTGTATTACCCGGGTTTCGTTTTTGCGCCCCAGAGACCTGTATTGTGCCCCGGACGGAGGTGCCGGGGACCTGTATTGTGCCCTGGACAGAGGTGCCAGGGACCTGTATTTGAGCCTCAGACGAAAGACGTGAGGACCTGAAGTGCCTGCAGGACCTGTATTTCGTGCCCGCACCGGAATCTCCTTTATAGCCTCGGCCTGTCTGTCGTCTTTCGTATTGTTTGTCTTTATCTGTACCCATGGGACAATGTCTAACAACCCCCTTAAGTTTGACTTTAGATCATTGGCCAGACTTCCTGGACCAGGCCCACGATGAAGCGATGGAGGTCCGAAAGAAGAGATAGCGAACTTTCTGTTCTTCAGAATGGCCCACCTTTAACGTGGGCTGGCCTAGGGATGGTACCTTTAATATCACCATTATTTTGCAGGTTAAAGCTCAGGTTGTTCAACCCAAACCTCAAGGCCATCCTGACCAGGTCCCTTACATCGTCACCTGGGAAAGTCTGAGCTGCAACCCACCCCCCTCTACCAGGCTGCAGCCAAGGAAAGATCGAACAGCAGGAGGGAGCCGATAAGCCTGGGACCTCCCAGGCTTTCCCACTCTGCTCGATGGGGGAGAGAACTACCAATACTGGCCCTTCTCCTCTGCTGATCTCTACAACTGGAAAACTCATAATCCTTCTTTCTCACAAGACCCCCAGGCCCTAACAGGTCTCATCGAGTCCATCCTCATGGCAGCTACTACCTACAAACTCTCCTCACAACAGAGGAGAGGCAGAGAGACCTCCTGGAAGCTAGAAAGAACGTTCTGGGGCCGGACAGGAGACCTACCCAGCTTCCCGATGAGATAGAGGCTCACTTTCCCTTAACCCGCCCGGAATGGGACTTCAACACACCACACGGTAGGGAGCGTCACCGTCTCTATTGCCAGACTCTGTTGGCGGGTCTCAAAGGGGAAGGGAGATGCCCCACAAATTTGGGCAAGGTACATGTAGTAACTCAAGGTAAGGAAGAAACCCCTGCCGGGTTTCTAGAGTGCCTCATGGAGGCTTACAGAATGTATACTCCTTTTGACCCCCAGGCCCAGGAAAGGGAAGCTGACATAATCATGTCATTCATCGGACAGTCAGCACCCGATATATGCACTAAGTTACAATGCCTTGAGGGGCTGCAGGACTATACCCTGCAGGAGTTGGTAAAGGAGGCTGAAAAGATTTTTAACAATATTTTGGGAGACTCAGGAAGAGAAGGAGGAGAGGCTATGTAAGTTGCAGGAGGAGAAAGAGAGGACAAGAGAGATAGAAAGCGCAGGAAGAGAAGGAGGAGAGGCTACTAAGTTGTAGGAGGAGAGAGAGGACAAGAAAGATAGAAAGCACAATCAGAAATTAACAATTTTGGCCACCGTAGTGCAGGAGTCTAAAAATAGGCCTAGACAGGCGAGAGACCTGGGAGACAAAGCAAGACAAAGCTAATGCAGTTGGGTACCCTTAAACCCTGTCATAGTCCATGGAACACTCCCTTCCTCCCTGTGAAGAAGCCAGACACGGGGACTAGAGGTCAGTGCAGGACCTCTGGGAAGTGAATCAGAGGACAGAGGACATTCATCCAACAGTACCCAACCTGCCTCCAAGCCAAGTCTGGTATATGGTACTCAACCTTAAAGATGCATTCTTTTGCCTCAGACTGAGCCCTCAGAGTCAGCCCCTATTTGCCTTTGAATGGAAAGATCCCAGGACCGGGTTCTCTGGCCAGCTCACATGGACGCGACTCCCTCAAGAGTTCAGGAACTCACCAACCCTCTCTGATGAAGCCCTGCACCAAGATTTGGCGGACTTCCGAGTTCACAACCCCAATATAATTTTACTCCAATATGTAAATGATCTCCTTCTGGCCGCAGAATCAGAACATGACTACTTCCAAGGTACCGGGGCGTTATTACAAAGGTTGGGGGAATTGGGATATCAGGCATCAGCAAAAAAGGCTCAGCTCTGTAAGAAGCAAGTCATCTACCTAGGGTATCGGCTTCAGGACTGTCAGTGCTGGCTGATGGAGGGACGAAAACAGGCTGTAGCCCTGATTCCCCCACCCAAAAATTCCAGGGAGGTGCATGAGTTTCTGGGTAGCATGGGGTTCTGCTGCCTCTAGATTCCTGGCTTTGCAGAATTAGGGGCTCCACTCTACCCTTTGACTAAAAGGCCCCTTTTGTATGGAAAAAGGAGCACCAGGAGGCCTTTGACAACATCAAACGGGCCTTGCTGTGGGCACCTGCCCTGAGTCTCCCCGATATAAACAAGCCTTTCACCCTCTATGTGGACGAAAGGGCAGGACTGGCAAAAGGAGTCCTAACACAGCAGCTTGGGCCATGAAAGAGACTGATAGCATACTTCTCAAAGAAACTGGACAATGTAGCGTCAGGATTGCCCCCATGCCTCCGAATGGTGACTGTAGTGGCTGTCCTCGCCAAAGATGCAGACAAATTGACTTTGGGTCAGCCACTCACAGTGGTGGTCCCCCATGCAATAGAAGCTGTGGCCCGACAGCCGCCTGGTAGATGACCCATTATCAGGCGCTGCTCCTTAACCCCGACAAGTTGCGGTTCAGGGCAGCCACATTCCTAAATCCAGCTTGGGGACCCCTCCTCAATTCGAGGGACCCCAACATCCAAAGAAGTCCTACTCCAGTTACATCGATGGACCCACCTTGGACATAAGAAACTCAAAGACGAGAGGAGCAACCTCAACAGCCTCCTTCAACAAATCACCAGTTCCTGCTGTGCTCCCTGCACCTAAGTAAACACAGGGCAGGCGGTTCAAGCTGCCTGAGGAGATTAGAGTCAGAGGGGAGCCACCCGGAACCAACTGGGAAGTCGATTTCACTGAAATCAAACCTGGAAGCCTCGGAAACAGGTACCTTTTGGTTTTCATAGACACTTTTTCAGGATGGACTGAGGCATTTCCCACCAAGCGTGAGGCTGCACAAGTGGTGGTCAAGAAAATCCTTAAAGAGATCTTCCCACGGTTTGGGCTACCCAAGGTAATGGGGTCTGGTAACAGACCTGCCTTTGTCTCTCAGGGAGTCAAAATGTTTTTGTTTTTTTGGTGGCCAAAACATTGGAAATTGATTGGAAACTACATTGTGCATACAGACCCCAAAGTTCAGGACAGGTAGAGAGGGTAAATAGGAAAATTAAAGGGACCTTAACCAAATTGACCATAGAAGCTGGCACTAGAGACTCTGTACGACTCCTACCCATGGCACTGTTCCGAGTTCAGAACACCCCTTCAATGCATGAGCTAACTCTATTTGAGATCCAATTTGGAGGGCCTCCGCCTATCCTGAGTACACTTCCCATAGACCCTAATCATCCTATTGACCCCCCCCATCCCTCCAGGCCCAGTTACATGCCCTTCAACTTGTTCAGAATCAGATGTGGAAACCACTGGCTGCAGTATACCAGGCTGGAAATTCCACAGTGCCCCACCCGTTCCAGATCGGGGACTCCGTGTACATCCGACACCACCAAGCTAAGACTCTTGAACCCCGTTGGAAAGGCCCTCACACCATGATCCTGATGGCCTCCACAGCTCTCTTGATTCTTGGGGTGATGAATTCGGCTTGGGGACCCCTCCTCAATTCGGGGTACCCCAACATCAGGAGACAAAATTTGTCTTTATTTACTTGCCTTAAGCACATAGGTGGCTAGGTAAGGCTTTATCCCTGCAATGAATTAATTTCCAGTTGGACTGTAACTTGTTTTAAGAGTTAGCACAGTTGAATTTAAATTACATATAGAGTTACCTTACAGTCTCAGGATTGGTGTGCTTCCGGGTTTGGAAGACCTGTCCTGTGTTGATTGGTCAACTGGTTGTTATGGCCCATAGGCCCTCCCAGGGTGGTTGCTATGCTCTGCATGTCACTGTTGTGCACTTGTATGTAAAGGACACCCAGAGCCATAAAGCACTGCCCCACCAGCTAACTTCTGATTGGTTCCTTGCCACGAGGAGGGTATATGACCTCCTAGTGACTGGGGCAGACCCAGTAAGGTCAGGCATGTGCTGCTGAGGCCTTCAGGTTTTTCCTGCAGCCTGTATGGCTGCTAAAACAGGAGACTGGTCCCTTACACACACACACACACACACACACACATTTATGTGTATATGTATGCAACAATAACTACAGGAAATGGGCTATGATTCTGAGGTAGAACAAGGGGATGCATGGGAGAGGTTTTAGGGAGGAGAGGGAAAGAAGGAAATGATATAATATATTATAATTTCAAAAAATAAAAATGATCATAAAAAAGGTCTAGGACATATTAGAAAAGGGCTCTACAGGGTGAGTGGCAGAAGGTGACAAGTCCCAATGTACAGAAACAATCAAGACTGAGAAGACAGATGTCCTCTGGGAAGGAATATCATGTCCAAAGCCCCCGCCCCCAAAAGTGACCCTGCTAGTGACACTGTCCTAAAGAGAAGGACTCTGACCAGGGAAACAGAAGGGTTGTTATGAGATGAACGAGCCTAATAGTTTCTGTTCAGTAGAAAAGCAGATGTCTTGGGTGGTTTCTGTTCACCTCCCTTCACCTTCCCCGGGAGATCAGCTACCTCTGGCAAGGGCAGTTCAGACCCCCACTCTGCTGCCTGTCATATGAAACCTGATTGCTTTTCTGCTATTTGCTCTTCTCTCTGCTGCACCCCAACCCCTCGCCCCACCCCCAGTGAGAGATGGTCCTGGCAGTTTGATTCCCAATCAATCTTTCTTTTTGCCCACGGAGTGGTCTACTTCAGTAGCTTTTCTGCACCATCATTTATAAAGAGCACCAGTGCAAGAGGAATAGATGCTTTGGACCACACCAGGAGTATTCCTGGAAAGGGTGTGTCATTGCTATAACTAGGCTGGATCCATTGAAAGCCAAGGCCATTATCTAATCACCACAAGTACCTAGCTCTTATTGTGAAAGAGCAAAGGCCAGCAAAGCCCAAGCCTTTGCAGAATGTTACTGACTGTGGAGAAGGCCCTTGGCTAGGGAGTTTATAATGATGTCTGGCTGGTGTGTGGTGGGGTATGAGGAGTTTATAATGATGTCTGGCTGGTGTGTGGTGGGGTATGAGGAGTTTATAATGATGTCTGGCTGGTGTGTGGTGGGGTATGAGGAGTTTATAATGATGTCTGGCTGGTGTGTGGTGGGTATGAGGGTATCATTCAAGAAACTGCTGCCTCCAGCCCTCCCACCACAATTCTCATCTTTGTAACAAAACATGGCTAATTATGACTCCTACCCTCCTTGAGATGGTAAGGTGGTGAACATAAGTAGTATATTGCAAGACTTGCCAACTGTACCCATTTCTGCACTGCATGCATCAGCAGGAGCACATCCCTCCTGTCCCCAGGACAAGAAAAGCAATGTATCTGGACCCAGCAACACCTGAGTTCCTGAACATATGGGCACTGGTCCCAAGCATGTGCTGTTCTCCTCCCCCTGCAGCAGATCCCTGTCTTGAAAACAAAACAAAAAAACAGAGAGAGAGAGAGGGAGGGAGAGATAGAGAGAGAGAGAGAGAGAGAGAGAGAGAGAGAGAGAGAGAGAGAGAGAGAGAGAGAGAGAGAGAGAGAGAGAGAGAGAGAGAAGGAGTGAGGGAGGAAGGGGAAAAGAAAGGAAGAAAGAAGAAAGACACCACGGCCAAGACAACGTATAGAAGAGCGAGCATATTGGGGACTTACATTTTCAAAGAGTAAGTTCATGACCACCATGGCAGGGAGCATGGCAGTAGTCAGGCAGGCATGGTTCTGGAGCAGTAGCTGAGACCTTACATCTTGAGACACAGTCAGGAGGCAGAGAGAGACTTGGAATGGCATGGGCTTCAGAAACCTCAGAACCAGGCCCCAGTGACACACCTCCTCCAACAAGGCCATACCTCTTAATCTTTCCCAAACAGTTCCATTTACTCCAGACCAAACATTCAAATATAGGAACCTATTGGTGCCATTATCATCCAAACCACTACAGAAGGTTCCTGAGTAAACTGATGCTCTGGGTGGTCTGAGAAGGATGTGCTAGCAATTTGGAGTGGCACGAACAGGGTTGAGAGGGGACAGGAGGCTAAGAGAGCATTCAGGAAGCATGCAGCTCAGATGAGCGGTAGAATGATCTGGGCGAGGGCAGGCACAGGTGTGGACAATGAGCCTATGGAACACAGTCTGTAGACATGGAGACAAAAACATAGGCTGCTGCCTTAGTCAGGGTTACTATTGCTGTGATGAAACCATAACCAAAAGAAACTTGGGGAAGAAAGGGTTTGTTTTGTTTACATATCCTGAATCACCATCCACTGAAAGAGGCCAAGGAAGGAACTCAAAGTGGGTGGGTGGGACCTGGAGTCAGGAGCTGATTGATGCCAAAGCTCTGGAGCAATCCTGCTCACTGACCTGACTCAGTGGCTCGCTAGCTTGCTTTTTATATGATCAGGACCACCTGTCTAGAGGTAGCATTGCCACAGTGGGCTGGTCCCTCCGATATCAATCTTTAATCAAGAAAATGCCCCACAGACCTGCCTACAGGCCAACCCGATGGACTCATTTTCTCAACTGAAGTCCATCTTCTCAGGTGACTCTACTTGTGTCAAGTTGACAACAACAACAACAACAAACTAGCCAGTACAGCAGCCATGCTTTGGGGTGAGGACTGGGAGTGAGTTGTAGACAAGAGCCTAAGCAGGTGCCAGGGTTAGCCCAAGAAGTATGATGTGTGAGCTACCATGGACACAGGGAAGTGGGGAAGGAAGGAATGGGAGGTGCTTAATTTCTGACGTCCTTTTTCAACATCTAAGAGGGCTTCTAGTACTACAATTCTCAGTTAGGGGCTGGGGAGATGGCTGGGGAGTGGGTAAGAGCTCTGCACACCATAAATTTTGACCATCTATTTAATATGACCATTTCAGCTTTAATATGACTAGGTCTGCATGTATAGTTTTTTTTTTCAGCCTGAGACTCTTCTCTAGCTTCTGCATGTGAATGCATGTATGTGCACACTCACACACTCATGAATGCACATGACACACACCACACATACATAAGAATTAAAAACCTATGTCAACAAAAACCCTAAAAGCAAGTGTTCGTAGCAGCTTCATTTACAACAGCCAAAACTCAGTAAGCACACATATATGAAGAACTGTACTTTATTCATACAACAGAGTACCATCCATCAGTAAAATGGAATGCCAGTCAGAGGACTGAAAAATACATGGGATCATGTAGACTTTGTCATGGACTAAGTAAAAGAAGTTTGACATTAAGAATGCATGCCATTAACTGTATTTATATGTGCTTTTCAAACCAGCAAAACTTATCAGTGATGATGGAAATAAGATTGTTGGTTGCCTGTAGGATAGAGATGAACTCTAAAGGGGTATAAATGACACTGGGGGCGGCGGGGGGGGGGGCTGTTAAAATGCTCTAGATTGAAGTGGCAGTTAGACAGATGTATACATTTGTCAAAACTTATCAATGGTGCACTTAAAAATCTGTGAATCTTATCGGTGTAAATTACACTTCAATAAAGTTGATTTAATAAATCCTCCTCCACTGAACAGCCTACAGCAAGATTATAGCTTCCAAAGACAAGACAGATGCAAATGTGACATGCTGCCAAGGAGGACAGCAGCAGCTCTTCCTGCCAGTGTCTGTCTTCCAGCAGGCAAGCAGCACCCTGTGGGTGGGCGCATCAGAAGCAGGCTGCACTTTAAGGCAATGAAGAGACTGGTGAGTGCCTAGAGGTAGGGGACAAACTTGGAAAGAAGAATCTGCCCAGGAGCTATTGCAGCCCTCAGCCACTGGGACAGACAGAGGAAGAAGACTCTCATGGGAGCACCTGAGGAGTCACAGTAGTCTGGGGGGCACAGGTTTCTCCACTGTTCTGGGAAAGAAGAGTTCAAGTGTCAGTGGCAGCAAGTTTGGGCCAGAGACACAGCTCCACCCTGTCTCCTGCAGCAGCCTGAGGAGTTCCTGCAGAGCCCTCCATCCAAGCAAAGCTGGATCCTTGAGTTCACCACAGAAAAATAATTTCAGACCCCACCAGTAGGAGGCAGAGCTAGGGTTTATTAAAAAGAGATTTTTTTTTCTTAGCACAAAATTAAGCAAAAAGAGAAGCACTTAGGGCCTGTGGCTCTTACCCTTCCTGGTGCTGTAACCCTTTAATACAGTTCCTCATGTTGTGGCGACTCCCCCCAACCTAAAATTATTTTTGTTATGAATTGTAATGTAGATATCTGTGTTTGCCAATGGTCTCAAGTGACTCCTGCAAAAGGGTCCTTCAACCTCCAAGGGGGTGGAGACCCACAGGTTGAGAACCACTGGCTCAGAGCAAAAGGACTTGCCCAAGGTCATGGGTATGGGTTCTCCAGGCAGTCACACTTCAATGTCTATAAGGGATTTTGGTGGGCCCAGAAGTTATTATTTTTAAAGGTTGCTAAGGAATGTAAGGAATGCAAATGAAATTACAGAGTGGCTCCTGAGGTAAAACAGATAGGATTAGAGTCAATGATAAGATAAACCTAGCTCACCAGAGAGCAGTTAGGGGAGTTTTCACTATAAACAAAGTGAAAGTTGTTTGTGAGGTTTCAGGAAGTCCCCAGAAAGGGCTTGGTTACAAAGGGCTTTAGGCTTCATCATTATTTTAAGATTCTCATTTGAAAATACCTTTATGTAAAAGAAATGTTGATTCCCAGCTGGCTGGTGAGATGCTGCAACCTGACTGTGAGGTGAGGCCTCCTTTTCCTTCCTGTGCTCCATCCTACCTCACAGTCAAAAGGAACAATTTCTTAGGTGAACAGTTGCTGATTTACAATCGCTGTTGCTGTTAGCAGTGATTTGTGGCAAGAGGGGGGATCCTGTATCCTAACTAGCTTCTTGGAGAGAAAACGCTGGGCCGGGAGTCAGAGCTGGCACAGGTTCTTCACAGGCAGTTAACATTAATCTACTTTTCCTTCACAACTGCAGGTCCAGACATTTTCTAGCTGCATTCAATCCATCTTCAGCTAAAGAGCCAAGTGTGTCAACACAGCACCTGGGGGGACCCATGGGACTTATTAAGTCGGGATTTGGAAAATCAGAGTTACTAAACCCAAATTAATTGCTGCAAATTCCATCACAGCAAGCCTTCTCTCTGAAAGAATGCAAAACATAAAGCCAAACCCTCAGCTCTTTTCTGTTCCTCCTGTGGTCTCCTGCTTGGAAGAGATGCATCTATAGACCATACCAGTGGGTCTCAGACCTGCTGCCTGTTAGCGAGGGTGCAGTGAAACCACCGAACTAGACCACCCCATGGGTGGAGAGGAGAGGTTTATTGGGAAGAGCAAGAAGGTGGGGAAAACCTTGACAGTTACAAAGAAGGAGAGAGGGTAACTTCAGGGAGGAAGACATGGCAGCCAGAACAGCCTGGAAGTTTCGAGTATCTGTGGGGGACATGGATATGTGTTATAGGTATGTGCTAATAGAGAACCAGAGGCCCCATTTGCTGGAGGTAGGGGAAAATAGGGTTTCCTGATAGACGGAAACCCATTTTACAGTTTTCAGAGGAATGCTGAGTGTTTCTTAGTCTTTCTGTTTACCCTGTCAAGAGACCAGCCTGAGCTGAGCCCAGAGTGTCATTTTGGACATTTGTCAGTGGCACTGCCGTTTTGTGGGCTTGGGGGGGGGGGGTTGGAATCTGACACTGCCCATCCATCCAGATAGCTTCACTATACCCAGTGAAAGGTTCAGCAGGCTTCACATGCCATTGTTGTATGGAGCTTCTGCTAGATTTGAGGACTGCAAAACCAGTCCAGAGTGGAACCGGAACTTTTTTGACTTATTTTTATTTATGTACATCAGTGTTTGGCCTACATGTATATATGTGCCTGCCAGAAGAAGGGGCTATATCCCTACAACCTGAGTTACTGATGGCTGTGAGCCACCATGTAGGTTGTAGGAAACAGAATCTAATAGGTTTTCTGTGCCCAGATAATAGGTTTCTCTACCCATGCAGTAAGCCAGATTGAGCCAAATTAAAAAAAAATAAAAGACCACGTTTATTCTGAGCAAAGCAACTCCTGGGTGAGTCCTCCAGACCCCAGAGATAGGTACAGGGGAAGGGACCAGAAAAAAAAAATCACATGACCAATCTAAGGTAGGGAACATAAACACCCTGCAGGGGAAGGCATTGGGGGCTGGAGGATGATGATGTGTGCTCCACAAGCTGGGTTTGTGCCGAACTGTAGTGCTTTAGGTGGGGACTGGGCTGCTGGCAACCTCAGGGGAGGCGCCTTCAGCCGCCAAAAATGCTTTTATTAGAACCTTACATACTGACCAAGGTGAAATTTGGTCAGGACCACTCTCTAGAAACTTCCCAGCTGAGTGGCCCCAGACACCTGTTGTCAAGATTTTGTGGACAAAAACTCACAGACCACTGTACTTTCCCATGAGGCTTCCTTGTTATTTTTAAGAACTACAACTCCCAGAATCCTAGGAAGTTGTCTGTCTTTGGGCAGGTGGGCCTTACAGGCTAACTTAGGGTCTAACAAAGCTAAGGAACCAGAATTTTATCTTCTTTTAAAAGAACCAAATTCTAGCATTTGCTGATTTACCTGCAGCAATCTCTAGTTACCACTTGATTCCAACAGACTGCAGCTAGTATTATTGCTTTTGTCACTTTGTATCCTTCCCTCAGGCTTGTTTTCATCCTTTGAACAAACTTTTGTTCTATACTGGAGAGCTTTCAGCTTCCTCCCCCAACTCATGCAAGACACACATTGACACTCCAGTGACCCACAGACACACGTTGACACTCCAGTGACCCACAAGACACACATTGACACTCCAGTGATCCACAGACACATATTAATACTTACTTCAGTGACCCACAAGACACACATTGACACTCCAGTGATTCAGACACAGATTAACACTCCAGTGACCCACAAGACACACATTGACACTCCAGTGACCCACAAGACACAAGTTGACACTCCAGTGACCCACAAGACACACGTTGACACTCCAGTGACCCACAAGACACACATTGACACTCCAGTGACCCACAAGACACACGTTGACACTCCAGTGACCCACAAGACACACGTTGACACTCCAGTGATCCACAAAACACACATTGACATTCCAGTGACCCACAAGACACACATTGACACTCCAGTGACCCACAAGACACACGTTGACACTCCAGTGACCCACAAGACACACATTGACACTCCAGTGACCCACAAGACACAAGTTGACACTCCAGTGACCCACAAGACACACGTTGACACTCCAGTGACCCACAAGACACACATTGACACTCCAGTGACCCACAAGACACACGTTGACACTCCAGTGACCCACAAGACACACATTGACACTCCAGTGACCCACAAGACACACGTTGACACTCCAGTGACCCACAAGACACACATTGACACCCCAGTGACCCATATGACATACGTTGACACTCCAGTGACCCACAAGACACACGTTGACACTCCAGTGACCCACAGGACACACGTTGACACTCCAGTGACCCACAAGACACACATCGACACCCCAGTGACCCATATGACACACGTTGACACTCCAGTGACCCACAAGACACACGTTGACACTCCAGTGACCCACAAGACACACATTGACACTATAGTGACCCACAAGACACACATTGACACTCCAGTGACCCACAGACACACTTTGACACTCCAGTGACCCACAAGACACACATTGACACTCCAGTGATCCACAAGACACACATTGACACTCCAGTGACCCACAAGACACACATTGACACTCCAGTGACCCACAAGACACACGTTGACACTCCAGTGACCCACAAGACACACATTGACACTCCAGTGACCCACAAGACACACATTGACACTCCAGTGACCCACAAGACACACATTGACACCCCAGTGACCCATATGACATACGTTGACACTCCAGTGACCCACAAGACACACGTTGACACTCCAGTGACCCACAGGACACACGTTGACACTCCAGTGACCCACAAGACACACATTGACACCCCAGTGACCCATATGACACACGTTGACACTCCAGTGACCCACAAGACACACGTTGACACTCCAGTGACCCACAAGACACTCATTGACACTACAGTGACCCACAAGACACACATTGACACTCCAGTGACCCACAGACACACGTTGACACTCCAGTGACCCACAAGACACACATTGACACTCCAGTGATCCACAAGACACACATTGACACTCCAGTGACCCACAAGACACACGTTGACACTCCAGTGACCCACAAGACACACATTGACACTCCAGTGACCCACAAGACACACATTGACACTCCAATGACCCACAAGACACACGTTGACACTCCAGTGACCCACAAGACACACATTGACACCCCAGTGACCCATATGACATACGTTGACACTCCAGTGACCCACAAGACACACGTTGACACTCCAGTGACCCACAGGACACACGTTGACACTCCAGTGACCCACAAGACACACATTGACACCCCAGTGACCCATATGACACACGTTGACACTCCAGTGACCCACAAGACACACGTTGACACTCCAGTGACCCACAAGACACTCATTGACACTACAGTGACCCACAAGACACACATTGACACTCCAGTGACCCACAGACACACGTTGACACTCCAGTGACCCACAAGACACACATTGACACTCCAGTGATCCACAGACACATATTAACACTTACTTCAGTGACCCATATGACACACATTGACACTCCAGTGATTCAGACACAGATTAACACTCCAGTGACCCATATGACACACATTGACACCCCAGTGACCCACAAGACACACGTTGACACTCCAGTGACCCACAGACACACATTAACACTTCAGTGACCCATATGACACACATTGACACTCCAGTGATTCAGACACAGATTAACACTCCAGTGACCCACAAGACACACATTGACACTCCAGTGACCCACATGCTTGATTAAAAAGCAGCTCCAAGTGCAAAATGCATGCTGATCAGAGGCCATTCACCAAAGAGGAAGACTGACACACATGACCAACAAACCTATAGAGGCCAATGCAGAACCTGCCTGCTAAGTGGCTGGACAGGAAAGACAGAAGGGCTTTTCTGGCCAGCAAGTTGGGGAAACAAGACAGAAAGGGAAAGCTATATAGTTAGCATTGAGGGCAACCACTGACTATAGGCAATTGCCTACCATACGATTTGACTCACATTTCCCAACCCCTGCCAATCACTCCAAGTGGCCTTTCTTGTTGTATGGAGGCACCATTATTCAGGTACCCATGCTAAGTAAGAGCAGGGGAAAATATAGTCAGGCTGGTTGATTTGTTAAATGGAAGTTACTAGCTAGGGTCAAAGAGATAGCTCAGCCAGTAAAGCGATTGCCACAGAAGCTTGAGGAGCTAGCTAGATTGACACACTTCAGTTCAAAGTGAGATGACCTGTTGAAAAATCCAAGGTGACAAGTGTCCTGATGAACAACATTCAAAGTTGATCTCTGGCGTCCAACATATATACACTCCCATACATGCCCTCCTGAACATGGACACACACACACACACACACACACACACACACACACACACACTTATACAAATCAATTTGTAGATGCAATGTGATCCCTTCCCTTCTCAGCTTTGATGAAATAGATCACCTTGAACTGTGAGAAAAATTAAATTTTCTTTCATTAAAAAATTAAAACAAAAACTTAGTATTTTATGTCACTCATCAGTACCAAGGACCAGATGGTAGGGTTCCAGATGGGGAAGAGGAGGGCAGACCCAGCCTTTGGCTCTCCACTGTTCTCCCTCCACTCCAATCTCCAGGCCCCACTTTCCATTTAACTGTATTTCCTGGTAACATGCCAGCAGCAGCAACAATGTCACACACACACACACACACACACACACACACACACACACACACACACACAGAGAGAGAGAGAGAGAGAGAGAGAGAGAAGCACTAAGCAACCAAGTAGCCAGCATTAGATATATTTGCCCACCACAAACTAAAGTTTTACACTGTAAACAGGCTGTATGTGATCACCATTCCCAAGAGAACAATGAGGCCTGCCACATGACATGAGCAAACAGTGTCTGACACAGCCATTTAAAGGAAGAGAAGCTTGTTTTGGTTCACAGTTCAGAGGATACAAGAGTCTATCCGGGTGAGAACAGCATGCTGGGTGGGGGCCTGGGTATGGCCATGATGGCAGGAAGTTGTTAGCTCACATCTCCTGCACATCAGGTAGAAAACAAGTAGAATGTCCACGTGCTTTGATGGCTTTGTCCTTTTCCCTTTCTTACTCCCATCCCAAAAGTGTACCTCACTGGCGCTCTAACTACTTACTAATCTAAGGAACTTGCCAATCAAAGCTAACAGTAATCTATTTTTTCTTACTAGAAGCACCCCTCGCACTTCAGTGCAAAGAGAGGTATCCTATAAAGAGAAGCTTTTTCTTTGCTAGCCGCTTTGGTTTATCCCCCGCCAGCCGCCTGGGCTCTGCCGCATTGTAGTCCCCAAATAAACACACAAGACGCTGTATTAATTGTAAAGCTGTTGGCCTTGCTTGTTTCTTACTGGCTAGGTCTGACTTAAGTAATTACCCCATAATTGTTCATCTAAGTATTTCTCTTACCGGAGAATAGTTCCGGGCTTCTGATCCTATGGCATTACATCTCGAACTCTCCTGTGTTTCTCCTCCCCAGAATCCTCCTGGACTCCTAGTCCCACCTATCTAGATTCCTATTGGCTCAACAGTACTTTATTGACAAATGTATAGGACTTCCCCCATCAAAGAGAGGTATCCCCAGCAAACAGCAATCTTGACAAGCTGAGGAGACCGACTTGGGCTCATGGAAACTGAGATAAGGTTGCAGGGTAGCATGCTAGCACGAGGAGCTATGCAAAGAAAGGGCTCCAGAACTCTACCTCAGGGTCTCTTCAAGTCTCAGGTTCAATACTACGATGTGTATTTTTAGAGTGAAACTGCAGGACTGGGCAAGAACTACTACCTACGAGTTGTGAGGTGTGCAGTTCTCAGAGCTCACCCACGGCCGGTGGACGTTCACTTAGAGCCAGTCAGAGGGCAGAGACTATGTTAAATACCTAGGGCATGTTCTGAATCGGGTTTATTTTTGTCCCTTTTAATTAGCAATTGATTTCAGCTCTGTCAGCCTGTCTCACTATGCAGTTACTGTGTTTATTCCCAGCTGACATCC
The DNA here is from genome assembly GCF_017639785.1 of Mesocricetus auratus. Taxonomy (NCBI): domain Eukaryota; kingdom Metazoa; phylum Chordata; class Mammalia; order Rodentia; family Cricetidae; genus Mesocricetus; species Mesocricetus auratus. The sequence goes on from NW_024429182.1 coordinate 69,902,790, forward strand.
TTGACATCTAATTAACTAAATATTTACCAAAGCTGCTTGGATGTCTGCTGACAGCACTACCTTGAAAGAGCTAAGAACCTGGGCTCGCCTGGATGAGATGAGGTGTAGCTCACCATGACATGTGAGAATAATACATAGCAGATGGATTCCTTCCAGAGAGTTCATTTGCCCATTTCCTTGTCTGCCCTGTAGATTTGGTCTGTGTGTCCCTAAGCTGTACTCCCCCAATTATCTACAGTGATTACAAAGCAAAAGCATTATGGTACACGCTGACAGACTCCCAGCAGACAAGCAGGGACACAGTAATCTTCATTTCAATGGCGTTTTGGCTCTCTATGATCCATGGGGGATTGTGACAAATTGTTTCCTTTTCTTTAATGAACACATTAAAAAATGTCTCAACATTCATTCAATAGCTATGACTTTTATTCATAACAAGATGCCCAGTAGATCCTGCAGAAGGCAGTGATCATGTGGCTGGAGAATGGACTGCTCTATGACCAGGTGGGCGACCAGGAGGGCGACCAGGAGGGCGACCAGGAGGGTGACCAGGAGGGCAACCAGGAAGGCAGAGGATGTGAGTCTCCAATAGAACCCCCAAGTGGTAGACTAGGGACATATGCGGTGCTAAGCTTTATTTTTAAAAGTCCAGTTGAAATGTGAGTTTTTATTTTAAATATGTGTGCACATATATGCACACACACATGCACACACACACCACACAAACATATACACACAGAGTCCCCCAAAACACACATATATAACCTTCTCCGCAAACACAAACCCCTATGCACACATGCAAATGCACATACAAACATACATATAAAAGCACAATATACAATCTACCCACACACATGTACAATCTACCCCAACACACAGGTGTGTATTATGTGTAGCACTGTATGCCAAAGTGACAAGGAGTCTGTGCTACTCTCTGAATATGCTGGCACCAAGTTGAAGGACTGTACAATAGTCGCAGGTGTTATTATGCTGTGTAGCCAGAGTTTAGTTGTCCCCTTCAGACCTCTTACTCATGTTACTATGTGGGTGGTAGTGCTCTGGCCCACAATGACGGTAGGACCTGAGACCCTGTAAACTTTGCTACCATCTTGGAGTGTTATCCAGAGCCAGAAGCACAGGGCTGCATGCAGGGGCTAATTAGAAGGGAGCTCTGAGTTGTTTGCTGGATGATGAGGGGGAAGCCAGGGATTTCATTCTGCCCACTCTTGTTCCCTGTGGTGTTTGTGAAGAGAAGCTATGGCATCCTCCTGAGTGCAAAGCATTATCCAGGCATATGGTAGGTTGTAGTTGCCACTGTTTCTGTCTCCTCCGAACTCTGCCTAAGTCTGAGAAGCTTTTGTTTCCAAGTGGCTTAAGCCACTCAGGCTGCTGTTCTGTCTCTTAGGAGTCAATGTGAAGCACAGAATCCAGTTCTTTAGCAAGCTTAACATTTCTTCGACTTCCTCTGTCAACATGCCATCTGCATGTTTGGGCTCTAGGGCTCCAGGCAGGAACTTCCCACCTTACGGGAAGCCCCTTTTCTCTAAGAAGAAAGCTTTAAAAGGAACCGAGGGCTCTCTTTACTACTTCCTGGTTCTTTCTTCCTTCCACTGTGTAAGAAACAAATCGACTGGGGTTTCTACACAGTGGCATTAGACATAACCTTACCCTGCTCCAGTCCCTGCAAGCAGGCTCCAAGCAGGGCCATTCCCCATGGACTGTGGTACTGACACAAAATTCTGTTCATCTAGGTTTTGCTCCTTCTTTTGATTTTTCCTTCTTTTCTCCCTCTTCCCCCCCACTCCCTTCCTCCATCCCTTTCTCCTTGGCTTTTTTTGTCTCCCTCCTTCCTTTGTTCCCCTCTCCTTCCCTGTGCACCACCTTCCTTCCTTTCTTTCATTCAAAACATACATAGTTTTGAAATATTGATCAGGAACACTGGGGTGTGCCTCTGTGAGCCCCGTAGGTTCTTGGGAAGCTCTTGGACACAATCTGCTCTTAGCAAGTGTTTATTTCTGCTCCACAAAATAGAATTTTAGATCCTGCTCACCTAAAGAGCTGGGTGGTGTGCTGTGGCATCCTCTTTTTTTGTCCCCAGATGTCAGTTTCGACTGTAGCTGCACCTCAAGTTTCCATTTCAGAGCACAGCTGTTTTTCTGTACACAAAATGGAGTCAAGACTCAAGACAGCCACTTGATTGCATGCAGATGACAAACATGTCCATTTAAAGTATCAACTGATAGAAGGAGAAGCACTCCATTGTCATGACACTTTCTGGCCAGTGTCCCAGGCCCCCACAACATTGTATAAGGCACACCTCTGAAGGCACACAAAGCCCAGAGGCTTCTGCCTGATAAGTTGGGTTTCCTCTCTTTTCATCATCAGACATTGGGATCCAAGATCAGACATCTTCCTGTCTGCCAAAAAAGATGGATGTGAGGAAGTGTTCCAGTCTGCATTTGTCCCTGTGATAAACCAAAAGCAACTTTGGGAAAGAAGGGTTCATTTTAGTTTGTTGTACATCCATCACTGAGGGAAGTCAATGCTCAAACTTGAAGCATAAAGCATGGAGAGATGCTGCTTTCTGGCCTTTTCCTTGGTTTGCTTAGCTACCTTTCTTATATAGTCTGGACCCACCTGCTAAGGGATAGTACCACCAATGGTGGGTGGGCCTTCGCACATCAACCAGCAATTAAGAAAAGGCCCCACAGACTTGGCCACAGGACCATCTATTCTGGGCATTTCCTCAGCTGAGGTTCCCTCTTCCCAGGTGACTCTAGCAAGTGTCTACTAGACAAGAGTTACCCAGCATGGGACACAGCTGCTGCAAGCTTTCCTTAGAAACCCTGTATGAAAATAATTTACGAATTGGATTTAAAGTATTTCTCCATGGCTCATGCTTGACAGTGCATTAACCGACCTTCTTATATTTCTTCTCATTTCCCCCCTCAGAGTCCATCAAAGGAAGAGTGGGTTTAAATGGACACTTATTTATTTATTTATTTATTTAACAGATATTTGGGGAAATTGGACTTCCATGTCCCTATGTTTTCCAAAATGATATAATGGGCATCAATGAGAGGGTACTATCACAGCTCCGAGTCATCAGAGGAAATTGCCGGTGTAGCCCAGCTGTGTGCACGCAGACACTCTCTCTGATGAGGGCAAGCTCTGGAATGCAAACCAGCATGCCGCAGCATTTAGCATTCTGCCTGCATCACCCAGACTGAAAAGCAGTGTACTAATGAGGGAGAGAGCTGAATGCCACGAAGTGTCACTCTACAGGTTCTAAAATGAGCTGGATGCACTGAAGGCCACTGTTAGCTTCAGGGCTGAAGGTGGGCATAGTGAACAAAAAACCCCGGGAGGTATGGAGCTGGTGGAGTGAACAGTTGGGGCAAGTTCTTAGAGAGACCCCAGGAGAGCAGTGAGCAGGGCGGACATGAATACCCACTTCTGCCTGGAGGACCCAAAGCTAAAAGAAGTATCTGCTCTGCTCAGTCCCATGGGACGAAAGATCTAACTGAATTTGACCAAAGAAAGCAATGCATTGCATCAGTTCAAACAGCTGAGATGCCAAGGTCATAGCTGGCCTTTGGCATAGCTGGGTTCGGAGCCCAAATGAGGCCATATGTTCCTTCCCCGTGTGTAAGCCTCACTTCAGGTTTCACCCACAGCTTATAGGTCTGCTAGTAAAAAGGACTGCAGCTTTTCCAGGTTCCCATTCTATCCCCTGATACTGAGTCATAGCAGCTCTGATTGGTTACCTGCAGACTACATGGTCATCCCTTAGCCAATCCCTGAGGTCAAAGGGATGTGTTCTCCTGATTGACCTGGGTGGGTCACATGCTGACCAGGTTGAAGTGAGGTCAGGTCTGCAGTGGGAAAAATTATTAATCTCCCCAAGAAAAGTTGAATCTTATCAAGGTAAGAAGGCTACAGACAGCAAACAAGACTATAGTCACTTTAGAGCAACCAGCTAAGGGAGCAAAGAGGACTGCCTGAGACATCAGGGCTCTGTTCTAGCCAGCTGTCGTTGTCACGATGGCCATTGTTGGTTAGGAAAGCACAAGATTATCAAGGACTAACAGAAATTAGTTTGTTCTCATTGTCAGTCAGGTGTCTTGAGGGCTCATAACACCTAATCACCCACAGTGATTGTCTTTCGCTATAATGTTTATTTATTTTTAAAATATGTATGTACAGATAAATTTTAAATTATGTGAGGTCAAATGTCTCAGTGTGGCCTTGTATATGTGTGAATACAGGTAGCCACAAACTCCAGAAGAGATCATGTGATACCCTGGATCTGGAATTACAGGAAAGTATGAGCCATTGGACAAAGGTGTTGAGAAGTGAACTCTGCAAGAGCAGTGAGCACTCTTACTCTGACCCATCTCTTAGCCCTGCCTTTAATATTTTTGACAGCTTGTAAGTTTGTGTGTTTTCTTGACAGTGATGCCACTGTTACAGCTTCCAATGTGAACTTGAAAAGTTGAAGACATTTCAAGTTGCAGGTTTTATTAGACGTGTCAAAGTCATCATTTCCAAATTCATTGATTCTGGTGATGCTTCCCCCAGTGTCCTTAATTCTGAACAACTCAGACAGGCCATCCTGAAAGTCAATGGCAGCAAACAGAAGCTTTTTAAATAGTAGATTCCCTGACGAGGCCGTAGCACGGCAGTGTCTTCCTGCTGGAGTCTGAGTTAGTCTGACTGACTCACAGCCGTTCTCTTGAGGTAAGACCTCACTATATGGTAATCTCAAATGGCAGACGAATAGGAAGTATCCACAAATCAAAGGAATTCGGTGATCAGTGTTAACTGGAAAAGACCAGGCCTGGCTGTTACTCACTTCTCAAATGCCTTGCTGTGGTGTGGAATCTCTCTGGAATAAGTAGTCTGACACCAATGAATATGGAAGAGAGGAGATGTCGCCAGAGGCTCGGGCCTCCCAGTGACACCTCCTCTCTTCCACTCTGAGTGCTGTGGGAGTGATTATTCCAGAGATTCCAGCAACATCTCTGGAGGTGCGAGTGAGATCTTCTTTACTATATGACCCTGTGGTGAACAGGGCTTCAGATCCTATGCCTCTTACCCCACGAAAGGTCCCTGGACCTGGGATGCATGCATCCCAAATAGGATTTCAGGGCCCCCTTCCAGGGGATAAGGGGACTGTGAGACCCGAGTCCAGAGTGGAAGAGTCATCTTCTACGAGGCTGGATGCCCAGACTGGTGAGGACTCTGAGGGCACACAGTCAGGCAGAGCCAGCAAAGGCTTTATCACCCGCAGCAGAGTTCATCTGAAGCATTGAAGGAATACCCAGTTGGCACTGGTCTCCAAGGGAACAGCTTGTTGGGATACTGTGGTAGATTAATCTTGGGAGAAATAGACTAGGAATTTAAAATGGGAATGTTAAACTTCTGAATGGATAGTGAGTGAACATATAAATGATTGTAATGTTCCCACAGCCTTGTGGCTATGGGAAATGATTGGGCCCCAACCTGCAGTTCTGCTGAGGTCCTTCCTCACAAACAGGCAATCACCTCTCATAAAAGGAGTGACTGAGCACAGGGTTATACGCATGGTCCTAAGGTAAGACCTCCTAAATTGACGAATGGTGGCTGGCCATGGAGAAGCTGGTCTCCACCCCACTCTATGCACCACACATGGTCAGGCACATAGAAAGTCCCCCAGCTCCTGGGCAGGGAACTCTTCTCACCATAGGCTTTGCACAGTCCCAGTGTTAGACTCACACAGTCCTGCAAAGACTGTGAGGCCTGAAGACACCAAGGAAGCGCCACATCAGCCTCCCTGGAGGATGAAATCTTGCCTGTGATGCTCCCTCCCTACTGGATTGCCAGTGCCACATGGTGCCAAGGCAGTCACAAGACCACCTGTCCCATCCTTCCCACTGCCACTAAGGGAAATGCCAGACTCCCCCCTCATCCAAGAAGCTGACAGTTATGTTACTGGCCCTAAAGCTGGCCACATACTTGCCTGAAGAGGAGGGAGAGTCGCTCCATGATTGTGGAGAAATTGTAAAAGAGGTTTTTTCTTCTCATAGCTGGATTCAAAGGCTAGGCTGCTTCCCAATGCAGATATGGAGACCCTTATCAGTCCAGAGGACCTGAGATGGAGCCCTAGGACCCACATGATGGAAGGAAAGAACAGACTCTGACTTTTACATGCGTGATGGAGCACACACACACACACACACACACACACACACACACACACACACACATACACCCCAAATATAAAAGTGCAATAAAAAAACAACGTGAGAACATGAAGTCTTCCCATTACGACAAGAGATCAGATCCAGAGCTTTCATACTTACTGTCTGTTCCCTATGAATCCTGCAGCCACCCTGTGAGTGAGGTAGGCAGATGACACTTGCCCAGTGTGACAGCCATTATGGGTCCACTACCCAGGGCTAACTCAAAAGCACTGGAAGGTCTGAAGGTGAGCCCTAAAACCTGTCTGTGCTGAGTGTCATTTCCACTCTTCCCTCCTGCTGTGGCACACAGCCTAGGCTTGCACACATTTCCACTCCTCCCACTGTGGCACACAAGTTAGGTTCACACTCCAATTGCCAACTTGATGTAATCTAGACTCACCCAAGGAAGAGGATCTCAATAAGAAATTGTCCAGACAGTGTTGACTTGTATAAAGAATTATCTTGATTTTGTTGGTTGAGGTGGGAAGATACACCCACTGTGGGCAGCACCATTACCTAGCTGAGAATTCTAAACGGTGTAAGGGTGGGTAAAGGGAGCTGAGCACCGGTGCACATGCATTCATCAGTGCTCTCTGCTCTTGACTATGGTTGTAATGTGTTAAGCTGCTTCACATCTCGGCTGCCTTGAGTTCCCCATGCGATGATGGAATCTGGACTTGTGAGCCAAATACTCCCTTTCTCTCTTAAGTTGTGTTTGTCGGGGTATTTTATCACAGCCACAAGAAAGGGAGCTGACACATTCAGCAGCATCCTTTCCATGACCTCAGCTCACCTGCTGGTCACATCCTGGCCCAGCTAGAGCTGAGCAGCTCAGGACCTGGGGTGGGAGCGGCCTAGAGAGTGGGGACAGCAAAGCGTTCCCTAACAGAACTTTGATCTTCCCTCAGCAGCTAAGGGAACCCAAGCGAAATCCCGACAAATTCTCCTGCTCTCCACACATCCACTAATGAGTGTTCAGAATTACTTTCCCATCTTTGAGTTATCCAAGGAGTAAAAGGCATGAGTGTAAAAAAAGAGTTATAGGGGTTTCAAAGGTCTTTCTTACTGAGAGGTTCCTTCCTTCCATGCCGGGATAATGAGACTGCATCCATGTACTTCAAGGGGCATTTCTCTCTCCCAACTCTCTTTGATCCACAAAAGAGCTGGGTGCTCAGTGTCAGGGAGGCTGATGAAGTTCCAGAGCAGCCTGTCAAACTCAGCCACCCAGCAGCATGACAAAACAGGAAGACAGAGGCACACCCGCATAGACATTGACAGGGATGGTCACTTACAGAGAGATAGACACTGACGTCACAGACACACAGCAGTGTACAGGGTATCAGAAACAAATACCTAGCAAACGGGTGAGGTTGGAAGTGGGAGGAAAGCAGCTTGAATTTCATGTTTTGTCTGTCGTGCTAGTTTTAAATTAAAGCAGTTGCCATACCGTTTAGACCCTAAGAACAGGGGTTCTCAACCTATGGGTCAAGACTCTTTGTGGTCAAAGGACCCTTTCACAGGGGTCAGCTAAGACCATCAGAAAACACAGATATTTACATTACAATCCACAAGAGTAGCAAAATTACAGTTATGAAGCAGCAATGAAATAATTTTGTGGTTGGGGTCACCACGACATGAAATTGTATTAAAGGATTGAAGCATCAGGAGGGTGAGAACCACTGCCTTAGAGGAAGGACAATTTCACTTGCAGACCTATTTAATGTCAGTCACTAAAGAAATGTATTTCTGATCTGTAGCCATCCTTGGTACCCTGACACATCTCCGCAGGCACTTGCTGTGCTGAATTTCGTCTCCCACCATCCCTCCAGGGTTGTTTAAAATCTAGACGGCCTCTTCTTTCTGGCCACACCAGGCCTGACTTCTTGTCTGGCAAAGTCACCCTGGGGCTATAGTGCCAGAGCACGGATTCACCAGGAGTGTGCTTGCTGGCTCCAGTCCCTGTGGCTCCTGACATCTCTGGGCCACCTCATTCACTGTGTTCCTTCGCCAGCCTCTCATGATGCCTTACCTGGGAATGCAGCCTCTAGTATGCGCTCTGCGCAGGTTACCTAGTGGAGAAGGGAGTCTGATGGTTCACAGCTTCCAGGGTGAGCCCTGACTCACTCCCTGATTCCCCACTCCAGCCAGGACTGAGCTAGTCTAGTCACCCCTCATATTCAGAACAGACTAGGGCCCAAGGCACAGCCTCTCCACAGCCACCTTATGTGTACATCATGATGCTACAGATACTTCACATTAATAGAGTGTGAAATTCAACGTATGGACCTACAAAAAGTGCCAGCCTTTTGTGAGCCAACTTAGGCCATTAATTACCGCTCCTAAGGATCTGGCTGCATGCTTCATGCTACTACGTCCTTTGCAATTTTAATTACATTCTAATCAAAGATTTTACATGTCCTATTTTAAGGCCCTCAGTTTAATTATCAGCATTAGCAATATTCTGTTGTTGCTTTACAGAGCCCTTCTGGCCATTTATCTTTAAATGTTAAGTATTTATATAAATGGATACCTCATGGTCCAGAATTTTAAGTAGTCATCCACTGAAGTGTAATTTTCTCTTCTTTCTGACTGCTATTGCAGAGCCAGGTTAAAGCTAGAATCAAATAAGCTCAAGGACTCTGTTTTCAAACAGAAGCACTTTTTCTCGCATTTTTATTCTTGCCTTTGGTTTTCAAATGCTAGAATTTTTCATTTCAATCCAGATACTAATTTTTAAGTTACATGTGAATTTTATCTCTGGATTTAAAATTGGGGTTTATGAGCTATCATAATGTCATTGCTAAGTGTTTTATATTCATTTTTGTTTTAAAAACATATTATTCATTTGTGTATGAGTATGTGTGTATGTGAGCACATGTGTGTGTGTGTGTGAATTCCATGCATCATGAGTGGAGAACAGAGGACAACTTGTGGGAGCTGATTCTCTCCTTCAACCAAATAGGTCTTGGGGATCGAATTCAGATTGCCAGGACTGACTGCAAGTACCACAAGACACACTACTCACTGGCCCTCACATTCACTTTCAAGGTTGCTTGTGAACGTAGCTGCTGTAATTTTTTTGTAATCTCAGCTTTGAACTAGGTTGGAAGTTCATTCAGGTCTTCCCCTGCCTCACCCCACCACTGGGCAATCACGTGGCTCTGTGCCAAAACCACACCTGGAGAGGACCACAGCTGGAAAGAACCACAGCTGGTGAGGACAGCATCTGGAGAGGACCACACTGGGGGACGGGGAACAGGTGGTATGAGCTCCACAGGAAGCTTGTAACAGAAATGTTATGGTGATGGCTCTACCTGGACTGCTCAACCCACAGCCCGTAAGCTGATGATTTAGACAGTCCCACGAGTCCCTCAAAGTGCAAGCTGTTACATTACCTGCCAGGACATGACATTCTCCAGACACCAAAGACGCATTACCTTGTATGGCATCCAGTGCCAGCAATCTGGAAATCCAGAGGGGAGTGAGGGGAATGCTCTCAGCTTTGAAAAGAATGAGCTGGCCGGGAACTGTACTCAGCCTGAGAAAGATGAATGTTAACTGGCTGCATTTGACAATGTGAAGAGCCCCGCAGAGGCAGCAGCTCCCTGTCCTTTTCCTGCTCCTTCTCCCAGGGCCTGCCATGCTGATGCTTCCTTCTGGCCTGCAACCAGACTATGCTGCCACCAAAGACCCCTCAGAACAGAACTGTGCAACATGCAGCTCCCAGAGGGGCAAGACACCTTAATGTCAGTTCTTCCCCCAAGGGAAGTCACAGGACCAATGTCCTCACCAGTGAGCCAGCTCACTCGGTAGGTAGTCTGTGAATTCTTTGCAAGGGTTGAATTACATTCAGAACTGGCTCCCCAACCTAGACTGCAAGGTGGCAAGAATCTTGCACCCAGGACCTGTGAGGCAACCTCCACACATCGTAAGCCCCTTGCTTCCAAACTTACGGTGATCCAGGGGAAGAGGCTGCTTTGGGCCTCACTGTGAAACCCATCACGGCACCCAACGACTGTTGACACACTGATGGCCAGCACCACATCTTCTGGGTGGAGACTTTATTATGTTTTACACCATGGACACAGGAGGGTGGGTGCTACAGCAAACACCTCAGGGAAAGGAATCACTGGATGAGCACACATGCTCACCCTGCCCTTGCCTCCTTCTTCCTTGTACGTGGGTCTCTCAGAGACTGCTCCTGGTGTCCCAACCTTACAAACTGAAAATGTTGAAGGGAGACATGGAGAGTGGCAGGAACACCATCCACAGAACGGAAGCTGAGGGGTCTTTAGAGTAACTGATGAAAATCACATTACAGAAAATCCTTTCCACTGTGTTATGACATCAGGGTAGAAGAATGAGCCACGGCTCAGCGTCCATCTTCCCTAGACACCCGTCATACGGGGCCCTCAGTGATCCCCTCCAGAGGCAAGCTGGGTGCACTGTCGGCTGTCGGCCTCTCCTCCTTCTTCAGTGAAGTGGGCACTCGGAGACTGACATAGGGCTTGTGGCACGCTGTGTTGGCCAGAGGAGGATAATGCTGTCTGTAGCAAATATAGGCAAAGATGAGGCCAATCACTCCTCCAACAAAAGAATCTAGGCAGGAGAGAGGAAGTGGGAAAAACAGTTATTCTTACTTCATGCGACCAGCCCAGATTTCTAGAAAGTTCTTTTCCTACTTGCCCTAGCTGATGGATTGTTTTCAGTCTCTCCACCCCAAGCCCCATCTCACACTCCTGGAAGACCAAAGGAAAGAAAACATGCTGAAGGTGAAAACCATGGGGGTCTCTGCAAATTGTGATAGTTTTCTAGCACTCGAATGCTAAAAACCAAGGACCCAGACTACTAAGATGGCTCAGCGTGAAAGACACTTATGAAGCCTGATGACCTGAGTTCTATTCCCAGAACTTACACAAAGGTGGCTGGAGAGAGCAGACTCCACAAGGTTATTCTCTGACTCAGATGTGCCCCACCCTGCTCCACCCCAGGAATACAAATATTGTTTAAAAATCAAGGACCTGAGTCTGTGCCCCGTCCTTTAACTTACACACCCTAGCATTGAGTGATCGCAGATTGATTTTCCAGATTTTTCAGAGTAGAAGAAGAATCCTAGCCATCTCTCTAAGACCTGAACACCCACAGGAGCTGACATCTATTTTTTCTAGAGAAGTCATGCTGGAGTCCTTCAATCTTGCTGCTGAGCCACAAAACCCCAGCAGGTGTTCTGGTTTCTGCCTTCCAGTAAGGGGGCTTCTCAGGGATGAAATAAACCCTCAGAGGCATATAGTGAATAAAACCTTTAATAGTCCTTGAGACTTGGCAAACTCTGTAGAGCTCTGTAAAAAGAGCTTGATCTCTCCAATGAGCTGCAGGCATCACTGAGATGGAGGGGTAATGGTGGAGGGCAGGTGAAGCAGGATGGCTCATCTGTAGGCAAACACAGGCTCCTTAACCAAATAGAATGGTCAGAAACTCAGTAAAGATGCCATGAAGATGGCTTACCCATCAACCCTCACTGTGTGTGATGCATGCCCAAACTGTCTCTATTGACTATTTATGCCAAAATACCTTGACACAGGGGGGACCTCCCACAGTAAAAGAAATCAGGAACTCATGTTGTAGTCACTGTCATTCTCTACATGGCAACTATCTTGTTAAATCATGCCAACTTCCTAAAGATAGTTGGAAGCACCTCCATTTTCCCCAGCATTCCAGTTTAATTCCATTACTGTGACAGATTCCATGACCAATGTAGGGGAGGAGAAGGTTGATCTCAACTTATAATTTCAATCTGTCATCAAGGGAAGTCCTGGAAAGAATTTGAAGCAGAAACAATGGAGGAACATTGCTTTGCTGACTCAGTTAAAGACCTATGCTTGGCAAGCTTTTTTATACAGCCTAGGATTACCTGCCTAGGGAACTGAGTCACCCAGAGTGGGCTACATCAATTAACAATCAAGACATTACCTGAATATACATGAATACAGGTAAACCTTATCTGGGAATCCTTTAATTTTAGATGGCCTCTTCAGGTGACTCTAGGCTGTGTCAAGTTGACAGATAAACCTGACTAGGACAAAGAAGGCTAGAACACAATTACCCTGAACCTGTAGTCTATGGTGGCCCAGGGGCTGTATAAACCATTATAGCTTCATTCTAGGCTCGATAACCTCAGGACTTTCTGAGGTCCTAGCCTTCAAAATGCAACAGGCCTGTGGGATGAAGGCTATGTCAGCCCTGGGTCAAACAAGGAATAACTGTTTCCACATTTCTTAGAAAGTCAGACACTGTGTAGTCACCTCAGCTAAGTTACTTGTCTTTTGCTTCCTGTGAGGCCATATTGAATTGTCAAAGCCTTGTATCTTTCCAGAAAATGAACCTCTCTTTATGTAGTTGCGTGTGTGATACCAGTCTGATGGGGAAAGTCCTTCTGTGTATATGTAAATAAAGCACTGTTGGTCAATCGGGAAGCAAGATAGATGAGACTAGGAGTTGAGGAGGACTCTGGGAAATGTAGTCAAGAGTAGAGGGTCACCATGTGATCTCCCAGAAGGAAAGGATGCATCAGGAGTGCAATCTTGGAAAGATAAGTCCTTATAAAAATATATATTAGTAATGGTGGGTCAATAATTAAGTCAGATCTAGCCAATGAGAAACAATAGCAAATGGCCAACAGTTTCAAAATTAATATAGTATCTCATGTGTTATTTGGTGGCTGAGACAGCAGCCGGACTCAGGTGGCTGGCAGGAAGAGTACACATTACATATGGCGCCTGGACTTGGGGCACAAATTTCCACCTAACAAAAACTTAAAAAGGGATTTTAGAAACAAAAGAACAGAGACAAGCATGGCTTCTTGGTAGCAGCATTTTCTTGGGTGGGTTCTGTTTTGCTAGAAACAAGCAGAGACTTGCGTGGCCAGTGCTGATGGTAAACTTATGCCCGTCATCTTGCAAAAACAGCAGCTAAAACAGCCGTAGTTTTGATTTTAGCAATGTTGTTTAGCAGATAACAGAAACACGGCCAGAAAAACATAAAGATTTACAGTAAATTCAGATTCAGCAGAAGTAAAATCTCTAAAATGTTCACAGTGTGTTTAAAAATTATGTGTAGGCTTGGGAGAGAAAAAGAAACAAAATAAAGTGGTTTAAAAAAATAGAGTGGCTGGGCAGTGGTGGTGTACTCGCCTTTAATCCCAGCCCTCCAGAGGCAGGAAGATTTCCACAAAGAAACCCTATCTCAGAGAAAAATAAATAATAAAAGTTAAAGATATACAGTAATATAAGCCAGGTAAAGATGGAAAATACACAGAGTCTGGATACTGCATGTTATTGTATTATCTTTGAATCGTTTAACTGCTAAGGAAATAGCAACAACTGCTACAAATTAATTCAACTTATCTATTTTGAAAATGCTTTGACTTCTAAATTTAAATACAATGACAGGTTACTTGGGAAAAAAGTTTTTGTTTGTGTTTCCACAGGAAATGAAAGGTTGTGGATTCCTTTCAGGCTTCTATGGTTTGATGAACCAATACCCCTGGAAGCAGTGGCCCAGGGGATCCAACATCTAAAACAGCTGAGATGATACAGCCCTATGGACTACAAAAAAACAAGGACTTGGCCAGGTTTCTGTGTTTTGTCATGATCCCCATGGTATGGACAGCGTCCCCAACCAACAGGAAGCAGTTTGGAATGAGCAACACCTAAATTCCCAAATATTGCTCATAAATTTTTGTTTTCAATTAAATGGGGTTGCTTATAATTGGTAATGATTACAGTCAATCTCTTTCTAAAGGGAAAAATAGACTATAATATAGAAATGAATACTTTGTATTGGAATGAATTTTCATTTATTGATACAAATTTAAGGTCAATTTTGGGATATGTATATTTCTCCTCTTGTTTAGGTATTGTGTTTATATTGATCTTTTAAAATGTAATGCATAATTAAATACAGATTGTATATAGTCACCTATAATAGTCAAAACTTATAGTTAGGTTAGTTAGGTTTTCTAGATATACAGAGATATATTTGAGATGGATAGATATTCTTCAAACCTTTCAAAGACCAGAAAATGGCATTAATGGTTCATGGTTTTTCTTGACAATGAGAAATATCTGCTCCTGGCAGCACCAATCTACGTCAGAGAGGAAGATGGACATCGAAGAAATTCATTATTAAGTTTGCTTTCAATATGGCAAGATTAGCCATTTGGACAAGAAACTGCTTTTGCCTTTACTATAGACTGGACATACAGGATCCACAGGAAAGTGACTGCTGAACTTTATGGGATAGTTCTAAAGGACACAGAAAAATGACTGACAAACTGCCAATGCAAATAGACAGTTTAAAATTTCCTGCTTTGTTAAGAAGTCTGCCAGACACACTGTGGCCTGTGGGCTGAAGATGGATGCCCCAACATTACAGAGGAACTTCAGGTGACTGACTGTCTAGGTAGTGAGATGTCTCATCTGTCAATTCTAGTGTTTATATATTATCCTTCTGTGGCCTTTGATGGAGTTGAAGACAGATAGTTATAATTACAGTTTTCCTTACTTATGATAAAAGATAAGTTGCATATATGACTTTAGACTCACAAAGATAGGATAGATGATATTTTCTTTAAATTTTGATAAATGTTAATGAACTAAATATTGTATTTGTAGCTCTTAATAACTGCCTTGTTATATATTTTACTATGTCAAAGTTAAAACCTTTCTTTTTATTTAGACAGAAAAGAGAAGATGATGGGAGAAGTCCTTCTGTATATATGTAAATAAAGCATTGTTGGACAATAGGGAAGCAAGATAGATGAGACTAGGAGTTGAGGAGGACTCTGGGAAATATATTCAGGAGGAGAGGGTCTCCATGTGATCTCCTGGGAGGAAAGGATGCACCAGGAGTGCAATCTTGGAAAGATAAGTCCTTATAAAGATATATATTAGTAATGATGGGTCAATAATTAAGTCAGATCTAGCCAATGAGAAACAATAGCAAATGGCCAACAGCTTCATAATTAATATAGTGTCTTGTGTGTTACTTGAGGGCTGAGATAGCGGCTGGACCCAGGTGCCTGGTGCCTGGTGTACACGTTACACCAGTCATTGTTGGTCTTGTTATAAGTATCTAGGCTCTACCTTGCTCTATCAGGATAATTTAAAAAGATTTCCATTTTTAAATTTATTCAGTGCATGAATGTACATGTGTACAGGTACACACATGCATGCCACAGTTACTGTGTGTCAGAGGACAACTTATAGGAGTAGGTTCTCTCCTTCTACCACATGGGATCTGAGGATTAAAGCCATCAAGTTTCTCAGAAAATACTTTAATCTATTGAGCAATCTCCCTGGCCCTATCAGAATTTTTAATGGGCACAAAATTTTGTATGTTAATATCCTCCATAGAACCAACAACTGCTACAGTCAAAATTTACAGTAGGCTAACAGGCAAACACAATTTTCTCTAACATATGCTTTAAAGTTCTTCCAAATATAATTTTCAATATAATACATATAAATCTTATTGATCTACAGTAGTAAAATAGAAAAAAAACACGCATAAATAAGAGTGCTTGTATTCTAGAAGTTTCCATAATGGAGCATGGGTGTCAAGGGCATGCAGCCTAATGTCTAGCTGCTGCTCTAATGACCAGAGTCTAGAGTCTGGACACACCAGCTGGTGATTCTCCTTCATGTACAAATAAATGGAACTTCTCTTCTGCTCAGTGGAATGCCACTGGTCCTAAGAACCAAGAAAGGCCAGTGTCAATCCCAGCTGTTCACACGGCTCTGTCACATACTCCAGTCATGTCCCCTTCACTAACAATCTTTCTGTCTATATCGCTTATTTCTTGGTTTCATACATGTAGCTTCCATCCTGGGATCAGAAAAGGATCCTTCTTACTCCCTCCCCTGCTTCAACTTGTTATCCTTGTACAATGAAGCCCAGGTGGACACGCCAGCAACCCCTCTCCACTCCTGTAAAATTCTGGTGGTGAGTAATGGCAGACTTTGTAGCTGTGGATGGTTAGTGTTAGGTTTAGAACTCTATGGGGACAAGGGCTATGGGTCTTGTTGGCTGCTGACTCCCTCAACACTTGGCCAACATCTTGCTGCTAATAGCAGAACTAAGACTGTTGAGGAAGGTGAACACACAGGAAGCCAAGGGTCCAGAACTATAACCCCAGGAAGATGGCCATGTTTTCATAGCCTTTTATTATACTTTTAATTCAGTATTCTTTTAACAAAAGATTAATTGTGTGTGTGTGTGTGTGTGTGTGTGTGTGTGTGTGTGTGTGTGTGTGAGAGAGAGAGAGAGAGAGAGAGAGAGAGAGAGAGAGAGAGAGAGAGAGAGAGAGAGAGAGAGAATGTTAGAGGAAAACTTGTATGAGTTGTTTCTCTCCTCCCACCATGTGTGTTCTGGAGAACAAACTTAGGTCTCAGACTTGACATAGAGTGCCCTTACCCATTGAGCCATCTCCCCAGCCCTTTATAGAATTTTAAATAAACCTGGGAGACATGTATCACCCAAGAATCTGTAAAGCAGTATATACTATGAATTCCTGAACAGGGCTTTAAGGCACAGTTAGTATCACAGAATAAAACAGCAGTTCAAATGAAGAGTTTCTTCATGTAATCTATGGATACCAGTCCATAAAACACGTTACAACCTTTTCCAGTTCAAGGTCTTCGAGCTGCACTATTACATCATTTTATTATTTTGTCCAAGCTCAGGGAACAGTCCCACAGGGTATTATTTTTATGAGCATCTAAAATAAACCACAAAACCTAACCTGCATTTGAGCCATTGACTATCAAACAGACCGAAGAGATAAGTCTACAAATGACACCACCTGGCTTCTCTGTGGCTCAGCATTTCAAGAGGAGGGCCATTGACTGTGGTATCTGACAATTCTAGGCACACACGTCATTGATGTAGCATCATGAAAGGAAATGGTGATGCCAGCCCAAGCCCTTTCCCATTTGACAGAACAAATTAAAAGCAAGAGGGGTGGGAAGCAAACAGAGACAAAACGGAGTCTTACCCAAGTCACCTTCAAGCAGTCACTCAGGGCTGTGTTTATTGCCAAAGTGTGAACAAGAAATTACCTTCTTTAGGAGGGAGTTTGTCATTAAGAGCTCAAGTGGGCTACTGCTGTTTTAATCAACACACACTCACATCCTGTTGACAGATACCAGGCAAGGGGCATGCAGGTCTTCATTGGGAAAACCCATTTAGGATCGACTTCACCCCAAGAATGGTAGCATGCTCCTCAAAGACTCAAACTGAGAAATGAATGAGTCTCCTGTCCCTGGCATCCAAATGCTGCTGTTTCCTTACTTAGCATGGTGTTAATACTTAAACACACCTGTTTACTGTGTGTGCATCAGGTGTTAGGCAGTAGAGTTGGACTTTGGATATCTGGGAGACCCTGCTGCCCAGAGTTTATAACCCCAAAAGACAAGACAGATAGGATGTAATGATGACTGAACAGTGAATTGCAGCCGTGACAAGCCCCATGAATGAGAAGTGTGGGTGTCTGAGAGCTGGCTCAGCAGTATGGCCTGGGCTAACCTGGAGCACAGCATTATGCTGAGGGTGTGACCTAAAGGCTGAGATATTAAAAAGGGGAAGTAGAGGTAAAAAGGGCACCTCCAGTTTTCTAGGAAGAAGGAAAGAAATGCATAAAGCTGCCAAGAAAGGAAGAAAGGGGCTTGTCAGACTGAGAAATTGATGGTGGGACCACCTAATAAAAGGGCTACAGAATATAAGGTCACCAATCTGGTTGCTGTGAAGAATATTTCTCACATTCCTGTACAGCTCTGATGAACCCTCAGCATGGACCAGAGTCCCACTTCCCTCTGGGGTATCATCTGTGCATCTCACAGCCTCATACCTCCTATCCTGTTTGGCACCCCACTTCCAAGTCTGTCTGCGTACTAGATGGTGTCTAGAATCCTAAACAGCTTGCTCATGTGCACTGCCTCAGAGCCCAGTAGTTTCCATTCTGTAAATGTTTGGCAAACAGATACACTGAACATCATGTACAAAATATACCAAACTGTCAACATCGTCAGCCACAAAAGGCCATGCATTCCATGGCACCTAAAACAGGCAAACCCAGAGACAGAAAGTCGGTCAGTGTTGCCAGGAGCAGGGGATGGTGACTGCTAGTAGTAGGTTTATGATGGCTGCACTATTTTGAATATGCAGATAGAGCTCAATGCACTGTGCACTGCAAAGGGAAGAGCTTTACCGTGCCAAATTAGAGCTCAATGAAGTCTTTCTTCATAAAAACAGAAGGAGGAAACCAACACCAGATGGTTTAATGGGACCAGAAACTGTGACTTTGAATCCAGTAACCTGAGAATGAATCTTTGCCTTTAAGATGGGCACAAACTCATCTTCATTTTACGAGGTCAAAGGGCAGGAAATAACCTCACCAGGTCTTCCACAGCCAACATGTCAGGCTATGTTCACCTGCTCCAATAAAACAACATGAACAAGGACTTCCTATATGTGTTAGCAGGTCCCTAGGAAGAGCACATTCATTCCTGTCACCATGGCAACATTCGACATCATTGAGTTCACTTGACTTGGGAATTTATATGTCTTGGGTTTTATGACTCAAGATGCTTAGGCAAAATTCAACTCTGGAAAGCTCAAAAATTGTATGTAATCTTTTTGAGTTTTTGTTTGTTTTGTTTTATTTGGTCTTTTTTATTCTTTCCAGTGTTTCTCTGTCTAGTGAGATCCTGCATTTGTGACTGAGTTTTTAGAAAAGAATTTTTATAACACCAACCTACCTAGTACATTGTAGGCTGGAGGCACGGTGGCCATACTGCCTTACTGAGCCCACAGGCACAAGGAGGCATGGCTGAATATTTAAAATGCAAATTTAAAATTTTTACTTTTGAAAGGAAAGAGCTTACAGAAAATGTGGCTTATTATATTAAAATCAGTTGGATGAGCTCAGAAAAACTCAGAGTGTCTGTGTCACCTGCCACATCCCAGAAATACCAGTTTCTGATCCAAAGTCTCTAGTTAAGCCAAGGGAGTGATGGAAGCCAGCCAAGAAGGCCAACAAAAAGTCCCACAAGGACACTGGGGACCTAGCAAGCTGGCATCCTTTGTAGCGGGAATTGTTTCTTGCACAGACAGACAGTGTCAGCTACTCAGCTACTGCTTGGAATGTTGTCCTATAAGATGAAGCAAGCTAATTTCATGATGTTCTGGCTACCTAGTTTTAACATAAAACCCTCTCCCTGCCATGGGCATGGTAGTGAAAGGGGAGAACTGTGGAGTGGTCTCGTTCTTTTGAAGCCCACAGCAACAGTCCTATGTCGTCTGCACTCCTACATACTTCCTGTTTGTCTTTCTTTCTCTGTTAATACATTACAGTGAACCAACGTCTCACACACTGTTGAGCATTTCCTTCAGTCTCTAGGCAGCTTTCCCCATTGCCTTAATGCAGATTGGTTGAGGGTGTTACCAATGCAAAGAATGTGTCTATTGAGAGGGGAGAATGTTTTAAGCCATGTGTATGTTTGCATTCTCTGATATAGGAGGTTGAGGCAGGAGAATCTTGAGTTTGAGGGTATCCTGGGTTACAAGCTGAGCTCACAGCAAGGCTGGCTCAAAAGAAGGCAAAACAGAAAACAAAGGGACAATTTAGTCAGAATCATGCACCTAGTTAGCACATATTTATTGAGCTGACTTACATCACTTTCAAATTTCTGTCAAATCCCCAATCACTTATAACACAGTGAGACCTTATTAGGAAACTGGGTCTTAAGGCTTTGAATTCACTGTGGAACCAAAGATAGCCCTAAACCAAAGGGGACAAAACCCTGGCCCCATGTATGATGGGTAATCACTCTACCAAGAAACCATATCTGCAGCAGAAAATGGGTTCTTTCTAGACGATGAGGCCATTGGGCTGGATACTAGCCCAACATGACTGGAATCCTTATAAAGAGGGTGGTTAGGGTAGATGAAAGCAGAGAGATCGATGTGAAGAGATGCAGACAGAGTGTCATGGAGACAGAAGCAGAGTCTGGAACTCGGCTTCCACAAGCCAGGGAACATCTTGGGCATGAGAAACTGGGAGAGGCAAGGAAAAGTCATTCTTCAGGCTTCCAGGACAGGCTTCCAGCCTCCAGAATAGTAAGAAAATACATTGTTAAGACAATATACTGCTGTCATTCTAAACACCTGGTGCTTAGATGTTTGTTTTAGACACTCTAGTGAACTCCATCAGAAGATAGCATATCACATGCAAATATTCCTACCTATGTTGGAGGAACCAGTAAATGACACAAATCTGCTCATTTACATATCATTTATAGCTGCCTTCACATAATTGTCACAGAAATGGTTTATCTACATAAGGTCTATATACAGTGTTTACAAAGTCTGCCTTCCTCCCTTTTTCTGGGGAATTGGAACAGACAATTGTCAGTATGCACTAAATTAGCTGCTAGAAGGTAGCAAATGAGTCAGGGTAGAGGATATGAGGGGTGTGATGTAAGTGAAATGATATTTTCTAGTGTATACCAATGTGATGTGTGAAACAAGGCTAGAGGAGGGCAAAGGATCATCATTGTATGCCCACATCAAGGAGGAAAGGATTGCAGGCACAAGAATAAGCCAGTGCAAAGGCCCTGTGGTAGATAATCCTGGAGCGTTGCAAGGAACAGCAAGAAGTCACACGAGTAGCAGGTCTGAAGGATGGGATTTTGCACACCACTGCAGGGTATGGGTTCTGATGCTGAAGGAACAGAGCATCGATGGAGGAATTTATGGGAAAACCCATGATTTTGAAGGCTCGCCGGATGCATTTAAAGGACAAGGATGAAGACCACCAGGAGTTTTGGACTAGGCTGGTGAGAGGGATTGGATTCTAGAAATATATATATATATATATATATTTTTTTTTTTTTTTTTTTTTTGGTTTTTGAGACAGGGTTTCTCTATATTGTTTTGGAGGCTGTCCTGGAACTCGCTCGGTAGACCAGGCTTGGTCCGGAACTCACAGAGATCCGTCTGCCTCTGCCTCCTGAGTGCTGGGATTAAAGGCGTGCGCCACCACCGCCCGGCTTAGAAACATCTTGAACATAAAAGTCCAAAGGAAAGCATATGAAGCTGAGAAGAGAAGCATTCCCTGAATAAATTGAAGCAAGGTGTCCATGGAGCCCAGGAACAAGTGACATCTTTCCCCAAGGAAACTGGGCAATGGACCAGCCAAGTACAGAAAGATACAGAAGGCCCAGCTGAGGAATACTCCCATGGACCAAGTTCTGCCTGTTGGGTGGGCTCTGCATGGTGACAGGAGCACCATGGGGCTTCAGACTGTTCCTACTCTCCTTAGCACCATCATAGATATGGTGCTTACCATGGACATCTGGGCTCTGAGGTTCCTAAATAGCATGGAATGTTGTGAGCTCAGCTATGTCACACAGGTAGCCAATGGAGGGGAGATACATCATTCAGTTGGAATGGAGTATCCTAGAAGGAGATCTTCAGGCTCATGTTTGGTTCAGCCTAGGGCTGGTAGGTTTCTGGTGGGAACAACCACACAGTCCTAAGAAACCCTTTCAAGTCCCTTCATTTAGAAAATCAACGGAGTGCTTCTGCTAACCTAAGAGAGGTCTGGTGAACCTGGTGAACTCTCTCTCTCTCTCTCTCTCTCTCTCTCTCTCTCTCTCTCTCTCTCTCTCTCTCTCTCTCTCTCTGTGTGTGTGTGTGTGTGTGTGTGTGTGTGTGTGCGCGTGCGCGCGCGCGCGCCATGCATGTGTCTGTGTCTGAGCTTGCATGACTGCTAACACACCCTGGGACAGAGCAAAGTACATGTTCTTACAAAGTCTAGCTATGGTTCTTCTTTGGCCAGGATCCACAAATACACAAGAGAGAGAGAAGAGGCAGAAGCTTCCTTCAGGCATGCTCTGTCCTCTGTGTGGATTTTCTCCAGCATGGAGATTCTACATATTTCAGAGTTCAAATGCCTCATGTTCATGATTAAACACAAAGGTGAGCCCTGTTGCCAGGCATGGGGCTTTGCACTGGCACCACCTGCAAGTCTCTCTGGCATCCAAGGGACCTGGAAATCAACTTAGTGCAAAGACAAAGGGGGCATCCACCACATAGAGTTTTGATATCCATCCAGCCAGTTCTCTTTCTGGGTAAGTTTCACTAAATATTTCACATGTAACCCCATCTATGCTTATGCCCCCATCATTCTCATTTAGTAAAAAAAGCAGACTTGCATATTTAGAGTGGACTAGGGAGGTCAAAATAACAAAAAAAACAACATCATAACTAACAAAAGTAAGCCATGCGAGATTATGGGATATTGATTAGATATGAATATGTAATGAAGTAATTGGTTGTATTTCCATATTTGGTATCATGCTTAAATCACATTGAAATGGAGTCATAAAAATCCCATAATAGTAATGCTGTTAACTAACATTAATAATGAGAAGGACTTGGGCTTTGCTGATGCCTACGGGGTTCCACATGGATTTTCACCTTGATTGATGGTCCCACCCATGGTCGCTGGGCAGCTCAGTTCACCACAGAGAAACAAGCAATTTGTCTCAATCAAGCATCCTTCTTCCAACATCCACCTACACTGCAATCAAAGGCCTTGCTGCTATGTGTTTGCCAAGTCCCAAACCTCAGAGGCCACCTCCATCTCTCCCCAAACAACTGAACACTGAATAAACACAATCTCTCATTCTTTCCTCACAGCTACTTAGCTACAGAAAAGAAGACAACAATCCAGGCTAGCATCAGAGATGGCTGAAGAGGTGCATACCTCACATATTAGGCTGTTGGTACAATATCATTATGCAAAGATGAAGGGGGAAAACATCAATTCTCATCAATTCTGAAACTTTTAAAAAAATTTGGGACAGGGTCTCATACATCTCAGGATGATTGTGAAGTCACTGTACAGTCAAGGATACCTTGAACCTCAGGTCATCCTGTCTCCACCTCCTAGTGCTAGAATCATAAGTACAATCTTAAGTGTACACCACCACACCCAATTTATGTAGTGCTGGGGATGGAACCAGTATTTCACACATGTTAGGCAAGTATTCCACCAATGAGCTACATCTCTAGCCCCTTGAAGTCCTTCATTGTTTCCCAAATCCAAAATGGTCCAATAAGAGTGGCAACTCAGTATCAGTTGCTTTTAAACAGATTATGTTGGGAAAACACATCTGCCACTAAGTCAGTTGTTTACGAAATGCTACACATCCTTCCTCAGTACCAGTGAGCAAGGCAACAGAGATAACTGATTTACATAGTGCATTTGCATTTACCAATGACAGTTGGGTTCATTATTGCATTCAGTCTACGATACTACTCTGTGAAATATTCATATATTATCATTGTATGGTCAAGAAGAAATTGGAGTTCCCCGGGAAACAGGAGACACAATTCACACAAGGCCATTCGGTCCACACTGTTCTTTCTGGGAAGCCCTAACCCCACAGGCAACAAAGGTTGTAGGAAAACTGCTAGGGCTAGCACTGCAGTGAAGACAAGCCCCTGTTGCTGTTGACCCAGGGACTTTGTCCCTTCTTCCTTCTTGTAATGTGGGTTTCATGACACCAAGCACTTCACTCAACTCAGTGGTAAAATAAAGACCAAGGGAGGGCTGCAGCTACAGCTCTGCTGTCCTTTCCTAACCTCCCCCATTCTGAGGACACGGGACGGTGACACATCCCCCATCTAACTGTGCTTCAGCATCTCTTCCCTGTACCCCGCACCTTCCAGCTCCAAAATATCATTTCAGGTATATGACTCCCAAGACATGAGCTGCAGGAGGGCTGGGATTAGACCAGAAACTGGGAGGGAGCAGGAGAAACTCTTTACTGGTGACTCTCAGAAGTGACCAGAAAGGACAGGCTCCTTTGTCAGCATGCAGGCCCCTAGAAACCACATCAGACTCCATCCTACCCCTGATACTAGTCCAGGACTAAGTGGATAGAGATGAGGCTGATCAAGGTGGTCTCTGAGGATGCCATTTTGGGAAGCCACACCATAGATCCTGCTGTCCCTGGAAGTCACAGCTACTATGACTGTCATCTCTATCTGCTCCCTGTCTACTATGGCAGGTGGTGATTCTCTTTCAGGCCAACTGTGACTAGCAGTTTTATTGGCAGAGATATGGTAAGGTCAGTCACATTCCAGGAACAAACCCCTCAAATGCTGTGATTTAGGTTTTAATGGATATTCTAGGACTGAAACATAGAGGCAAGTCTTCACCCCTGCTTTGTGATAGAAGTGTTGCCTTGAGACAGAGTTAAGTCGAAGGTCAGCCTTGCAATACAGGTGAACCTTGCCTTAGCCTTGTTATAGAAACAAGCCTCATTACAGCTGTGTTAGATGTTAAGTCTCACCCCAGCCTTAAGACAGAGCCTTACTCTAGCCTCATGGTAGTTACTAAGAATATTGGTAAAGTTGGTCCCTGGGTTGGACATACCTTTGGCACTGCCTTTGTGGTGAGAAATATGTGCTTGGGGACTGGATTTACAATGGAAAAGGAGCCAAAAACAACTTGGCACTGAGTCTGGAGACCAATCAAGCAGAGAAATTACATTTGGGCCTGAGACCAGAGTGACTACACTGAAGACCTGCTATCCTGGCGGGACTTGAACAAAGTCTTCTTGAAAACAGAGGAGAAGAAAGAACTCAGCAGGGCAAAGATGAATGCCAGGACACAGTTGAAGAGGCCAGTGTCATTACGGCCACATACAATAGGGACTTGGTTCTTCCCAATTAGTGAATGTCCAACACCCATCCTTGGAAGAAGAGTGGGGCCTCTCGGAGGACTGATCAGGGACTCACCTTGCCAGTGATGCTTGTAGTCACACATGCGAGACAGAGCGATCATCATGGCACAGTACAAGGGCAAGATGGCAGCACAGAGCCGCCAGCTCTTTCCCCGCCCACTCTCCGTGAAGCAGTGCAGCTTGCCAGCCAGGTAGAATGTTGTGAAACCAAGGCCCGAGAAGGCAACTGCCAAAGAGAAAAAGCAGGCATTACCCTACCAGGCGAGGAGTAGCAAGAACTCTGTGTATCTCAGGCTTCCTCGCTGCCATCTTCAAGCCCCAAGGTCAATGCCCAGAACAACCAGGCACCATGTAGCCAGATCTGTTCTCCTGCCATAACCATTCTAGAATAAACTTTCAGCCATGAGAATGACCCTCCAGGCCTGCATGTGCCCAAAGCCTACTCTATGTCAGGATTATTTCACTCACTGCCTCCCTCTCTCACTTTCTCCTTCCTTCCCTCCCTCCCTCCCTCCCTTCCTCTTCTCCTCCCTCCTTTCCTCATTCATTCATTCAACAAAGATGTACTGACTCTTGTGATGGGTAATTTTGGTTGTCAACTTGACACACCTGTGAAGATGGAACCTTAGTTAAGAAACTGCAGTCATCACATTGACCCATGGCATGTTGGTAGGGCAGTTTCTCTATTGGGGTAGTAGGGCTCATCCCACTGTGGACAGTGCTATCCCTAGGTATGGGAGCTTGGGTTATTTAAGAAATATAGCTGAACATGGGCTGGAGAGCAAGCCTGTAATCAGGGTCTTGCTTTAAGTTCCTGCCTTGGCTTTCCTCAGTGATAGACTGTAACCTAAAAGGTGAAATAAATCCTTTACTCCTCAAGTTGTGTTTTGTTTTCAGTGGTTTATCACAGCACAGAAAAGCTAGCTAGAACAGCTATCCAGTACATGCTAGGGAGACACAAGCTAAATGAGGGAAGAAAAAGATGCCCTGGACACCATCTCTGCTCTTACAGCGTGTGGTGGTTTGAAAGAAAATGGCCCCCGAAGGGAGTGGCTTTGTTGAGTAGGTATGGCTTTGTTGGAGGAAGTGTGTCAATGTGTGTGTGTGTGTGGGGGTGGGCTCTGAGGGCTCTTTTGCTCAAACTTCCCTCAGTGTGACACTGAGACCATTTCCTGTTGCCTTCAGATCAAGCAGCACATCTGCCTGCATGCTACCATGCTCCTTGTCAAGATGATAATGGATTAAACCTCTGAAACTGCAAACAAGTCATACCAATTAAGTGTTTTCCTTAAAAGAGTTGCTGTAATCATGGTGTCTCTTCACAGCAATAGAAACCCAAACTAAAACTCAGGCTTTAGGGGCTGATGGAAGGACATGGCCATTCTGAGAGATTCTTTTAAAATTATTACATTCAATAAGAAAACAAGTGTATCCCCCCAAAATTCAGTAACAACTGCTTAGATTAGAAGGGTTGGGACAAGTCAGGAGCCTGAGATGACCCCCTGTTTTTGGTAGAGATAGAACATGCAATGGCAGCATTGCTAGGATGACATCAGCAAATACCACAGAGGAGTTGACTTGATAGAGAATACACTCATGACAAACACATTGAATTCTTCTTTAAATATAAAATTAATGTATTTTAGACATGCAAAGACTTAAAACCACGGAGTTTGGCTATAGTATATGCAATCCCCCAAGCGTTCATCCATTCCTTTATGACAATATAAGTGGATCTGGAAGATACTCTAGTAAGTGTGCCCAAGAAAGATTGTTGTCATTTTGTTTCTGTTGCTATGATGAATACCCTAAAAAAAACAACTCAGGGAAGAAAGAGTTTATTTACTTACAGTTCCAGGTTACAAGTCCATTATTGTGGGGAAGTCAAGGCAAGACACCAAAGCATCAATGTATAGCCAAAAGTGGTGAGAATTAAATGCATGGAGGGAGCCTTGCTTGCTCTCAGCTAGTGTTCTCCTCTCTTACACTGTTCAGGGTTCCTCCTGCCTAAGGAATGGTGCTGCCCACAATGAGCTGCCTCTCCCTTCCTAAGTTACCAATTAAGATAACCTCTCACAGACATACACACAGGGCAGTCTTTCCTATATAATTCCTCATTAAGAATCTTTCCCTAGTGATTCCAGAGCATATCAAATCCACATTAAAACTAGTAAACACAAAGAAAAACATCATGAATATTCACTCATGCAAGATATACAATTTTGATCTCACAGCAGAGTAAACAGTGGTCACAGTGG
This sequence comes from Mesocricetus auratus, assembly GCF_017639785.1. NCBI lineage: Eukaryota > Metazoa > Chordata > Mammalia > Rodentia > Cricetidae > Mesocricetus > Mesocricetus auratus. The sequence continues at coordinate 69,930,087 of NW_024429182.1, forward strand.
CTGGGCTGAATAATTGGGATAGAGAGAGTTTGGGTGAAAGGCACCAAGTTTAGTAGGAAGAGTTAGTTCTAATGCTCTATAGCACAGCAGGGTGACTATGGCCTATGACATCTGTTGTATGTTTTAAGATAAACAGAAGTATCCAACGTATACAAACCTCTTGAGGAGATGGAAATGCTAGTTACCCTGACTTGATGATTCTGCATTGTTTACAAGTATTAAACTAGCATACTCCACCCTATAAATAGGTACAAGTATTGTGAACATTATTTTTTTTTAAAGAATTGATGTTGGAAAAAATGTTGCAGTTGTAACTCAGTATGATTTAAGGTTGATCTCTGAGGTCTTAGAACAATGGTGCTCAACCCTGGATACACACACAGTCTCTTTCAGTCGATTAGGAAACTTGAAAACTATTAGTATCCAGGTCCCATTGCTAGTCTGTCTGCAGGGGTCTGGCACGGTCCCTAGATGGGATGCATCGGTTCCTGGGTGCAGTGTTGTGTGATATGATGTATCTGAACTCCCCTGTAGGTGTAATGGCTGTCATGATTGAGTTCAGGGCTTTCCTTGAGGTCAGGTGCTGCAGCTGCTCTCCTCTGGGTGACAGACTCACCAAACCTTCATCTCAACTGGAAGACACTGCTAAAGATGAGAACTCCTACACATTCAGTCCACACAGTGACTCCTGGAGAACAGATCTGACAAGTGCTTCTTCAATACACCAAGTCCAAGGGATGGTGCAAAGCCTTCACTATAGTGTGGGCATCATGAAGGGGTTTATTATAAATACAGGCTCTCTGGCTGGCTCCAGACCCATGAGTGAAGACTGGTTTTTCACAGCACTGCCTAAAGGATCGTATGCGTGCTGCAGTGTGAGAAGTCCTGGCCTAAAATACATCCATCATCCTTTTAGGGGGTCTTTAGATTGATTTCAAGGAAGTAGCATAAACTCTGAGGGTGGACTAAAAATTTTTCTGCTTGAAGTTGTTTATAAAAGTGGAAAATTGGAAGTGTTTGATCAGAGGCATAAACAACCCAGCTGTGACACCTTCAACAGCCAGGGAGGCAAGATGAAAACCCAGACTCTGTGGCAGTGTTGAGTGAAAAGAGGACTCAGCAGGAGGTTCCAGATCAGATAGCTGTAGTGTGTTACAGTGAATGGCTTACAGCTTTTCCAGATTACCTCTGAGCATTCTGCACCTACTTAAAAGGGATCTTGGTTATGAGCCTGAACTCTGTACTTGCCAAAGCAAACTCAGTTCTAATGGATCCCCACTGACTTTTGTCTCAGGTACACAGATGAAACAGGAATCAGGAACCACAAATGAAATGTGTCCGTGTGCACTGAAATTTTTCTCACATACACATTGAGTATAAAGCTTGATCTTAAAGACGAGACATAGCACTGGCCTGCATGGTATGCTAGAGTGATAGAAGGGTATTAAGTGATTTCCATAGCATCCTAATATGGAATCATTTGGGTACCATCCTGGCTGGTTCAATAGCTTCTTAATTCTCACCCACAAGCACTGGACTCCATCCTTCCCATTCATTTACATTCTCTCATGAGGTACAGGCGTGGGAAGGCTGGACAGCTCATTCCTATTGGCTCTGGTCTCATCCTGAGCTCTTACAGGAGGAATACAGTGGTCTTTATTCAAGTGAGACAGCTTAGCCTGTCTATCACCTAATTACCCTAAGTGTGAAGAGCAGAAAAGTACAGACCTGGGACTCTGCTGGGCTATGAATGGAAGTTTCCAGAACCAGAGAGGAGACAGCCCAGAGAAACGCCAAATTGTTGTTTCTCAGGAAAACAGAGTATTTGAAAAGTCAAAGAACACTGAGTGGATGATAAGGAGGGGTGGCAGCAGAGGAGGAGCAGGGGGAGGGAGAGGGGAGGAGGAAGAGAAGGGGAAGGAGGAGAAATTAGTGTGTGGGCCATATAACAATGTCTTGAAGACTTCAACACTGATGAGTCAACACCTCAAGCTACCAATTCTATCTGCACTCTGACACCTTCAGAAGATAGACAAGGAAGGAGCTGCCTGGCTATCAACCTCCACCCTCCTGCTGACTTCTGTCATCCAGGAGCTCTCCTCCGGCAGTGCCAGCCCCAGCTCTGGCTTTGTATCACTCTCTGGAGTGCAGGTAATATCTTCTCCCCTGCTCAGTGGGAGGCGGCACCAAGGCACAACCTTTCTCAATCACTGAGACCTCTCTGCCTCTCCGTGGAGGAGGAGTGCTGTGAAGATGGTGTATAATCGCCTGCCTGAAGACCTGGGTGTTGTATGGGTGGTGGGGGTGGCCCACAGCAGCCAGTTTCCTTTGATATATGCTACTGGGCTTTTTGACAGTATTTTAAAACTGTTGTATACTGTTACTTTTCTAGGTGACAATATAAAGCTCCAGTTTCATGCTAAACTTTATGCTTGTCACTTTCCTGCTGGCATTTATACAGCTATGGAACTGATGTAACATGTTCTGACAAAGGACTTCAGAGGGGATTCCTTCTGGCCTGGCAGACACAGCTGAGCATCAGGCATCAGTCTGGTCCTTTGCACCTTTGCCTTTCATTAACATCTGAGTCTGAATTAGACCCACTGAGCTGTGGTTGAACAAATGTCAGTCCTTATGAGACAAGGAGTTTGGGACCAGGATGCAATGTTCCATGAGCCACTCAGAGATCCTGAATCCTAGATTCAAAGTCGATGAGGAAAGCAAGTAGACAAGAAAGTCATCAAAGACAAATTTTCCAACTCTTACTACACTATACCCTATTTTCACCTCAAAGCAACACAGTGGAGCTTCTGGGACACTTCATCCCACCTTGGAACTAGTTAGATGATGTCCATTTGAAGTGACAGTCTGTTCTGTGCGTCCTTTAAATGTATCTCCACTTTCTAACCTGATTAAGAAACAAAACTGGGTGTACAATGAAGCAAGACTGGTAAGGTGCTTGTATGTGGCCCTGGGTAGCACATCAGCCAGGCATGGTAGCACAGACCTATAAATGCAGCACTTAGGCAATGATGGTAGGAGTTAGAAATGTCATAAGTTCAAGGTCATCTTCAGGTGTATAGAAATAAGTTAGAGTCATCCTGGAGACCAGAAGACTCTGTCTCAAAAGAGGAAGGGAGAACCCAATCATAACTGAGAAAATGGACTTTCAAACACATAGCCAGTGCATTGCTCACTTTGGAAGATGGGATATATATGTAAAATCAGCCAAGAATAGAAATATGAGTAGATCCCTCCCCCACAAAAAACAGTGAAGTGAGGGTATTGGAAGAACCAAGAACCAGCTTTTTTGGAGTAACAAACTCCCAGGTGTTCCAGGATTTGGAACACACATGCACACACACAGCCTTTTACCACAGATGGGAAGGAAATGGGCATGGTGCTCTGTGAGAAAAGCATTGTGCCTTCTGCTTTCAGAGTTGGCAGGTTTTCTTGGCTCCAAGCAGTTGACTGTAAATATTGATATGTAGATCTGCCAGAGAACAGCAAAGATGCTCTCAGCTAGGTAGGAAGAAAGCAAAAATGAGAATCTTTCGCCTCGTTTCATGAACATCGGTGCTCACTCATTGTTTTCAATGACACAAGCAAGAGAAATGGTCCAGGAGGTGTGCCGGCTCCACCCAGTGACAGGCTGCCTGCCTCCCCAGGGATGCTGGGTAGCGATGGCTCATTGATCTTTCTGAAACCCAAGCGCATGAGCAGAGGTTTGCAGTTCTTCTTTGTCACAGGAAAGTCCACTTACTGACCCCGCTTGCGTACCCACATGGCTTTCCTTTCCTCCTCGGACGACTCTTAAGCCAACCCTCACATTACAGACTTAAGAAGTGAGAAAGCTGGTACTGAAGAAGATGCTTCAAAAACTAGTGTACTCTTCTTATAAGTGGGAGAGCAACCCGAACTTCAGATGGAAGCTTAAAGACCCTGGCTAGTCAAAGCCACCCTGAGTGAAAAGAACAACACTGGAGGAATCACAATATTACAGAGCAATAACAGCAAAGCCAGCATGGTACTGGACCAGAAACAGACACACTGGTCAGTGGAGTGCAACAGAGGATCCAGAATTAAACTTACACAGCCACCTACAGTCACCAGAATCTTTGACAGAGGTTTCAAAAACTTAGCCTGAAGAAACAATGGTCTCTGTAAGAAATGATGAAGGAAAGCTGGTGTCTCTGAGAAGAAGAAACCCCATCTCTCACTCCATACAAACATCAATTCAAAATGGATCAAAGATTTCAATATAAGATCTAAAACGGCTAGGGAGACAACACTTCATGATATAAGTCCAGGTAGGGCTTTGTGAAAAGATACCAGGAGCTTGGGAAATAACAAGTTTCAGCAAATGGGATAACATGAAATTAAAAAGCTCCTGCATGTCTAAGGAAACATCTGTGCTCTGTCAAGTCTACAGATGGAGAAAATGCTTCGCTAGCTACACATCTGGAGAGGACTCATGACATAGTGACCTCAGTGTCTAACCCCTATGCCACAAACAACCCAAACAATAAATGAGATAAGGAAATGAACACAGTTCCCCAAAGTACACATTATTAAGAAGTATCAGTGACATGCTAATTAAAACTCCCCTGAGATTCCATCTCACTTCAGCAAGAATGCCTATCACCAGGAAAACAAGCAATTCGAGTACTGGTGAGCATGTGGGGCAAAACAAGGCTCTCATATTGCTAGGGGGAAAGGCAATTGATCCAGACACTGGACATCAGTGTGAAGGTTCCCCAAAGGCTAAATACAGGTACATCATATGTCCCAGCTTTACCACTCTCAGCATATGTCTGAAGGACCCTTAAAGTCAGCCAACCATAAAGATGCCTTCACAGTTACGTCTGAGGCAGCTCGGCTCACAAGAGACACGTTAGGCAGATTCCATTCACAAAAAGCTTTCATCCATAAACAGAAGAATGGATAAAGAAAATGTGGTCTCGATACATAACAGGGCTTTATTTAGTCCTAAAAAGAATGGAATGATGCCATTTTCTGGAAAATGGATGTAACTGGAGATCATCACATTAAACAAAAAACAAGCCAGACTCAGAGAGATAAACATCACATGTTTTCTCTCATTCTTGGATGCTAGATCTTCTATGGGTACATCAGATTATTGAGCTATATGGCAACAAAGCAGACAGGATACCAGGAGAAGGGAGGAGGGGGTAATGAGGGAGAAGAAAAGGAGAATGCAGAGGTGAGTCTGGTTCATAGTCATGGCACCCTTGACAAAGATTGTCTTTATGAAACCACAGACAAGGAAAATACAAAACAAATATAAAGATGATAACCAATATGACCAATGAAAATTTGACATAAGTGAAACTCTGGGGAAATGTCAAAGAACCAGTTAAATCATTATGTGCCACATAATCAAGATGCCATTGATTTAAAGACTTATCATTGTTTTTGTACCACATAAAGAGAAAATACTGACATTTTCTTTCTTATCACACTGACTGCAAGATGTGCCCAAACATTAGCTAATTAAAGCTGTCTCATATTTGAAAGAACAAATGAGACAAGAATCAAGGAGCCATCCTGCCTTTCCTGTTGTATTTTTAACTTTTGCTAATAATAAAAAAAAATTCCCAGGCAAACATCATTCCTGGTACTGGAGACAGAACTGTGCGTTAGTGGGGCAATCTGCGTGAGTCTTCCATCTGATTCAAAGAGCTGGGGTTTCCTTTCCTGAGAGGAAGAAGAGCATCACTAGCATCTCGGCGACAATGATGGAGGGCGTTCTGCAGAGTCAAAGCAGCTGGGCAGGAACATCCAGTGAAGGGTACAGACAACAAGCACGCCACACTGTCTCATGAGGAGCAGTGTGGCGGTGAGAGTCAAGGACCTGGCATCCTCACTTTGGCACCTTCTTAGCAGAATGCAAGTTGCAGTTCCTCTCTAGGTTTTAGTAATGAGAAGCTGGGTGTGCACACACTCACATACACACTAAATATGAACATAAAGTAATTAAAATAAAAAACTTTAAGATGTGATATCCTGACATTTCTGAGAAGTGTCTCCAGTTTTTAAACATAAAAACTAACAAAAAATACAGTGTAGACTGAATAAAATTCAACTGTGAGCAAGCAGGGCTGCTGGGTCTCAGGATGCCACCCTAGTATCTCACCCAGGTCTTGCTAATGCTGACATGTGTGAAGAGACCTTTTTAGCCTAAGCTTCCATTGCCCTTACACTCCCGACTGGAGAAGAATCACCTGATGGACCTCAGGTCATTTTTATTAACGTGATAATAACACCAAGTGAAGTCAAGCAGATGATGTTAGTTTTCAGGCATCTGTACTGGCCTGCCCTTGGGGTTCTGACAGGATATGATCTCAACTGCAGCTAATTAGAGCACCACCTGTGCACATTTATTATGCTCCCTTTTAAAAGGGCCCTGCCCATCTCCCACTTTTCTCTCTCCCGTGTTGCTTTTAAAATTACAACAGGTGATATGGGGTCTATGAATCTTCATTTATCCCAGGGAGCATTGTGAGCAGAGGGGAAATGGGGGTTTTCAGGAAGTCTGTGTGCCCACTTCTCCATGGGGTCCTGCAGGAGCTTGCCTCTTGGGGTCTTCATGTCCACATTTGCACAGTAGGGTCAGAGATGCCCAATTTCCCACATAAGGACCAGAGAACGGAAACTTCAGAACCCTCAGCACATGTCTTGGTAGCCAGGGCTCGCTCTTTTCTTGTCACTGGCTGTGGCATCTACCATTGCCTCTATTCTGTGAAGCCCCATTTTGAAAGAGAAGCTTTTATAATCTCTCTCTGTAGCCTCCAGCTCTTTGATTACATAACCACAAATCCACTTAGAGAGAATTCCAGGGTCAGCGTCCAGGGCTCCTCACAGAGGAGACAGGAGGAGGACAGGCAGTGGATGGGTTTGTCCCCTCCTTGCAGGAAACTTGGCGCTCTCAGATGAGAGGGCCAGAAGCGCTTGTGTCAAGTGATTCATTCCAGAAGGTGTCTCCTAGACTCGTTGGGAATTAGTTCTATGTACTGGGGCCTCTCTTTCCTTCTCTTCCTTCCCCTTTCCCTCTCCCTCTGCCCCTTTCCCTCCCCTCTGAATTTTTGAGACAGGGTCTTATATAGCCCAAACTGTCTCACATGGTGTTTCTAAAAACAACTTTAAACTCCTGATTCTCTTGTATCTGTCTCTCAAGTGCATCGTGAAGCCTGGCTTTATATGACCAGTTTTTCAATGTGTAGTTTCTCAGCTCATAGACTTGGCCTAGCTAAGACACCAATGACCTGACTTCTGCCCTGGAGAGTTATACTGAAGAAAGAGAAAATAAAATAACACAAGAAATTGCATGGAAGAAAAACTGGGGGTGGGGGAGAGGCTGAGGGTCATCTTGACTGTCTGGAGTCCAGGGTTGAAAGCATCCAGCCTTGCAGAGAGCTGCTTGTGAGTCCAGGCATGGCTAGAATGGCCAGCAGCTTCCAGAAGAATCACTTCATCTAGCATCTTGAGCCTTAAGATGCAACAACAACAACAAAAAAATGGTGTGCTGAGCACTCGCTGTGAGCCAGCTACCTGTGCAAAGGTGGTGGGCTGGGCCCTAAGCACCCTGGGAAGGGCAAGCTGAGCCTGGGACTGCTGAAGCTACCCTGTCCTGCCCTGTCCTTTCCTGCCACGTCCTATGCTGTCCTGTCCTGTCCCATCCTGTCTAAATGGGTTCCAAGTATCATCCTGGACCACTGACAGAGGCAGAGGCAAGTGGACCTGGTGGATACAACCTGACTGTCTTCCTTTTGATGGAAAGTGCTTGGTACTTGCTTAAACTCATGAAGTTTATACTGTATTTAAAGTTCATTGACAAGTTGCTTTACCTTCCTGTGACCTGAAAAATCCCATGTTTCTTTGTTTCCTATAGTTTCCTCTGGCCTATGAATGAAGAGCATTCACCTTGTTCCTTGAGTCTGGCCCAGATATTCATTCTCTCTCTCTCTTCTCTCTCTCTCTCTCTCTCTCTCTCTCTCTCTCTCTCTCTCTCTCTCTCTCTCTCTCTCTCTCACACACACACACACACACACTTTCTAGATAGTGAGACATGATCAAGATTCAATGCAGACCCCAGCTCATTCCCTCTCACAGTTCCCGGGAGCCAGCACATTTGCAAACCTGACTCTGAACTTCTTTCCCTCTAATGGCCACACCCTTGCCTTCTTCTTTTGCAACATCTCCATTATCATCTTGCTGCATCCTCTCTGTCAATGTGTACATTTTCTGAGCATCTAAAAAGTGCAGCCACGTGAGCCAGAGAGATTACTCAGCTGTTAGGAGCAGTGGAAGAGAATGTGGTAACAAAGGAGATAACCGAGGGCAGACTGTACCCATTGTGTTGCCAGTGTTCTAGAGGCACCGATCCTGGAAACAGGCAGTGGAAGCACACGCAAAGGAGAATCAAGGGTTTCTTTTTTAAACAAGGGAATCTGCCACGATGTCCCTCACCCACCCCAGGGATTGCTGAAAAATGCTTATCGGGATTCACGAATGTTCTTCCTGGGCCTGGAGAGAGCTGTGGGTGACTAGCTGGGAAGATGGGAAGTGACCTTGCATATCAGAACACCCCCATCTGCAGCAGGTCTAAAGCCCCAGCACAACTTCTTCTTCAGCCTGGATGATATGTCACAATGATTTGAAGCATAGTATGAGACTAAGCCTTCAAATGGGAGAAATTACCTTTCCCATTATGCCTTGAAAAGAGCTGATAAGCGCTTGGGCAGGATTCCCACAAACATAATATTTTAATGGAAACTGCTTTTATTTCACTTCCAAAGGCGTTGGCATAACATAAATTTGACAATGGGGTCTGAATGTAATGTGAATGCCTGGGAAAAGCCAAGAGGCAGTGGATCTTGACCTGCTCCATGTGCTTATCTGATAGATGGTGGGGGCCTTTGACCACAGAACTTTACAGAGTCACAGTGGCTGCCATTGCCTCTTATCCTCTAAAGATAACTTTCACCTGCCTGTCTTGTATGTGATGCTTTAGTGAGACAGGAGACAGCATCGTTCAGGCAGTAAGGGCAGGGCTCACAATGGATGATGAACCAATCACACAGCACAGTCCTAATCATGCTAATTCTCCCCTAAATAGAAAAGTAAGCCTTTGGTGGTCAAAGGAGCAGGAGTATCGTGTGTGGACTCCTCACTGGCTCAGCCCACACTGCATTCAAAAGTGACCAATGCCAATCAAAATGACTTCTATTTCTATCCAGTTCCTGCCAAAAGATCCATAAAAGACTACCAGGCAGCGTGATGTGGCTCTGATCCTCCCCCAGAACTCCTCCTACTCTTGTGAGCATTTATAACTTTTCCTAATAAATCTATACATGCTCTGTTCATTCCCTGTCTGCTTCCTTATTCTTCTGGAACACAGGATAATGATCTCAGAAGCCATGTATTAGAGTCCTTTGCTGACCACAACAGTCTGCTACCCCAGCTCCTTGAGTTATACCCACAAAAAGCTAAGAAAGAACCTACATAAGTAGTACTTGCTACAGGATTTGTTAGGGAAAACAAGCCTTCAACTCCTGGGGCTCCCAGTCTGCATGGGAAGGGCGTGAAAGTAAGCTTTGCATAGAGATGTGCTTCCCCTGTGGCGTATGGCCGAGAGAGAGAAGTCTGCTATGGGTGTTGGCCAAGAACCCAAGTGAATCTTCTAAGTGCTGCACAGTGGAAGGAGTTTCAGGTAGGGGAGCTCAAATGTTCAGTCTCAGCACTCAGAAGGCTGAGGTACGAGGAATGGCTTGATGCACTGTGAGTTTGAAGCCAACTTAAGTTCCAGACACTATCTAAAAAAATACACATTGCAATATGGAAAGCAACTGGACTGGAAGTTATACCCTGAGCTATGCCAGGCCACCCTTTTGTTGTTCTCACCGAGGAAAAAAGCAGTCTTAGACGTCCATCAGTAACGATTCCACTGACATGGTGGCACTCAGAGATCCCCAACTTACCTGTGTTGTTCCCTCTGAAAACAACCTTTGTGTAACCAAAGATCAGTCATGATCATCTCTCTTTCTAAGGGAACTGACAAAAATATGTCAGAGAGCTTCACTTCCTTGGCCTTTGAAAAGGATGTCTCATGGACTTGCTGTTTAGTTTACGTCTCTCATGTGAACTCCACAAATATTTCAGTGAAGAATTAACTTTTTGAGCGGTTCTGATGAGGTGTGCTATGATGCAACTGGCAAATCTCCTCTCTACAAGAATTCAGCATTTTACCCAAGCTTTCCCAAATACCAAGTTCTATTAAGAAAATCCAGTCACAAAAGATTTCTAGTATCATGAATGATAACACATAGGGCAAGCTGATTCACCACCAACTTAGATATCCTAATGACAAAAGACAGAATATAAAATCACTATATTCAATACGTCAAGATTTATTGACAAGATTGAAAATAAGAACAGGACAGTCATGATAAAGGAATTATAAGATAGATGTTTTAAAGATTTCTTTTTTAAATTTATGGGTATCCATGTATGCCTGAATGAGTTGACATGCACCATGTGCACACGGTTCCTTTGGAAGTCAGGGCTATCTGAGACCTCCACAAGAGCTCTCTAGTTCCAAAATATACGTTTTAAAGACCAAAGAGAATTTCCATAAATAAAAAATATATACTGTTGGGCCCTAGTCCTCACGGGGTCACTGTCAGCCAATAACCACAGGTGCATCCTGTTTTCTAGTCCTGGCTTACAGCCCCAGCCTTGCCCCACGAGCATCAAGCTCTAATTATGAGAACAAAAACTCTTAAACCTGGGTTTTTTTCCACTGTGCTATAAGTCTGTATATAAGGCTGCTCCCTCCTTTCAATAAAAGATGCATGCCCACATGAATGAGTGCATATACGTGCGCGCGCACACACACACACACACACACACTCTTAGCACCTTAGCACAAATGGCCAGATGTCTTGTCTTTCATTTAAATCTCCAGGCGGCCTGATACATTAGACTTGCTCATGGCACAGGCGCCACCATTAACCATAACATTTATAAACTCAACAGAGTTTAAATAGCATGTGAGACAAAACTAAATAAAGAATAAGCGAAATAGAAGATTCATTTTTATAGACTTCAACTCAAAGACAACAAAGGAAGAAGAATGGAAACATATGAAGGGAAAGCTGAGAGGGACACAGGGACTGGAAAGATGACTCAGCTGTTAAGAATATTTACTGACCCAATAGACAATCCCATTTGACTTCCCAGAATCAAGAGCCCTGCAGGGCTCATAGCTGCCTGTAACACTAGTAACACTAGTTTCAGGGGATTTCATGATCTCTTTTGGTCTCCTGGGGCACCTGTACTCAAATGCACATATCCACAGACATATAATTTAAAGATAATGAACAGATAATATGGTGAGGAGGTCTAACTGAAGCTCTTAATGAATGAAGGAATGATGCAGTGGAGATGAAACGAGACTCAGATCTGTAACAGCTAAGCACATCTCTAAATGTTGAAAGGCATGCTCATAAGCTAATCAAACGAATTCCAAATAAGACATGGGAAAGAAAGCCTATGCCTAGAAATATAATAGTAAAACTTCAGGAAATAAAAAAACCCAAAATGTTAGAAAAATCTAGCAAAGAAGAGAAACTTAACATAAAGTAGCAACAAGACGTACAGATAACTACAAATGAACCCCAAACTAAACACCAAAAGATAATAAAATAATATTCCTAAGGTTCTGAGAGAAAAACTATTAAACTAGAGTCCAATATTGAATAAAGCTGTTTTCCAAAAATGACAGCAAATAAAATTTAGAAAATAAAACAAAAATTTCCCAGAAAAAAATAAGGAAAAGTAAAGCATATATTTTAGGTGAAGAGTGAAGAGGCTGAGTTAGAAGAAGAAGAGAAAAGTAAAGATGCTGACATTAGCTGAACTTTGCCTGGGTTTGGGGCTCTGCTGGAAAGAAGGAAACAAAAATCAGGCTTAGAATGAAAGCACCAGACAAAATTAATAACATATACTATATTCATCAGAACTAAAGCATTTACTGCCTTACCACCATTCAAAGAAAGGAAGTTACTCACTCAAGACTTTGCTAACTATGTGTACTAAAACTGAAGTTTATAAAACCTTCAAAGACAAAGAAGAAAAATATAGACATAGATGTGAAAACAGTACAAAAAGGAGAGAATATATAGCATTACTATTGTCTCATATTTCAATGAAGTCTAGAAATACAATTGAGATCATTGTCTAAAATTTTAAGTACACAAACAAGGTACAGACAATAGAAAAATATTAGGTAAATATTAAACACTATAAAGCTGGACTCAACATTAACATAATGCCATTTTATTAACATTACTATTTTATAGTAATGATTATATCCTTGAAATCACACAGTCACATTTACATATGATTTTATGCCTTTATTTCACTATTAGTTAATCACTCCTGTTAAATAATGGCAGAGTGCAGTGAAAATTGCATATTTCAAGAGTAAATGCAAAGCTAGAAACGTCATCAAAGTAGTCACAGCAGGAACTGTGCAGCCACCCACTGGGCTACCAGGCAAGTTGGACCACTTCATGTAGGACACCCATGCTCAAGTCTCAACCTGCATCTCCTTTTGTTGTAATAGTTCCATCTGTGCAGGGCAGACCCTCTGTGTGCCAGGGCTCTGCGACCCAGTGAGAATAAGACACTAATGACCAGAAACTGCTGGATTTGGTTTTTCAGAGACAAATACATACTATAATTAGAGAGCTTTTAAATTGCATTTTATGATGATAGTGATTTGGTTAACTAGAAAACAGAAACCATGTTCCTCAAGAGAAAGCAGAGAGAAGGAAGCCTACCGGAACGTCGGCTCATTATTCAAGTGCAATGAACTCCAACTAATGCTTAATTATGAGAGGCGCGGGGAAGATCAGAGGAGAATGAGACAAGGCATCTCCTGAGGCACCGGATTGATTTCTCAGATTCCAGAATTCAAGCTACTATAAATTCTGAACACACAGACTCAGTCAGAAAGGACCCAGGGAGCACACAGGTCTTGTGGAGGGAATAAAGGCAAAATGAATGAAACTCCCTGGGCTGCCTGGCCCAGCTCTTAGATTGGAACATATTTCAGACTTCATCACTATTTTACTTTTCAAGTGTAGCTACTTTTAATGTTGATTTATTGGAGGGGGGCAGGTCAGGAAACATGATACATGTGTTGAGTACAGTAGTCACTTTGTAGGAATTGATTTTCTTCTTCCACCATGTGGGTTCTAGAGATAAATTTATATTCTCAAGCCTATAATGGGCAAGCCATCTTGCTGTTCCAAGTGCACCTATTTCTTAAGCTGAAAACACAAATTTCATTCTGTCTCTTCTTCACCATCCATGACTCTGTCATACATTAGGATATGCTACATGTTTTCACAAGCTCAGAAAAAATTCTAAAACAAAGACTTTGATTACTTCTTTTCTTTGAAAATTAATACCAATGAAATGCACTCCACAAACATGAACATGAAATAAAGTTCCTTTGGTATAATTTTTTTGAGGGAGAGAAAAAAAACCAGCCATATGAGTCATCAATTGGAGATTTCTTTGCTGACATTATCTTGATAGAAATTCAGTCAGCAGTTCAGTCAGCCCTTCCTGTCAGTAGCTTTTGCATCTATGGATTTAAACAACAACTGCAGATGAAAAATGTTTGGGGAAATATATCATTTGTATTGAACACATATAGACTTTTTTCTTCCCATTATTCCCCAAGCAATAAAGTACAACAGCTATTTATATACCACTCATATTATATTCAATATTCCAGGGGATTGGAAGTTTAAAGCACACATGAAAATGTACACGGGTGACATGCAAATAGCATATCATTTTACACAAAGGACTTGATCTTCCAGAGATTTCATGTCTGTAGGAGTCACTGAAAGCAATCCCTGCAAACAGTGAGCCATGACTGCCTAAGATAGGTACATATTTATAAAAACAAAACAAAACAAACATAGTAAAACAAAACTGCATCTCTCTATTTGGAGTCTAACGTCACTATTTCCTGACTGTGTGACTCTGGCACCAAGGAGACAATCAAACGACATCTGCAGAGTGAATGGATGAGATGTCAAGAAACCTGTTCAAAGTTGTGGCTTTGAAGTGATAGACATAAGACTTGAAATCACTCCCATGCCCTCTACTAATCACCCACCATTCAATTGATTAGACACTGAGTGAGGCAGACCCCAAGGGTTTTTCCTTCTATACTTGGGGGCCTGGATTCAGTGGCTGTTCTTCAAAGCCACCCAGAAACTTATCAGAAAGAGCACTGGGGGCTCCTGGGGACCCGCGGCAACCGATTGAATAGCTAGCCTGAGGAAGCACAGATGCCATGCTGCTCTGGGGCTTCTGCTGTTGTTTTCTATTCAAACTGTTTCCATATGACTGGAGACAAAATGAAAAGCCGGGTGCCAAGTAGAGTTCCAGTGATGCTGATGAGAATTCAAAGTCCTTTGTACCTGAGCAGTCCCCAGGCTCTCTACACAAGGCAGAGAAGATGAAAGTGTGATTCTAGCACAAGGGCATGAGCCTAGCAGGGCCAACCTGCCCTGAGAGTGCCTCCATCCTTCATTCAGATCACCTACAGAACAAGGAGAACAGTTTCCGGTCTACCTCATGGGTACACACGTTCTTCCACAGAGCCAACCTAACCTTTACTTCCTCAGAGGTTTTGTCATTGATAGTCTGATGGAGTTTGTTGCTTACTTGCTCTCCATTGGCATTTTCTCTGCTTTCTTCCGACTGCACTGCCTGAATCTACTCTCCTCATTCACCTGCAGGCTCAGGAGCTTATCAGCATACCTCATGCCTCCCAAACACAGGTTTGGGATAACGGTGTTGTAGACTAGGATGCCTAGTTTTCATTGCCAACTGGACTGGACACAATGAAGAGGTGCCCAGGATGAGTCTCAGTGGGAGGCTGTTCCTATCAGGTTAGCTCCTGGGCATGTTTGTGGGGAGTTATCTCTATCATATTAATTGATGTGAGAAGACCCAGCCTAAAACAGGCAGCACCATTCCCTGGGCTTGGGTTCTGTAGACGTGTGGAGGAATCAAGATGAGCAGTAGTACACATGCATCCATTTCTTTCTGTTCTTGACTGTGAATGTGACTAGCTGCTTCAAGTTCTTGCTGTCTTAAATGCCCTGCTATGATGGACTATAACCTGGAACTGAAAGATAAAATAAACCATTTCACCTCTAAGTTGTTTTTGTCAGGGTATTTTTTTTAAATCACAGCAACACAAAATGAAAGGAATACATAGACCTACACTGGCAATTCGAGGAACAACTGTCATGTTCCTCGTGGTAGAAGCCCAGTATAAGAAGTCAGAATATTTCCAGCCCCTAGTAGAAGCTCTACCTGGAACATGGAAGGAACGGGAAGTCCCTGGGAAGGAGAAGAAAACCAGGTGCTGAGGTCTAGATGTTTGTTCTGCTAACATGTCTGCTCCTCAGCCATATCTCACAATCCTTTTAGGTTTAAATCTACCTCATCTGAAACAATTCTCCTGGCCTCCTCCAAGCAGACTTGTTCATCTACTGTTGCTGCTGCCTCTAATTGCTAGCTCCTTACCTGGAATGTCAGCAGCTCTGCAGCAATTTTCTTTGACTTTGTGAAATTCTGCATCTTTCTCAAAATGAGCAGTTTTCCTTCACTATCAGCATGTGATGTGTTTGCCTTGTACTACTGGCTGTGTTAATCTGAGGTTGCTGTAACAAAGTTCTGTAGAGTGGTGACTTATGAACAACAGGAATTTATTTCTAACAGTTCTAGAAACTGAGAAATCAAAGACCAAGGCTGACTGGATGTCTAGTGAGAGTACCTTCCTAAGTCCTAGATAGCTCCTTCTTATTACATCTTTTCATCGTGGACACGGCAAAGTGACAAAGGTACTAGTCTATCATGAGTGCTCTGCTTTTGTAAGCATCTCTCAAAGTCTACCTCCTTAAACCACCCTATTTATGGTTAGTCTTTATCATATGAACTCAGGGAGGATAAATTCAGTCTATAGCAATAGTCATATTAAAATATCCAGTAGTGAGGGAGAAATGTACAAGGGTGAGAGGTTCACCCCCACCTAGGACTTGGAAGGAATAGATGACAAAGACCAGGCTATTTTTAGACGTGGTTGACTGCTTTCTTCATGACATGCTGACTTTTGTTTTCCCACACCATCCTCCTAACTACAAAGAATGAGATTACCAGTCAGGAAACAAAAACTTAGATAATTTTGTCATTTCAATTCCAGGTACATACTCTGTGTTCCACATGTGCACAGTGCTCATTCAAAGGAAACCAGAACCTCTGCCCCTTCTGGTGAGAGTGAGTACAATAAAGTAGCCAATAGGGGAACATCCGAGAGAGCCCTAGATTCTTCACTATACCCTTCAGAAAGACCTCTCCTGCATCCATTCCACCAGCTCTGTCTTGTCTACCCACTTCTTGAAAAGATTTGGAAATCAGTGTGACATACCTTTCTAATTTCTGATGCAAGCCCACAACTCTGAAGAGACGAGACTCAGGGATGGCAGTTGGTCTATGTGCTGCAGTGCCAAAGTAGGTCACAGACTCAGTAAAGTTCAGTTAAAAAAGTACAATAGCAGCCAAGACACTTGTGAAGTCAGTCAAAATGCTCTATCTGGTCTACCAGCCAGACTGCTTTTCTGCAAATGAGCATAATACTGTGCACATGTGGAACACAGAATCTGCACATTGAGTTGAAATGACAGAATTCCTGGGAGACTTCCCAAGACACTCCTTTTGATAGTCAGTGGAAATAGAATGAAAATAGGTAATGCCAAAGCCTTGATGTAAAGACAGAGTCCACATTTCCACTCGAGAAAGGTAACAGCCTGTGTATTTCCAACCACATAAAGCACCTATACTCCAGTATGAAAAGTTGTCTGTATTAGTTACTTTTCCTTTTTCTGTGATAAAATATGCTGACAAGAAGCAACTAAAGGAAGGAAGAAAGGGTTTATTTGGGCACATGGGTCAAAGCTAAAGTCCATCATGGTGAGGATGTCACAAGTTTGAAGCAGCTGGTTACATCACATTCACAGTCAAGAAGCACAAAGTAAAGAATTCTTACACTGAGTTCACTTTGTTCTTGTACAGTCCAGGATGCCAACCCAGGGACTGGTGCCTCTCATGTGGGTGGATAGTCCCACCTCATTTAACCTAGCCACGATGGCCCCTCATAGACATCACAAGAGTCCTGTCTCCCACAGAGGATTCTAGATCTCAAGTTGACAAATAACCACTGCACCACCCAAATGTAGGCAGTAAAACACAGAATTTGGAGGAAATGCTTTAGCTTTATGAGGTCACTCTGCCAACAAATATTTGTTCATATCTGCTACATTCTTAGCTAGCATGTTGATTCTAGGGAACAAATATCAGACTTGGTTCTAGCCCCAATGGATTTAGAGACAGAAATCATTACTGATTACCAAGAGTATCAGTAAAGAAGCAAAACAGGGTTTTGGGAAAGAGGATGCTAGGTGAGAGCAGGAGAAATCTACCATTATATAAGCAAATGATGGGCAGGGGAAAGCTATAGAAAGAGTGCTAGAAAGAATAGCCAAACAGGGATCAGTATGGATCTGTGAAAAGGATATAGTCAAGGTACCACCAGATGCCAGTATAGGGCTTTGACACGGAGCTCAGAGTACAGTCACACTTAGCATATGTGAATCCCTGGGTTCAATTCCCAGCATACAAAGGAGAGTGCTGCTAGTGTAGCTGGAAGGGAGAACAACATGAGCGGAAGTCTCAGGAATAAGCTGGGCTAGAATTTTATAGGGCTTTTAGTAAGTCATTTGAATTTTATTCTAAATCAGTTTTATCCTAAGAAGTTCAATGGGTAGCAGGAAATGAATTGGACATGTATGAATGGCTGGGAGATAAATAAAAGCAGAACCAAGAAGACTAACTAGGAGCCAGTGAACTTCAGTATCACTGGTTCTTTTGGAAGCTTGCATGACACTTTCTGGTGCCATGAAAGCTAGTCCACAGGGAGGAGGCATCCAGGTCAGTTCCAGCTTTAAGGTCTCCGGGCTCTACATCTGAACTGCATGGTGTCCTCAGGAACAGGGACTTACCTCGCACCTCCAGGAGCAACCAAGAGCAACAGCAGTAGGCTGTATGTTTGGGGAGCTTCTTGAATAGCCCTGGCCAACAACTTGAAAGAGGGCTTCCCTAGTCTGATAGTGGGTTTTTTTTGCTAGGTGGTCTTTGGCTCTGGAGGAAAGACTATCAGCCCAGATGAGAAAGGTATATTTTTACATAGAATTATGTGTATTATAGATTTTTATTTGGGTAAATAGCTAATAGTATGATTCCCTATGTTTTTTTCAGATATCCTAGTAGCATTTTGTCACCATTCTCCTTCATCACTATTTACTCCCTCCCTTCCCCTAAAGAACCCTCCCTTTTCTCACTTGCTCTATCAGATCATTTTAAACATTGCATTTTGATCAAATCATGCCCTTCCCCCCAACTCCTCCCAGATCCACTCCCTTTTCCCCACCCACTGACTTTTGTGTCCTCATGTCTTTGTTAAGCTCATCCAGCCTTTAGTGCTGATGTATACTCTTGTGTGTGTGAGACCACCTACTAGAGCTTGTTCAACCCATCTGTTCAAATTCTTATTATTTTTACTTTTTAAAAATTTGTGTGTATGTGCCTATGTGTCTGTATATACAGCACATGCAGGCAGGTGTCCAAGGAGACCACAAGAAGGCATTGGAGTCTCTGGAACTGGAGTTATAGGCAGCTGTGAACCACCCACTGTGGATGCTGGGAATTGAAATCAGATCCATGGCAAGAGCAGCCAGTTCTCTGAGCTGAAGAGTCATGTCTCCCGTCCCAGCAATTTCCCTTTAATCGCTATCTAGTCTCTTGTCGACAAACATTGGTATTGTTTCTGGTTTGAGATTATTAGAAAGGAAATTACTATTTTAACACTCTGTACAAATTTTTCTGTGGACACAAGGTTTTCTCTTGGTAATAGCTAGGAAGTGGACCTGCTGGGTAATAGGACAAGTGTGTGACTGAACTTTATAAGAAACCAAAGACCAATTTTCAAGGTAGTCATTTGAATTGATACTTCCACTAGCAATATTTGAGAGTTCCACTCAACTGTATATCCAACATGTGATGCAGTCCATTCTCTTTAATTCAGTCATGTTGTGAGGCACTGTCTTATACAGGTTTAATTCACATTTCTCTGCGAGTCAGTAACAGAGCACCCGTTCACACCCTTCCAGTGGCCTTCCTTTAGGAACAGTCTTCTGCCTAGAGTTTCATTGTGCTGCATTTTTTTCCATACTGAGCATTTTATCGAAGCCATCTGTGTGCTCCACCTCTCAGTCTCACATCCCACACCCCCAACTCCTGGGGTCTCTTTTAAAATCACTGGTCTGCAAGAAGGCCTTTGTGAAATACATGACTGGAAAATTGTTTCCTTCAGTTTGTGACTTGACCTTCAATTTTCTTTATGTCTTTGGTGAAATAGAAAAACAAAGGGGGGGTTAGTGAAGTTCTATTTATCATTTTATTTTATTGTTTGTATTGTATATCCCTTCTAAGAAATCCTTGCTTATCCCTAAGTACCGACAATGTTCTTGACACCACCCTCTAAGGGATTTTTCTCTTTTACTTTAATATCTGACCCATTTTGGATTAGTATTGCATAGGGTATGTTTGAGCCAAATTTTTCTTTTTTCTCTCAGACTTTTTTATTCAGGATTTTTATTACTACTGAGTGAAAACTTTCCTCTCATCAATAAACTACCTTGTTATCTATATCAAATTTAAACCTACCATACATGTGGTCTATTTTTTAGCACTGTATTGTTTCATTAACATGCCTAGTAACATGCCTCTGCACTCTTGGCTTCTTTAAAAAGCTCTCATTACTTTATTACCTATTTAATTTTTGTGTGCGCATGCATGCATAACTTTAGCCCAGTGCACAAGTGGAGTGGAGAGGAAGACTTGAAGAAGTCGGTTCTCTTCTCCGACCCTGCAGACCTGAGGACTCAAACTCAGGTCACCAGATTTGTTACTGAGCACCTTTATCTGCTGAGTCATTGCACCTAGTCACTCATCTATTCTTAAATACACAGGCTCGCTACACTTTTTATAAAAACTCTGATAATTAGATACTTTAAACATTTCAAATTTGTTTGGTTATTCTGGGTTCTCTGACTTGTCAGATAAATTTTATAATCAATGTTTAAATTTCTACACCTATTTTTAAAATAGAACTAGGCTGCATCTACAACCTAGGGAAAATTAGTAGCTTGCCGAATCATCCTTTCATGACACATGGTATATATTCTATTTACTTAAGTCTTCTATAAATATTTTTTTTGCTTTGAAAATACAGGCTTTTCGTTTTCTGTTTATTGCTTATGCATATCTTTCATTTTAAAAGTTTATAGCTGCCTGTTTCTTATGGGGACCTTTCTTTGTGGGCTTCAGTTAGAATCCAGCCGACTTGCCGGGTTAGTACATGAAAGAGGGAAGGTGGATTGAGCCTCTGTGGTGTCCATCACTTCTATCCCCCCCACACCCCCTCCCTCATCCCCCACGCTTACCCACATGTTGGGTGCCATATGTGGGAAACTGTTTTTGTGGGCTTCAGTCAGAATCCAGACAACTGTTTCTATTATAAATAATACAATTGATTTATCATGTTATCCTTGTTTCAGAATTCCCATGGAATATCATTTAAACTAATCCCTTAAATAATAACATCAATTGGTCTATGTGTGCATACCATCACTCGATTCAATCACTTGGGACTAAAATAGAGATACTGGCATTTCTGGAAGGCCAATTATATTATTCTTATAATAAGACTATAAAATATTTCTAAACTTGCTTTAGAGATGAGAAAATCAAGTTTTAGGTAAGTCAGATTATCAAATCCTTGAAGCTACCTTGGACTCACATTCTTGCCATCCACTTCCCAATGCTTATAAACTTTCCACTCAGCCTCAAAATTTCTGTGCACCAACACCCAACACTGCCCCAGGGACCGACAGTTGGAAGGGGACTGCATCTCACAAACCTGTGCAGCCTACATTGGGGCAAAAGGAGTGCATAAGAAGAAAACAAGAATGAAACCTCCATTAAGAAAATGCCTCCATTTGGGAGGCAGAGTTAGGTGGATCTCTGAGTTTGAGGCTAGCCTGGTCTACAGACTGAGTTCCACTGTAGCCAGGGCAGTATAGAGAAACCCTGTTTAAAAAAAAAAACAAAACAAAGAAACAAAAACAAAAAAGAAAGAAGGAAGCAAGGAAGGGAAGGGAAGGAAGGAAGGAAAAAAGAAAGGCAGGCAGAAAATGCCTTCATGAGATTTGGCAAGCCTATAAGGCATAGTCTTAGTGATTGACAGGAGTGAGCCCAGTCCATTGTGGGTGGTGTCATCCCTAGGCTGGTTGGTGGTCCTAGGTTCTATAAGGAAGCTGAGCAAGCCATGGGGATCAAGGCAGTAAGGAGCAGTCTTCCATGGCCTCTGCATCAACTCTTGCCTCCAGGTTCTGGCCCTGTTTGAATTCTTGTCCTGCCTTCCTTCAATGATGGGCTACACTGTGGAAGTGTAAGTCAAATAAACCCTTTCCTCCCCAACTTGCTCTTGATCATGTGTTTTATCACAGCCATAGTAACCCTGACTAAGACAGATAATCCCTTGGCCTTTCTAAGATCAAGAAGATTTCCATGAGCTCAACAAAATAGAGCTGTTGACAGAGAGCAGCTCCTTGATCAACTGCAGACAGATGATATAGACTCACACTGAGTGACTGGGAACCCATCGCTTGCCCATTGGAACTTCCTTGCAAATGGCCAACTGTTTTTTCAAAAGTTTACAATCCCCCTTTCATTCCAAAGGTGTAACTGAGGAGAGTGATGAATTCCACCTGCAAGGACAGAGTATGCTAATACCTAATTTCCAGCCCCTTATTTGTTTGGGAACCTGTCCTTATAGAGCGCCTTATTTTAGAAAATGAAGAAAACTGGTTCAGGCATTGTTTGGAAATATCCACAGGTTGGAATTCCCCCATGCATTATGACAGAAAATGGTGAATAATTGTGGCAGACACTTGGGGTTGAGGTCACAGAGGCAAAGATTGGAATTCCCCCATGCATTATGACAGAAAATGGTGAATAACCATGGCAGATACTTGGGGTTGAGGTCACAGAGGCAAGCTTTGGGCTTTCTGGGTTATGATGGAAACTGAAGAAGACTGCACAGCAGGTAGAGAAGGCTGGTAAGGTGCAGAATCTAGATCAAATTTGTTGTCAAGAGGGTTGAAATGAGAAGCTAGAGGCCAGACAACCCTTCGTCCTCCCATCCTTTATACTGTATGTCATTTTAGGCCAGAGCAAGGGAAAAAACAGCATCCTGAACCTACTTCTGCTTAGAATGACATCAATATGAGAGATTCTGATTAGCCCACAGGGCATGCATCACCACACCTCGGGAACTCTGGGTTGATGTAAGTTTTTGTTTTTGTTTTTAAAGAAAAGTGTAATCACCCCATCCTTCATGATCATGCTGCCTCTTCCATTGCTAAGTCACCTTCCTGCCTGGATTCTCTGATCCAGGTGCTCATCAGAGCTCAGTGTCTGGACCCCCTCCATGAATAGCACCATCTGAGGCCACAAAAACTGAAGGGAAACATGAAGAACACAGGTGCGGCCTTCTTTTGAGTTGGCAACATGGGGAAGTTAGAAGCATTTGAGCTTATTCATACCTAGGAAGGAAGATAGAATGCCTATTCCTTTCAGACCTTGGCCTTGTGTTGCTAAACCCTAGTTTCTCAAAGTATGATGAATACTGTAATCACCAGACATAATTCTTAACAGACTAAACTGCTATCCCAATGGAGATAAAGCCTTGGGTCACTACCCAGGACTTAAGTTACTGGAAGACAAGATATAGTTAGGAGCAAATGGATGGGAGTTGACCACATGGCAGGAGTTGGATTTACCAGCGCATCTAGCTAATGTCTTAAAATGGATTACATGCTATGGCCCCTTCTCCATCACCAGAGTGAGCTCTGTCCCTGCCCACCATGTGCATGAAGGTGAGGGGAAGGTGCATGGAGATTATTCTCCTCATAGCACTCTTGACCTGGTCGTACCCCACTCTTTAGAAGTTACTGTTCTGGATCCCTCTGGCTTCGTACATTCATAATTATGCATGATACATTTTCCAACTAGTGTGCTTTGGTATTATAATGGATCATTTGTATAATTATTTATTTAATATCCACTGTTATGCATCACAGCTGCTGAGGAAGGTTGTTTAGGATGTCCATTGTCCAAGGATGCCCAGTGCAGGAGGAAGGCCTGCTCCTTTCCATTTGGCTCTGTGTCCAGGGTTGCATCTGCTGGGGTAAGGGACACCTTTGCTGAACTGCCATAGGGCAACCTCTGTGCTCACAGTGGTTCTACTCTGTGAATTCTATGAAAACAATGTTTTGTGGCAGTTTTATACCATTGTATCCTCCTGCATCAAGCCCAAGCCAAGGACATAGAAAGTTAGAAAGTGCTCAGTAAGCATGTGTGGAATGGACGTTCTCCCTGTGTGCATGCAGGAACGTGTGTGTGTGTGTGTGTGTGTGTGTGTGTGTGTGTGTGTGTGTGTGTGTGTGTGTGTGCCCATGTCCCATGGAGCCATGTGTGAAAGCCAGATGTTGATGTCCAGATCTCTTGCTCAACAGTTTCTCTTTGTTTGTTTTGGAGGCACGGTCTCTCACTGAACCTGGAGTTTGCAGGCAGGACTAGACAGGCTAGCAAGCAGATTCTCAGGATCCACCAGTCTCCACCCCCAGTACTGGGATTACAGATACATACTGCCACACTTGGTTCTTTCATGGATGATAGGGATCTAGAGTCAGACCCACATGTTGATTCAGCAAGCACTTTACCCAATGAGCTACCTTCCCAGTCCAAATGAATGCTTTTTAAAATAGATTGCAGGATACTGGGGGTTTTTACCAAAGATAGGAACTAAGCCACAGGGTCACAGGACAAAGTCATGGGGAGAAGTTATCCTTGGAGTCAGATCCTTTATTTGACCACAGTCGACAATTACAACAATTTTCTTCCTTTTTTTTAAATGATTAGAATCTTGCCTGACTTGTAAGATGAATAATGTCTAGGACAGACTATCAAACACTTTCCCCAAAGACCACATTAATAAAGGACAAGAAAATAACAATATAAGCCAAGTCCTTCTCAAGGTTACTAGCCACCACAGTATGGGGGAGGGCTTCTCCATTAGAAGGTGCTCCTGAGTAACAATCAAATAAGCCCAAGGAAAGCCAGGATCAACCTCCTCCTCTCCCCCTTACAGCAAGGAGCAGACCTTAGTTCATTCCTCATGACCCAGAAAGCTGATACAGATCATCGTATGAGAAAGACCAACCCAGAGCCTGGAACTGGATCCACTGAGGGACGGCAATCAGCACAAAGAGGCTCCCACAAAAGCTGGAAAGCTCTAGAAATGCCCATACACTACAACATAGAATACCAGATCTGCAGAGTGAAGACACTATTTGCTTCCACTCCTACAAGTCCTGGGTCCCCCACTTCCACCCCAAGCTTCGGGGTGAATGACACCTAAAGTACAGACATTCCTCTAGCTCTTTCCAACCCTGGGCCAGGCCCACAGCTCAACAGAAGGAGGCAGGAGGGCTCCAGCACACACCAGACTGCTTCTACATGCCTGGCACAAGGCTGGTACTCAACACTCTTTATTCCAGCAATACCCAAGTCTTCTGTAGGCATATGAAGTTCTCTTGGGAAGTAGATGGAATGGAAGCCAACAGCGACCACTCATCTCATAGCTCAAAGGGAACTGGTAGCTATATCCTGGCCCTGTCATCTCCTGAGGGAAGAGAAAAACCCTGAGTGGTGAGGAGATCACAGCACGAGTCTCTCTTACTAGGATCAAAGAAAGGTATGGGCTTGCCACAGATGGCAGAGTTCAGTTCATAAAACAAGAGTAAGAGTTTTAAATGTGAGGCTTCATCAGGGAGGCTGAGGGTCCATGGAGCCAATGGGAGCTTGAAGGACCTAGAGTGCTGAGTTTTTATTAGGAATGACTTTGTGCAAAGAAACTATACAATCATTAAGCCTGTGCTTCTAAAGAATAGACAATTTTGCTTAATAAATCACCAGGCAGACCAAAGACAAGGAATTGTGGACAGAAAATATATGGGAACAGAACAAGCCTTTGTGTCTCAAGAAAAGCACATCCCATCCCCTTGAGTGGAAATGATCATTTCATTCTGCCCTCAGTGTTTCAAGGGTCAGAGTGCTCTTGGAAGCTGAATGTATTCCTTTCTCAAACAAGGCTGTTGGCAATGTGGAATGTCCTGAAATCATGACCTGAGTGATGACATTGGGATCCTAAACACACATATATATAGCATAAATATAGCTTTAGTTTAGGTTTTATCCAGTTAAGCCAACAAATCAATCTGCTCAATAAATATCTGGAGTAGCTATTTTGGACTGTTCGTTAATTCAGACAGTAGGGACACTTCAGAGCCAGAGTCTTTCTAGCTCATTCCCAGATGGAGCTAAAGGTAGATACTGCAAGAAAATAACTAACAAATGATGATGATGTAGGCAGACTCAGTTAAACATTCTGACAAGGACTTGTGAAGGGGAAAGTCAGGGTCTGGGATCTAGAGTCATGGTTGAGGCCCACGGAGCCAGAAACACTAGGAGCACCTAGGAGGCAGCCACAGATATCCTAGTTTGGGGTGCCTTCAAGATGAGGCCTTGGGATGAACTAAAGTGCCAACAGTATATTAACAAGATGAATCAGGAAGTCCCCAAGTGAGCCCAATGTGAGAAGGGAGCTGTCAGAAAGTATGGAGGAGCAAGTGATGACCCCAGGCAGGTACAGCATAGTCTACTTGGTGACTCTGGGCACTCTTGAGGCTCACACAGGGCACAGGGAGCTAGATATGCATACATTTCCTCAGTCAGAATTACCTAGAGATTGCTCTGAGATGGTTGTATAACAATTCCCAAGCAACCCATCTGCTGTGGGCATGAGCTGAATTGCTAGAATCCAGAAAAAACTCTTGCCAAGGAAGGTGGCTGCTGATGGCTGGGCATCAGATCAGTGTGTAGGGACAGAGAAAGGGTTGAGTGGGTGAATATGGGAAATCCAAGACAGCACATGGAGGAAAGGGGAAGGCGGGGAGGGCAAAGATCAAGAAAGGAAAGGAACTATCTAGAGTCTGGGTTCTGATATCAGACAATCTGGGTGTAAATTAGTTCTATCATAGGCTGGCCATGTGCCACTTGGGGATTGATTACTATGCTGTCTGAGCCTTGGCAACAAGACAAATCTTAAGTAATGAATTCAGAAATACATGATGAATATTAAAGGAAGTAGGGCTCTCCAGGCCTTTAACACAATGCTTGAGACATGTTATTGTTTTGTGTTTCATCAAGAGGATGGGAGTGAGGGGCTAAGATGCAGAAACAAAGGGAAAGAAGAGGACTTGAGACCATTAGGGCAGCAAAGGTCTCTAGACTGTTAGAGTCTAGGTATTGGTTGTGGGTGGATTGGAAGCCACTGATGGCTTTTAGCAGAGGGGTGAGTTGAAACAGCTATTCTAGGATGTAGTGGCCTCCAAAAATATGGAACACATTTCCTTCTACATCTCCCTCCCATGCTAAGGTTGCTGATGGCAGAGGAAGAAAGTGTTGCTTTGCATTAAATAACCGGAATCCAAAAGTTAATGGGAGGAAAGATGCATTAGTTTGAATCATCCTAAGATGCCCTGACTTGCCTGTGGAAAGATCTGTTTCATTTGCCTTTGGCAGACATAATTCTCTGACCATGCTGACTCGGGTTGCCATCCAAAGGAGTTTACATTTTCCAACCAGCTGCCAATGGTGTGGAAAGTGTACCCCTAAAAGTACTGGGAGGCATAGGGAAGCTTGGAGAAAAGTGGTCGATATGGAGGCCATGGAAATATATGTATGCTAGTAAGTTCTACTCAAAAGAAGAAATAAAATAATCTTTTAAGGGAATGTATTTGAATGTGGAAACATGCACACGCGTGCGCGCACACACACACACACAGAGCTGGTGATTCTGAACCTAAAAGATAATAGTTTTATGATATGACCTAGGCTGAGGATGGTCATGGTCATTTATCTCAGAAATAGCTAGCTCTATTTCTAAAGAAGGGGATTATGGAACATTGTTGACTCCTGATATCTACCTTTTAAATTATTTTCAGGCTTACTGAGGTATGACTGATCATGATGTTCTATATATTCAAGATGTATATTATGGGTTATATCTTAAATGCCCCTCCCCCAAATCTCATGTGTTGATGCCTTGGTGTCTCAGTAATTACACTGATGACAGTCAATCCTGATTGCCACCATAGTGGATTGAGAGAGTCCTAGAACATTAGAATACTACACATTTGGGTGTGTCTGTGACTTGAAGCCAGTGAATCTGCTCTGCGTGTGGACAGCACAGTTCAATAGGCTGGGGAGCTAGAAGGATCCAAAGGAGGAAGTCCAGTAGCATGGGCCAACTTAACTCTTTGGCAAATGTGTCTATTGCTATCGTATCACACACACACACACACACACACACACACACACACACACACACACACACAAACACCCCTCACAGACACACACCTCTAGAGAACCTAAACTAAGAAAGCAATGTTGGAAACTCCAGGAGGTAATAGGGGGTTTGTCCTTGAATGACTCCTTTATACCACCACCCCAAAATCAGGTAAACAGCCTGTCTCTAGCATGCACCTCCTATCATAATGGTCTGCCTCATCATGAGCCAAAATAATCAAGACAAATGACAATGTCACAGCAAACTGAAAAATGTCAACAAGGAGACAAACACAAAAGAGAACCATATGGAAACATTAGAGTTAAAAAGTACAGTAACTGAAATGAAGAGTTCACCAGAGAGGTTCAAGAGTAGATTAGAAGTGTCAGGAGACAGAATTAGGACATTCATCGATATCCAATAGGGAGGATACAATCCAAAGAAGAAAAGGGGAAAAATCAACAAAATGAAACAGAGTCTCAGAGAACAGAAATGTGAGTCATCCAAGCATACTAATGCTCCTGAAAAAGAGGTGGAAGAGAGGCCAGGTAGTGGTGGCACACACCTTTAATCCCAGCACTTGGGAGGCAGAGGCAGGTGGATCTCTGTGAGTTCAAGGCCAGTCTGGTCTACAGAGTGAGTTCCAGGAGAGGCTCCAGAGCTACACAGAGAAACCTTGTCCCCTGGAGAGAGAGAGAGAGAGAGAGAGAGAGAGAGAGAGAGAGAGAGAGAGAGAGAGAGAGAGAGAGAGAGGGAGGGAGGGAGGGAGGGAGGGAGGGAGGGAGGGAGGGAGGGAGGGAGGGAGGGAGGGAGGGAGGGAGGGAAGAGACAGGGGGTGGAAGAAAGAACAGAATATTTAAAGAAATCAATGAAACACATTAGTGTACACACCTAAGAAACCCAACAAACTACAAATAGATAAAAATAAAGACTCCTCATAGAGACAAACCATAACAAATATAAAAATAGACAAGAGTAAGGATATACTAAAAGTTTCAAGACAAAAAATGACTTGCTGCATATAAGGGAACCTAATAAGGTTAATATCTGGCTTCTGGTTACAAAAAATCACAGGAGAAAACAGTATCATAGTTCAAATTGCTCAAAGGAAACAATTGTTAATCAAGCCCAAGAAGATTACCTGTCAAATATGAAGGCAAACTAAAGATGTCCTCAGAGAAATTAAGTTGTTAGCTAACTCATCTTGCTAACTCTCCTTATTAAAAAAAAAAAAAGCAAAAGAAGTCTTCAAGCTGAAATGAGCGACTTTAGGTATTAATTTCAATACTCACAGATACCAAAGAATACCCCTAACACTTCTAAAGCCAGCATAAACATGGATCTCTTCATCATGCTCTTAAAAAAGCAAGTGTATTGCTGGGCCTCTGCTGTCTCAAAGGGGGATGGCTTTGCTAATAACAACACAGCAGAGTATGGTAGAAGCAGAGTTGGACTGGATTAAGATAATGACATGGATGGTAGCTCACCTTTAAGACTCCACAACAGAGATGGCCCAACTTAAAAACCATTAATGGGTCTGCAAAGAGAATTATCCAAAGAAGACACAAAACTGACAATAAGCACATGGAAGGATTTCAGCCCTAGCAGTTGAATGTGCATTATCTCCCCCAGAATCACATGCTCAAATGCTTGCTTCCCTGCTGGTGGTACTATATTGGGAGGTTGTGATGGTTCCTGGATATAGCTGGCTGGCAGACTTAGGGCCAGGAGTGGTGCTGAGTGATACACCCTGCCCCCCACTTGGGATGGAGCCTCTTTGATTCCTAGTTACCTATGCAAATTAACCAGTGCTTTATGTAGCTGCTGCCAGCCATCTCCATCATGTTGGATGGCATTTCCTGAACCATGAGCCAGAATAAACCCTTCCTGCCTTAGGATATTTTGTCAGATATCACTAGCACCAAGTAAAAATAACAGGTAAAATCATAAAGGAAATGCGAAACAAAATTACAAGCAGACCACAGTTTACACCAAAAGATGGGATGTAGCTAGTGACAAAGATAGAGTGCCAGAGACCTCATTTACTTCTGGTGGGAATAGAAAATGGTGCAACTGCTCTGGAAAACAGGAACACAGCTTCTCAAAGCAGTACGAAGCAGCTATGAGGTCCATCTTCCCATAGCTAGTTATAAGCCTCCACCTGTCCCCCCCCCCCAAAAAAAAACCAGAAGTACCCACACAAATGTATACAGGTATTTATGTATTGTTATTTCTCATAGTCCAAAGCTAAAAACAGCTCAAGTGTCCATCAATCAATAAGTTATGTCATATATCCACACAGTAGAACATTACAGGACTGTGAAATGCTCAGCCTCAGATAGGATATCAATGATACACCCCTGCCTCCCCACAAGGCTCAGGGATCATCACAGAAGAGGGTGTGGAAAGACTGGTGCACCTAGGGGTAGCAGATGCCTAAAATAAAGCAGCATCTTCCTGACACAGCAGGGCAGCTGTGCAGATGAACTTGCAGCAGCAGCTGGGACAGCAAACACAAGGTCTGTGCAAGCTCAAGCCAGGCAGAATGCAGAACTGAGAGGAAGGGCAACACAAATCCCCATCCCGGGCTAAGGAGCAATTGGTAACTGATAGCTGTTAGGAGAGGAAGAGTCAGTTTCCTATAAGATCCACCGAGTCTGGAGGATGTCCACACACCCAAGAATATATGGGCACCAGAGATGATGGCTTAAAAAAAACAATGAGAACACAAAGTTGAGTGAGTAGAGAAGAAAGGGTGGATCTGGAAGGAATTGGGGGGTGAAATGATCAAAATTCTCAGTAATTAATAAAATATTTAAAATAAATTATTGATTAATGCTGCAACATTAATGAACCCTGAAAACATTACACTAGAAATGAAATACACCAGTTACACAGGGCTGCATGTTACATGACTGAGTTTATTTGACTTGTGTGGAAGAGACAACCAGTGGCTGACTGGCTCTGGGGAGGTGAGAGATGGGCTAGTGAGAGCGAATGGCTTGGTTCTGTCCTAGGCTGAGACTGAACCTATAAAATCCCTGTGAATGGACTATAAACCACAAGCTATAAGCATATACCACAAAATATTTTAATGGTTGAACTGTATCATAAGTAAGTTTTATTTCAATAAAAAATTTCAGACTAGCTTTTGAAAATGCCCAAGCTGTTTATAACAAAAACTATAAAAATACTACATAGAAAAAGATCTTTATAAATAAATGGAGAAATAGATTGTTGATGGAGCAGAACACTCGATAGCGAAGAGACCTCTACTCTCTCTCTCAGGGCAGTCTACTGACTTTACCTACACCAGCTCCACCACACCCCTGGAAGGGCTCAGAGAAACATATGAGCCAATTCTAAAGTATGTGGAAAAAGAAAGAGCTTGTAATTGCCAAAGGCAATCTTGATAAAAAAGAGCAGAGATGAAGGAAGGGCTCAAACCGCCTGACTTCAACCTGCATTGTGCCGCTATGGTAATCGATAGGGTGGGGTCAGCTTAAGGGGAACAGCATGCACAATGCAGAAACAGCCCCATACTTTAACACTCGATTAGCTTTTGCAGAGGCACTAAAGCAATCTTATGGAGAAATGGAAGTCTCTTCAAGAAAGGAAGCTGAATAGTTAGCTCAATATGGAAATATATCAGCTTCAAACTCCACCTCACACTGTGGATAAAAACTGATTTGAGAAAAGCATCTGAGTCAAAACAAAAGTCATAAAGTTTTCTTGAAAAGGCTGCTTTTTATTCACATGTGTGCATGCCATGTGTTCAGCACATGTGCAGATGCCCACAGAGGTCAGAAGAGGGCATCAGACGTCCTGAAGCTGGAGTTACAGGAGAGCTGCCTGACATGGGTGTAGGAACCAGCATTCTTAACCTTTAAGCCACCTCTCCAGTCCCAATAATAAAGTTGTTTGTTTGTTTTGAAACGTGAAGTTTATCTTTGCAACTTCAGGGTAACAAAGCGAATTTTACTCAGCATACAGTAATAACCACAAAAGAAAAAGATCTATTCAAATTCTAAACTGGGTATGCACCATCAAGAAAACTAATGAGCAAACAAATATCTCCATTACAATGGGAGAAAATATCACACCACATTTATCTGGTCCAAAAAGGGAGGAAAAAAGCTTATAAACAGAATATGGGAAACACTACCAGCTAACCTTAAATAAAGAGAGAAAATGAACTTGAGCCAATGATATGCAAATAGGGAGATAGGTGAACAGTCACTATGCAAAAGATGCGACTACACAGTGTCATTAGTCATCAGGGAAGGGCAAAGTAAATCCACACCAAGATGAGTAAAATTAAAAAGGCTAATAACACCAAATGTTAGTGTGATACAAAAGTTAGCATGCATTGACAGCAGGAAGGTAAACTAAGGTGCTTTAGAACAGAGGTCAATAGCTTCCTCTAATGTTAAAAATTGATAACTTCTGACCTACAAGTGCTGCTCATAAGTACTTTAAAAGACAAAATAACAACATGTATCAATGGAAAGAACTTCATAAAAACATTTATGGTGGATTTATTTATAACTGGAGAAACTCCCAATGCTACCAAAATGGAATGGACAAGCAGATTTGTGGTACTCAATAGGGTGACACAGAGCTCAGCAATAAAAAGGAATACATGACTGATATTTACAGCTGGATGAACTAAAAGATCAAAAGCTCTGGTGCCCTGAAGAGAGCACGTTGTATGAGTCCTACACATGAAGTTTAAATAGACAAAGATAACCTGTTGTTTATAAAAGAAAAACAAAAAGAAAGAAAGAAGGCATAGGAGAGCCAAAGAGTGGGTATCTGTCACCAGTGGCTGAAGTGGACAGAAAGGAAACATCAGTGACCAGCGTTTTCATCACTGCGATACCCATCTGTTGGGACTGATTGGCTCCGACTTATACATTTCAAAGCATGAATCATTAACATGGTTAAAAAGAAAAATATTGTTACCTTCTATCGGTGGGTTGAGGAAGCAGCAGGAAAAACAAAAACAACCAAGTGAAAAACAGGAAAGAAGAATGGTAGAGTCAGATTTTTATCACCATGACCAATACCCGAGAGAAAGCACTTAAGCAGAGGGACGCCTGTCTCTGCTCACAGTTTCAGAAGTTCCCTGGTCACCGGCCCTTGGCTCCATTGTTGCTTGGTTACTGCAAGGAGCAACTGCTCATGTCATGGTGGTCAAGAAGCAGAGAGAGAATGCCTGTGGCCGTGGGCTTCCAGCTTCTCTCTTGTCCCATCCATGGCACCTACATTTGGGGCAGGTCTTCCCCTCTAGTCAGTGATTTCTGGAGAACCTCACAGACACCACAGGTATGTTTTACTGGTCTCCTAGGTGCTTCGTAAGCCAGTCAAGTTGCTGAGCCAGACTGGTATGCCTGGGGCGTGAGGATTCCTCAGGCACCCACTTCTCACGTAATATATACAAAACTTTTATGATAAAATGTTAAGACTAAATAAAGTGGGGGAGAGAAGGAAGGGAGAAAGGGAAGGAAATAGGGAGAGAGGTGGACAGGTAGACAAGGACTCAATTGGAACCATTAATATGACTTTGATCTTTTTTCTCACACGATACATAGACATACACAGATACACACATCCACACTGATACATGGGCATACACAGACACACACAGATTCACACTGACACATAGACATACACAGACACATATATACATAGGTGAACAGACACACAGAAACATAGCTGCATAGATACAGTACAGTTACATAGACAGACACATGTGCATGAAAACATTATACATACAATCAAAAATGTCTCCAGACATTGTTAAATGCCACTGTGGAAGAACAAACAATCCAGTTAAGAATGACTGCACTAGAATATGCATTCTTGATGAAGATGCCACCCCTTTGAGGAATGAAAATTGGCTCTTGGAAAGATGAAGAGTCTTACATATACACTACAGCCATTCAGAAAAATAATCATCAGAGGGGAACTATGAGGAACTCTTGCCAAGTTCGATGATGTCTCTTGACATGCTGGTGATGCTGGGACCTTTTATTCTTAAGTACATTAAAGGAAATATAATCTGTGGCACTAAAATTTCATTGTGGGATGTAGGGGTAAGTGTCACTAGCTTCACAGGAGGAAGTGGGGGATTATGATAAACAGACAGAGACACACTGCTCCACAGTGCGATGCTTGTCATGCTGGGAGTTAGTGCTTGCCTAGCATGTATGAGCATGTGTGAAGCCCTGGGCTTAATTCCTAGTACTGACCTGAGCTTTCTCTCCCTCCAGACATTTGTCTGCTCAAAGTTAGCCATCCAGCATGGAGGCAGTTCTTCCCATGAGTAGAAAGACAGGACTAAATAAAGGCAGTCATTCCTCAGAATCTTCCCAATTCGGGAAGCTTGGGACAAAGGATAATAAATTGGGGTGGGGAGAGAACTACGAAGGGCTCGTAGCACACATGTCTGCTATGTTCCTCGTCATGACAATAAGATTGTAAGCTTTGCTGTTTACACTACAAGACAAATCACATTCTGTGTGACCTCAAATCACCAGCAGTGTGTCCTGGTTGAACCAATGACCTATGTAGCCCATGCCCTTTCATTCAACGCTTAAAAGAAGCGATTGTCAGGTACTCTGGCCACCCACAGAAACCCACTGATAGCAATGGTGTTTCATCAAAGGTGGCACAACAAAAGAATCTTGCCACGGTTCCTCTTTCTCCACGCAGAAGCCAGCCTAGCCACTTAAGCCCCAGCTGCTGTATGACATTGAATATTCATGCTTGATGGAGTTCAACCTGGCACAGACAAGATCTTGAGATAATTTCCCAAGTCGTAGCTAAAACCTATTTAGATTCCATTGCCAAGAGCAAACACCCAGACGCTGAGCTCGAGAAGACAGACACACTAGTGGACACTCTGCTTTCAAGGACTTTGCTGTCAGAAACACCACCGAGGCTGAACAAGAACCTAACAACAAATGGATCATCTACACTGAAGGCATCAGAGCATTGTGGTGATGCTTCTGACTTGAGAGTGGTTGAGGAGTGGAGAGACAGAACCGTGGCTAACTTTATATCAGTGTGACTCATTACAGTTGCCAGTCGCTTGATCCGACCCACTTTAAACATTGCTGTGCCCTGGGAAGTGACAGTTTCATACTCAGTTGACTTTAAACATTCAGATTTCATGCTGCACAGTTAGAGGGCCTCATCCCATCAGCTGTAAACTTTAATACAGAAGACTGAGCTTTCCCCAAGAAGAAAGAAAATGTGTCTTCACAAGTGTTACATAGAGGGCTGAAAACACAGCTCAGGGTTGGGTCATTTGCCTACCATGTGTGATACATGGCTTCAGTTTCCAGCATGGAGCGTGGTGCTCAGTGATAAAGCATGTGTCTGACACACAAAGCCTTGGGTTTGATGCTCAGCACTTTATAAACCAGATAAGATGGGGCCTGCCTGTAATGCTAGCATTTCTGAGGTGGAGGCAGGAGGATTAGCAGAGTTGCCTTTGGCTATGCACACATACAGTTAATATGCACACATGCACCCAGATACTCAGCCTGGGTTCAAGGTCAGCCTGGGCTACAGGAGACTCTGTTATTAAAAAATAAATCAGTGCCACATAGAAACCTTGCCTGAGTATCCCACCTTGATGATCTGTCCAATATATTTTGGATTCAAGATGATAACATGAACTTAACTTTGAAGTTCTATCCTGCCAGCCTGCCCAACTGAGACTTGCCAGCCATACTGTCCCATGAGCCCGTTCCTTCGAATGCATGTCTTGAGAAAGACAGAAAGACACTCTATGGGTTCTATCTCTGGAGGACCCTGACAAGTCCAAGCAGAATGTGGATTTCATCTGGCAGTACGTGAACTCCACCCCACTGCAGGGAGAAGAAAAGGAGAGAAAAACAGCTGCTGCTGACTTACCAGGCTGAAGACTGGTAACTCTTCCCTCCTATAGAAGACAGCAATGATAAGAAGCAGCCCTTTCAATGAATAAGACCCTGAAAACTTTGTAGCCAGAGGCATCAGCCACAGTGAAAGGCAGATGAGCCAGGACTTCAGAAACAGGATAGCAGAGAGTCCCTGCAAGGAGAAGCCAAGCCTCTCACATTCCATCCCGTAAAGCCCAGAAGTCACCTACAACCTGGCTGTAGAAGCTTTGGCCTTTCGGGAAAAAAAAAGGAAGTAGAGGGTCTCATGGAGTAACCATACTGAAAACAGTGTGACTGACAGAAGTCGAGGGAGTAACTCAAGAAGCACCAAGGCCTCTCGCATAGTACCTGGAGCTCTGATTCATACCTCTGGAAGAACTGGGGAGCCTTCCCTGAGGATCCAACAGACTTGGGGCAAAGGCCAGATGTTAGCAAGCAGGGCCCATGCCTGAGCTCAGCTCCTCAACTGCCAGTCATGGGTGACAAAGACCAGTTAATGTGCCTTGTCTGGGTAGCTTTAGCCATCCATCCTTAAGTTAGAACACTAGGTATTTGAACAAAACAGCACGTGAGGACACAGGAGGCAAGGCAAAACTCACAGACGCAGAGAGCTACGAGTTAACCCAGCATCTGTGACACAGGAGGCAAGGCAAAGCTCACAGACACAGAGAGCTACGAGTTAGCCCATCTGTGACACAGGAGGCAAGGCAAAACTCACAGACACAGAGAGCTAAGAGTTAGCCCATCTGTGACACAGGAGGCAAGGCAAAACTCACAGACACAGAGAGCTAAGAGTTAGCCCATCTGTGACACAGGAGGCAAGGCAAAACTCACAGACACAGAGAGCTAAGAGTTAGCCCATCTGTGAGAAAAAGAACACGGCATTAAATTTGTTAAAAATCCAAAGTTTGAGAAAGTTCTTAGAAATGAAAAATAGTGCCAATTCTATAGAATTTTTAAATCTCTAAGAGGTGGTTATAAAGCAAACAAAAGGCAGACAACAGGAAAAAATAATGGAAGAGGAACTCAGTATCTGCCCATACAGACCTAGAAAAGAAACAGGGGCACAGAAACAGGAGTGACAAAAATTCCCAATTAAAAAGACACATCCAGTGACCAGGACAATGAAAACAGAAATAGAAGTTCAGTGGGGTATGTCATTGTGAAGTTTCAGATGACCAGTGGTAGAGAATGGATCCTTAAGAAGTCACAGAAGGGGAGAGAAAAGTAAAAGTGACGTGTTCTCGTCTCAAGTCAGGACCTCATGTGACTCAGGCTAGCCTTGAACTCCCTGGAGCTTTGGATGATCTTGAACTCCTGCCTCTACCTCCGGATTGCTGGAATTTACAGACATGCACCCTTACACTCATTAGTTCAGTGCCAAAGCTTGTGTGTGCTAGGCAAAAAGGGTACCAATTGAGCCACAGCCTCAACCCCCCAAGACAAGACAAAGAAAGCGCCTCCATCACACACATCTCAGGCACATTGTCACCCGGAGACCCTCCTGGAAGTGACTGCAAGCCTGAACTTCCACACTCAGATCATAAAACCTCAAGCGGGTAACTCATGTTACTCTCTAGTGAGAAACCAAGAAAGTTTCCCTTCTGGAGGCTGTCCCTGTGCCCGGACTGCCTTTCTAGGTCCTCTATTCTCAGCATGTGGCATCCCAACACTAGTGTTCGCCCTCACATCTAAGGACACAGTCAAATTTGCCCTTGCCTTCTCCACCCAGTGCTCAGTCCAGTACCCGCTAAACACTAAGGGCTCATAAATTCAGTTATAATGGATATGCTTTTATACCTTCTCTGCCATAAAAATGTATCCCATAAGCAACAGATGTCCTATTTTATGTAGTGCCAGACTTGTTAAAAGTGAGATTTCCAGGGCTGGAAATGCAAATCAGTGGAATAGCACTTGCTTGACAATACTGAGGTCCTGGATTCCATCCCTAGCGCCATTTAAAAAACAAACAAGAACATCCATGTGAGTGCCCTGGTCTTGTTTTAGCTTTTGTTTAGTGGGTTGGCTGGTGTCCTAGTTTGCTTTGTATTGCTGGGATAAACACCAGGACTAAAAGTAACTTGGAGAAAACTCAGGTTAGTTAGCTTATACTTCCACATCACAGTCCATCACTGAGGGAAGTCAGGGAAAAACCCAAGGCAGGATCCTAGAGACAGGAACTGAATCTGAAACCACGGAGGATGCTGCTTACTGGTTTGTTCCCCATGGCTTGCTCAGCCTGTTTTCTTACAGCACGCAGGACCACCAGCCCAGGGATGGCACTGCCCACAGTGGGCTGGGCTCTCTCACATCTATCATTAGTCACTGTGTTACTTTGACAAAAACAAAACCAACACCACCAACAACAAAAACCTAACCAGCCCAGCTGGTTTAAGACAAGAGTTTTGCTATGTAGTCTAGACTGCACTCAATCCCATTATTCCTCTGGCCCTACCCCCCCTTTTCTGCAATTGTAGGTATCCTGTCTTAATGATGTTTTGTGATACTGCTGCTTTGCAGTATTGGTACCAGCAAGGCTGCTGATCTTTCTCCACAAAGGGAAGATCATAACTATAATTCCATGGGCCCAATGTCCCTTTCACAGCTAGCTATTCAGTTCTGTCATTGTAGAGTGAAAGCCGCCACAGAGAACACGTAGAGGAATGGGCATCCTGATGTTCCAGTGCAGAGTGACTATAGATAGGAGTAGTGGCTGGATGTGGTCACATGCTGACACCTGGATGTGACTGCTCTCACCAGGGGTGGAAAGGAACTCTTGACTCCCACCATTCTTGCAGGACAGATGTTTCTTTACAGTTTGGCAGGACCACGGTTTGTTATCTCCGACATCTCACTCATTACAGATTCTCCTCCCAGAAGCTGAACTGATACCCAGTCAAAACTTGAGACAATTCCCTGTTCGAAACCCTTATATTCAGCCCCTGGAGAAGGCACAATGCTAACTTTCTTTAAATTCTAACTTGCTCTGTGCCATTGTGGTCCCTGCTCTTCCAATCAAGGATACTTGGGCTGTCTCACAGAGCAAATCTCCCGAGAACGCTGCTATGGGTCTTTGCTGAATGCATGAGCACACCACACTAGAGTCATTCAGCTACTCAAGGGAGATTCAGATCAAGCTCTTTTGTTTCCAAAACAAATCGATTTCTGTTCTTAAGTTTGAAGAAAAACCAAGTGTTCCACAGGATGATATGAGAATATGGATTGCATCCAGCCACCAGCGATCTGTGAATAGAGGAGCCTGTCCCATGTCTCTTTAGCCTGGGATCCACCTAATCCAGTCAGTCACCCAAGTCTAGACTGGAAAATTGGTCTTGCAAGGATCATGGAGTATTGGTAACAAAATAAGGGTCCACTGAGGTCATCCCTTCTGAGGAGTGATGGGAGATGTCATTCTGTAAATCTGTCTCTTATTGGTTGTTGAATAAAGCACTGTTGGCTAATAGAGAAGCAAGATAGGTGGGACTAGGAGTCAAGGAGGATTGTTGGGAAGAGAGGCAGAGAGAGACACCAGGTAGGCAGCCAGAGGAGTAAGAGGTTCGGACCCTTTTCTCCAGTAAGAGAAATACATAGATTAACAAGTATGGGTTAAATACTTAAGTCAGAGATAGCCAGTAAGAAACCAATCAAATGGCCAACAGATTTATAATTAATATAGTGTCCTGTGTGTTACTTGGGGACCACAACCGCGGCAGGGCCCAAGGCAACTAGCAAGGAAGACTACACTCCACAGAGGAGCAAAAAGTCACACCAATCATGAGGTGTCCTAAAAATGACAATAAGAAACCCAGGGCAGGGCACTGATGGGTTTCTCAGGATAAGGCAGCTCCCTTCAAGTTAACACTGCCCTGTCACAAGCAGGGGAAGAGCACAGATGCAAACAACATCATCAAAACCCATAGGATGTAATGGAATTATCGTGTCTGCCAACAAGAGCACACATTAATGTCTTAAGGAGCCATGAGGCAGGAGGTATAACAGCTCCTGCCTGAAAGCCTGTCAAGCACAGATCCCTGGAAGCCACATCTGCAAGGCAGGTGCCCAGAGGAAGCCTGTGAGAAAGTCAGTTTGTTGTGGAGGAGGAGAGTGCACACATATAAAATAAACATTTCTTTAAGGCTCAGCCATTAATATCTGAGGTCCATAGTCTGCCAGTTTGAGGTATGCACATGAAAGCTACTTCCTGCCCAAGTTCAAATGCACCAGCAGTCACTAACGTGTGCTATGGTCCTCAGTCAAATATTTGAAAAGCCAGGATTAAGATTTTCTATTCCTAATGATCTTAAAATTTCAAGTCCTTTAGAACTCAGTATTAGCAGTAAGTCTTTGTGGGGGTGAGGTGGGGGTGGGGGTGGGAGTGGGGGTGGAGGTGGGGTGGGGGTGGGCAGATCGAACCTCAAGAAACATAACAATAAGGAGATGACTCAGTCAGTAAGGCATTTGCCATGCCAGCATGAGTAGTTGAGTTAGGATCCCCAGGTCCACATTTTAGAAAGAAGAATGTTGGGTATTATGGGTGATGCCTATGGAATGCCTGACCAGCAAGGCAGAGAAGGGTGGATCTCTGAAGCTTGCAAGTCAACCAGCCTTAGCCCAATCACTGAGCTCCAGGTTCAGTGAGAGACCCCATCTCAAAGCATAAGGTGGAGAGTAACCAAGGAAGGTACCACATGTCAACCTTTAGCCTCCATACATGCAACACACACACACACACACACACACACACACACACACACACACACACACACACACACACACACAGGTACACACGCAATATACTCATACAAAAGAAACAACACAGACATGAGTGAACCTACCTACAATGAAATATATGGGGAACCTATAGGAGCTGACCCCTACCTTAAATAGTATTCCAGATTCCTGAAACATTACAGCACTGGAATCCTTGACAATAGATTCCTAATCCTTGACAATAATAACCTAATATAGCATGAACACTTCCAGCTGGCACCTAATACAAACCATACATTCACATTAACTGTGACTTAGGAAGAGCATGGTAGGAAGGAAGCACTCACTCTCACATTCTGACTGAAGCCCAGAACAACCTAGAGCTATACTTCCATTCATCACTATGTCCTTGCCATAGGCACCTCAGTGGCATTACAAAGCAGTATGTGGTGGCTCTAACGCAAATTCTTTTGTGCTTGTGGCATTGGATCTGGCTGTTTCTGCGCTTCCTAGGCTGCTGAAAAGGGCTACCACACATTTGGTAACATAACATATACTCATTCCCGTATAGCTCTGGAGACCAGAATTCCTAACTGGAAAATGAAGACATCAGCAGGGCCACACTTCCTCTAGACTCTACAGAAGAACCAGTCCTTCAGCATCTCCCAGCTCTGGACGAGCCAGCCCTGGCCAGGGCTGCATGACTCCATCCCACCGTGTCTTCACTTAGCCTTCTCCCACCTCTATCTCCAACCTCCTCTGCCCATCTCCTATAAGAGCATCTACCATTGGCTTGGGCAACACCCTAAATCCAAGAGTTTATCTTAATATTTTTAACTTGTGGGTTTTCCCCCTTTGGTAAAGGTTTCTTTAGAGCATAAAGCATGCATAGAGAATGGCTACCACAGTCAAGTTATTTAACACATCCATTTTATCTTTCTTTCCTTTTTCAAGATAAGGTTTCTCTGTGTAGCCCTGGCTGTCCTATAACTTGCTCTATAGACCAGGCTGGTCTCGAACTCACAGAGATCCACCTGCCTCTGCCTCCCAAGTACTAGGATTAAAGACATATGTCACCAGATATCTTACGTAGTCAGTGTGTGTGTGTGTGTGTGTGTGTGTGTGTGTGTGTGTGTGTAATATTCCTGAATTAAGTTCCTTGGCAAATTTCTAATAGTATGGTATTATTAACTACAACCCTTTAAAAAATAAAGTTGTACTTATAAGTTCTAGAGACTAGAGCTTGAATTTACTTAGGGGAAGAGGGACAGTATTTAACTTACCATGATAAGAATAGCTGTAGAGAAGAAAATGATGCATTTAACTAACATGGCATATGAACACTCCATTGTAAAACTTTGAAAGGTCGAAAACACCATCATGCTAGAGGCTGTCTTCTTCAGGTGAGTAGCTGACCCTGCCTGAGCCTCATTGTTTTATGCTTCCAGAACAAAATCTGGAAGGTTGAAGTACTACAACAAGGCCTGATAACAATCCCCTTCAAGCGTCTGTCACTCCCAAACTCATTTTCAGACCCTAGTTTCAAGTATCTCTGGGCAAAATGTCCATACAGAGAAGCTTTCTGATGTTTCCCAATTCAGCCACTAACTGGTAAGGTGCGACTTTAGCACAGGATTTGGAAAAAAAATCCCACTAAGATAAGAGGCTTGCCGAAAGTCAATAATCGTTAGACATATGGGGAACCAAGGACTTCACACTCTGACAGGAGCCTTTCCCATTCCAAGCAGCCAGTCACCTGCAGCCATAGTCTGTCTCCAATTATCCCAAGAGCCACAACATTGCAGCCCTGTGGCCTTCAGGGCTGTATTTTGTCTTTGGATTCCTAGTACCAATACCTGGTGTCTGAGTCATTCAATAAACACCACTACAGTGAATGGAAACACCAGTCTCGGTAATAAATAATAACAGGGAGAGCTGGTTACAACTCCAGATCCCAAGTGCCTTATACTTGAGGGATTAACTAAAACAATGAACTGCCACCTTCTGCTTTGGAGGGTGCTCCAGAAATGTCAGTAATTATTATCTCTGACTTTAATCCTCACCCCTACTGAGAATGGAGTCATTCCTATTTCCATTAAGCACAGTGGGACCTGAGGTTCAGATAGGTGAAATTAAAGACCTGAGACCTGGAACAGCCAGGATGTGTTACAATTCACAGACCTGTATTTTTTTCTGCTATACCATACTGCTGCTGGCTTAGACTAGTCAGTGTGTAAGGCTGATCCGGGCTCTAGCATCTGCAGTAAAACTATATATTGAGGTGGGTATAAGAACGCACATTTTCATATACATTATGTATATGCATACATGCTATACATTTGTTCACACACAATACCTTCATTTGAAAAAATACTAGACACAGTGCTGAAATGATCATCAGAGTCAAGGAGCTTGGTAAGTTTCCCCCTGCACTGTCAAACTCTTGAGTCATACCATCCAGGGGTGAAATGTCACACGCCACATTCTTCTGAGCTCACAAAAGCAACATATGCAACACTATGTAAAGTCCAAAGCCTTGGCTTCCAGCCCTCATGACCTCCCCTGGAACATTGTTTTTCTCATCCATCCACCCCACAGTGAAGAAAACTGCACCATGTTGACATCCACTTAAACACCCCAAACAATGAGCCAGAGAACAAAAGTGCCCTCGCCTTGAACTTACAGGAGGAATGAATGCTGGGGAAGCTTTTGCGGCCCTCGGACACCAGGTCAGGGTCACCTGTGCAGTGCATTTCTGAGTTCATCACCCCATCTGGAAAGCAGCGGTAAAAGAAATCGGGACGAGGTCTACAAAAGACACCATGGACATTTTCAATATACAACGCTGCCATCACAATGAGCCCCAAGCTAATCCCTCCTCCCCACGGCCCCCATCCCCTTGTCCCTCTGCAAGCTCCCTCTGTCATCCACAACATATCTGAATTGTAGCAAGTTTTCCAGCCTTGGGGAGGTCTTGGCCTTCCCCAGTTCCCATCTGTGAAAGGGAGAAATCAATACCTGACCAAAGGTGAGGTCCTGAGCATTAAGTCTTCCTGGAAACGTAAGCATGGTATCAGCAGACTAGAAAGGACTTCCTATCTCGCTTTACTGCTCCACCAACCTAGACCCTACC
Organism: Mesocricetus auratus; assembly: GCF_017639785.1. NCBI lineage: Eukaryota > Metazoa > Chordata > Mammalia > Rodentia > Cricetidae > Mesocricetus > Mesocricetus auratus. The sequence continues at coordinate 69,973,573 of NW_024429182.1, forward strand.
CTAGTTTCTGAGAGTCCAGGACACAACAATCTACATGTCAAGTTTTGGTGGCCAGCTGCCTTTCCTAAAGCAGTGGCCCTCAGCCTGGCTGGGAAACTTTACAACTCAGAAGTTCGGTGACCCAGGCTGGTGTGGGACAGAGATCTCTAAAGGAAGAAGGATGATTCTGGCCCTGCAACCGAGCCTTCCAGAGCAACCACCAACCACAGCTAACATTAACTTATTCTTGAGTGTAGATGCAGTGCCTGGCACTGCACATTCACCATACCATATAATGCCTATGACAATCCTTAAGGCAGGGTCAGGGGTCTAAGGGAGATGGCACTTCTGCCATGATCAATCATGATCAGTATGTGGCAAACACAAGCTGGGAGCCCAGAATGGAATCCTGTGCCCAACATTTGGCCCCATGTTGGAATGCTCTACTCAAGTAAGGATTCTAGTGTGTCTACGTGCCAGCTCACTATTCTGTAGCAAATCAACTAATATTTCTGCGTGCATAACAGGGTTGAGACTTGCTAATGCTGTAAGCACACCTCCCTTGCACACTGGCTCACGGCTGTCACGTGCGGACTCCTACACTAAGTCTCCTAGCTCTGGGACATAGGAAAGATGCCACTGATTTAACAGACCTATTCTTGTGCTGTCTTTTCAGATCCAGCCAGAGTTTCTCCAATGTGGTTGTCCACCTTCTCAACCAGAAAGAACCTCAGCAGGTGAGACCCTAGAATCATCACTTTATCTGGGTCCCGAGTGCATGCTAAGCATGGAGGGATCTGGAGGGACATCCTAGTACAGAGTCTTTCATTAGCCCAGATTTACCCAATCTTCCACTCCTTGATGCCTAGCCTAGCACCTTGTACCATGCCAATAATCTATAAATGCTGAGGTTGTAAATGGAATCTCATTTGCTCAAGGCCAGGAGTAGTCGTCAGAGCTCAAGTGAGCTGTAGTATTGAGAGGCCTTTGGGCTTCTCATCGCTGCAAAGACTGACTCTGCACCAGAGCAGCCGGAGGGGTGGAGAAAGCAAATGGAATCTAGAAATCATTTCTCAGGAACAGTAAGAGAAGTGCATCATAAAGCCAGATCTGAAATGCCAACCCATACATCTCATCTCAAAGAAAACAATACATAAGTGGTCTTATTAATTTGTTAAAGGCCAAAACTGACAAGCAAATAAGCCTGGCCAGGTGCTGGGATAGCAGTGGAAATGCCAATGGCAGGCTTTGGCCAAACAAAGTGTGGTCAGTCAGCCAGTGGACACTCTCTTACTAGTCATCTCCTCCCTAAAATAATGAGCTTATAATTCAAAAGAAAGAAAAGAACTGTACTGAAGGTCAGAAATCCCAGGAGGGCAACAATGGAAGGGAAAATTGTTTAAGGAATCTTTGTACTATAAACCATCATTTGTTTCCTCTTGGAACTTACCTTCCCACTATTAATTTAATAGTGTTTGTGCAGACTCCATTCAAAGCAAGAGCCAAGGACACCGCTACAAAACAAAACCAACAAACAGGAAAAAAAACAGTTGAATTTCACACTAAAAATCATCATTACTATAACCACCCCATCATCACCATTAGCATCATCATCATCATCACCATCAACATACCATCATCATCACTACTATCACCACCATTATCATCACCACTATTATTACCCATCACCATTGTGACTATCACCATCATTATGACTACCAGCCATCACTGTCATTGTCATCATCATCACCTATAATTACACTTAGTTTATGACCACAGAGTTGTTAAATAATACTTTAGAAACACAATATAATTGGGGAAGGATTATAGAGGTTGTTCCATAAAGTGCTGCATTCTCATGAAATGAAATCTTTCCTTCTTGACCAGAATTTTCAGCCTCACAAACAAGCTCATCCATCACTTTCTAGCCCGATATAAGCAGATTTAATACAACAGCGTGCAGAATTTCTTTTACTCGTAGCAAGACACATAACTTTCTTTTATTTCCTCCTGGCAATCTCCTCAGACATAATTCGAATCAGAGCAGCTGCCAGAATCCTTCTGAAGAGCAGGACAGTCTGGCAAGGCCTCTGTCATCCCTGACCCATCACCTGCCAACAGCTGTCCATCACTGTTTCCAAGAGGACTGGGGGTCCAGGGAGGTAACTTTTGTCATCTAAATCAGCAAGAACTTCTAGAATACATTATTTTAAAAATACAGCCCAGGGACCTTCTCCAAGCAGCCTGGAAACCTGCTAGATAAGGAGCAGACCAAACCAAAGGGGCAGCAACATGAATCAACACCCATTGCTACAAAAGCTTTGACTTTCCTTCCTACAGTTTGTTAAGAGGACTTAAGAGGTGCAGTCATCATTGTCACTGCGACGAAGGTCAAATAAATGTCTTACATAAGCAACAGAAACTCAGAGAGGTCCTCTCTTCGTTGAGTAATAAAACACATGAGCTACCATTTCTCTTTGGCAGATATTAACTCCTCAATACCAGCAGAGACTTGCATAAGATGAGCACGGGGTGGGGGGGCATTTTTGGGAAGGACCTTCATCCAGTAACTCATTATTATCAAGGGAGATAGGTTAGTTACTCTACAAGCAGAAAGTGCTGTGGCATAGCCATCACAGCCACCAGGGCACACACTACTGAGATGAAGACAAAGTCACCTGCTTTTAGCAGGTTGTAGGAAACAGAAAGAATGGGGAAGGTTGGGATGAAAAGGAACAGTAAACCCCTGAGTGGTGATGGAGCATTCCTGGCCATGTATGAATGGAGTGGGAAAAGGCACAGGTCCCTTCCTGTTGGAGTGCTGAACATGAGTCAGTACCACAGTACTGCACTGCATATGTGCAACCCAGGGTATAGACTGGCTCTGAGTGTGGAGAACATGGGAAGGCCCAGTGACGACCGTCTTTATGGGCACATCTTTCCTGCCAGAAACGCCAGCCTCCTTCTCTTCTACAGGGTCAGAGCAGAGGTGAGAGGCCTCTTTTGCAGAAGAGAGAAAAATCTCCTAGGCTGTCTTGGATGAATTTTCCCAGAGAGTTCTGACAACAATGGAATAGACAGTGGTGGGCTTTTCCCTGCTAGGGCTGGCCCTGCTATGCTTTCTAGGGGAGTTGCACTCCTTCCTCTCCTGGGAGCATGGCCTCAGTGCAGATAAGCCAGCTATGAGTGGGTATCACTGGCTGATCTCTCATTGTCCCACACACATCTTAGTGAACTTCATATGCAGCTCCATTGATCCAGAGCCCAATATACCCCATACACAGTTGGGGCTGAGTGGGCTCGTAGACAGTGCTGTCTTTCCACAGGTTTGAAGTAAGTGAGCTAGAAAATACCAGAAAATGCACTGTACGATCCAAATGCCTGAAAGAGACAGAGAAGGATGGGAAGCTAGAGTGATGACATTTGGGAGTGGGACATTTCAGTGTTCTGGAAGCACATGGGACTAATTCTTATTTGAATGATAGTTTGACAGGATACTGAAGACAGGGCATCAAAATGACAGGGTACTAACACAGGGACCTTTCATGAGGTATCTATTCCAATGTTCTTCATTCTCTAGAATGAAGGCTGGGCTCTGATGGGATGCCTGGTGGCTGCAAAGACAGGATAAGGCATGGCCCCAGGCAAGAGACTAACAAGAGCCCCACAGGTCTAGCCCATGTGGTGCTTTCACAGCATCTGACAGTACCATTTTGACTGATGGATCAGAAACACAAACAAGACTGGCTGATAAAGAAATTCAAAGTGGCATATCCTACAGGTTGGCTTGCTAGGGGCTGGTTTTGAGGGTATTATGGGCTATGGGCATACCAGAGGATTTGAGAGCTTTCCTGTTATTTTTTTGTAGTATTAAGCAGCCCAGTACTCCAGTCTTTCAATAACAGAGTTCCTGGGTACTCTATATCCTGAATACCTACAAGCTAGATGCTGCACAGGGAACACACCGCCGTGCTTGTCTGTATGTAGCAAAGGGGAACACCTGGGCTCAGGTGCAAGTGCCTGGGATAAAATCTTCTAATACCCTCACTACAGAATGACATAACAGCTAACCTCCCCTCCATGAGGGAGTTCTGAATTCCAGGCTTGATTAGAAGCCACCTAGTTTTCTGACTTTGAAGTTTAAGTTCGCCTTTACTGCCTCCAAACCTTCCCAAAGCACTGGTTGTTTGCAACCTCTGTGCACACTGCTGGCTTCTTATCATTTTCTGGACAGGAGCTCATTGATTTGGGCAAACAGAACAGCCAATGATTCTGTTTTAGTTACATATAGGAGGCAGAGTATGGTGCTCAATTTTAAAGCATCACCCTAAGAGAGATTTGGCTGAGAATTAAAATGGCTAGAGAAGGTAGCCAGGGCTGCTTAGAGATGCCACAGGAACACAATTCCATAGCCAGCAGTAAACTAAAGCCACAACCATGGCAGACATTCTTTCCCATAGTCATCTATCTTGGGGCTCTATATGAGGGAGCAACTGCAATATAAAGTGAGGTGAAGGGATTCCCAAACCAGCAAAGGGTGCCCAATAGGATGCTCTAAGGATCACAGTAATAGTCACGAAAATACTGTCCGGTCACTAAAGCCAGGTACAGTAAGGTACCAATGCCCCTTCCCCCACCTGACCTGAGAGAGCAAGCATGTAACCACAGGCTGGCCAGAATCAAGACAAGCTTTGTTTTTAGTCTGGAGAAACAACTGAGTCAAAGTCTCCATCTAGGGGACTGGGAGCAAGGAACAGAGAGAAAACAGGGGGTGGCCACCAGAGATGAGCAGTCAGATGTGTAAGTAGAAAGTAGCAACTGTGAGCCACTGTGAGCCCATGCACCACTGTGAGCCCATGCACCACTGTGAGCCCATGCATCACTGTGAGCCCATGCATCACTGTGAGCCCATGCACCACTGTGAGTCACTGTGAGCCCATGCACTACTCTGAGCCCATGCACCACTGTGAGTCACTGTGAGCCCATGCACCACTGTGAGCCCATGCACCACTGTGAGTCACTGTGAGCCCATGCACCACTGTGAGCCCATGCACCACTGTGAGTCACTGTGAGCCCATGCACCACTGTGAGCCCATGCACCACTGTGAGTCACTGTGAGCCCATGCACCACTGTGAGCCCATGCACCACTGTGAGTCACTGTGAGCCCATGCACCACTGTGAGCCCATGCACCACTGTGAGTCACTGTGAGCCCATGCACCACTGTGAGCCCATGCACCACTGTGAGTCACTGTGAGCCCATGCACCACTGTGAGCCCATGCACTACTCTGAGCCCATGCACCACAGAAAGCAAAGGTCTGAGGCAGAAGAAACCGCATCCAGGCTGGAGAGAAGACAGGAAGTGGAGGGACATGAGGGAAGGCATATTTCAGACAGAGTTGGTCATGAGCTCTTGACATTCCTGCTCGCTCCCCACTACAGCCCCACGGAGCACTGCTCTGTTATCCCCTCCTTTTCTTGGAGTTGATAAGATTGCTTATTTTAGATCTGTCTTTAAACCCATTATTTACTTGAGCTAATCTGAAAGGGAAACGTAACATTATTCTTTTCAACTAGACAGACTCAACTAAAGCTTGGTTACGTAAAAATGGCCTCTATTCTTCATTCTTTAGACACACACTCTGTCTCATTCACACTCCCTCCTTAAGAAAAGAGAAGAGTGTCATGCTGCGTTTTCAAGTCTATATAAGCCCAATAATTAACAAACACATCCCATAGAGAGGAACCTCAGTTTCCAGACTTACCACCCCAGAGGATAGGAAATCCACAGAATATACTAAACCCAAGCTTGGGATGAAGGTCTAGATAACTTATGTAAAGTATATATGTACTCAATTTAGTTTTCCAGAGGATTAATTAAAAAGCTAGAGATTTAGACCCAGTTAAATTACCTTGATTGTTAAAATAGCTCAGTAGGATTGACTCTCTCTCTCTCTCTCTCTCTCTCTCTCTCTGTGTGTGTGTGTGTGTGTGTGTGTGTGTGTGTGTGTGTGTGAGAGAGAGAGAGAGAGAGAGAGAGAGAGAGAGAGAGAGAGAGACCTATGCACACGCAGATACACTGGGCACTCCCTACCTGTGAGTGCCCTTTACTTCACATTGACTCAACATCTTTTGAGCTTATCTTGTTTTACTTTTCCAGAGTTTAATTTTGACCACAGGAAAAATATCAGTTGGGTGTAAATGAGATTTTTTTCAAATGTGATTATCTAATTAAGATCATTCCCAGCCCCTAAAGCAAGAACTGTGAATACTCTACCTAAGAAGGCTTCCTTAATTTCAGTCTTGTCTGTCCGCCGGATAATTTTCACCACACAAATAACAGCCAAGGGTGTGAGGAAAGAAATTGCCTGGAAGAAACAACAAATAATCCCTCTTGAGGACTCTGATTTGCTTCAGATGTGGCAATTCATAATTAGTGCCAGTTAACTTCAACTCGCTAGTCAAATGACCTTACTGAATTGACCTTAAACAAAGAAGGGCAACTTGTCTATATGAAGCAAAAACACAGGCACGGCAAACTGGAGGTCTGATTGCAGGTTCTAATTTATTTGTAATTGCTAGGAGCCACATTTAAAGTGGGAGCTTTTTTTAAAGAGTAAAGAATAGTGTATAATTATAATAGTTCATCAGCACCAGTAAAACCTGGAACCTCCTCCTCCTGACTCTCTCTCCCTGTGTGTGTCTGTGTGTGTGTGTGTGTGTGTGTGTGTGTGTGTGTGTGTGTGTGTGTGTGTGTGGTTCCACCTCCCTAGAGACATGAGAGGGTAGGCCTTCTTAATGACAATCAATCATCTCGTTCCCTTTTGGAGTTCCTCTTTTGAATAACCTTATTTTTTTTCCTTTTAGGTGAGAAGTGAGTCCTTTCATACAAATTCTTCCTCCAACTTCACAAGATATAGAGTCACCTGGAAGTCAAACCTCTGGATATGTTTGTAAGGGGGTTTTTAGATGGGATTAATTCATGTAGGAAGACACGATCTAACTGTGAGCAGTACTACTCTGTGAGTAAGGTCCCAGACAGAATTACAAAGAGAAAGAGGCTGAATACCAGCACTCATTTCTCTCTCCCTCTCTGCTTCCTAACATGGATGCAACATGACCAGCCACTTCTGGATTCTACTGACATGTCTTCCCCACAATCATGGACTGTATCCCCTCAGACTGTAAGTCAAAGTAAATCTGTCTTCCTTAAGTTGCTTCTTGCCAGGTATTTGGCTATAGCAGTAAGGAAAGTAACTAAGGTACCATCTACCCAAATCCACACCAGAATGAATCTGGTGGGGTCCACATGCAACCAGGCTCAGCTTAAAGCACCATATGAGGCAGTTCCTGTATCAGGAGTATTTACGGCTCATGGTGGCTCTGGGAAAACTTCTTGTGTTTAGTGATAGGCCTGGGGACAGACAGCTTATATGTTACAAGCATGGTCTTCTTAGGCCACTTCTACCTCCCATATAGAGCTTTTTTAACCACTGCAGCCACCAGGAAGAAAGGTATCTACTTAACTCTTCATGTGTAACATCTCTGGACAACAGTGTCTGGATGGACAGAACACTGCATCGATCTGTAATTGATGGGAAGGGGTGGTAACTATGGGTCCCTTATGTTCCCACTTAGGAATTATTCAATGTGCTCAGATGAGATTTCACTTTCCACAGAGGGGCTTCCTGATAGGACAAAGTAATAAATGGAATTCATGCAAATGACCATGACTTTTGAGAACAGGCTCTTTCCATTTCAATCAATTGCTTTGGGGACTCATCTTTGGCTCCTGCCTCCAGAGACAGCTTGTGAGACACCAGAAAACCTTCCTTCTCATTTGTCATCATGTCTTTGTGAGCATGAGAGGTATTAACTGGTTAGGGGTTGTCCCCTCATCAATTATGGCTCTGGATGACATGGACTTTGAAACCAACTGATGAAGCCTGGAAGCCAACTGCTCATATCTGAATAACCTCAGGGTTTACTAACATGCTGACATACTTATATGACCAGTGAAGAGACCAAGAACCATATTTTTTAATAAGTACCCCCAAATGATCCTGATGGTGTTGATTGAGAACTACATCTTCACATTCAGATCCTGAAAACCAATGTCCAGGGTATCACCTCTTAATATAGCCAAGACCACAGTCAAGGCTCAAGAATCCTTTCTGACTCCAAATGCAAATGTCAAGCTCAGCAGCCTAATTATTTCCCATCCCTTTAAACCCTGGGTATAGTTCATGCCACATGTTCCCAAAGAGGAGAGAGCAACTCACCAAATAGTAAGCTGTAAGGACAACACCACATGCCAAGCCTTAATATAATAACGCAGAACAGAAGAAAATGTTGAGACAACCCTAGCCAACATATTCCCACGTGTGTGTAGGCACAAAATAAAACTCTAAATAAAATACAAGACCCCAAAGCCTGGTAAAGGGGACTTTAGAGTAGGACATTTGGGCCTAAATAAGGGATAGTGTATCAGTTAACATGCAGGCTCACAGCCAGAAGTGAGAAATAAGGAGTCACTAGGGCCTGATGACCAAGGGCTTTCTTTAAGCATCATTCCCCGACACAGATTTCTTGTTTTTAATTAGGTCTGCCTCCCCTCTGCCTCTGCCAAGACAAACCTTCCTTGTATCCCCTCTGTAACTTTCCCAGGCAGGTGGTATTTGGAATCACTTTTATGACCACCAATCACCTGCTTACTGAGCCAGTACTAAGCATGGGGTGAGGAGCAGGGACAGTTCAGTTTCCCCACTTCAAGAGCTCAAGAAAAGGACTCCAACCTGATGGAGTGCCAAATTCTACCTCCTAACAGAAGTATCTGCGGGTACCTGCAGTGTGTGATCTCTCCTATGTCCTAACAACACTGGGGACACTATACTCATGCCTTTGTCCTGGACATGTATGGTGGTTTGGATAAATGTCCTGCATCAGCAGTTCTCAACTTGTGGGTCCATAGTTTTGGTGGTCTTAAGAACTGAGATACCACTCAGTGGCAAAATCACATTTACAAAGCAACAATGAAAATAAATATATAGTTGGGGGTTCCTAAGACAGTCGGAAATATGTGATTTCCAATTGTCCTGACCCACCGGTTGAGAAGCACTGTGCTATGTAATCTCACGCATTTGAATACTTGTCTCTAGTTGATAGCAGCATCTGGGAAGGCTTTGGCAGTGTGCTGGAAGATGTCACTGGAGGCCTTGTGGTTTGGAAAGCCACACACCATTCCTTTCCTGCTTGTGGTTTAAGATGTAAGCTCTTAGGGAGCAGAGAGCCCAACACAGAGCAGAGTTACATCTATATTTACTATTCTCTCCCCATCTGTTACCTGATGTCTCACCATATCCCAAAATGAACATAACATGTGTTCAGAGTACACGCACAGAATATGGGGATCTCATATGGGATTGAGGTGCGCCCCACACAACCCCATCTAACCTGAGTAGAGAATGTCAGGCAAAGGAAGAAGGTTGAAAACATAAAAGAACAGATGTTCCCAGGCATCTTGCCCAAGCAGTATATGGTCACTGTCTCCAAGTGGGTTCCCACCTTGTACAACCACCAGTGATTCCCACATAGGAAATGTCCTCAGTGTCCAGATGCTACTCCATCTAGAAACAGAGTCCTCCTCAGCACTGTTGCAGAGCACTAGACTGTCCCAGATGTGTCTAGAAAAGGCCAGGCTTGGAGCAACCTGTCTCAGGGTTGGGGGGGGACGGAGAGTTTAACAACAAAGGAGTCCAGCCCAAAACATCCCAGTGTCAGGATTCTAGCCAGTGAGGAGGCCTCCAAGGCTCACTCATGTCACAACACAGTGCCAAAGTGCCTACAGCTCTGGCACTTCATATAAAAGTGGGCAGAGAAGCATTTTTAAACACAACTCGAACACACACCGATACCCAGAAAAGGCCCCGCTTTGGGTAAACAATAGCAATCTGTCACCAAGGAAAGGGCCATCAAAGACTTAAAAAGAGACTACAAATTAAACTGTCTATCATCTGCAAAGTGTGTCTCTCTCCTTCCGTCCTCTCCCTGAACAAACTAGTTCCTGTCTTCTTTAAAGGTACCCCAGAATAGGAAACAGTTCTAGCACATCATCACAGTGACAGGAAGATTCTGGGAGATGAAATCAGGTGAGCTCTGGCCACAATCAGAAGAGGCAAAGAAAATGAGTTGGGTGTTTCCTTGAAAGACAAGAGAAAAATCTGTGGAACTCTCTTCTCAGCCTCCTGTTTGAGTCTAAGCTGTTCTTCAAAGGGTTTTCCAGCAGTGCTGAACTGTCCGGAGGACATCTGTGTATGAACCTCCACTAAAACAAAAGTCACATGGTACTCAGCCCTGGATTCCTACTGCCCAGGCCTGGACTTGACTCACAGCAGATACTTTATCTGCCTGGGTATGAGGAATAACAATAATAATCATTAATCTGGAGACATCCACAATTTGGCTCCATCCCTGCCTCCTCTGCCCCTTCACCCTGTAGATACCCTTGATAAACTGACTCAGTGGCCCACATGGCTCTGTTCTCCCACTTTGGAATCTTTATGTCTGCATTTTCTGTGTGTCACATGCTGGCACCACCTCTCCACCTCACCCCAAGTCCAAAAGGTGGCATCAGAGCATCGGGGCTTCTCGGTATTCTGAGAGGGGCTGGTCTAGCTTCTAACAGTTGTAAGACCACAGTAGAGTTGTTTGGTTTTTCATCCTGAAATTATTGAGCTGATGAAAAATGGTGCCACCAGAGATTCTGAGAAGCGTTAACTGAGACACTGATCGCCATGTGATGCGCACAAGCACTGTCCTCAAAAACCAAGGTCACTGTGGTATCTCATGATGGTGGCAGTGGTGAGAATGGTGACAGGTGATGGTGATGATGGTGATATAGTGATGAGGATGGTGGTGAGAAGACCATGATGAAGACGATGGTGAAGAAGGTGGTGAAGATCCACAGAAGCCTACCTGAATCTCCCCTCTGACCTTTCCAGATCCCATTTGACATCAGAGTAAATATGCAGGGTCCCTGGGGGCATGGTCCACGCCCGACCTGAAATCCTGTTCTCCACAGCCCTTATGGTTCCCCCTACCTACAACATGTTCTTTGGAAGTATGCCCTGAATGCACAACATGACATCGACAGAGGATATACTAAGTAACATTCATGACCAACTGATATGCCCTACACCTACACCAATACAGGTGTCATGATCTGATAAACCCCACACAGTCAGCAAGGAATTGTGACCTCTTGAATAACAGCACAGACTCTGGCAAGGGACTGACTGCTTGGGGATGACAGAGAAATGTTAAGTCAAGACTCAGTGTTTCTGAAAAGAATCCTTGGTCTGTCTCTCTAGTCAACAGGGAGACAAAATCATCATGGAAAAACAAGCTCTTGGCATTAAACAGTCCCGCTTTACGCAGACCCATTACCTGTACTGTAGGAGACACAGGCAGATAAAATGGGAGCTGGGACTTTTCTGAGGATGACAACAGGATTTATTCTCCCTTTGACTGCACTTGACTCAATCACCAAACCTTTACTATATTATTTTTCTGGTTACATTTGACCAAAGGGTTTTGACATACACACATGCATACGTGTACACACGTACACACTCATTACTCATGACTTGGGGCCACTAATTATTTGAAAAACATTTTAGTTAATAAAGTTAGAAAGTTCAACTTTGGATGGAAACATTTCAACCTACATAAAACCTCCTGGATTTTTTTTTTAATGAAAGAGTGAAACTTAGGCCAATGAGGTAGACAAGTCAGTAGAGGTACTTTCTGCCAAGCCTCTACCACCTGTCTTTCATCACTAGAACCTACAAAGAGTAAGGAGAAGACCAACTCTCGCAAGCTGTCTTCTGACTGTGACAGGCACACCACGGCATGTACATCACACAGAATAGATGAATGAGCCTCCAAGAGAAACTGACCTAGATTAGATACATGGGAGGCCATATGGGCCACTCAACTGTCTTCTGCAGACACTTGGAAAGCTTTTGAGGGCCAAAGCTGACAAACAATAGCTCACATTAAGTTCTTAATAAAATCTAGGTGAACAAATCGAATTATGGAATGACAGAGTATTTTCTACCTTTGAGCTGCAGGTATTTTAAATGGCGTGCCTGCTCTGCTGTTGCTCTTGTGGATAGCACTGACTCTTGTAGCCAAATGCATGTGCTTCATCAATAACTATTAACAAAGCAAAAGGCTGAACTTGTTTCATTACAAGGCTAGAGAGTGTGTCAGTGCGCGGAGGCAAATATATGTCTATTCTCCAAAACTCACAGCACCGAAGGGCCTTTCTGCATCTCACCCAAGCCACTAAGCAAATTGTTTCATCCAACTTGTGTCTGTAGCCAGAATATTTGTGGCATCTGCATCTAGTCTTCAAAACAATCCATTGTTCATAAATCTAGGCCAGAGCCGCAAATTTCTCTCAATGTCCTGTGTGAACATTCATCTCCAAATTGCATTTTTACAGCACATGAAATGCAAAACCCTGGGAAGAATGGGTCTGAGTGATAAACAGATGTTTTCCCCTAATTGTGCTGTGAAGTCATTAGCCACACACTGGTTCCTTCATATCTACGATTTATTGAGTTAGGATGGAATTGGAAAAGGATCTTATTATAATATGTGAGTATTTGTTATGTCTTATTGCCAACCGACCTTAATAGTTCACTTTGCCTAAGATTTACAGAAACCTATTTTATTTTCTAAGCTGAAAAGTAATTATTAAAAGCAACTGTAATAACACCTGAATGCTCACACAGTATAGAAGGCATTTCCATTTGCAGATATGAATATCTTTCTAACCACAGTTACTTAAAAAGCCTTCCTCTGTGAAATAAAGGATTTCTTTCAAATAGTCCCATGTGTATTGTGAATGTTCTGGAATAGTAACCACAGTCCCAAAAAGCACAAGCATAATGGTGGGTCAACAGGAATCACTTTTGAGCCACTAGACAGCCCATCTGAAAGTTTTGTTATTGTTTCCAGTGGAGGGAGCACGTGACTGCTTCCTTTGCTACTAAACAGCTCACTGGCAATGTTCTGAGAGCGACTGAGCATCAGTAAGGAGTTCCAGCTGCTCTGGAACATCCAAGGCAGTCTCAAGGTGGACAGTGACCTCCAGAGTTGATTACTCAGATCAGACACTGTCACTCACCAGTTGTGTGGCTTCATGAAAGTTCCCTCATCTCTCTGGAAGGCACTTCTGACCCTGCAGGGTGTGGCTAGTAGAGAACCCATCCTCTCTGACATAGGCTGACTATATGAGGTAGCCTTTCCATAGGCACTGGCACACAGGAAGAGAAAGGTAAGAGACTGCAACTGCCACGTGGTAAGAGAAGGAGGTAAAAATAATTCCACTATATCCACCAGCTGCTTGGTTGTTTGATCCTTCATCTTAGGAGTGAGACATAGACAACATCTAGTGGTAAGGATATGGGGTAGGCTGTGTGTGTGTGTGTATGTGTGTGGTGTACACACGCATATTTCTGTTGGTTGTGTGGGGGCATACATGTGTGTGATAGCATGCATAGAGATCTCTAGTGGAAGCTAGATGTCTTCCTCATCCTCATTGGTATTCCACCTTATATAATGAGGCAGGGTCCCATACTTGAACCTATAGCATACTGATTTGCCTAGACTAGCTTCCATGCTTGATTAGGGTTGCTTGTTTCTGCCTTTCATGTGCTGGGATTACAGGCTGATCACCACACCCACTTAGCATGGGTTCAGGTTATCCAAACTCTGGTCCTCACATGTGGCAAGTAGTTTACCCAATGAACCACATTCCAGGCCACCACAGGGTCACCCTGCCAGTGATCAACAACTTCCCAGCCCACAACAGACACATGGTTAGCAAAGCTCTCTACATTGATTTCCAGGCTGATTCTGCAAGGAGAGGGGACAGGGAATCCTTGTCACTAGCTTCCAGTCTGTCTTTACTACACTGTCACTATGTGGAAACATTCAACATAACTCAGGTAAGCAAGTGTTAGACAATCAGTTTCTCAAGTGAGCAACCAGTGCCTGTCTTGATCTGGAAGTGAGGCTTAACTGGACATGCTGCTTTTATCTTTATTTAAAGTTGACTACTGTTCTCAACAGGGGACATATCAGCCACCAAACCACAGTACTTACAAACATGAGGCGCGTAGGTATGTTGTCTGACTGCACCAACGGATTTTTATAGAGCCAGATCTCTTCCGGCTGGATGACTCTCTGGAATGGATCCAAAAACTCTGTAAAACTGAAACAAAACAAAGAAAAGGACATGAAAGCTGAGTCTTCAGAGGCTGTGGACAGACCCTGGGAGGCCACTTCTGCATGACCTTAGGAGAATCTTCCAGACTTCTGGGAAGGGGAGAAATGGCCGCCAGTGACAGTCCTCAGCCAGGTCCAACTGGACAAAGAGACACTGAGACTGTAGAGTCCTCAGCCACCCCCTGGCAGCAAGAACTCACTCTTGCTAAGGAAACAGCTTTGGAACTGTTTTACAAAGACTCTAAGAACTTAGGCTCCTAACGTGAGCTAAAAGTTCAAGAGATGTACAATGGTTCACACTGGGTCAAGGCCAGGCCGGCAGCACAGCGGCTTGGAACAAAGTGGGTCTGAGACAAGAGTGGAGACTCATCAGGCTCCCTTGACCTACCCAGGGAACAGGAAGTGTCCTGCCCTCCTTCCTGCTACCCAGATGAAGACATGATGCTGCCACTCTCCCCACTAGGGGGCAGAGGAAGGATGAAGAGATGCAGTGATGGGATGTTTTGAGTCAGCTAAAGGGCTAGCTCTAGGCATCTTCCGTCTTCATCTTTTCACCCTCTGCAAACCTGCCCCTGCCATGGGAAACCATCCATCGCATTACCCAGTCTGGGTTATGTCTTCATTAGTTGGACAACCAAAAGCAATCATGAAAGGGGAAGTGGTTGGGGTATGGGAGACAGACAATATGAATTTATCAATATGAATTTTCAGATTTCAGCCATTAGCCTCTGCCCAGCCTCTCAAGTCCTATCTCCACCTAAACTTCATTCGGAATGATTTTGGGTATGAATGGCTGGGAGCCAGAGCATCGGGGGTTGCAGTCTTTCACTGTTAGGCTGAGAAATTCTGATCCTGAGCTAATAGGATAGGAAGTGCCACTCAAAGTGGTGTCCCTGGCAATGCGATGCATGGGACTTGGAGAAGAGCAGAGGAATGAAGGCAAGAGAATGATCAGGGGTATACAACTGCCCCAGCAAGAGGTGCCTGCAAAGGGGCTGGGAGGACACATGGGAGGGCATGCAGGTGGGCAGGAGGCAGTGGTTCAAGTCCAGTCCACGTTTCTAGTTTGGGGTACTGTGGACCAAAATGAGGAGTTTGGGGTGACAGCTAGAAAAGAAGACAACTTTGTGCTCCTCTAGAGATTTTATGGTACCTAGTAGCCATGGTCTACCCCAGTTTTAGTCCTGGATTCAGAAATTCCCTCTGTTGTATGCAAAAAAAAATTTTTAAGTCATCCAAGGGCCAGATCCTAGCCAAATTGGGAACCCAAATTTGCACCCCCAAACTTGGGCGTCATATGATCATGGTCTGTCTGTGTTTCTCATGCACATTTTCAGCAGTGACCATACAAGGACTGTGAGCTGAGACCCTTTAGAATGGCTGGCCCACTAAGAGGCTCTGATACTGCCAAAGTTAACATCCACTCTGAACAGCTGCACGGTGTACCATCAAACGGACTAGCCTCTCAGTCTACTCTATCATGCATCTAAGACAAGTGATTCCTCCCTGTTGGCTTCTACATGCCTTCCTGCCCTCCCTTCCACTCTCCCTTCTCTGTGTCCTCACCTCTGACTGTGGTTAAACTCTAAGAATCTGTGTACTTAGGAATTCCAAGAAGAAAGAGGAGCCGTGGACAGCTCTGCTCAGCCCTGTGCCCACGGCACCTCCACCTGGAATAGAAGAGTCACCTGGGAAACACCTGACAGTGTAGTGTAGTAGTACTGTCATAGAGACCAGCCAAGTCCTCACCAGCCTGAGCCCAGAGTGCGCCTATTGCAGAATGGGGTCCCAAGTATGCCAAGAACCTGCAGAACTGCTCTGGGCCCCATGTACTTTCTTCAAAGAAAAGTATACCAAGCACCTCTCTGGGCATCAGAAAATGGCTCCCTGTCCCCCACCCCCTTAAAGCTGCTCTGTTACTGAGTAAAGGCATTCCCTTATGGGGAAGCTTGTAACAAAATCAGAAGCCACAGCTGGAGATGGGTGAGAACCTTCTAGAGACTTGCTAGTTAGGTGTACAAGCAGTAGGAACAGGACATGGGGATGTGGATTTTAAACTATTCTCCAGGTGCCATGCTCCAGCTCCAGTGATTCCTTAAGGGTCGTGTACTCTTGACTCCAAGAAACTTGATGATTTAATTCTCATCTTTGACAATCCCGGTGTTTCAATCTACCCCTGGCCATGTGGTGCATGGAAAAATATTTTCCTTAAAAACCCTAATCTGCAGTTTCTTTGTCTGTAAGTTGACCCTATCTTACAGAGCTGGAATGTAAACTAAACTGAAAGAACACACATGGAACTGGGTTGAAACTCAGTTGGTAGACGCTTGCCTGGCATGCACAAGGCCTGGCACCATATCAACTGGGTTATCATGGTGCACACCTATAATCCCAGCTCTTAGAAACTGAAGGCAGGAGGATGAGTTCAAGCATATGGAAGGCTATCCTGGACTATATGAGAAAGGAAAAGAAAAAAGAAAGGAAAGGAAAGGGGGAAATAGAGGGATGGGGACAGAAAACTAAAAGAAGGAAGGGGGAGGTTGAAATACGCAGAATACCCAACAAAACATGGGCAAAATAGCTACTTTTCCCATTTACTGCTGTACTCCAGTCTCTAGTGTGTGTTTCCACCAGTTTTTAGTATTTTCTTTGACTGTGTCACAGCCTACTCCATGCTCCCAAGTGTTTTTAAAGTATTTTAAACAAAATGAAAGGCAACAAAGCTTATTTCAAAGATGTTTTCAGGCCATATAGGCTGCTTGTGAAAACAAAAACTTCTAGAATATTCTGATTACTCTGAATCCACAATAAATCATCCAAAAATATTTTATTTCATCTGTGAGTTTCTGGTCTGGAAAATTCTGGAGGTCCAGAATTACTTAGATGCTCTCTTCCAATATCTTAGAACATTGGCTGACACTGTGTCTGTCTGAGGACTGCATTAGGCTACCCATCAAGATGGCTACCCACTGATGACAGCCTGTCTGTGGCTGAACTGGAGTACCAACACATTCCTAGAAGTCCTAGGGTACTGAGAATTTCATCTAACATCCAGAAAAAGTAGGCAAAAGCTAGCTGACTTCTCCTGATCCAGCCCTGCGAGTCAAATAAGACCATTTCCACGGTTTAGATGTTGATGACCCCCCAAGAGCTCAGGTGTCTGAACACTTGGTTCTTAGGAGGTGCTACTGTTTTGGAAGGGTGTGGAACCTTTAGGTGATAGAACCTAGCTGGAAGAAATGGGTCACTGAGGACAAGACTATCTATCTGCCTATCTATCTATCAATCCATCCATCTTAAGGATTTATTTATTTTTGTTTCATGCATATTGGTGTGTTGCTTACATGTATGTCTGTGTGAAGGTGTTGGACCCCCTGGACCTTGAGTTATAAACAGTTATGAGCTACCATGTGGGCACTGGGAATTGAACCCAGGTCTTCTGGGAGAGCAGCCAATACTTACAACCACTGAGCCATCTCTCCAGTCCTAAGACTTGACATATGTAGACCCACCATGTTTCCTGTGCCCAGTTTCCTAATCTGTCCAAATGTAAGTGAGCAGCTTAGGTACCTGTCACCACATGGAAGAGCTGCTTCTGTCTTTCCTGTCATGATGGACTGTACCCCTAAACCATGAGCCAGAAAGGACCCTTGATTCCTTATGGGTTTGTTGTTGTTGTTGTTTGTCAAGTATTTGGTCACAGCAATGAGAAAAGGAATGAATGCAGTCAGTCTGACCACATGTACGGACAAATCTTAAAGTTATCATCAATGAAGGGAAGCAGATGATTCCTCTTGACAGGTATAGAAAGTCCTGATTACAGAAAAGCAGGTGGATGCAGAATACAGCTTCAGCCACCACTGAAGCACCATCCTCCACCCACAGGGTGTTACTAACTGTAATGGTTCCACAGCTCACTGTCAGAAACCCCAGATCCTTGACTCCCATTTCTTCTCCACAAAGCAGGCCACAAGGCCGGAAGACTTAGACACATCATTGAGCAATTTACTTCCCACTGTCCGTGTCTTGAGTACCTCTCGCTGTCTGTCTCTCTGTCTCTGTCTTGTTACGAGCGCTCTTTCATGCCAGCCTGGCCCCATAACCGAGTCAGCCCCAAATGAACACTCAGAGGCTTGTGTTAATTATAATACTGCTGGCCAATGACTAGGGCTTCTTATTGGCTATCTCTGTCTTAATTACTAACCCATTTCTATTAATCTAAGTATTTCCACGTGGTCTTATCTTACCGGAGAAAGGTCTGGGAACTTGTTAGTCTTCTGGAATCCTACATGGTGACTGCTCTCTCCTACACCTCCCAGAATCCTCCTCATCTCCTAGTCCCAACTATCTTCCTGCCTGATTGGCCCAATAGTGCTTTATTCATTAACCAATAAGATAAACATATTTACAGAATGACATCTCCCATCACTGTCTCTCTCTGTTTCTGTCTGTCTCCATCTCTCTGTCTGTCTCCATCTCTCTGTCTGTCTCCATCTCTGTCAGTCTCTCTGTCTCCATTTCCCTGTCTCCATCCCTCTCTATGTCTCTGTCTCTCTGTCTCTGCCCCCACTCTTGTGGTGTTCATATACACATGGTGCATGTAAGTGTGGAGGCCAGAGGTCAACTAACCTCAGATACTGTTCCTCATATGTCATTCTGCTAGTGTTTTGACACAGGGTCTCCCCATGGGGGCTTGGCACTTGCCTATTAGACTAGGCTGTCTGGCCAGCAAGCTCCAGGAACCCACCTGTTCTGCCTCGCTAGCACTGGGATTACAAGTATGTGTCACGGTACCCTTCTTTTTTTTGTTTTTTGTTTTTTGTTTTTTTGGTTTTTCGAGACAAGGTTTCTCTGTGGCATTGGAGGCTGTCCTGGAACTCGCTCTGTAGACCAGGCTGGCCTCGAACTCACAGAGATCCGCCTGCCTCTGCCTCCCAAGTGCTGGGATTAAAGGCATGCGCCACCAACGCCCGGCGGCACCCTTCTTTTTAAGAAGATAGTGGGGACTGACCTAAGGTCCTTACACTTTCCTGTCAGACACTGTACTCAAGTTATATCCCCAGTCCATAGGGTTTACTTTCTAAAGGTTAGGTGAAATTTTTCTAAAGTGTTGTCAAATACTGAGACTTTTGAACAATTCCTCACTGTACCATGAGCAGCTGCAGCCAAAACATATCTATCAGGCAAATCGTATCTCCTGGGAACAATACTAAGAAAGATAGATGTCCCTTCTCCAGCCACTGGCGTCTGCTTCAGAGAATCCAGACAGGAGGGCAGCTGCTCGGAGGACCCAGGGTTTATAAAGGCAATTGGGGTCAAAAGAGGACATGAGGGATGGAGAACCTTGGAGACTCAACAGTGCTTCCAGGGGAGGGCACAGCCAGCCCTGGGTGGGGGGGTATCCTTTGACAAACTCTTTAGAAGCAGGCTGTAAAACCAGAAGTAGAAAGTTGTTCTGAGGCTGGGAGATCAGTCGGGGAGGTGCTTGCTACACAAACATGAAGACCTGAGCTCCATCCCCAGAACCCATATCAAAAAGCAAGGCATGGGAGTGAGTGCCCATACCCCCACCACAGAGGAAGGCAGAGACAGAAAGATCCCTGGAGCTCACTGACCAGCCCCTTGACCTACTCGGTATGTTCCAGGAGAGTGACAGACTCTGTCTCAAGAAATCATAATAAATAACCAAGGTTGACCACCATCTGAGAAAAACTGAAATCTCAGGAAAGACAAAGTAGTCCCTCAGCCTTCACATGCAACTGAACACACAAAGGGTACCTGCATACACAAGAACACACGCACACACACACAAACCTTGCTTCTAAGTGAGCTATGAAGGTACTGTCTCTAGTTACCTCATCATCAGGACTCACACTGAGGTCATCCAACGGTGTGACAGGTCATAGGATCCCACTTTTCAGTGTGCCCAGGAAACACATGGGATCTTGTGACTACATATCCAGACCCAAGAATGCCTAGGAGCTGACATTTCTAGCAAGCTTCCTTCCTGATGTTGGCATGATGTGTATCCGTAAATCATGACCTGGGGAGTCTGTCTCAACCTCAGACCCGCAAGCTGGACCTTCACTTAGCAAGCCTCAGGGGATTAGGGTTCTTGCTAGGAGTTGAGACTCGGTGTTCTCAGTAAAAGCCGGGGTCTCCTAATTCTAGCCTTTTGAGAACCAGGTTGGCTGGTGTGCACCATTATATTTCTGTAGACAGAATCCCCTTGGAAACTACTCTGATTATTTTAGAAGAAATTTCATGTCAACTTAATTATAAAACCAGCATGTCCTCCAATACATCTGCTAAGCTTCAAAATAAACACAGTGGAATCACAGGATGGCTAACTAGTCCTGAACAGTGGCCACTGTCTCTGAACAGAAGTTTGTCCTCTGAGAGGGGACAGAAATGTGGCCAAGGAGGGCTCCCCATGCAGGGTGGGAGAGGACTGGAGAGGCCACTGAACTTCTCTACTGCCCCTGTGAGGAAGGCCATGCCCATGTTTAATCACACTCATCCCCTAAAGCTTCTAATAGTGCCTCAAACTCCACTGTGTCATACAAGGGGGGAAATATAAAAATCAATACTGAACACTCAATGATTCAGCAATTTGGGTCATTCTACATGAAGAAGAGTGGCTCCAGCAGCATTAACAATGTCTGTATCAACATATGCCACTATGGTGACCATATCATTAGCTTTGCAAGAAGCAGATAGGAGCATGAGGGCAACTCTTTGACCCCTGGTAGGCACATAAAATTATTTAGTTTACTTTCATTTACAATGACTATAATGCAGATGTCAACATCTTAATGGCCCAAAGCTCTGACAGAGCCAGGCACCATGCAGCACCTCCAGGCTGAAAGATGGAACCTGTTGCTTCCATTTTGAATGGCATTTCCCTGGCTCTGTGGGGGAAAGATCTGAAGTAACTATGTGAACAACACAGGATCCTCTGCATGCAGATTGCAGGGACCATGCCCCGATTGTCACTGTGTACCACAGTAATCTTAACACGAAGACAAGACTCCTAAAACTTCAATAATTTTGATGACAAAAGTTAAACATAATGGGGAGAATCCTGTACCAGAAGGAAGCACAGATATCTAGCAGGTCATAGGGGGTCAGTCACTCATCACTTCCAAGAAAAAAATGTTTTACAATGAGATGGTTAAGTAAAGGTACAACATTGTGTTCATTGTAATCAAAAAGTCCAGGATCAGTAAGAGGCATCAGTCTAACCTTCAAGTAATGGTGTCTTCCTTCATTGTTAGCACGCTTAAGACTTTAACTATTGTCAACTTAAGCTCACTCAAAAATTACAATGTCTGAACTCTGTAAGTCAAATGTTTCTACTGCTACTAAAGTAAATAGATATGATTAAAGGCTAACATAAATATGCATATGCATCATTTCCTTTCATGAAAGCGGTGACTGTCAAAAATCAAGTAACTTACTGGGTAAGAACTGAAGCCTGCTCCTGCTTCCCCACTGTCTGAGAGGGCCGTCCTGAGTCCACACATGCTTTACTGTCCCCATGCCAAAGGGGATGATGTTCCCTGGCTTCTTGTGACAGTTTGAAGAAAACACACAATCCATTTTCACAGACATGATCCTAACCTTATGCTCAGAAATTCTCTCCTTGATTCATGAATAGTTCATGCACAGAGCATTTGTTTATGTCTCCCTTAAGTGTATCTCGCACACATATAATGTAAACACACATACAGCTCACACAATGCGAATGCAGGAACATACATCAAAACTGATCAAAATGAGTACGGAGCATGAAAAAGGGAGAACACACTAAAATTTACCAAACTAGAAAAGAGGCAGAGGGGTTAATGACAACAAAGGAGAAACAGGCAAAACACTGAAGTATGAAGGATTGAGGCCAAGAACAAAGGACAGAAAACCAAGCCTTTTCCTCTGGGAGGACCCTCTTACTCATGCCTTCTTCCTTCAATGACCTGACTCTTCCAAGCACAGGTGCGATTCTGGGGGGACACACAGTACCACTGTGGGCTCTCCTAGCCCTTTCACAGGTTGGCCACTCCCAGAGGATCCCAGATGAGAGCCAGAATCTAGGCTGGCACAAGATGTGTCACTAAGCTCACATCTACTCACAAACTGACATGTGCTCACACACACACACACTCTCCTGTACTCCCTGTGGTCGGTCCCATTTCCATAGCTTAACCTAATTTCAGCATGTATCTGATGCACAGCTGGTTCTATAGGAAGGGCACAGTAGGTGACAGTGTTTCTAACCCTTGCCAACTTTTATTCAATCAACACATTGTCTACAATAGGCCTGGGAGTATCTTCTAACACCAGTGACACCACTATGGCCCCTATTCTATAAGACCAGCAGTCACAGGATCCTGAGCTACAGTCAAATGGAGTGACAAAGGTCAAGGTCAAGGTTACAAGGCTAAAAACACTATCCAACCCACTCTGCTTGGAGGAAATATCTAGTTTGGAATACCTGGGCAGGTGGATCCTGAACTCTCTCTCTTCCCCTTTCTCTCTCTGTCTCTCTCTCTCTCTCCTTCTCCTTCTCCCTCTCTCTCTCACACACTCATACACACAAGCACACATGCATGCACACACCCATGCAAGCACGAACACAAGCACACATGCATGCACACACAGCCCACCAGCACACAGGCCCAGAGCCATTCCTTACTTTTCTGGGGGCATTTCAGTGAGTATGACAACAGACTCAACCTATAGTTGGGAACCAGAAGAACAGTCCATTTCAATAAATCCCTAGTAGAAATAGCAAGTTCCAGGCCAAAGGGCACTAATGTCCTTTCTAACACAAATTGTCAAAGCTCTGGTCTCCCTGTCAGCCAATAAACACATAGCTTTTCCAATCTGTCTGTCCATGGGCCTCTCCCAAGATAAATGAATGCTCCAGGGACAGGAAGTCATGCACTTAGAAGACATCCCTTCCCTTTCCCCTCCCCATCTACTCCAGCTAGACAGAAATGTAAACTTGTCAGATCATGGACATGGTCCAAATGTCTGATTCAGCACTTGCCTGTTGGGTGGCATGAGAAAAGTCATTTAACTTCTGGGGGTTCATTTCCCCCACTCCTCAGGATGACCATTCCTCCCAGGGCCACTGTAAACGTTTTATTCACAACAACAAAAAGTTAGGGTCTGGCCTGGAGCCCTAAAAATGCCACAGTGAGAGGTGGCTGCTTTCCTTGACAGTGCGAATGACCATGGCTTCCATGGGAGGATGACTGGGACTGAGACTGTCCTCTTCCTTTTAAGTTCCCCTGAGGACTGTGTGAGTGTGTGTTGCGGAAGGGGCGCTGGCCATTCAGTGAGCTAACTGTGGTGCAGAAGGCTGTTTTCAAACCCTGAGATCTACAGGGGAAAGACCTGATGTGTGCTAAAAGGGCTTTGCAGGTGAGAGCCAACATTAAGTGTGTTTCCTAATTGCACTATTGACTTTTCCTCTCCACTGGGCCCCTGCAAATAGACATCAACTGTGGCTGGTAGAAGAGGCTGGGAGGAGGTCTATCAGACTTTTCATTAGTCCTGGGAGTGAGGGGTGGAAAGTGATTGTGGAGAGAACATGTTGATGGGTTATCTCTGAGCCAGTAACCCAGCAACCAGAAGTCCTTGGAGACCCCAGGTGCAAAGGGAACTATTAGAATCACAAGCAGAGCTACCCATCACACTGGGCTCTCGCCTGCGCCAAGCACTTCACTTGGTGCTTTCCAAAGATGGTTCAGTCATCCTCAGAACCACCTTGGGGGGGGGGGGGAGCTGGCAGTATTCAGTTCAGAACCAAGTGCACTGAAGTTACAAGACACGGGATGCCTGTCTAGTCCCATGCTGATTTTTAAAACTGTTGTTACTGTTGTGAGTACACGAATGTCATTTTGTTATTGTTGTTATTATCATTACCACTGTGAGTGCATGAATGCCATTATTATTATTATTATTATTATCTATTGTTATTGTCATCATCATCATTATTATTGTGAGTGTATGAATGCCATAGTATGAGTGCAGAGGTCAGAGGACAGGAGGACAATTCAGGTCATCAGGATAATTTTGCAAGTGAGTTTATCACTGAATCATCTCACTGACAGCCCATATAGCTCAGCCTGCAAGTATCTATTATTCCTTGGGGTACATGCTACAATCTAAGGAATTCTAGGTCACATCCCTCCCTCATGTCTCCCGCACACTGGTCTTCAGCCTCACTCAGTGTGAATGGCGGGTCAGGTTTTGAAAGGACAGTTCCCGTATTTACTAGTGGAAAAGATCTAGAAGTACAGGAAAAGATCTAGAAGGAGGAAACAAGATTCAAGAAATAATCCCCACCAATGCCTTCCTGCCTGTCACTCAGAAAGCAGCTTCCCCTGCAGCAGATGATTTAGTCAAACAGCTTGCCCTTACCCAGGTGAGCATTGTGTCAATGCCATCTGCTCTAGACCAGATAAGGACCATGTGTCACCTTTTCCCTCATTCTGTGATCAGCTTCCCAACAGGGGTGCCAGCAGTGACTGTTGGGACTAAGAAAGGCTTGGATGTGAGGCCCAGTGTAAGCTCCTGAGCCTGGCTAGAGTTTAGCGACCTGTCTCTAACTTGTAACCTCCATGTGGGGGTGACTCAGCCAGATCTGATGCAAGATTGCCCCCTGCCTAGCTACCTGCCTGCTTGGTGGAATACTATTGGTCCTAAACTCCTCACATCACCTTACCCTATCCCAAGATTCCCATCCCCTACCTCAGTCCTATATAAGTTCCTGAATGTTGGAATAAATCGAGATCCTGCTTTGACAGACTCCCGACTCAGTGTGTCCGTCCCCTCCCACATAACTAATGGAGGGAGGGTTTGAGTTGTCGACACTAACCATCCCGGGAACTCAGCCCTCCCCCTCCCCCCCCAAGAGGCCGGCTGGACCGGCCCTTCTCCTGCTCTACCTGCAGGGAGGCCCCTGCAAGTGACTTCACAGATGTAAGTGACACTCCACACTGGATGGACAATGTACATGTATCACACGTACCCTGCTACTATGTTCTCCTATGAATGCCAGCATAGGATGGAGTAAGGGGCAGGACAGTGGCTAAGCCTGGAGACTTTGTTCACCTCTCTAGCTCCTGGGTGTGGGGGAAGGATGGACCTGAAGTGATGGACCAGAAACAAGCTGCCTAAGTGAAGCCGCTCCAGTAGCACAAACCCTCTTCAGATCTCGGAAGCTCACTAACGGGCATTCTCTCTCTCTGTGGTCACTAACCCTGGGCCTACAGTCTGTTCTTTCTGGACCTCCAACTCAACATAATATGAAGCATGTACATGTCATCTTCACTGTCAACCTGACTGGCTCTGAGTGTATCTAAAGCAGTTTCCAGAGAGATGTTTAACTGCAGAGAGAAGATACACCCTGAATGTAAGTGGCATCATCCCATGGGCTGGGGTCCAGAGCTGAATAAAGAGGAAGAAAATGCACTAAGCACCAGCATATTTTGTTTTGTCAACTGTTTAATTGTCTGTTTTTGAAGTTCTTATTCATTAAAGTAAGTATGTAGTGGAGTATTTGCCTATGAATAGCACCATGTCTGGGATTTGCTTTAAGAGATTCCATATGACAGGCGAAGAACGAAACAGATTAAGTCAATGGACTGATTGCTGGCAGAGGGTTTTTGGAAATTTCCATAGTGAGTTGTTGTTGTTTGGTTGGTTTTGGCATTCATTTGTTTGTTTAGACAGGGCTCAGATGTCCAAGGATGACCTCAAACATGGTATGTATGAAGAATGAATTTGAACCCCTGATCCTCCTGACTCTATCTCCAAGTGCTAAAGTCACGGGTATGGGCCACCAGACCTGTTCAACAATGTTTTATAGACTAGTTTTGCTCAGGCCTACTGAGATACTACAAAAGTGTTTATGTCTGTCAAAGCAACAGATTACTCTTGGGAAGTATTTAGTTCCAATTGCACATCAATATATGTGATAATTAGAAGAGGAATGAGAAAAAAGAAAAAGGATAAAGCTGGCAGGAAGAGAAAATCAGATGGAAAGAGGGAACCAGAAAGATGCAGGGCCATGTATAAAATGAGTCACCTTAAACAATTCAGGTTCTGCCTAGGGAGATGTCACTGAAGTGAAGTGCTTGCTGTGTCAACACAGGAACCTGATTTTGGTCCCTAGAGCCCATGTAAAAAGACAACATGATGAAACATGCACATCATCCCAGAACTAGGGAGGCAGAGACAGAAGGATCCCTGGGGTTTGCTGCCCAGCCAGTCAAGCCAAAATCAGTGAGTTCCGGGTTTAGTGAGAGACCATGTCTCAAAAAGCAATGTGGAGCCAATGACAGTTTATGCTGGAGAGGATGTGGAGAAAAGGAAACACTCCTCCACTGCTGGTGTGAGTGCCAACTTGTACAGCCACTTTGGAGATCAGTATGGAGATTCCTCAGGAAAATGGAAATCAGTCTACCACAAGACCCAGCAACTCCACTCTTAGGCATATATCCAAAAGATGCCCATTCATACAACAAGGACATCTGTTCAACTACATTCATAGCAGCATTATTTGTAATAGCCAGAACCTGGAAGCAATCTAGATGCCCCTCAACTGAAGAGTGGATAGAGATAATGTGGTATATTTACACAATAGGGTACTACTCAGTGGGGAAAAAAAACAATGGAATCTTGAAATTCACAGGCAAATGGGTGGCACTAGAAGAAACCATCCTGAGTGAGGTAACCCAGTCAAAAAAAGACAAACATGGCATGTATTCACTCATATATGGATTTTAGACATAGAGCAGGGGATTGCCAGCATACAATCCCACCACCAGAGAGTCTGGGAAACAGGGAGGACCCTAAGAGAGATATGCATGGTACCCCAGAGAAGGGAATGGTACAGGATCTCCCGAGAGGATTGGGAACACGAGGAGAAGAGAGGAGGGGAGGGAAGGAGGGGTAAGGGGAGGGGAGAGGAAACTGGAAGAAAGAGAGTGGGAGAAGAGGAGGGGAGAGGATGACATGGGGGAGCAGGAAGGTTGAGTCAGGGGAAGAATAGAGGAGAGCAGGATGAGAGATATCATAATAGAAGGAGCCACTATAGGTTTGAGCAGAGATCTTGCACTAGGGAGATTTTCAGAGATCTACAAAAATGACACCAACTGACAATCTAAGCAATAGTGGAGAGGCTACCTTAAATGCCCTCCCCTGATAATGAGATTGATGACTTCCTTATATGCCATCCAAGAGCCTTCATCCAGTGGCTGATGGAAGCAGAGGTAGACACCCACAGCTAAACACTGAACTAAACTCCTGGAACCCAGTTGCAGAGAGAGAGGAGTGATGAGCAAAGGAATCAAGACCTGGCTGGTGAAACCCACAGAGGCAGCTGACCTGAACAATGGGGAGTTCATGGACCCCAGACTAGTGACTGAGAGGCCAGCATGGGACTGATCCAGACCTCCTGAAAGTGGGTGTCAGTGAAGAGGCCTTGGCAATCTATGGGGCCTTGGATAGTAGATCAGTATTTAACCGTGGCATACAAACGGACTTTGGGAGCCCATTCCACATTGAGGGATGCTCTCTCAACCTGGACACATGGGGGAGGGCTTAGGCCCTGCCAGGATGATATGACAGACTTTGAAGATTCCTCATGGAGGGTCTCACCCTCCCTGGGGAGTGGAGGGTAGATGGGGTGGGAGACTGTGGGGGTTGGTGGGGAGCAGGGGAGGAGGGAGAGTGAGGGAGCTGGGATTGACAAGTCAAGCAAGTTTGTTTCTAATTTAAATAAAAAACATAAAAAAAACAACAATGTGGAGAACCACTGAAGAAGAGATCTGATATGGACCTCTGGCCTCCCCATGGGCACACACATCTGGAGGAGTCTCCCTCAGGAGGACTGCCCTGGAAGAATGCCCAACAACCCGGCGGCATGAGGAGGGGCTGGAAAAGTGAGCCACCTGGTGGCAGATGACTCTGGTACAGTCATGCCAGTGGGTTTACAAGATTCAACCCAGTAGAACCAGCTTCCCAAAGACAGGAAGGACCTCAGCTCAGCAGAAGCAGGCTGGGTATCCTCCCTGAGTGGGACCAGAGCAGAGTGAGCTCCCAGGGGGAATTCCTCTCTGAGGAAGACAAGTTTCCCAATGAGAGCTAACAGGAGAGAGAGAAGAGAAAACTGTCTATTTTCTTCCAAGAGACCTCAGTCTCCAATAACTCTGACTACAGAATCCATTGAAATGATCAATCATGTGTCAAGCGGTAAACTTTAGGAATTCAGATCTTAAAACACACTGGGACATTCTACAAATACACCTTGAACCAGGCCACAGCATGATCCCAGGAAAGGCCACTGATCGAGACGGAGCTCTGAGAAAATGAGAACCCCAGTCAGTGGTCAGTGAAACACAGTGTAGAGGAAACTTAGCCTGTAAGGGGTTTCCAAGCCTGTTTTAATCAAACACCCACAAGGTGCACCATCTCTGAACCAGGGCACTGGGCAGAATATCTGAGAAAATTTTCCACTATAACCTCTGAATTCTCAGGAAACCATTGGTTAGCAGTGCAGGTAGCATTAAGTCTTCATATGGTTACTCAATATCTCTCCCAAGGGTCCTAAAATCAACACCATTGTGTCCCCAGTCTGAGCATTTTTCTATGGCCTATCACCCTTTCTACCCATGGGAGGGACTATGCTGTCCTAGCATGGTTTTGGATGGGCTGGTAAATGCAGGACATGGCCCACAGAGCAGAGGGCCCAGGCCTGGGGGCACCCACCTGCAGGAGGGTGGGGTGGAGGCACAGGATTGATAACAAGCAAGTGGGAGATAAACGCTGTGAGCCAACCCCTCTACCTGAGAAATATCCACATTGTAGTTTTTAAGTGGCAAAGGGAACCATATAGTTGTCCCCCACTAAAATAATAAATTTTGCTCCCATTAAGCACATTAAGTATCACCAGGCTTTTTTTTTTTTAAATAACCACCCTCATGCAAACTCTTAACTCTTCAATGGAAAGTGAGATGGAGACACCACATGTCAGTGACCCAGAGCCTGAGCCAAGGCTCAATAATGGCTGCTGTCGACACAACTTGGCTGTGTGGGTGAGGTCGTGCTGCTCACTTGAAATCTTTGTAAAAATGTAGGAAATCACAGGGCCATTACCACTGCTGCAAAGATTCAAAGCCATGGAAGAACAGTAGTTCCAAATGTGCAACATGGATTTGTTTTGTTTTGTTTTTCAAGACAGGGTTTCTCTGTGTAGTCTTGGCTATGTTGAAACTCATTCTGTAGACCAGGCTGGTTTCAAACTCAGAGATCTACCTGCCTTTGTTTCTCAAGTACTGGGATTAAAGGTGTGTGCCGCCACCTTTAATGGATTTTTTAACCTGCTTTTGAAGATAAATTTATTTTTATTTTATGTGTATAAGTGTTTTCCTGTATATGTGTGTGTATATATGTATGTATGTATGATTGTATGTATGTGTATCACAAGCATGCCTCATGCCTGTGGAGGCCAGAGGAAGGTATCAGATCCCTAGAACTGGAGTTACATATAGATGTGAGTCTTTATATGGGTGCTGAGAACCATGAAGCCAACTCTCTAACCCCATGACCTACTTTTGATTACAGCTGCACCACTAGCATTTAGCACAATGCCCAGCACAGAGTAGGTGGTCAATAAACATTTGATGAATCAGTGCCTTTTTTGTTTGTTTTGTTTTCGAGACAGGGTTTCTCTGTATTGTTTTGGAGGCTGTCCTGGAACTAGCTCTGTAGACCAGGCTGGCCTCGAACTCATAGAGATCCGCCTGTTTCTGCCTCCCGAGTGCTGGGATTAAAGGCATGAATCAGTGCCTTAAGAAACAAGTCTGTGACAGCTGTCTCAGGAAAGACACAGTCTTTTGCTACATGAGCTTTAGTTGGAGGCTGCTGGCTGGCAGCCTGGATGTAGTCTGCTGCTAGATTGGGTTTAAATTACTCACTGTTATAAAAATGTAATTCATGGCCAATATTGAGTTTTTACATCAAAACCTGAATTTCTGATCCGGGTGGTGGTGGTGCACGCCTTTAATCCCCGCACTCGGGAGGCAGAGGCAGGAGGATTTCTGTGAGTTCGAGGCCAGGCTGGACCAACAGCCTCCAAAACAATACAGAGAAACCCTGTCTCGTAAAAACAAAAACAAAAACAAAAAAACCCTGAATTTCTGGATCCTGTTAAAGAATCTGTTCTAGCCACCTTGGGTCTGCATCCCCCTATGTCAAGAGTTGGTCAAACAAACACAGAATCAGCTGCCTACTGTATACAGTAGGTGCCCACTCCATTTGTGTCAGGAACCGCTCTCATATCAACTGTGCTAAGGGGAAGGCAGATGGACTTCTGTTAATCTTATGTTTCAACTTGACAGGGAAACAGCACCGTGGAAATATCTCTGAGCCAGCCTCTGAGGGTGTTTCCAGAAAAGTTTAATTGAAGAAGAAAGACGCATCCTCAATGTGGATGGAGCCACTCCCAGCCGGAGTCCCTAATGGAATGGAAAGCATGACGAAGCTAGCTGAGCACCCTCAAGTCCTGATTGTGAGTGCAGCGTGGTAAGCACCCTCCTCTCTCTCTCTCTCTCTCTCTCTCTCTCTCTCTCTCTCTCTCTCTCTCTCTCTCTCTCTCTCTCTCTCTCTCGGTCTCTCTCTCCCTCTCTCTCTCTCAGACACACACACACACACACACACACTCCTCTTTACTCATGAAGTAAATGAGATCTTAGCGCAGACATCTAGAAGGAAAAAAAGGAAGAGAGGAGGGGGCAACAGGGGTGGGGTCAGGTGTACATTTTCCGACTCTGCCAGATGCCTCTGACACCTTACCCCAGTCTCTCCGCACAAGTGAAAAGTAGGCAGTTATATCCATTTCCCTGACAGAGAAACCGAGGTTCAAAGAGGCTTCTTGACCTACTTGGGGGCATTCAGCTAACTGGGAGCAAAGTGGACTGAATGTGAGAGCTTGAAAACACAGGGGACACAATAGGACGATGCAGAGCCCTTGGCAACATGAGGATGCAGGCCAGTGCTACGGGAGCTAACTTGCCCTCACTCACCCCGTGTTACCCTGTTACTGCTGGAAAGCCACCTGCCACCCCTCAGTGCTGCTATTCCGTGAGGGGGGGAGTGGACATTCTACTACGTATAGCCCCATACATTCACTTAAGTATAACATATTAAAAAAAAAGCCTGGGTTCTGAAATACACCTCCTTGGGTTGGACCTTGGCCAAAACCATTTCACGTCAGTGTCTTGGTTTATCGTCTGTAAAAAAAGCTCCAAATCAGCACACAGGAGGCAAGTTTCTTGAAAGCAGCTGCTGTTTGCCCTTTATTTATTCTCTCATTAGACTGGTGCACAGTGGCACCCACCCATGTGCCAATACCTAATAAACATGGAGTCACTTCGAGAGCCAGGGTCCCACTCAAAGAGGACTAGCACTTATCCCAGGCTCCATGGGTGCTATCCCCCTGCCCTTTGTGCCTCTCCCTGCTCATTTTCTCTTCCCCAGCTCTACTTCTCTCAGTCCAGTCTCTTCATGAATAGTGTCACCCTCATGAAGTCATCTTGAGACTTGACCTTTATGGCATGCAGGCCACCTCTGCTCCAGGGAGACCCTGATTTCCAGGGCTTGTTCTCATCAATCTCTAGGTCCCCTATTCACAGGGGCATCGTCTAGGAATCCCTAGGTTCACACGGCTGTCTTGTATTGGATTCCCACTTGTCTTGGGGCCTCTAGCTGCACACCCAAAGATTTCCTATTAAACTTACAAAATGAGCCCCAAGTAGGAACATGGCATTCTTTCCAGAACTGGGAACGAGTTCCCTCCCTAGATTGACTGCTAATACAAGTAATTATTACCAGCCAGAAAACCCAGAGTGGGGAGTGTCTAATCCATTGCATGGCAAGTCCATGGATGAGTCACCTTCCCACCTTGCCTTCTGTCTTAGTTAGGGTGAAGATGTGAAGAGACATCATGACCACAGCAACTCTTATAAAGGAAAACATTTTATTAGGGTGGCAGGTTACAGTTCAGACGTTTAGACCACCATTATCATGGTGGAAGCAAGGCAGACATGGTGCTGGAGCTGAGAGTCCCTACATCTTGATTCAAAGGGAACAGGAAGTGAACTGAGAACTGGGTGTGGCTTGAGTATATATGAAACCTCAAAGCCCACCCCCGCAGTGACACACGTTCTCAAGACCACACCTTCTCTAACCAGGCTATCCCTCCTAACTTCGCCACTCCCTTTGCAGGTCAGGTTCTCTCAAACCACCGCAGCATCACTCTCTGGCTCACCCTGAAATACAAAACCCAGGAGCAACAGCCTTGTTCTCACCATACCCCACCTGTTACCAGACCCGCTGGACTTTGGAGAGATTTCCCCAGAATCGCAGTCATTATTGGAAGGTCTTAGTTGGCTTTAAGGTTTTTGTACAGCATTGCAAATTTAGGTAATCAAGTTTGGGAAAGAGTGTAATCAAGCTGATTTATCCACAATTACCTTCCGCTATTATCCTCCTTGTTACTCCATTCTGCAATTACTTGCATGGGAAATTTTTATGTAAGGGAGACAGTGAAGGAGAAGGCTGCAGATGCCTTGCGAGTCCTACAGTGATCCGGGGCTGAGCTCTGTCTGTGAGCCTGGACACCTCGCAGGGAACATCTGGGGTAGACTGCCTTCCAGGGAGGTAGGGGAAGTAACATACAAATGTCACATGAGCCCATTCTGAAGTTATGCCCCATTTGGGAACTCACTATAACCTGGCCCCAAGTGAGGACATGCTCCCTGACTAGTTAGAGTAGATACCCTAACCTCTCCAGCGCATCCCCAAGGAGGCTGAAAAGCCACCGTGAAAACCTTATCCTTCCATGTTTGCCAATAGCTCTGAGACCTTAGAAATCAGTCTCCTCCCTACATCAATAGGGTATCATTTGTAACAGCTCCATTCTAAATGTCACACACTATTCTGGATACCTTCAATGCCTGTTTCTTCAGTCTCTCAACCACTATGAACTGTGAATTAATATTCAGTCCATTTTACAGATTGTCAATTGGAGGTTCTCACACTCCAGAGCCCACACCCACAGCAGCGAGTTGGCTCCACTATTGAGAAGATGGAGACAGAGCGAAAGGTAAAGTGGGTTCAAGTTTTACATCTCTTGAAGAGCTTTTGGGAAGAAGCAAGAAACCTTGGCAGAAATGGAAAATAAAAAACTACTTCCTGATGGGACTGGCCTGACACAGCGCTGCTGACAGCACCCATCAGCTCTGTGGTGGGCAGAGAGATCCACAGGAGTTGGCATTGGTATCAACCTGTCCACCAGCTGTGGCATGACTCTAGTGTCTTCATAAAGGAGAGGGCTGTTTGGGCGGTCTGGGCATGGCTGGGCGTGGCATTTAGTGAGTTCCAGAGAACAGGACACCTGGAGCAGCTGGCTGCTTCTCAGACTCACTCTCCTCTTGCATTATCCTGGACTAATTAATCCGGGATTCCCAATCCACGACATCCAGAGTGATACACTCTGCCCAGGAGCCTCCTTACAGAGCCTCCGGTAACTGAAGAAGCCAATGATGCATGCCTCTTTATTCTTTTACTTGATTTCTTTTATTGGAATTTTCTTTAACTTGGTCTTTGCCTCATTTTATCCTTTCTCAATACACCAGTAACAACAGACCTCTTCATTTTAATAAGAAATTAATAGTACCCAGCATCAGAAATCGTGTGTGTGTATGTGTGTGTGTGTGCGTGTGTGTGTGTGTGTGTGTGTGTGTGTGTGTGTGTGTGTGTGTGCACTGAGTCCTGCCTCTGAATTCTACAGTCTGACGGCAGCCCCCCTTTTGAGGGAGATCCCATTTGTTGTAAGCTATGCCAGCAGGCAGCAGTCCAGCCTGATATAGAAGTTGGTCCTTCCACCTCAGAGGCCATTCCAAGCCATACATAGCAAGACTAGGAAGGGAGACCAAGGACCTTCTCCATCCCTACACCACAGGCCAAAATTCTGAGCAGATGCAGAGGTTAGCAAACATTCATTGAACCTCCAGGTCATTCCAGCCACC
Organism: Mesocricetus auratus; assembly: GCF_017639785.1. Lineage (NCBI taxonomy): Eukaryota > Metazoa > Chordata > Mammalia > Rodentia > Cricetidae > Mesocricetus > Mesocricetus auratus. The sequence continues at coordinate 70,007,952 of NW_024429182.1, forward strand.
AAGATCTAGAGCAAACAATGCATAGTTCCTACTCTCAGGGAACTTCCCATCTAAGGAGAAGATACAGACTTTTAAAATGATAGTCTGAGTTTGCTACTGCTGCCATAAAGAATCCCAATTTCAACCATAAGAACTAGGAGTGGAAAATATAATTCAGGTCTTGCTGAGAAAAAGTCAAAATGATAACAAATCCAGGCTCCTTTCTAGACAATCTAGGGAATGATCTGCTTCTGCCTTTTCCCAGCTTCTAGAGGCCATCTGCATCTCAGTTGGGACCATGGTCCTACTCTCCAGGAATTTAGTAGTGAGGATTGGGTGAGCCCAGAACCTGGGTTCTCCTATCCAGTCACTGGAAGCTGCCACTGTCCTCAGACTGCAGCCACACAGCCTCCCTGAGTCCTCCACTTGCCGGGTAGGTTCCTCCGTCAAGAAGTTTGCTCTGCTGTTCCTCTCACCTGAACTACATCCGGAATGCTTTCCCCACTGCCATATCCGCTACGGCCTGCACTTTACTTCCTCAGGTTTCCATCAAGCAGCATTTATCTGCCAGGTTTGCGGTGACATTTCTGTCATTAAACAGCCACACTCCCTGACCACACCGGTCCTTCAGCTCTTTCTTTCCACCCACTTCTAATGTCTCCTATGGTATGCGTGCATTTAGTACCCTGTAGGTTCACTGTGTACTTCTGCATAAATGCCTTTCTTACCAGATCAGAGCAGGAACTCTGTGAGAGCAAGGGCTTCATCCTCTGTGTTCCATGATGACCATTCAGGCTGTGTGAGTGGACAATCTCACTCTGCCACTTAACAAAGAAAACCCACATGCACTTACAGGGTACCTCAATAAATACTCTACAATCATTTCTGGTTACAGAAGAAAACTAGAGAACATGAATCATACCTCAGTGTACTCTCATGTGCATATACAAGTGCACACATGTCTGTATGTCTATGTGCACACACAAACATACATACACACACACACACACACACACACACACACACACACACAGAGTCAGAAAAGATGGCAAAGACTTCATGAATCCTCCCATGGAGGCATGGAGCCAGGATAACATGTTGACTTGATTCCCTCCTTTATCTCTGACCCAGAATCTCCTTTTTAGGAGAAGTTTTATAGGCAACACACACTATACAGTGATGGTGATTCAGTCAAACTCCCTATGTAGCCAAGGATGACCCCGAAAGCCTGATCTCCCTCTGCTTCCCATGTACTAGGGTTGGAGGTATATGCTAACATGCCTGGTTTACGTGCTGCTGGGGATTAAACCTAGGGCTTTATGCATGAAGAAGGCACTGTACCAGCTGAGCTATACCCCCACCCTGGGCAATAGAGTGCTAGCAATCATGACAATGAGCAATCCAGTGGAGACTGCAGATGGTTAGAGAAGCCATCTTTTGTTCAGAAGGTGTCTGTGCAAAGTGACTTACAAAGCTGGAGACTAACTGCATTTTATAATCTAGGTCAGAGACATTAAGTATTTGGACTATGACCACACAGCCAGTAAGTGGCAGCAGGGACTAAAACCAGGCTGACCAACTAATCGGGGATGCCTTTCTATCACCATACTTCCTTTAAAAAGTATGCTTGGTTAGAGGGATGGAGAGGGAGAGCAAGGTAAGAGATATCTTGAGAGAGAGAGAGTCACTATGGGCTTAGAGAGAAACCTGGTGCTAGGGAAATTCCCAAGAATCCGCAAGGATGACCCCAGCTAAAACTCCTAGCAATAGTGGAGAGGATGCCTGAACTGGTCTTCCCTGTAATCAGATTGGTGACTACCCCAACTATCATTAGAGTCTTCATCCAGTAACTGATGGAACCAGATGTGGAGATTCACAACCAAGCAATAGGCCAAAATCCAGGAGTCCAGTTGAAGAAAGGAAGGAGGGAATATATGAGCAAGGGAGGTCAAGATCATGATGGAAAACAGAAACAGTTGACCCAAGATCATGGAAACTCATGAACTCTGGACCAATAGCTGTGGACTAGGCCCTCCAAATGTGGGATACGATTGTGAAGCTTGAGTCTATCTGAGGGGCCCCTGGCAGTAGGACCAGGATCTATCCCAGGTGCATGAGGTGGCTTGTTGGAGCCCATTCCCTATGGTGGGATACTGTGCTCAGCCTTAATGTTGGGGGGAGGGGCTTGGTCCTACTCCAACTTAATGTGCCAGAGTTTGTCTACTTCCCATGGGAGCCCTTACCTGTTGGGAGGAGGTGATGGAGGATTGATGGGGGGTGTTGTTCTGTATTTATGTTTCTCTTATTGATTAATGAGTAAAACACTGGCTAGTAGTCAGGCAGGAAGGTAGTTAGGGCTAGGATAGGAGGAGAATTCTGAGAAGGGAGGCAGAGAGGCCCACTGGAGAGAGTCTCCATACTGCTGAAGGAGTAACAACATGCTGGGGCTTTACCAGGCAAGCCACAGCCTCCTGGCAATACACAGATTGATAGAAATGGGTTGATAATTAGGACAGAGCTAGCAAATAAGAAGCCCAATGCATTGGCCAACAGTTACATAATTAATATAAGTCTTTGTGTGTTTATTTGGGGCTGAGCAGGGCGGCTGGACCAGCAGGGACAAGAAAACCACCAGCAACAGGGGATGGGGTGGGGGGAAGAGAACTTTGGTTGGAATGTATAGTAAAATAAAAAAATAAATTTATCTTTTAAAAAAAGAAGTATGCTTGGTATCCTTGGTTGACTGGCCTGGTTGACTGGCGCTATTTTAGGATGAGTCATAGCTGAGACAGGGAAGGGTCAGCTGTTTTGATCCAAAAACATGGATAGAGAGGGCAGACAAGGCCTCCACTAACAGACACAAAGTCTACAAAAGCCATGAACTAAAGTTTCTCGGTACTGGAAATAGAGATGCTAAAGCATAGACAGCAGAACTGCAGCTTAGAGTCTTCCTGAGGACAGCTCCCCCACAGGCTTCCCGAGAAGGCCTGGATGTCCTCGCTGAGACAGTAAGAGCAGCAAGCCTGGCAGAGGTTGTATAAAGTGACTCACACCTGGGGGGGGGGTTGGCTCAGGAGAGTCAGCAATGGAGGCACACTTCTTTTCTCACTCTCTTCGACTCCTCCACGCCTGCTTTCAAAGCCCTCTCCAGACTTCAGCACTGGAGGTTAGCAGGTGGCAGTTCCAAGTTGTTCTAAAGCTCTTTCATTCAAGAAACAGACTGTCCTTTCCCCCCTGATGTCTACTGAGCTGCCCAGAAGACCTTCAGAAGAGTCCCCACCACATCTTCAGCACCCTGGGTACCACCCAGACCTCACTCACATCAGTTGCCATTCTGACTACCCACCTGCAATCTCATCACTTCTCCCCAACTCCAAGAAAAGGCATGGCACCGCCAGTTTGTCCCCTGTGCCAGTCATGATGTCTCTGTGTGGGGTAGAACATCTCATTTGGAAGATCTAGTCCCTGCCCTCCAGGATCCCTGGGTCCAAAAGGCAAGACAGACCCTGAGTGGCCATACAGTGTGACAAGAACTCGGGTGTGAAGAGAGGGCTGCCCAAATACTTAGAAGGACAACAAAGTGAGTGTGTTCAGGGAAAGCCAGAAAGGAATCAGCCTTTTCCAGCTTCCGGTTGTGCCTGGAACCCTTAGAAGTTGAGGGGAAATGAAAGAAAGGGATAGAACGAGAGAAGGGGAACGTCCCTCCAGTAAAAGGAGACACAGAGCAGCTCGAAGGCAGTAGGGTAGCTGCTGATGGTGTATGGGGCTTAATTAACTTACAGTTAACATCTGGAAAACCCACAGGCTTTCCCAGTTCCCCAAACTGTCCATGTTCTTCCATGGCACGCAGGCACAGGCAGCTCTGCCCAAGCATGCTGCAGGCACCAACTGTAATCCTGTTAGGATTTATCTTGTTAGTTACAGGCCCATCGTTCCTGTCGGGATTTTTATGAATCTTGATTTTATTATCTGACATATTAGTCTTCCACCCCAGTTTTGTGTCATTCATAAATTTGATAAGCCTGCCTTCACATTGCTGACAAATCCTTACACCAATGAGAGCAAATTCAGAGTCCTGAGGCCCAACTCTGGGCAGTGACCCCGGCCATGTCCCAGATGCAGAGTCACAGTTAGCACTCCCTGTCCCACCTACAAAGACTGGAGCTACAGGACTGTGGCCTTTGTACTTCTGGAACCAACACACAAAAGAACAGCAACTGGGACTGTTCTAACTAGACCATCTCCCTGAGACTTACCCACTCAGATCACCCGGCTATTTTTGAAGACACAGTCCAACAAGTCTGAAGACTCAAAAACTGAGCACTGGAGAGCCACAAACACACAGGCTGGATCTGAGCGCCTTAAACATTTTCTATCAGCAAGCCCTTTCACCTGAGAAAGCTTCCTGGGACTCGATGCATATGGGTATATAAAGTAAGTATGCAAATTAAACATTCACCGGTGGTAAATCTTATAAAGAATTTCTTTGAAACACTTGTTTGTAGGACATGATTTTACCTGATTAAAGCTTAAAGCATTTTTTTTCACATTAGTAAGATGGAAGTTCTTATCTATCTAATGCAATACAATCCAAAGATACACTAATTTGATTATTATATGCTGAGGAATAATAGAAGGGAAATATTAAAAGCCTTTGTTTTCCATAATTAAACCATCATGCTTCTATAGAGCTGAAAATTTGCTGTGTACAGTGAAAACACTACCCAACTGGAGTCAAGGTGTTTGGGGCAGCACTCATTGGTATCATGTGGAGAGATGGCTTGCACAGGGCAGTGTGTGAGCCGTGCATTCAGGGCCAAAGCTGTGGTAAAGCTGTGCAATGCCACCTGGAAAAGCAAGGCCCAAACCACCTTAAATTATTAGGCATTTGGTTTTGAATTCATGTTGGTTACAGAGCATTTGCAAACCTTTTGTTAAGGTTTTCATAGCCTCCATATTCAGTTATTCCGCCCCACGTGGGGCTATGGCCCATCGTTTAAGAGGCTTTGGGCTGGCCTAGCTGCTCTTCTTCAGCACATAATTTTAACCAGGTGACTATCCCCTCTCAAGACCTTGACAAATTATCAGCTGCCAGTCAGAAGAGGAGGTGTGATCTGCTTTAGGCACCTGCCGTTTTAGCCTTAAAGAAAGCTATAAGAACCTATAATAGTTACAGTTCCTGGATAGTCCCTGGGAAAGGGGCCTCACACCTCACTTATGTAACTAGCTGAGGGCTGCTCATGGTCATCCTGTGGGCAGTCATAGGTTACATTTTGACTGGCATCAAGGTAGTACTGAACTCACAAATATTCTGCTTCCACCTTTAGAGTGCCCGGTTAAAGGTGTGTGCCACCAAGCCTCACTGTTAATGGCTTTTTAGGGCATGATAATCTTGAGTGTCTCTGATGATGCAAGTAGATATTCATACCCTGCACACAAGATAAGCAAGGCACTCAGGAACAGTTAAGGTGGGGGGTACTGCAGGACAGCAGTGACCCCAACAAGAAAGATCCCCACCGTGAGTGGGCATGCAACCTGCTGAGCAAAGGCATGATAAACTATTGTGGAATAATCTTTTTGTATTGTGAAGATGTGTCACTCTGATTGGTTTAATAAAAAAGCTGAACGACCAATACCTAGACAGGATTTCCAGGAAGAGAGGATGCTAGGAAGAGGAGAGGTGGAGTCACCGGCCAGACACAGAAGAAACAGTTTGACCATAGAGAGATGGCTAGTGAGCCACATGACAGAACACAGATTAAAATGAATGGGTTAATTTAAGTTATAAGAGCTAGTAGGACAAGCCTAAGCTAAAACTGAGATTTCATAAGTAATACTAAGTCTCCGTGCTATTATTTGGGAGTTGGCAGTACAGAGAAAGACCCATTACAATAAACAGGGATGCCAATAAGAGATAGATCAGGTCACCCCAGATTACAATGCCATGAAAAAAGTTCAGAAGATGGCTCATAGGTACGCAAGCTTAAAGATGCAAATTCAAAGTCTCAGAATCCACATAAAACTCAGGCAAATTCACCTGAGTTTATAACCCTAGTGTTCCTAGGATGAAATAAGAGGGGGAGACAGGAGAGTTTTTAGAAGCCCGTCGGCTGGCTAGCCTGGTACAAACAACCAAGAGACCCTGTCTCCAGCAAGGCAGAAGATGAGGACAGATATCTGAGGCTATCCTCTGACCTTCTCAAGCATGCTGTGGTAAATAGATCAATGCCATGGGGAGACACACAGGCATGGGATATTGCATGCAGTGCTTTATGAAAGCATACCCACATGGGGCAATTGAGCAGGGCTGATGGGGAGACCCAGTCAGATCAAGTGCTGATAACCAGGCAAGGATTGACCTTTCTAGCGGGCAATTTGGCAGGAGTAGATGGGAAAACCATAGAAGTTCCTCTTCAAGGAATTGAACGGAGGAGCACAAGATGTTCACAGCAATGGTGGACCAGGATGTTCATCATGGTGTCCCCACAACCTGGGAAAACCAGAGAAAGCCATCTCCAGCACCGGTGGGCTGGCTGTGTTCAGTTATTTGTCTTTGTCATAGTCTTGAAAAGATGCAGAGGGAGAATATCCACAAAAGGCAGGCACAGGAGGGTGCACTGCCAAGTGAAAAGGCAGCCTTTAGGGGGCTTTATTTCAAAGCACACCTTTTACTCAATGCATTTTGTGTTATGACAAAGGGTGGGGGAAAAAACTAAAAAGACACCATCAAGATGCTAACTTGTTCCCTTTTGGTAGTAGGATCATAAATAATTTCATTTTCTTTCCAGTTTTCCTTCTGTATTATATAATTTTCCTATATTTGTTTCATAAGAAATCTTTTATTTAAGATAAAAAGAAAGGATCCTTGAAAAGTGAACTCATTTCAGAGCTGTGGCCGCGCAAGGGGTGCTTCAGCCATGAAGAGGAAGAGCTTCCTTCCCGAGGACAGGTACCAGGTACCTAGGCTTTAGTGTGCACCTGGAGAAATGGGCTGAATCCCACCAGAGTCTGCACCTCCATCCTGCCTTGTCCTCCGTGTGTAGCCTCCAAAGGGCTAAATGCTGTGAAGATAGACCAAGAGTACCTATTCAGGAATAAGGTACTAGAGTTGAAAAATCAATGGAGCACCCTGAAGCCACCTCTTTCCTCATTATGTGACCCCTGCAATAAAAATGATGATCCTGAGACTCCAGCTGTGGCCATCAGCATCTTGTACTCGGGCCAGAGGATTCAAGCAGAGACAGTGCCTTTCTCCAGTTGCAAAAATATGACTGGAAATAACTTCATTTCCATCATTTATTCACTCCGTTACTATTCCCTGGGCATCTTCCTGAGTCAGAGAGACCTGGGATCTGCACCTAGTAGATCTCAGATCCTAAAATCTTTATAGCCCAGCAGGATGACCGCTGTCCCGATCCAAGGCCATGCTGATAAATGACACCCAAACTGGCCATATCTTCCTTTGGTTTGTACTAGGTCATGACTCTTGAGTGTGAAATCTCCCTCTACTCTGTCCAGGCTAAGCCCTGCTTCCAAGTTCCCACTTAGGGGAGATAGAAGAGGAATCCAGGTCTGCAGGGGAAAATTGACCACAGCCCTCACCAAGCCCTCCTTGTATTTTTACTTGGAATAACTAAACTTAATACAAAAGCTTTTTGACATACTTTCAGGTTCACAGAGAAGGAAGGAGAAGCCCTAAGACATGAATTAGAAGTGTTGACAACGACAGCCAGAAGGTTTTTGTTTGTTTGTTTTTGTTTTGTTTTGTTTTCCTGTTCTTCTGGATTGATTCAAAACAGGTACTCACATTGCTCAAATTCTTGAGAAGAAAATGAAAGGAATGACTTACTCTTAAGACTCAGAAGACTCAGAAAGTTCTCTGGGCTCTGTCTTATTTAGGCCCTTAATATACTTTGGCTTGGTTTCTCAAATGAAGACAGTTTTCTTGGTTTCTTTCTTTCTTTTTTAAAGATTTATTCATTTATTATGTGCGCAGTATTCTGCCTGCATGCCATAAGAGGGCACCAGATCTCATTATAGACAGTTGTGAGCCACCCTGTGGTTGCTGGGAATTGAACTCCGGATCTCTGGAAGAGCAGTTAGTGTTCTTAACCTCTGAGCCATCTCTCTAGCCCAGGAAGACAGTTTTCTTTTCTTTTTTTCTTTTTTTGAGACAGGGTTTCTCTGTATTGTTTTGGAGGTTGTCCTGGAACTTGTTGTGTAGACTAGGCTGGCTTTGAACTCACAGAGAGCCGCCCATCTCTGCCTCTTGAGCGCTGGAATTAAAGGCATGTGCCACCAACGCCTGGCTGGGAAGACAGTTTTCTAACAAGGCCTTTTGACATCCAAGCAGACAGCATACTTGTTAAAGAAGAGCCAAAGGCTGTGGTAAACTAAGACAGACAATTATTACATGCAGATGGCCTTCACAGGCAGGACAGTGTCCAAGTAACAAGAGGGCTCCTGGGAAAGCGACACAGAAGACATCTGGAGCTGAGAAGGCTCAGTGGGTAAGAATGTTTGTTGAACAAGCAAGAGGATCTGAGTTCAAATCCACAGAACCCATGTAAATAGCCAGGTGTGGTCATGTGCTCCTGTAACCCCAGTGCTGAGTAGGTAGAGACAGAAGGCTCACTGGTTGTCTTAGTTAGGGATTCTGTTGCTGTGAAGAGACACCATGACCACAGCAACTCTCATAGAGGAAAACATTTAATTGGGTTGGCTTACAGTTCCAGAGGTTTAGTCCATTGTCATCATGGTGGGATATGTTGGTGTGCAGACAGACATGGTGCTGGAGAAGGAGCTAAGAGCTGTGCATCTTGATCAAGAGGCAGCAGGAAGAGTCTGTCCCACACCAGGCATAGCTTGAGTATTGGAGATCTCACAGCCCACCCCCACAGCGACACACTTCCTCCAGCAAGGCCACACCTACTTCAGTAAGGCCACACTTCCTAATAATGCCACACCCTATGGGGGCCATTTTCTTTCAAATCGCTACAGTGGGGATTACTCACCAGCTTAACTCTGGGTTCAGTAGAGACCTTCCTCAGGGGAATAAAGCAAAGAGTGACAGCACAGGGCACCTGACAACTTCCTCTGGCCTCTGTGCCTGCACATAGATAGGCATTGCATCCCCACGCTCTACACACACACACACATAGAGACATCCACTGGAAAAAGAATACATCTGGTGGTAAAGATGGGGGCTTGGAGACCAGCTCTCGAGAACACAGGGATGTTGGTGACGTGTGCAGCATGCTCCCTATGTGCCAGGAGAAACTTCCAGCATGTATGCTTGAATGACTCCACCCTATAGGTGTATTTGTACTCTCTGTAGATTAGCGAACTGAAGGAGGGGATGAAGGAACCCAACAAGAGATGGAGAACTGGCCCCCAGGTCCTCTGGCTCAGATCCTTGGATCTTTGTCATATGAGTCAAATATATCTGAATACTGCTTTGTCAGATGTAGAAGCTGCAGTGTGGGAGACTCAAGAGACAGTACTCCACCCACCTGCAGCAAAAGAGCCATGGCCACAGAGACTTTAGAATGGGAAGCCTACTGGCAAATGACCATGGGAAAGTGATCCCTCCCTAAGCTTCTAAATTTCTCACGTGTGAGACAATTGATAGTATCTATGTCATGGAGACTTCGATAGTTTAATTGCACATAAAGCATTAAGAGGCTCAACTGAGGAAGGTGCAGGGAAGGGGTGTTGTGTCATATTTTGATCACATTCTGACAATAAAGTTTGCTTTGAATCAGACGGTGGAGCTAGCTAGTAGCTGACCAAAATTAACCACAGAGGTTTTGGAGGACTGAGGACAGATAGAGAGACAGGAAGACGTGCAACAGGGTTTAGAGAGGGTCTCTGCTCATTTTGGATGGAAGAACTAAAGAGACAGGAGGTCACTGGTTGCTTCACCATCACCTTTCTGATCATTCAGGTTCTTACCCCCATGTCTGACTCTCCAGTTATTACTGATAATAATTAAATAAACACTTCACAGGGGGAGTAGAACGAGGAGGAAGAGGAGACAGTAAGAGAAGGAGGAGGGGAGGGAGAGGAAAAAAAGAGGACTATGGAGAAGGAAGAAGAGGGAGAGGGGCAGGAAGAGGGAAGGTGAAAGAGGAGAAAGAAGGGAGAAAGAAGAAAAGGGGGAGGAGAAAAAGAGGGGGAAGATGAGAAGGAGCAGCAGCAGCAGCTACTGCTATGACACCTGGGACAGCAAACCTAAGGCCGACCATGTAGCTATAGCCACAGACAAGACTATGCAGAGAAGAGCACAACTGGCCACAAATGAAGCCTTTTCCTGATGCCACAATTCTCTTCTTGCTCCAGCTCTGCCCATTTCCCCTCCTAAGTCCCCTGCTCTTTGTTAGGCCATCATTGCTCCAGCAAGTCCCTGGTGCAATGACAAATTCCTCAGGTAAGTAAGGTTGTGCTCACTACAACCTAGGATCTCAGGACCCTGCTGTCCACCACCAACACAAACTGGAGTAGTGAAGCCAACAATGCTGGTATTCACCTTGATTCCAGGGCCTCATACAGGAACTGATACAAGTGGGTTCAGTCACGTCTGTATGGAGCAACAGAGGTGACATGGATATTATCTTAAACGAGGAAATGCCACTCTCAGAGTCCCTGAACTTTTCAAGCTGGTCTTTGTATTCTTTTTTTTAAAGTTCCTCTTCCAGTGAACCTTAGATTTCATCCCTTTCCCAAGTAAAGATCCATGGGAAAGCTCACACTGAGAAGATGAGGAAGTGGAAAGACACCAGCCTAGGGTATGGCTCACTGGAGCCCATACTACCTGCCCAAAGACAGAACTGCCCTCAGTGGTATGAGGCCTTCTACGTCAATTAGCAGTTAAGGAATGCCTCACACATGCCCACAGGCCACTATGACAGAGGAAATTCCACAATTAAAGTTCCCTCTTCCCAGCTATGTCTGGGCTTGTGTCAAGTTAACAGAAACAAGCCATGATGCTTTCCCAACAGCTATCAACAGCCAATAGCTGCTCAGTTAGAGTTGGGGCCAAGTGAGTTCTGCCCTGTCTCTTCCTGGCTAGCTTGATCATGTACGGGTCTTATGCAGGCAACTGCAGCTGCCATGAATCCTTGAGAGCAGCAGCCAATTGCCTTATCACACAGCCAGAAACACAGTGAGAACTCATGGAGTGATTTAATGCTATAATTTTCTTCTCCCACCCCATTCCCTGCAACTATTCATGGTTTTTAGCAAACAGCAAAAGGATCTCTTGTGTGAGGGAAAGGCAACATATTTCTCTTTCATATAGATTTTCATAAATAAGGTGTTAATATTTAAAAGTCTAACTATGCATGTTCTCATTGATTCCTGAAGAGCTTGTCAGTTGTCTACCAGATTGAATTAAAGGTAAACACATCCAGAAGCCAAGTCCTCAATTATTTAAACAAAAGCATAAGTGAGAAGTTTGGGGATTTTTGTCAGTGTTATTATATTGGTTAATTTGGGGTTGATACGGCATGACACACCATCATAGATAAGTAAAGTCTGTGCTGAATCTTGGAAAATACATAGAATTTTAGATGGCAAAATACATAAAATGTGAACTATGACTCTAAAATCCATAAATATATTCGTGATAAAAATGAGAACTGATGCCACATTTGTTGATATTGTTTTATTTTTTATTTATTTATTTATTTTGAGGCAGCAAGTCCTGTAGCCCAGACTGGCCTTAAATTGGCCATATCGATAAGATGACCCTGAACTCCTGACCCTTCTGCCTCTACTTCCCAAGCTCTAGGGTCACAGGCCTGTAGCAGCTTGCCTGATCCCTGTGGTAATGAGAATGGAACATTGTGTAGTTATGGGGATGAAACCTTGTACATGCTAGGCAAATACTCTGTCAACTGAGCTACAACCTCAAATCCTGGTGTTTGTTTTGTTTTTACTAAGTACAAATTTGTGTGTGAAACACATGGTCTATGTCCAAAGTGTTCATTTTCTCTTTCTGGGGATCAAACCCTAGCCCTTGCACTGTCAGGTAGGTGCTCTAACTCTGAACTATACCCTGTACCCTTGGAAATAATTTTAAAACCTTTACATTTTTAGACTTATTTTTTGTTATGTCCACGAATGTTTTGCCTGAATGTATGTATATATGTGCACCACTTGGGAGTCTGGTGACCACAGAGGAGAGAAGAGGGCAATGAATTTCCTTGAACTAGAGTTACAGATGGTTGTGAGCCACCACGTAGGTGCTGGGAACTGAACGCCAGTTCTCTGAAAGAGCAGTAAGTGCTCTTAACTGCTGGGCAATCTCTCCAGCCCCCTTGGAAATCTTATTAAAGAGACACCCAGTTCAAGACTGATGAAGCCTTACTTTTTTCCCCTCTTTCTTTCCTTGAAAGCCACTACTGATAAGAATGAAAACATAAATACAAATCCACACCCAGGCTGAAGAGCCTCAAAAGATAATAATCAGTGAAACAAAATATGGGAAAGATAAAGTGCACAGGAATGAAATAATGACTAAAGGAGGTTAGCCACAGGAGGGAATCAAAATTATGCATAAAAGTGTCTTACCAATCATTAGTAACTCACAAATTTCAATGTACAGGTCACTCCAAGGACCCCAGACAGAAGGAACAGCTGTAGCCTGCAGAGTCCAATAAAGATTCCAACAGCTAACCAGTGCTGCCGGGTAAGTCTGGATTTGAAATTTCTCCAAAAGTAACTTTCCACTGAAATCCCAAAGAGGCAGACCAGAGGGTAAAGTACATCCCAGGATTAAAGTGTACAACGCACGATCAAAGACAAAGCAGACTGCTCAAGCAGCCTAGAATCACAGCTCTGAGGGTGAAGGTGAGCCAACAGCAAACCAGGTGCAAGCAAGAATGAACTCAACACTCCTAAGGGGGAAATAACAAACCTGTGACTCTACAAAGTGTAAGCCACAACTCCAGTACAAGTAAAACAAAATACGAGGGTCTGCAAAGAGAGGCAAGAGATGTTACCCATAGCCCAGAGGAAAAACATCAAAACTATAAATTGTCTTGATGTTGGAATTCTAAATGTTAGAAGAGGATAAAGACAAATGAACACAACAAACGAACAGATGGAAAACATCAACAGAGAAACTACAACTGACAAAACTGAAAGGAGCTTCTGCAATAAAGCACTCATCACCCAGGCTCAGAGGCAGAACAGACACAGTCAAACAAGGAATTAGTGAAAATGAAGACCAGTCTAAAGACAATCCCTCAAACTTAATCATGAGGAGGAGAAGCTAAGAGAGTACCCAAAGCTTATGATACAATAGCAAACTGTCTAACACAGAGCCAAAAGGGGAGCAACAGAAGAAGTATGGAAGGGGCACATCCTAAGACTATTCAGTTGATGAAAAAAAGCAAGCCATAGTTTGAAGAATCTCACTGAAACCAGCAAGAAAGATGCAAGTGAGATGAACTCAAGCATATCACAGTCAAACTGCTGACAACAAAATGCAAAAAGAAAGCCTTAGTACTGTCAAATAAAACAACACGCACTATTTAGGGCAGTGGCAATGGCAGCGGGAATGATGGAACCCACAAAACAATATAAAGACAGCCTCAAAATGCTAACAGAAACTGACAACCTTGAATTCTGCCAAAATAGCTTTAAAAGTAAAATCAAAATGAAGACAACAGCAAGAAAATAAAAGCCGGCAGAATTCATTCCTAGCAAACTATACAAGAAATGTTAAAGGAAATTCTTCAAGCATGAAAGACACGGTCCCAGACAGAAAATCAAATCTGAAAGAAATAATACAAAGCACTGGAAATGCAAATATTTACAAAGACTATCAACTGGATTACTTTATGATATTTAAGGCAAAGACTATTGGAATATTTTATGGGACTTACAATTTCAAACAAAATCTAGGATAATTTACCAAAGGCTGAAGAGAGAAAAGAATGTAAACTGTCTTAGGTTTTCACATTGCACATGAAATGCTGTGATTGATCCCAAGATGATTGATGATGATGATGATGATTAGCAAAAGCATACCCTGATCTCTAGAGAAACCAGATGAATGTATTAGAGAGGTATAGGTAACATTAAATAACAGAGACACTGGAGACTATCAACAAATGCTTGACAAATCTATAGAGACTATAGGAAAAGAAGGTGAAAGAATAGATGGGACAAATGAAAACCAAAAGTAAATAATCAGTGTAAACCTACAAGAGGCATTATTGCACTAACTGTAAGTGTGTTAACATTTCTCATTCATGACAGACTGGCCACATGGGTAAAATTAAAAAAAAAACAAAACTGGATGCTGCTTACAAGAAGCATCTTTAAAAATGAAAAGAGTAACAAAGGTATGCTGAAATTAAAAGGATAGAGATATATATTTTGTATAAATATTAATCTCAAGAAGGTAATATAGAAATAAATTAATGTTAGATAAGCTTCAAAATAAGGAATTTCACCAAAAAATGCCATTCTCATTAGTTTTATCACTGGGACTCATAGCCACAGAAACTAAGCCAACAACCAGGGAGCCTGCATAGGACTGACCTAGGCCCTTTGCATATATGTTACAATTGTGTAGTTCAATCTTCTTGTGGGACTCCTAATAGTGGGAGCAGGGACTGACTCTGATCCTTTTGCCAGCTTCTGGGACCCTTTTCCTCATAATGGGTTGCCTCATGCAGCCTTAATATGAGTGGAGGCATCTAGTTTTATTGCAACTTGATATGCCATGTTTGGTTGTTATCCATGGGATGTCTACCCTTTTCTGAATAGAAAAGGAGGAGGAGTGGATGAGGGTGCAGAGGAGAGATGGGGAGGGACTGGGAGGAGAGGAGGGAGGGGAAACAGCAGTCAGAATGAGAATGTAACAAAAATAAAAATGAAATAAAACAAAAAATCCATCAGGAGATAAAGGTGCTGGATTAATTAAAATATATTGACAGAAATTATAACACATAAATGACTAACAGAAAAAGAATGTAAAAAATTATTGTTATGTAACTCAGATAAAAGTAAGATACATGAAGTTGGGAGTGTCTTAGTCCATCTTTTGTTTCTATACTGTAAATACCAGAGACTAGGTAATTTATAAAAAACAAAACTTATTTTGGGGAAGTACAATACATAAGAAGTCCTCCTCCATATCCATCCAATATGGATTGTGCTCCATCGCTCCATGGAAAAAGGAAAACAGGACAGGGA
Organism: Mesocricetus auratus; assembly: GCF_017639785.1. Lineage (NCBI taxonomy): Eukaryota > Metazoa > Chordata > Mammalia > Rodentia > Cricetidae > Mesocricetus > Mesocricetus auratus. Next base: position 70,023,141 of record NW_024429182.1, read on the forward strand.
GGGCAGATGAGTGCAAGAAATTGAACTGACAGCTGCAAACTCTTTAATAACCACCATGAGGGTAAAGCCTTGTGACCTACATACATCCCATCAGGACCCATCTCCTAATACTGTTACCCTGGAGATTAAGTTTCCAACACATTCTTATTAGGAACATTGGGAATGTATTCAAACTGCAGCAGAGGAGAAGCATAAAATATAAAATAGCATAAAAAGAAACATAGGGAATGTTGGCAGCAATAAAACAAAACAACAATTATCTCAACAGCAACACTAAAACAACCCAACGACTTTAATTACCCCCCTTTGATGGAGAGAGCCCACCTTCACATTTAAAGGAGTACACTGAAGAACAAGTATGTAAGGGCTTAAATACCATAATCAACTTGCATTTGTATACTTAAAAATGTCACATTATGTTCAAGCTGTGTATATTTACTCTTAAAATTCACTATATATGGCCACACATAAAATGGTAATCATGACTACATAAATGAATAAACTGCAGCCTTTGGTCTCAATATAATGAAGCTATTTTTACACCATCACGTGGCGATACCTTTCTTGCACAAATAAAGCCTGTCTGGCGGTCAGAGAATGGAGTTTGCCACTGTTAACCATAGAGGTCTGGAGGTCTGTACAGACAGACAGGAAGTGACGTAGCTGGGCAGAAACAGGATATTAGCAGGGAGAAACAGGAAATCCCTCTCTTCTCTGATGAGATGATTAGGAGGTAAGGTGTGCTGTGGCTTGCTCCTTCTTTCTGATATCTCAGAATTTCCCTCTATATCTGACTCTGGCTTTTTATTATATAGACCAATTAAGTACTCCTTTTACACCATCATTAATCTATATTAATGATTATGTAATCAATACACAGAGAAAGCAACTTGCCCAAGTTTTCACACCTAGTTAATGCAGTTAATATCACATTAGTACTGTGGCCCAGGTCATTCTGAACTGGAAACTTATATCACTAACCACTGTGCTACTCTACTCCCATGTAGGTGGGGATTTCCTCAAGATAGTCTCTCTCTCTCTCTCTCTCTCTCTCTCTCTTGCTCTATCACTCTCTCCATATGTGATGTGTATGTTTGATTGATACACACACACATATATACATGTATACATGTACATCAGAATTTTAAAAAGAACAGCTACAGTAATTAAAATGTCAGTTGAGTCACAGCATGTAAATAGAAAATCTGAATAGGATCCAGTTCCAAGCTCACAGACAAATGATATTTGCCTCTGATAAAAGTGTCACTAAGAATAACTAGAGTCTCTTTGTAACAGAAAAACCATCTGATAGAAAAGGGAGGGACCAGGAAGATGACTCGGTTTATAAAACATTTACCTTGTAAGCATGAGAACCTAATCCATCCCAGCACCCACAAAAAAAACTCGGGGCAACAGTGTACACTTGTAATCCCAGTGCTGGGGAGGCAGAGGCACAAGCATCCCTAAGAGATGGTTGAACTCCAGATTCAGTGAGAGATCCAATCTCAAAAGCTAGGGTAGAGAACAACTAGGGAAGACATGACATCTGGCTTCCCATGTATGTCATCAACATGAATATGCACCTGTGAATATACACATACATAAACATGTACACAAACACACAGTTAAAAGAAATAACCAACACACCAGAGAATTTAATATTAAACAACTAAAGCATAAAATACTAGACACTGCAAAGAATATTTCTGTTTTATATGGGAAGTGACTTTCTAAGTAAGAAACAAATCATACAGAAGACAAAGGACAGTTTTAACCATATGCAAATCAAAACTTTCAAGCAATTGAAATCACAAAGAAACTTCAAAGACAACCATGGGTATATAGACAACAACTGCAATAAAGTGAGGGTCTAATATCTATTATGCTGGATACCCCTCTCTCATTCTTTGACAAAATGTCTGACAAGAAGCCATTTAAGAGAGGCAGGGTTTATTTTGATTCATGGTTTGAGGGGTACAACTCACCACAGAGAGAAATCGTGGTGACAGCAGATCCATGGTGGCTGGAGTGTGAGGCAGCTGCTTGCTCACATCTCTATGACCAAGGAGCAGAGAAAGCCAGGCTATAAACTTCAACACCTCTTCCCATACTAGATCAAATGACTCTCTCTCCTTCAGCTGCCTGTGGATCTGCATGTAGAACTCACAGCTACTTCTCCAACACCTTATCTGCCTGAGTGCTGCAATGTTTCCCACTATGATGACAATGGATTAAACCTCTGAAACTATAAGCAGGACTCAATTATGTTCCTTTTTAAAATAAAAGTTTCCCAGAAAGAGAACACTGACCAAGTTGGTACCAGGGAGCAGGGTATTGCTGTGGCAAGCCTAACCATGCTGCTTGTTGAAAGAATGTGGACAGTAGGACTTTGGATTAGTAAATCAGTGAGTATTTTAAGTAGGGCTTCATGGACTGTAGCAAATGGTTCTTTGTCCTGCTAGGTCCAGCGTTGCTTCAGCTCCAAATGAACACACGGATGCTATATAGTTACAAAGCTGTTGGCCAATAGACTGGGCTTCTTATTGGCTAGCTCTGTCTTAATTATTAACCCATTTCTATTAATCCATGTATTTCAATGTGGTCTTATCTTACCAGGGAATGCTGGACTACAACTCCTTTGCCTGCTACATGATGACTGCTCAGCATCTCTGCAGAGAGACAGTGATTTCCTGTTTGTCCCTGCTTATATCCTGATTCAGCCCAGCTACATCACTTCCTGTCTGGCTGAACAGCCAATCAGTGTTTTATTAACCAATAAGAGAAATACATACACAGAAGAACATTCCCCATCATCTCCTCTTTTCTGCCTAAATTAAAAAAAAAGGGTTTTAACTTCAACATAGTAAATATATAACAAAACAGTTATCAAATAAGAACTATAGAAACAGACCCTGCATCTGGGCCTGTGTTCCAGTGCCTAGGGATCGCCTTGGAACTGCACAGAGCTTCCAATCCCAATGGGAGCCAAGCAACCCAGATTCCAGGTTTCCTCTCCCACCAACGAGACCAGGAAACCAGAGGAGCCAGGGAGACCAGTGGAACCTCTATTCTGGCGGGTCCAGGTAAAACAGACCCTGCATCTGGGCCTCTGTTCCAGTGCCTGGGGATTGCCTGGGAACTGCACAGAGCTTCCAATCCTGGCTGGAACCAAGCACCCCAGATTCCAGGACTTCTCTCCCACCAACGAGACCAGGAAACCAGAGGAACCAGGGAGACCACGGGACCAGCTGTTCTGCCAGGTCCAGTGCCTGGGGATTGCCTGGGAATTACACAGAGCTTCCAATCCCAGCAGGAGCCAAACACCCCAGACTCCAGGACTTCTCTCCCACCAATGAGACCAGGAAACTAGCTGATCCAGGGAGACCAGGGGACCTGCAGTTCCAGCGGGTCCAGGGACCAGAACGAGGACAAGGAATAGAAGAACTACCAGATTATTGGACTTGTTAGCACCCACCAAAAGCAACTTTGGTCCCGTAACCACCAGACCAGTAAGGGGCTCTTTCTGCACCCACTAGAAGAAGAGATGGGAAAACGACAATACAAAAACACACTCAGCAACAAAAAAAAAAAAAAACAAATATGATACCACCAGATTCTAGAGACTCCACACCAGCAAGACTCCAACATTCCAATGCAAATGAAGCAGAAGAGAATGACCTTAAACCCACTTTCATGAACATGATAGAGGCCTTAAAAGAGGATATAGGAAAATCCCTCAAAGAAATGGATAAAAAACAAACCAAAAAATGCAAGAAATGGAAGAAAAAACAAACCAAAAAATGAAAGAAATGGAAGAAACAAACCAAAAAAGGCAGGAAATGGAAGAAAAAACCAAAAAATACAAGAATTGGAAGAAAAAGCAAACCAAAAAATTCAAGAAATGGAAGAAAAAGCAAACCAAAAAAGGCAGGAAATAAAAAAAAAACCAAAAAATTCATAAAATGCAACAAATGGACGAAAAGATAAACCAAAAATTGCAAGAAACAATGCAAACAGTGCAAGGGTTTAAAACTGAAATAGAGACAATAAAAAAAAACAATCTGAAGAAAGGCAGGAAATAGAAAAGCTGGACAAATGGTCAGGTACTACCGATACAAGCATTACCAACAGAATACAAGAGATGGAAGAGAGAATCTCAAGTGTTGAAGATACACTAGGAGAAATGGATTTATCAACCAAAGAAAACCTTAAATCCAACAGATCCTTAACACAAAACATCTAGGAAATATGGGACACCATGAAAAGACCAAACCTAAGAATAATAGGTATAGAAGAAGGTGAAGAAAACCACCTCAAAGAGGCAGAAAACAGATTCAACAAAATCATAGAAGAAAACTTTCCCAACCGTAAGAAAGACATGCCAATGAAGGTACAAGAAGGTTACAGAACACCAAATAGAGTGGATCACAAAAAAGTCCCCTCGCCACATAATAATCAAGACCCCAAATGTACAGAATAAAGAAAGAATATTAAGAGCAGTTAAGGAAAAGGGCCAAGTAACATATAAAGGCAGACCTATTAGAATTACACCTGACTTCTCCATGGAAACTCAGAAAGCCAGAAGGTCCTGGATAGATATTCTACCAACACTAAGAGACCATGGATGCCAGCCCAGACTACTATACCAGGCAAAGCTCTCAATCACTATAGATGGAGAAAACGAGACATTCCATGGCAAAACTAGATTCAAGCAATACGTATCCACTAACCCAACCCTGCAGAAAGTTTTGGAAACTCCAACCCAAGGAAGTTAACTACAACCAGAAAAACATAGGCATTAGAGAATCCATCTCTACCAACAGCCAAAAGAACAAAGGGGTGAAATTCCACACATAATTCCACCAACAACAACCATTGCAAATGGAAGAAGAATGAGCAATCAATGGTCATTAATATCCCTCAACATTAATGGCCTTAACTCATCCATAAATAGACACAGGCTAGCAGAATGGATTCGAAGACAGAACCCATCCTTCTGCTACATAAAAAAAACACACCTCACCCTCAAAGACAGACATTACCTGAGAGTTAAAGGTTGGGAAAAAATTTTCCAATCAAATGGACCCAAGAAACAAGCAGGGGTAGCAATCCTAATATCTAACAAATTATACTTTAAAATAAAATCAATCAAAAGAGATGAAGGAGGTCATTACATACTCATCACAGGTGAAATCCACCAAGATGAAGTGTCTATCCTGAACATCTATGCCCCAAATACAAAGGCTTCCACATTCGTAAAAGAAACATTACTAAAACTTAAATCACATATAAAGCCCCACACAGTTATAGTGGGAGATTTCAACACACCACTCTCACCACTAAACAGGAATACCAGACAGAAACTCAACAAAGAAGCAAAGGGTCTAATAGAAGTAATGACCCAACTGGGATTAACAGACATCTATAGAATATTTCATCCACATAAAAAAGAATATACCTTCTTCTCACCACCACATGGAACCTTCTCAAAAATCGACCACATACTTGGCAACATATCCAACCTCAGCACTATCAAAAAAATTGGAATAACTCCATGCATCTTATCAGACCACCATGCTTTAAAATTAGAATTCAACAGCAACACAAATTGCAGAAAACCTACAAACTCATGGAAATTGAATAATGCACAACTGCACCATTCTTGGGTCAAAGAAGAAATAAAAAAAGAAATTAAAGACTTCCTCGAATTCAATGAGAATGAAGACACAACATACCGAAACCTATGGGACACTTTGAAAGCAGTGCTACGGGGGAAGTTCATAGCACTAAGTGCCCACATGAAGAAACTGGAGAATAGTTATACTAGAGAATTAACAGCACAGCTGAAAGCTCTAGAACACGAAGAAGCAAACTCCCCCAGGAGGAGTAGACGCCAGGAAATAATCAAATTGAGGGCTGAAATCAATGAAGTGGAAACTAGGAAAACAATACAAAGAATCAATGCAACGAAGAGTTGGTTCTTTGAGAAAATCAACAAGATAGACAAACCTTTGTCCAAACTTACCAAACAGCAGAGAGTGAACATGCAAATTAACAAAATCAGAAATGAAAAGCAGGACATAACAATGGACTTAATGCAGAGAATCATCAGGTCATACTTTGAAAACCTGTACTCCACAAAATTCGAAAATTTAAAGGAAATGGACGACTTCCTGGATAGCTATCACTTGCCAAAATTAAATCAAGAACAGATAAGAAATTTAAATAGACCTATAACCCCTATGGAAATAGAAACAGTCATCAAAAGTCTCCAAACTAAAAAAAGCCCAGGCCCAGATGGCCTCAGTGCAGAATTCTACCAAAACTTCAAAGAAGAGCTTATACCAATTCTTCTCAAAGTATTCCATGCAATAGAAGCAGAAGAGTCGTTGCCAAACTCTTTCTATGAGGCTTCAATAACCTTGATCCTCAAGCCACACAAAGACACAAGTACGGAAGAGAACTTCAGACAAATATCCCTCATGAACATTGATGCAAAAATACTCAATAAAATACTGGCAAATCGGATCCAAGAACACATCAAAACAATCATTCACCACGATCAAGTAGGTTTCATCCCAGGGATGCAGGGATGGTTCAACATACGAAAATCCATCAACGTAATCCACTATATAAACAAGCTAAAAAACAAAAATCACATGATCATCTCACTAGATGCTGAAAAAGCCTTTGACAAATCCAACACCCTTTCATGATAAAGGTCTTGGAGAGATCTGGGATAACAGGAACATATTTAACATAATAAAAGCTATATAAAGTAAACCAACAGCTAACATCAAACTAAATGGACAGAAACTCAATGCAATTCCTCTAAAATCAGGAACAATACAAGGCTGTCCACTCTCTCCATACCTTTTCAACATTGTACTTGAAGTTCTAGCCATTGCCATACAACAACAAAAGAGAATCAAGGGGATACAAATTGGGAAGGAAGAGGTCAAACTTTCACTGTTTGCAGATGATATGATAGTTTACATCAATGACCCAAAGAACTCTACCAGGGAACTCTTACAGCTGATTAACACCTTCAGCAAAGTGGCAGGCTACAAGATCAACTCAAGAAAATCAGTAGCCTTACTATATATAGATGATAAAAGGGCTGAGAAAGAAATCAGAGAAACATCACCCTTTACAATTGCCACAAACAACATTAAATACCTTGGGGTAACGCTAACCAAACAAGTGAATGACCTGTATTGCAAGAACTTTGAATCTTTAAAGAAAGAAATCAAAGAAGCCCTCAGAAAATTGAAAGATCTCCAATGCTCTTGGATAGGTAGGATCAATGTAGTAAAAATGGAAATCCTGCCAAAAGCAATCTACAGATTCAATGCAATCCCCATTAAAATCCCAGCACAATTCTTCACAGACCTTGAAAGAACAATAATCAATTTTGTATGGAAAAACAAAAGACCCAGGATAGCCAAAACAACCCTGATCAACAAGGCAACGTCTTGAGGCATCACCATCCCTGACTTCAAGATCTATTATAGAGCTATAGTCCTGAAAACAGCTTGGAATTGGCACAAAAACAGACAGGTAGACCAATGGAATCGATTGAAAACCCTGATATTAACCCACACACATGTGAACATCTCATCTTTGACAAAGAAGCTAAAAATATGCAATGGAATAAAGAAAGCATCTTCAACAAATGGTGCTGGCATAACTGGAGCTGGCATGTAGAAGAATGCGGATCGATCCATGTTTATCACCATCCATAAAACTTAAGCCCAAATGGATCAAAGATCTCAACATAAATTCAGCCACACTGAACCTCTTAGAAGAGAAAGTGGGTGGTACCCTTGAATGAATTGGTACAGGAGACAGCTTCCTGAACATAACACCAGTAGCACAGACAATGAGATCAACAATTAATAAATGGGACCTCCTGAAACTGAGAAGCTTCTGTAAGGCAAAGGACACAGTCAGCAAGACAAAAAGGTAGCCCACAGAATGGGAAAAAATATTCACTAACCCCACATCTGACATAGGTTTGATCTCCAAAATTTACAAAGAACACAAGAAGCAAGTCTCCAAAACACCAAAGAATCCAATTAAAAAGTGGGCTGCAGAACTAAATAAAGAATTTTCAATAGAGGAGTCTAAAATGGCTGAGAGGCACTTGAGAAAGTGCTCAACATCCTTAGCCATCCGGGAAATGCAAATCAAAACAACTCTGAGATACCATCTCACTCCTGTCAGAATGGCTAAAATCAAAAACACCAACGACAATTTATGCTGGAGAGAATGTGGTGAGTGCCAACTCATTAATAGCCACTTTGGAAATCAGTATGGAGATTCCTCAGAATAATGGGAATAAACCTACCACAAGACCCAGCAACTCCACTCTTAGGCATATATCCAAAAGATGCACATTCATACAACAAGGATGTCTGTTCCACTATGTTCAGTCAATCAATGTTTTATTCATTAACCAATAAGAGAAACATACACACAGAAGAACATTCCCCATCAATGGACCATACTAGTAGAAGTTTGTAAGACAGTGGAGCTGAGAGTAATATAGATTAATTATGACAGCACAATTCAAGAGGTTTGAAAGAATACTAGTAAGTGGCCTAGAGGCTGTTCTTGTGATATTTTAGCAAAGAAAGTACATTTTTTTCTGTCCTGCCTGAAGAAATGTCCCTTAGACTAAATAGAAGAGTTTTATATTAATAGTGTTAGCAGAGGAGATTTTAATACAGCCTAGTATTGACTGAGTCATGTGTTATTAGTTCCCACTCTTGTGCATATCTATAATGAAAAGGAGCAAGCTGAGCAAGGAAAAATACAAAATGTACAGTTTGAGGAGGAAAGGAGCACCTGGAAGCATAATGGAGTTAAGTACAAGACTTAAAGAAATAAAAGTTTAAAGAAAAGCTTGATGTTAAATGGAGTAAAGGTGGCCGGGCGGTGGTGGCACATGCCTTTAATCCCAGCACTCGGGAGGCAGAGGCAGGCGGATCTCTGTGAGTTCGAGGCCGCACTGGACCGATAGCCTCAGAAACAATACAGAGAAACCCTGTCTCGTAAAAACCAAAAAAAAAAAAAAATGGAGTAAAGGCAGTGGTAAGAACCCATCCAGCCTAGCTTCCAATTTGTAGAAATGAATTTTGTAAAACGTTTAAGCAATGAATGAAATCACTGACAACAGAAAGCTGGTGCAAATGTAGTGGAAGTAGGGCACCATATTCCAGGCCCAGTAAGGTATGGGATTTAGCAGCTTCAGTCATGTGGTTTTGGCTTTAGAGTTAAGGATATAAGGAATGGGTTATGAATCTCCCTTCATGGCTAAGGAAAGCCACTGAAGTCAGGCATGTGTCAGGAGTGTCCCTGAATGGAGGCCCAGGGAGGTCACTGTGTGAAGCTGAAACCTGGATTTCATTGGAAACCCCAATATGTTGGAGATTCCAGAGTCATGAGATACATGCTAAGAAGAGCTGCTAACAGAGAGTGGAACCAGCCCAAGAAAAGGAATTGTGGGGAAGTATAAAACTGAAAGCTGCAGAACTGAAGAGTGCTTTGACATCAGACATAAAGATACAGAGTTTGGAGTTTGCTCTGCTTGTTGTCAGTCTTGCTTTGGTCCAGTATTTCCTTACTATGCTCCCTTTCCTCCCTTTTAGAATGGTAATGTATATCCTGTGCCATTGCATGTTGGAAGGATGTGATCTGCTTTTTGATTTTGATTTTACAGGGGGATAACAGTTAAGAGATTGCCTTGAGTCTCAGAAGAGACTTGGAACTTTTAATCAGTGTTGAGATTGTGATAGATTATGAAGACTTTTGAAGTTGGGCTAAATGCATTTTGAATTATGATGTGGCTACAAAATTATGGGGGGAATGAAATGTGGTGGTTTGAATAAATATAGCCCCCATAGGCTTATAAGAAGCGGCACTATTTGAAAGGATTAGGAGGTTTGCATTTTTGGAGTAGGTATGGCCTTTTGGAGTAGGTGTGACCTTGTTGGAGGAAGTGTGGCCTTTTGGAGAAAGTGTGCCACTGAGAGTAGACTTTGAGGTAGCAAAACCCAAGCCAGGCCCAGGGATCATCTCTCTTCCAGCTACCTGTGGATTTTGATGTAGAACTCACAGCTACTTCTCTAGCATCATGTCTGCCTCAATGATTCCATGATTTTCATCATTTTGATAATATATTAAACCTCTGAATATAAGCAAGCCCAAATTAAATGTTCTCTTTTGTAAGGTATCTCTTCCCAGCAATAGAACACTGACCAAACACCCCTTCCAACATAAATTGTAATTAGGACATTAGTCTTTCAGTTTTCTTAAATGTTCCTCATGATGTTAATACAGAAAGATTGATTTGAGGCGTATTCCTGCTTCAAATATCCTATAGTAATCACCAAAGAAACACTAGAGTTACCTAAAGTTACATTCAGAATGTGTGTGTGTGTGTGTGTGTGTGTGTGTGTGTGTGTGTGTATACCCATGCAGGAAATATAGGCAAGGTTACCAGACTAGGAGAAGGCTGGAAAGAGGAACACACAGAATGAGTCACCAGAGAGATGCCATGTAGCTACTGGGAAGGTAGGACATCCAGGCATTCTCCAGTAAGCCAAGACCACATGGAGATACATAGATTTATATAAATGAGTTAATTATTAAGAGAGAGCTAGCCAATAAGAAACCTGAGACATCAGCCAAACAGTTCATAATTAATATTAGCCTCTGTGTGTTTATTTGGGACTGAATGGCTGTAGGACCAGGCAGGACAGAAACTTCTGTCCACATGTGGTGACCAAACATTTGGCAAGAATTTCCACATAAAACCTGACAAAAGCTTAAAAAGGATTCTGAACCCACAGAAACAGAACTGCACTGGGCTTCCTGGTTTCACAATCTCATGTAGGCCATGGTGTAGAGATGCCGTGGCATTCAGGCTTCAAGCACAGCATGCTGCATTGGAGATTTAGCTTTATTCATACAGACAAAAAGGTATATGGGCAGTATACTATAAGCTGCTTGATGACGGAATAGACCAAAGGCAAGGTGGTGAGCACAGCTCCCAGAGCTATTGGTAAGCACACCCCCCACCACACTGGAAAGCCTGGAGCCAGCAGCCAAAGCCCCTGCTTTAATCCTAGCCACTCGGTTTAGCAGACTAAAGACTCATGTGGTCAGAAAAAGATAGATATACAGTAAAATTCAGAATAAAATCCTCTAAATGTTTTACAGTGTGTTTCAAAATATACGTAGGCTTGGGAGAGAAAAGAAAAAGGATAGAGAAAGTCCTCTAAAAAAAGAAATAAAGTAGCTGGGTATGGTGGCACATGCCTTTAATCCCAGGACTCTGGAGGCAGAGGCAGGCAGATCTCTGATTTCAAGGCCATCCTGGTCTACAGAGTGAGTTCCAGGCCAGCCAAAAATACACACCCTGTCTCAAAAAAAATAAAAAAAAAGAAAACTAAAAATAAAAGTAGAGTAATAAAAAAAGGCCACATAAAGATGGAAAACACAGAGAGTCTGGATACTGTATGCTATTGTGTTGTCTTTGAATTGTTTGACTACTGAGGTAGGAGCAACAGCTGCTAAAAGACATTTGATTATAAATGCTGCTGGATTAATCCAACCTATATATTTTGAAAATGCCTTGACTTCAAAATTTAAGTCTTAGGACATGTTACTCTGGAAAAGAGGTTCTGCTTTTGTTTCCACAGAAGATGAAAAACTGTGGATTCCTTCCAGACTAATATCGTTTGATCAAGTAAGACCTCCTGAAGCAGTGGCCCAGGTGATCCAACAGCGGAGACCATGCAGTGTCACAGACCACTGCAGCCAGGACTTGGCCAAGATTCTGGAATTTCTCAGGTTTCCCTTGGGATTGACAGCACCCCCAAACAGCAGGAAACAGTTTAGAGACAACCACAACCAAATTCCCAAATATTGTTTATAAATATTTGTTTTCATTTAAACAGGGTTGGTTATAAATGGTTAATAATCACAGTTGATCTCTTTCTAACGAAAAAAGGGAATATGATGTAGAAATGAATACTTTGCATTGGTATGGATTTTGGTTTACTGATACAAATTAAGGTCAATTGTGTTATACATATATTTCTACTCTTGTTGCAGTATTATGTCTATATGGCTCTTTTAAAAAGGCAATGTACAATTAAGTACAGATTATAGATAGTCACTTTTAATAGTCAAAACTTTATAGTTATGTTAGTCGAGTTTTTTAGAGATATAGAGATATATTTCAAATGGATAGGTATTCTTCAAAACCTTCCAAAGACCTATAGACTATTGCATTTAAAATGGTTTATTAGGGTTTTTCGTGACAATGAGATATAACTACTCCTGGCAATACCAATTACGTTAGAAAAGAAGATGGGCATTGAAGAAACTTATTATGGAGTTTGCCTTCAACATGACAAAGATATCCATTTTGGACAATAAACTTCTCTTGCCTGGACTGCCTGACAGGATGCTGTCCAAAATGGACAAACAGGTTACTAAGGAAAGTGACTGTTGAACTTGCCAAGGGATAGAATGGTCCTTCAAGGTTACTGCTTCATCAAAAAGCCTGTCAGACATTCTAGGCCTACAGGCTGAAGAGGAACACCCCAACATTACAGAGGAACTTGGGTCACTGCCCAGGCAGCAATATGTCTCTATCAATTCTAGAATTTATATATTGCCCTTCTTGGGTCTTTGATGGGGTTGAAGACAGTTATTGTTATTATTTTCCTTAGTTATGATAAAAGGTAAGTTACGTATAAAACTTGAGACTCACAAAGATAGAATAGATGATAGAATATTCTCCTTAAATTTTGCCAAACATTAGTGAACTAAATATTGTAACTATAGTTCTTGCTTAATAACTGTTTTGTTATATATAACTTTGCTATGTTAATGTTAAAACCTTCCTTTTTATTTAGATAGAAATGAGGAGATGATGGGGATGTTATTCTGTATGTTATTAATATGTGTTTCTCTTATTGGTTGATGATTAAAGTTATTTCATTCACTGAACAGGCAGGGTGTACCCAGGCAGAAAATATAGGTGGGGCTACCAGACTAGGAGAATTCTGAAGATGAACGAAGAGAATGAGTCACCAGAGAGATGCTGTGTAGCTACTGGGAAGGCAGGAGCACCTGGGCATTCTTTGATAAGTCAAGAATACGTAGAGATACATAGATTAATAGAAATGGATTGATAATCAAGAGAGAGTTAGCCAATAAGAAGCCTGAGCCATTGGCTAAGCAGTTTATAATTAATATTAGCCTCTGTGTGTTTATTTGGGACTAAATGGCTACAGGACTGGGTGGGACAGAACCTTCTGTCCACAAACATCCATGTTGATAATGACTAGTTCTGCATAAAAATCATGAATCTTTACCATAAACTTATTTAAATTATAAGTAGCATGAAGCATGCTCTACAGAGCTAGTTCCAATACAGCCAGGGCTACCCAAAGAAACCCTGTCTTGAAAAACAAAATCACACAAAGTAGCATAAAGAAGAAAAAAAACACCAAATCTATAATATCTAATTATATTACCTCATCACTCCACGAACAAACAAACAAAAATACCATTAAAGTTTCTTTTTGTGGGTCCTTAGAGTGATTTTTATCATAGCTAGAAGAACAAATTAAATGTATCACATCACCACATGAAAACATCCATGCACACTGCTGTCGCCTGCCTTAACACTTAGTCAAGAGATAGTTAACCAGAATTTCTAACTGTAATAACTGTTTATGTTTCCCACTGCTCCTAAAAAGCTGTGCTAATCTACATGTACTGTCATCTTGCTGTTTTCAGTGGCATATCTTGCATTTCTACAGAAGTCACATGCTGAAAGGTAGATTTGTTCTTTGTATTTCCATCAGATCTCTGTTCATAGCCCTTGCCCATTTTCCTATTGAGTGGCTTTTCTCTTTTCTTATTGACTGGTGGGAGGAAGCTCTCTGAATATAAAAGGTGTTAGAGCTCTTCACACTGTAAAATGAGAATATCACTTCCTGACTGAATGGCTACAAAGATTTAGTCATCTAACATGACAAGTGGCACAGCAGGTACTAAAGCTCTCCTCCACCCTTCTATAGTCACCATATATACATTGGGTCAATTAAAAATTATCTACATGTAAACACATACCAGCATTTTCTCAATGACTTCTTTCATTCCCAAACTTTCTAAATCCCAGTGCAAGGCTCAGCTATCCTGTAGTCCTGAGAACTGCATGCTTCTTCTTATTATCACACTGGGGTATTAGGCATCTTTTCACTAGTTTCTATCACACCTCAGTCACAGGAAGGATGAGAAGTGGTGGTTTTGTGTAAAAGTTTGCTCTGGGATTGAAACATTCCATCCTGTAGGAAGCTCCTCAAACAGGAAGGTGGCACAACTCAAAATAGCTTGAGGAAGTTCCTGAAACTGACCAAATCCAATAGACCCATCTCTGCCAGAGTAAGTAATAAAAGCTGAGACTCCTCAGCTGCAAGGAAGCTGAGTTCTAAAGACTCTGAGACCAGTAAATCTGCAAAGAACACTTGAGACCAGACCAAATGCCCAGAAACAATATGAGCTGCCTGGAAGAGGTTTAGACCAACCAAGGCACCTGGAAATGATACTCTGCAGCCTGTTGAGCTACCTGTAGTCTGTGCTATGTTTGTTGTGGAGGGCTTTGGCAATAAAGCTGTCTTTGAGCCATTTCTGCTTTTATAAGCAATCCCTCACCCATACTCCTGTAAGTAACCCCACTAAAACTCATTGGTTCACCATGCTGGACTTTGGTAGTATCCGAACTTTGGTTTGTCATGGGCTCATTATCTGAGGTGAGTAGACATCTCCCCAAGAAAAGTTTGTCACATAACAAGAGGAATGAAGAGATGAGCTTGTACAGTAATCTTTTTGTCCTAGGCATCCATCACACATTACATCAACTCGCGTTTAGAGCACTTTTCCTGGGTAAGATCACATCTTTATCCCTAACAGGACTTAACTATGTAATCATGTGTCATTATGTCCACCCTTCTACAGGATGCAATGTTATAGCTATAGGCCTCTCTGGGCAACTCTCTGAGGGAAAAGTAATGTGCTATACAAATTGAATTGTAGTTTCAGAGTTTCGGTTGGACAAAGAGAAGCCAAACACTTTGTTAAAAAAAAAAAAAACAAAAAAACAGTGTACTCATCCAAGGCATAGCTCCCCTAATTACAAATAGATTTGTCAAAAAAAAATCACAACAGCATTATGCTTAATTGTCAAAACCATTATCAAGCAACACAAGAAACTAAGCAGGGTTTCAGTCATACGCAGATATCTTGTGGTGGTGAGAACAAACAAATGCTCTAGACAATGTGGGATGAATTGTCACACAGCGAGACAAAAGTCACACGGATGCATGCACACTGTGAGCCCATTCATGTTGAGTCAAAAACTTGTGTTAGGGTGGCCAAGGAAGTAGGCTCAGCAGGCGGGGGCAGCTCTGAGCTGCTGCAGTTATGAACAGGGTACTTTTCTTTGTATATGTTATTTTTGGATTGAACTAAATGAAATTTCCAGTTTTGTAGGTCAAAACAGTCAAACACCTACAATTTCATATGGTTCAAACTCCCATTGCAATGGAAACATACCTTTAAACCCTTCTGGTAAGGCAGAAAGAAGCATTCAGCATTGACTAGCTCATTCCCAGGTTTCTGGAAACTGACCTAAATGTCCCTACTAAGTGGGTCCTACTCTCTGTGCCTCTGTTTTCCAAAGAAACAGTGTAACACCAGCCCCCAGCTTCTATGGAGTCACTTGGGATGATTCTGGCCCCAGGCTTCCCTGTGGCACCTACCTACAGCATCTTCTCACTTGCCCCCAGAACCTCAAAGCCCCCCTACCCCATCATGGTCCTAGCTGAACAAGAGGAGCTGTCTGTCAGCAGGGTTTGTCGCTCTTCCATACATGGCACCAAGATGATCATTTTTAAAGAAGCAATATTGCAAAGATAATTTTTATATTTATAAACACTACCCCAGAAAAGCAGCAGTGCCAAGCTTTTAGAAGCCTTGTGTGGCTCATAAAAGGCATCATCTTTATAACTGACTGAGATAACTGTATCCACCAGTTCCAAAGCTGATGGTCCCTTTTTGTCATTTCCCTGTGGGAAAGCATCATCAATTCTGAGAATTCTGGGCACAGACATCTCATTTTACAGTGGCCAATATCATTTCAAACAGAAGCACTATTTGTCAGCCAGTAGGGAAGATGCATTTCTACATGTGTAGGGACATGTGTAGGGACAATTGTTCCTACATGTATAGATGAAGGCAAGAAGGTATTTAATAGAGAAAGTTCCCGAGTGTGGGTCTAACTGAACTCCATGACTCTGAAGGCAATAGGAGCAGACTGTTTTCATTAACACATTATCTGATACAGGTGTCTGTGACACTTTCGGTATGTTGCTTCTCTGACAGTAGGTCTTAAATTGTGTATGTTTTTACATTTTCTTCTAGAGCACACTTGATATTTGCTATCACTGCATATAATTTTGTATCAAGCCTAAACCACCTTCTTTAGACTAAAAAGAGAATTGTAGCAATATATTCACCTCCGTGCCTGTAACAGTGACCATGCCTTTTGGGCATGGTTACAGGTGAGGAACTTGACAGGTTTAAGGAAAAGGTTTGGGACTTGGGACTTGGAAGGCCCCTGCAGTCATGGAGGCAGGGCTGCATCCTTGGAGCAGGAATGCCACAACAGTCACTTGGCTATTTTCCATGTAAGTTCTTCTACTCACTAATCATTCATACTGGGCTGGTGAATCCTTAATTCCCATGTCATCACCATTGTCTTAGAATTGCTATTACAAAGTGCCCATAGGATGAGTCCTCATTATGAAGACCCAGTTAGAGACATCTTGTTTATACTCTAACAAATAAAGCTTCCCTGAAAACCGGAAGGCAGAGCTAGTGCCACTAGTTAACTCAGCAGTCTGGAGGTCTGTACAGACTGGAAGTGAGATGTCTAGGCAGGGAGAGGAAGTGATCAGGTAGGAGGAGACAGGAGCTCAGTCTCTTTTCAGCTGGGAAGTTATTTATTGAGGTAAGCTGTGGCTGTGGCTTGCTCCTTCATCTCTCTGATATTTCAGCATTTTCCCCTATATCTGACTCTGGGCTTTTATTATTAAGACCTACTAGAACTCATGCTACACGATGGAGTAGAGCCCTCCAACCCATCTGACAGCAAGACCCATGAATAAGCTATTTGGGTTAGGCTCATTGAGCTTATAGTAAGTTGAAACTCCAGGCAGACAGACTAAAAGGAATCCCTCGAAATATACTTAAATGACGTTATTCTTTGCTAGAAACCCCACACTAAATAATTTATAATAAGAATGCTATTATCTATCTACAGAATTTCCCTTCACATTATGGATTCATTTTAATATAGGACAATAATGGCATTAGCTTTTTTTGAGCACCTACAGTGAAATGAACACTGTCTCAGTAATAAGCACAAGTCTGATGTTCATGAATATCACTGCATATTCATATTAAATGAATGGGGACACAGAGATTTAAGCTGGGTAAATAATTTGCCCAAAGACTCACATAGCTTATAAGGGGCAAAGTCAAGACAGAAACTCAGGCAACCTATGGCTAAAGGCCACAGTCATAACAACTAGACTGTAGTACCATTCACAGACACTACATCTATGTAATAAGGGTTAATGAGAACAAGTAGAGAAGACAGTTGCATCTACTGTAGGCACTAAAAGCACCTGTTCTAATGAAATCCAGTGTGCTATTATCTCCACTTCTCATATAAAGTAACTAAGGTTCAGAGATTCAAAGCAATTTGCTAATTAGTGACAGCAAAAATCCAAACATGAACTCGTATAGTTCTGAAGCCCATGGTCTTCCCTTATACCACTTTGCTTCCAATACATCATTTGCAGCGTGCTATAAATGGCAACAAAACTACTACAGGTACACTATCACAGAAGAGACTAATGCTGCAGTAGTTAGCCAACCCCCACATCTCAGTTAGCAGAGAACTACCTTCTGTTCCAGAGTCCACCTGCAATACCATAAGCCTCCAAGGCAGCTCTCTTGGTGGCCCTGTCTCGAAACTGTGTGTGTCAGCATACAGCTCCATGCTCTTCCCTAAGGAAATTCAAGCGGCCTCTACCCAGTGCTCCATGGACTAGGCTCCCTGCCTGGCCTCATTTAATCCCTCAGCAGGGCCAGGGAGGGCAGCTTTTTCATATGCTCAAAAAGGAGAGAAGAAGCAGAGGAGACCTTTAAAGGACAATGCTCATTTGTTAAAACTTCCTAAAGCCTAGTCGATGGAAAGAGTGTCTGCTCAAAATGCAGACTCCAGCATTCCTTTCATGCCAGTCATAAGTTATCAAGTGCTGAAGTTCCTTTCATGTCAATCCATAGGTTAGGAAGTGCTGAGCTGAACTATGGGTAACTCTGACACAGGTGGTCAGCAGGCCACCCTTGGAAGTAGCTTTGTTCTGCACAGATGTAGCACGCGCAGATTTCTAGGAAAATGACCATCGGAAGCTAGGTCAGAGGGTATCGTTCAAGCCCATGGCTAGGTCACACGGGGACCAAAGGGGAAAGGAAAGAAGATGGAGATGTGTCCTAAACCCTAGCACAGCTGCTGGCAATACAACACCAGGCAATTACAGAAATGACTGAGCATAAGACCAACTAAGAGCAGTACTCACACACTTCCCTGCTCTGGGCTGAAGCGGAGCAGCAATGGTAGAGACACACACTGCTACCCACAGAAGTGAACAAAACCTGTGTCACCAACAAAATGGTCCCTTAACACCACTGGGTAAATATCTGAGCAGATGGCTCTTTGTTCCAAATCTTCAGAGCCTGGCTGTAGAAATGGCACAGTCTACAGAGTGCTTGCCTCGCTCGATTGAAGTCCTGAGTTTGATCTCCATACCCCAGGTTAAAAAACAACAACAACGAAAAGCTGGACATAGTGGCATATGACTATAACCCAGTACTGGGAAGATGGAGGCAACTGGATATCTGGGACTCACTGGCTAGCTAGTCTAGACTGCTTACAAAGTCCCAAATCATTAGAGACACGGAAAAAGTGAAGTGTCTGAGGAACACACACACACACACACACACACACACACACACACACACACACACACCTCCTAGCCTCCTTACATTCTAGGCTCATTTCCTATCAGAAACATCCTACCTTGTCCATGAAACACAGTCTGTAGCTACACCTGGTGAGCTGTTCCCAGTTCAAACTGCCTGCAGGCTGCCAGGCCTTTACTCAGCAGGAATGTCCTTGAGTCCAGGGCTGCCTCACACACCTGGCACTGGATGCTTAGGTGAGCAGTCAACTCTGGGCATCACTCCCTGGCATCTCTCCCCACCTTCTAATCACTTCCTGGGTTAATTATCCCTCCTTTGCACTAAGCTGAGCATTTTGCACCAACTACCAAACTAACCCAGGCTAGATTCCTACAAATGTCCTACGTGACGTTCATGCCTGTGTATGGTATGTACTTGTGGGAGTGAAGAAGGCATTATATCCCCTGGAGTTAGACTTAAAGGTGTATGTGAGATGCCCTGTGTTGCTCTTGGGCACTGGATTTGGGTCCTCTATAAAAGCAATACGAGCTCGTAACTCCTGAGCCACCTCCCCAGCCCCTGTAGGTTACCAAATTATTGGTACTGGCAAACCTAGGGCACAGGGCTGATGACCAGGAGTTCAGAGCCGATGTGCAAGGTCCAGCTCTTGCTGGCATTTGTAGAAACACTTGCTGATTCTCTCCTGATGTCTTGGGTAACAGCTTATTCCAATCCCTGCATAGGAACCATAGGGCCCCTGAAGCCCACAAGCATCAGAGGGCTAACACTACCCTCAAAGCTGTACTTGGCCCTCTTACACTCCCTGAACATGCAGTTCCAGTAAACATCATCCTGTTAAGCTGAAGTTGAGGTGCAGCCCTAGCAGCACTGGTGTTTACAGCTCTTCTTCTTCTGTGGTTGTTTGCTAGCTAAGTTTTGAAGCAGGGTGGCCCCAAAGGCACTGAGCCTGAGACTCCTCTCTGCAACTTGAGTGCACAAATCCCGGGCACCGTACTTGACCTCCTCACAAAGGGCTTTCCCGCAAGAGTTGTCAAGGGACAGCTCACAGGCCCTTGGGCCCAGAACGTGTTTCATTAGCTCTCCCTTAGAGTCTATAGAGAGCAGATCTGTGGATCAGCTGACATGACATGCCTGCTTCCAGGCAGGGAAATGTGATCAAAGAGCAAGCACATTTTTAGGAGAGGTTTCTTTGGAGCAGAGGTTCTCAACCTGTGTATGGGTCGAGACCCCTTTGGGGGTTGAACAACCCTTCATAGGTATCCCATATCAGATATCCTGTATATCAGATACTAACATTACAATTCATAACAGTAGCAAAATTACAGCTATAAAGTAGCAACAAAATAATTTCATGCTTGGGGGTCACCACAGCATAAGGAACTGTATTAAAGGGTTGCAGCATTAGAAAGGTTAAGAACCCCATGCTCTAGAACATGAGTTAGGAAAGAGAGGAGATGCTCTTTCCAGTTTAAAACTAGCCTCTCATCCTGGGAGATAGGGCAGACATGACAAGTTCAAATGGGTGATGAACTATATCGTTTGTGCCAGTCAGCATAGGGGAGACCAGATTCAGCTTGCCTGGAGGGACTTCCAAATATCCTAGGGCTGTGAAGACCACCGACAGTGAATTGTCACTCAAGTCTCCTCCTCACTACAGTGCTGCCAAGAGGAAGAAGCCTTCCTTCCCAAAGCTAGCCTCTGTCAAGGCGCCAGGAGCTTATCTGAGAAAACAAGGGGTCATCTGTGCCCCTGCTCCTGCTAGGCTCTCCCGGAAGCCATTATCTGCGGGAGCCCCAGCCCCCAGCTTGCCTTCAGTGCCAATCTGCTCTTTGTAGGTAACATTTAAATTTCATAGGAAACTCAAGAATCATGCCAAAACACAATCAGTGTCCATGTGTGTCCTGCAGTGGGAGGTGGCTGCAGATCCCCCACTGAGTACATAGGGGACTTTGGAGAAAAAACTGAAAAGTGATGTTTTGTTTAATGTAACAATCGTGGAAGAACCCAGACACATATAAACATTATCTACCAAGTTTTCTAACTCACTACACAAGCGGTTGTATATTTGTAAACATTGCATGAGTGTTTGGAAGAATATTTTAAGAGAAATGTAAGAACATATAAATATTTTCCATGTGGCTAGACCCTTTTTAAAACAAGTATTCTCCGAAGCAACTCGGGCAGATAGCCTACGAGTCTATTTCACTTTATTCCTGCATTTTTCTTTTTGTACAGACATTCTGCCAACAAATGTTAGATTCTACCATGCACTAAACACCAGTCTGTCATTTTTAGCACATAATAATTGAATGGGGTTTTAGCCTATCTGCCAACTGGAAACTGCCCAGAAGCCACTCCTTGGAATGTTTACTCCAAAGGTACAGAGACAGAGGGAGAGGAGGGGAAAGGACTTCATTTTTTTCAAATGCATCAAGATCCAACTGAAGTTCTTGCTCCTTGTTCCCAGAGAAGAACACTAGTGTTCAGTCAGAAGGCAGCATGGGGAGGGGTGCATCTGGGGAGCTCCCAGCCTTTTTTGATGGTGTGAATGAATCCTCAGGATGAAATTAATCCCGAGTTTAAACACATGTGCATGCACACACACACACACACACACAGAGAGAGAGAGAGAGAGAGAGAGAGAGAGAGAGAGAGAGAGGGAGGGAGGGAGGGAGGGAGGGAGGGAGGGAGGGAGGGAGGGAGGGAGAGGGAGAGAGAGAGAGCAATACTTTCCATGCATATACCCCGAGGTGCAAAAGTGGTCTTTGATACAGCACACCTGCCATGGTTGGGGGCAGCAATTCTGAGGGGGTCCTGTTTGTCTTCATGGGATACCCCCTACCCACACATGTCCCAAGACCCCAACAAATGCAGAGAACCCGTGCAACTTTAATATTTAAAATGTGTCAGCCAGCTGTGGGTAGGAGAGAGAAAACCTGGCCTGCTACTGGAGGGACAAGTACAGATGTGTCCGCCTTGGTGGCAGGTACTTAAGGCTGGCTAGCAGACTGGTTTAAACAAGATAGACTGGAGAGATGTGATGGCTCTCTGTGGTGAGCCTTAGGACCAGTGAGAGGCAGTTCGGGGTGCCTGAGGAAGCACAGACATCGCTGAAGGAACTGCGCTACGTTCCATCCTGTTTCGGGAATACCTAGTTGCAGGTGCAACCTGGACATTTCAATGCTGTCTCTGAAGAGCTTCTGCCTCTCAGGAGAACAGACTGAAAAGGAGTTCCTGGTGTTCCCAGCCCCGCAGGCAGCTGCAGTTCCTGACCTGCCCAACCCTCCATGGCAACAGTTTTCCAGCCGGAGAAGTAAGGCGGATACCTCTTGGGAGGATGCTCTGTAGGGCTGTCAGCTCAGGAGCCAGCCGAGAAGACCTAGGCTGACCCCGACTGCCCCAGCACAGCATGGGGTGGCCGGGAGATGGGGTCAAGAGCAAAAACAGCCAGCCATCATCAGCTTCAAAAGATCACAGGAGAGAAACTTCCCTAGGGCACGGGCCAGGCTGCATGCCCTGGTCTTAAGGAGCAGCCTAAATCCCAGGGACAGGTGTGCGGGGTTAGTGAAAGGCTCAGACTTGGGGCACCCCAGCTGGGGGCTGCCAGACTAGGACTACTATGGAAGCAGGTCCTAATCCCAGCCAGGCATGCTGGGATCACTGTGCATCAAGGGTCCCAAGAAAAGGAGAGGGTTTCTTTTGATCCCACAGGGAACATCCCAGGCACCAACCAAGGAGAGAACCTCGAATCCAGGCCCCTGCGGGACGCAGCTGCTCAAACAAAGTTGAAGGCTGGGTCTTTGGGTCCCCTCCCGTGGCGCACCACTACTTACACGAAGACCCCAAAGAGTAGGGCTCGCACCCCGATCTCGATGGCCAGCTCCCGCATGGTGCAGCCGGAGTAGCTCCCGCAGCGGCAGCTGGTGCTGTCCGTGGCTCCCACGGCTCGGCCCGAGCCGCTCGCCAGAGCCTGGGCGGTGAGGGAGGCGCGCTGCAGGCCACGGGCGGGGGCGGGAGGCGGGCGCGGGGTGGGGGCGGCGGGGAGGGCTCAGCCCTAATCTCCGGCTCGGCTCCGGGCTCCCGGACACCCAGACACCACGCCGCCCTCTTCGGGTCCCACTTGCAATCTCGCTGATCGGTGGCGCCTCGGGGACTCCGGCTCCCTTGTGCCCGATGCAGTTTCCGAGTCCCTGGGCTCGCTCCCCGCACCCGCGACCCGGGAGGGGGAAAGCCTGGGGAAGCCCCGTTGTCGTCGTTGCGGTGGCCTCCAGGGCGTGCTGCGTGGCTTCCCAGCTACTGGGCGGCCCCTGGGCTCTGCGCCCGAGCACGCTCTGCAGGCGGCCACTTTGAGCCTTCTCTCTAACCAGGACTCTTGCTCTCACTCAGTTCCTTCCACACACACACGCGCGCACGTGGGCATGAAGTAGGTGGGCTCTTTGGGGATTCTCTCAGGACAGCACTGGCATCCTCTGTTCCTGCTTGAGAGCACTTCTTCTTTCCCACTCTCTGGCCCCCCTATGCCTGACCACCTCGTATTCTTTCCTTTTCCACTGCTGACTCTAGGAAGTTCCCATGAGATTGCTCCCATCTTTGCTTTCTCTCAGAAGGTGCCCGACGAGAGTACAAAAAAAGCCAGCACAGACTGAGAACAAGTGAACCCGCGTCCCTTACCCCTCATGACATCTGTACAAGACAGTATCTGGGACCCCATCCCTCCTCTCCTCCATCGTCCCATCATCCGACTACCCCCACCCCCAGTGGCTTTGGGCTGCTGTGCTGTGGTGTGAGAAAGCAGCCCTGAGACATCCGTGCCTGCACATGGCAGGCCATCATTAGGCAGCAGGTAGAAGCATGAGCCTTGGCCCCAGGACTCAGTCAACAATTCAAATATAAATATTGGTGACTTGGGTGTGGTGACCACAAGCCTGAACCCAGCTAGGTCTTGGCTTTGCTTTCCCATCCCCTGTTGGAGTTTCTAATCACAGTTGTTGGGCTGTCTCTGGGTAGCTTGGACCTTCCCTGGATTTCAGGAAGACACTCTCCAGGATTTTGTGAGCAGGCATGAATTAGAAGTTGGCGTCTGGTCCTGGGGATCTGGATCTCCGAGACTTGGGCCCAAGTAAAATAGGTACAAAGGCCTTGGGAGGAAAGCTTGGGCATCGGCAAAGGGTAAGCAGACCCTGTTGCCAAGGACACATGCCAGACCTTTGACGGCTAGCCAAGGGCATCTCAGGGAGGGTTCCAAGCTGTGTGGCAGGGACACCATTCCAGCAATTGAAGACACAGGAGCAGTGTCTGCTTTGTCCATGGTGTGTCCCAGCACACCATGGGTGCTTGGCGAGTATTGCTGAGCAAACAGATGCATGTGTGACTGTATAGATAGTGGGGCACATGGGTTATCATGTGCAGGGAGATTGGCAAGGCTGTAGAGGGAAAGGATGTGGCTCTGTCTTCCCCATGACTCAGACCTAGCAAATACTATGAAGAGAACTCTCTTTCTACAACTTGACAAAGTGGTACAAGACACCCATGGTGAACTCTGGTGGCCTGCAGTTGAGGGTGCTAGGTAGCTGGGTACTGGGTGGGGTGCTAATAAGAATCCTTGAGGTTGAGACATCAGTTAACTGTAAGTACCAACTAAGCCATTGTGAAGAGTGGGGTGTTGGATACTAGGGTTAATAGTTTACCTCTCCCCTGGAGAAGAGAGTACCTACCAACCACACAGAGAAGTGAGACAAGGTTAGGTGGGTGGTGGGGACCTCCTTGAGGCAGTCCTACTCACCAGGGTCTGTAGTGGAGATCCAAAAATGTGAGCCATTTATTTATGTTTAGACTGTCTGTTGGAGGCAGTACCTTGTGTAGCTCATGCTAACTGCAAATCATCCATGTAGCCTGCAAGATTGACCTTGAATTTCTGATCCTCCTGCCTCTGCCTCCAGAATGCTGGGGTTATAGGCATGCACCATTTTTATGTCATGATAAGTATTAGGTTTTTCACTTCTTATTTGTAGTAGAGTTATCTGTAAAGAGAATTCTGAAAGGGCACGCGACTTCGAACCAAAAGAGATATGGAAACAAGCCAGCCACAAGCCCTTTAATCTTCAAGACATGCTAGGGCAATGGTGGCACAAAGCTTGTGGGAGTCACCAACCAATATCTGATTTGAGTTAAGGCCACTCCGTGAGATGGAACCCATACCTGATGCTGCGTGGGTGACCAAGAACCTGAGACTAGATAGCCCAGGGTAAAACCAAATACTACTGTTCTTAAAAAAAAAGTAATGAATGCCTAATGGCATTCTGCTTACTCATAGATCAGTGCCCTGCTCAGCCATCATCAGAGAGGATGCCTCCTGCAGCAGATGGAACAAATACAGAGACCCACAGTCAGACATAACACTGAGAGTGAAAGACCTAGAAACAATCATCCCTCAATGCATGTCTACACCAAATCCTTCCACTCAGGTCTCAGAGAACCCTGGGGAGGAGGAAGCAGAAAGAATGTAAGAGCCAGAGGAGATGGAGGACACCAAGAAAACAAGGCCCCCCAAATCAACACAGTCAAAGCTTATAAATACTCACAGAGACTGAGGCAGCATGCACCGGGCCTGCACTGGTCTACACCAGGTCCTTGATGTATATATTATGTCTTCCAGTTTAGTGTGTTTTCAGACTGCTAAGTGTGTGAAGAAGTAGGCCTGTTTCTTGTGCCTTCTCTCAGGCTATTTTCCTGCTGTTTGTTTTGTTCAGTTCTGGTGTGTTAGCTTATGTTTTATCTTATTGTATTTTATTTCATTATTATCCCTTTGATGTGCTTGTTTCCTAATGAGAGACAGAGGGAGGGTGAATCCAAATGGGAGGACAGGTGTGAGGAAACAGGGAGGGAAAACCATAATCAAGATATGTTATGTGAGGGGAAAATCTAATTTCAATAAAAGGTGGGAAAAAAGAAGAACACTGATCGACAGGCCGACTTAAGCCCCACTCCTCACCTGCTTGGATGAATGCTGTTGCGTTTTGTCGTCTGAGATGGTCTATTCACCTGGATGCTCACCTGGGACTGGAGAAGCCATCATCCTTGAGAGAGCTTGTCTAGCCTTCAGGCAGCTCGACTGAAAGCCAGTCTTGAAGGGAAGTCACTATTGTGTAGCTTCTATCAGTGCAGATGTTCTGCCAGTCCTGGCCCTGTCTTCTCTGGCTACAGACAGCCACTGCGATCAGAGCAGCCTCATGGCAAGCAGCCGGCGTTCCCACCTAAATTTATGTAAGAAAATATTATTGAAGGTCCATGGTCCTCTCAGCTTCAGGCTCCATTCCATTCAGAGTGCAAGCAACACCATCAGGGCTTGATTTTTTTAATCCCCAGCCTTCAGCTATCTGTCCTGTAGGGACCCATTTGGAGTCCTAAGTGTTTAAAGATGACGGCAAGAATTCTATTACTCAGGTTCAGTTTGGGGGTAAGACCCTTGCCTTGACCCCATGACTCCCAACAAAAGTGTCACTGATGAATGACACTGTTGTTTCAAACCCTGAACCAATCGCCATGGCCAGAAAATCATGATGGATTGCTTGTCCCAGGCCTGGGTCACCGCTTCATCCCAAGTCTCTGACTGAATGGGGCCAAGGTGCGCCTGCCGACAGGGCTGATGCTTTGGAGTACAGTGCATGCTTGATGAGGTAGTTAACAACCTGTGCCATGCATGACCCTGCAGACTGAAGCCTTCTAGGCGTGCCCGCCCACCCCTGTGTTCTAGCCAACCAGTGATACCTAGTAAAAGAGAAGTGTTCTGAGTGCTCTGTGACAGGCTGCCTATGAGCTGCTTTTGTCAATATGGACTGTAGGGCCGACTGCAGCAAAGCTAGGATACCTTTCCCAATGCTTGTCTTCAGCTGCCCTGTCTCTTCCCCTGTCACTTTGGTCCTCAGCACCCTGTCATCTGCCCTAATGATTTCTTCCTCCCACGTTCCCAAGTCTTGTGTCAAAAGAAGTCTCTAGCCATGCTAGTTGTTCTCAAACCCGGGTCATGGCTCTTCAGTGTGTGCTCTCTCTCTCTCTCTCTCTCTCTCTCTCTCTCTCTCTCTCTCTCTCTCTCTCTCTCTCTCTCTCTCTCTCTCTCTCTCTCTCCCTATCTCTCTATCTCTCTCTCCTTCCCCCCTATTCCTTCCTCCCCTGTCTTTCCCTCCCTCTCCTCCTTTCTCCCTCTCCTTCTCTCTCTCTACCCCTCTCCCTCTTTCTCTACCCCTCCCTTATCTCTATCCCCTCTTTCTCCTCTCTCTACCCCTTTTCTCCCTACACACACACACACACACACACACACACACACACACACACACACACACACGTCATTTGAGCCAGGTCCATCTTGAAGGGCAGACCTGTTCTCTTTCTTCTAATGAGGGCTACAGATGACACCCTCAGCAGTGTTTCAGTTCCCACAAAGGAGGCATCCACTCCCTTTGTCTGTCCTCAGCTGACACCAGCAACTGTCCAGCTGTGAACATCTGCCAAGCAGGTAGAGAACTCTAGAAGAACCACGCTGCCATCAGAAGAGCCATCAGATAAATGAGCCCACAGAAAAGAAGAGAAGGTAGGGTAGAGAAAGCCACTGACTGTTGTCCCCAGGGCCAGTCCTGGCAGTCCTGCAGGGCCTCATAATGGAGAATAGGAAATCCTAGAGAAGGAGGGCTGGATCTGGGCTGCTAGCAGGCCAGAAGTTCTCAGCTGTGAGAAATGAAACAAGCAATTCTAAGTATACCTGGACCTTGAACCTGTAAGGTATGAGGCTGCTCTTTACAAAAGCCCCTCTAAACTGGACACTTGTGAGACATAGCTTCACAATATGTCTAGTATTTTATATTGAGCTTACAGGCACACCAAGAAAATCAGCCTGCCCACTCTGCAGCCATGCTTCTGTTATGGTCATCTTTTACAGCGTTAAGTAGAATTGTCTAACATGATGACCCCAGTAAAGCCCTCAGAGTGGTCACCAAGCCCAAATCCACCTTCAAAGACTACAACTTACAAGTTTCCATCGCATTTCCAAAAGTTACCCTTTGCTTATGAGTGGCACCTACCTCACTGCTCTCAGAATGTTTCCCCACCAATAGGCAGCCAACACAATCAGTCTTACCTATAAGGTCCCACAAACCTTGCCTTTCTACTGGGGATGCCTAGAACATCACAGATCCAAGAGGAATTTCTACCAGGTCATGGAGTTTAAGCTGGTCCATGAATTGTCTTTCAGCACGTGCCTGTCCACTTGACACCTCTAGAGTCGGAGAATCCATTTGAGGTTTGCTCTGTTTCAAGAGAGATCTACTGTTTGAGTAGAAACAGATTTGCCTGAAGCCATGGGTCTGAATTATGCTTTAGGGACAGCACAGCATAAATGCAGTGTCTGTTCTTTTACACAATAGACCTTTAATTACAGCTAACGGAGTTAGGGAAAGAGACGTGGAGAGACTCTTCTCTTTCCCAAGCTGAGTGCTCCCTGTTCTTCACTCCACCAGTCTCCTAGCAGTAATATTTAGATTACTGAAAACCTAGCACCAGCTTGCCACCACTGTGCATAGAACAAAATTCCATGTGATAAAAAGCAATTATCCCACCTCCAGGAATAGAGTTGAAACACACAGAAAGTGAATAAACTCCTTCATAACTCCAGAGGAGATAGTAGGCCACCAAAGGATATAATGCATGAACAAATACATCAATAAATGTCATTTCTTATGAATGCTGAGGGCCTTCCCTTCCCAGTAGGAGTTTATTATTTTCAAATAGGCCACGAGGAGTGTAAGGGTACCACTTCTCCAAGTTCATCCACAAAGAAACCTCTGTGTAGGAGTTACCAATGGGCTCCTCTTTGCTATGCCATGGCACACATCAGAATCCTGCAACATCCATGCACGACAAAAATGATATGCTTGGTGCACAGTTAATTCTGTTCCCAGAGAGTCTGGGCAGGATCAGAACCCAGGCTCTGCCACTTTGTCCTGCCAGTAGCTACATCTTGAGTGACATTTCAATGCAGTTTGGATTCCCATGTCTCTGGTGGCTGATGGTGTTGAACATTTTTTCGTGTGGATTTTCACCATGCTTCACCTTCTTTTTCTTCATGGGTATAAGCTGTCTATTATTATCTTTCAGCCATTTAAAAAATTTGGATTTTGCTTTTTATTATTGATTTGAAGGGATTTATAACATATTCTGGATATATTCTTTGTTAGCATTATAAATTGCATATGTCTTCTTTGACTCATCTTTTCATTTTCTAAATAATGCCTTTCAAGGGATACATTTTTAATAATTAGGAAGCAAAAAATTTTCAATTTTCACTTTTAAGACTGTCACTGGGTGTCCTGAGACATCTTTGCCTGATTCGCACTCTTAAAGATTTTCTCTTACATCTTCTAGAAATGCTATCATGCTGGATCTTCTATTTGGGTCTATGTCGTGCCTAGATCAAATTTTGTATGAAGTTGTGACTAAGGTTCTACTTTTCATAAGGACATCCAATATTCTAGTACTGTTGGTTGAAAAGACTATAGTTTTACATTGGAATTGTCTTGTCACCTTGGTGAAGACTAACAATTTGTCTTTGTCTAACAATTGGATCCCCCCCCCCGTGTGTGTGTGTGTGTGTGTGTGTGTGTGTGTGTGTGTGTGTGTGTGTGCTCTTTCCATCCATCTACTTTAGGTTTTGCTCTGTAATAGCCAATACAAATGAACTATTTAAAATATTCATAATATCTTTACTCATTGTTAATTTTTATTTAGATCAACAATGGATGAATCTATGTACATCCTAGACTTTTAAGCTATTGCCCCATAGACATGCAATCTGTAGACAGGATTTATAGCTCTGCTCTCACCCCCTCCCCGTGATAAACCTTGCTTTGCCTGACCTGATACTCACTAACTGCTCCAAGTGGACCCCCAATGCTATAGAATTCTGTAAGCCCAGTGTAAGTTTAATGCTAAGATTTTGTTATAGTTTTCATTTCTATGCTATGACAGATAGTCTAACAAGAGGCAGAATATAGGAGGAAAGCATTTATAGCTTATAATTCCAGGTTGCCATCAATTCAGAGAAGTTAAGGCAGGAACTCAAGTAACTGGTCTTATCACATCAACAGCCGAGAAAATGACACTTGCTGGAGTGTTGCTAATGTTAAGCCAGTCTTTTCCTTTCTTACATAGTTCCTAACGTCCAGCCCATATTCAGGGTGGCTTTCCCTATCTCAATTAAGATCAAGACAAACACCCACAGGCCAGTCTAGATATCTGTTAAGACTGTCTTCTAAGTGATTCTAGGTTATGTCCAATTGATAGTTAAAACTAGCCACAAGGGGTCCATATGGACCCCCCAGAAATTGAAAAATATGTGAAATACATATTTATTAGGTTGCTACAGTTTTAATCTGATTCCCAGGAAGCACCATTTAAAAAAGTCAAGAATCTCTGCTTTAGTAATTATCAAGTCAATTATCTTTGACCCCAGTACATTTGAACAGTGGCAGTTCCAGCACTGAACCCTCATCTACGAACTGGCACTTTTCTAATGGCTAGAATTGGTATGCACAACACTACCTTATTGGAAACAGGGGTGGGGACATTTAATTCAGACTTTAATGATTAGAACTG
Organism: Mesocricetus auratus; assembly: GCF_017639785.1. Classification (NCBI taxonomy): domain Eukaryota; kingdom Metazoa; phylum Chordata; class Mammalia; order Rodentia; family Cricetidae; genus Mesocricetus; species Mesocricetus auratus. The sequence continues at coordinate 70,053,918 of NW_024429182.1, forward strand.
GAACTGGACCACGTTGGGGTCTGACTCACTCTACCAACAGACTACTGAACCAGATACCTACACATTCTAACAGAGGAGCCAGTGGCCTACAAGGTAGCACATCCAATCAGGCTATCTGTGGCATCTGAAAACATTTCCTATAATTAGGGCTTTCTTATGAAAAGAAACATCCTCCTCCCAGGACAGGTCCACAAGACTTCATCTATGCCATTCATACTCTCTCACCTGATCTCCTCATTTACCAACTTAGTGATACATGTATGAGAACACTAGACTATGCCCTCACAGAGATAACCACCCCAGAAAACAGATGAGTTGGCATTTGATTGACAGCCATTAGTGACAACTTTCTTGAAGCCACTTGAGTGAAGGAGAGTAGATACCTATTGCTTTTCAGTCTTGCATCAATTTGCCCTACCTGTTTTCTTCTGAGAACCACTCTGGGATATGAAGAAAAATAAAGTCCAAGATTAGGTGTAGCAAGGGAAGCAAGGAGGACCTAGAATGACCTCAATACAGGTTTCTTCTTATGGCTAGTGAACAGCAAAAGAACTATATCTCAGCAGCTAAAATAAATATGTATCTCAGATATTTTCCAGTTTCTGGGGGTTTCATGGGGACCCTTGTATGCTTAGTTTTAACTATCAACTTTATACAACCTAGAACACTTGCGAGAATCTTAGTGAGTATCTAGATTGGCCTGTGGGCATGTCTGTGGGTGTTTGTCTTGGTTGCTATTAAGACAGAGAGACCCACCCTGAATATTCACAGCATAGGATCCAGGTACAGTATATACTCATCAGTGTTGGGCTTCCATACCCTGCCTGCTGGGATAATTATTCAAACAGGTCAAACACATCTCCTTACTCTTCTGATTACTTGGAATCTGCCTCCTGTCACCCCTCACATGTGGTGGCATCTTCCCCAGGCTGTGAGCAGATGTGACTAGTAAGCCACATTAATCTTCAGTGTCAGAATCCATCCCTAAACCCTGCACCAGGAATCCCTTTCTCACCAATGGTTAATCAAGATAACCATGCCTTTCCTACTTTCATGCCTTGTGCTTCCAGAAGAGCTGCCCTCCTTATAGCCTCAGAAGTATATATGTAATTCAGACTTGACCAGTTTGGTCCAGAGGTAAACACACGACTCACTGTAACTTGCTGCTGAGACAATCTTCCTTACTTAGTCTTAGACCTGGGATGATGGAGGACTGAAGCAGACAGCTTTTAACCTTCAGAGTCTGAGAAATAATATGGAGAAAAGGAGTGGTGTGGAAACACTGGGCCCTGTTGATGTCATATGAGGTCCAGGGACCATCTGTGCCTAAAGCCAACAGCACCATGTGATATGAGAAACCACATTCCTGGCTTATACGAGAAACCATTTACATGAGAAACTATATTCCTGGTTTTGTTTAATAAGACAAGTTGATTCTTCTTTCTGTTTCTGAGACCTGCTTAAATCATTATATACGATCCATCACAAACAGCCAAATATCTAGCATATGCCAAACATGGTGCCCCGCCAAAGGATTCATGGGGGACACTGAGATAAAGGGGCTACAAAGGATTCTTCAGGAAAGCAAGATCAACATCCACAAATTAAGGGGATAGTGATCAAACTACATTAAAGACACAGACACTGACACAGTGAGGGTGGCCCTTGTGGCCACCACTTCCCAAGAAACTCCCTCTTTACCCTCTCACATTCCATGAGTGTGGCCAGAATTTGTTCAAGGAGGACAATACAAGATGATGATGTCACTAGGACAGAACCCGTCCCTTCTCCATCTTTCCTGATGCACATATCCTTATCTAATTCACAGGTCTGTTTTGTAACATTCCAGGACACAAGATGTTCTGACACTTGAGTAATAAGTGATATTCACAAGATGTTTTCCCCTTCTCCATACAAAAGCGCTAATGAGAACAGGTGCCGAGCCTCTCATCCCCACCCTTTGTCTAAGTAATCAGAAAACATCCCTCCCCTTTCATGCCATCATCAGGTCCAAAATACCAACAGTGTCTGTACTCTGTGGTCAACTCAGTCCACGCCAACAACAGCCAAGATTTTCTTTGGTAATGCTCTGCCAAGTTAAAGCAGACTAGACACCTAGGTAGAGCCATCAGAGTCACTAACAGTCATCTCTAAAGCAAGGGCTTCTGGGACAAGGAATAAATAGATGGATCAGCCCCTGGTTACTCCCAGAGACAGCCCACCCTAGAGGGTCTTTACTAACATACGTATGGATCAAATCCTCTGACTTGTTTTGTCTCCTGCCTTTATTTTGGTATTTGAATTTTGCAGAATAGGACAATGAGCATGCATAGAGCCTCACCTGGATCTCCTGAGTATTAACATTTGCCACTTGTGTTTTACCCCCTTGCCTTTATAGTGAGAGATAGTTAAGGAAATCGAGAGAGAAAGAAAAGGAGATATCAATATGTATATGTGCTTATGTCCATCTACAATTCTTTCCTGAATCATTTGAAAACATTTTAAAATGATTGCACACTTCACCTCTGATATCTTCAGAATGGCTGGCCTATGGACATTTTCCTACATAATAACTGCAACAACATTATAAAATCTACAAAACTTAACAATAACTCCAAAGCATTATCCACCATCCCTCCAGCCATCAAGCATCTCCAAACATCTTATAGTTCACAGGGAATCTGATCAATTACTAGTCATCTAGTTGCTGAGGCTCTTCAGTCCTTTGTAATGCATGCCCCCCTTTCCCAGGCACCTTGGCTTGTAGGATACCTGGGTCCAGTCAATACGCTTTCCATGTCTGACTGTTTCCTCCTAGCGTTTTGAACTTAATTCTCTACCCTCAGCTCCAAGTAAGACCTATGTGTGAGATTTGTTCAGAAGTGGTCTACTGCAGGCTAAGCGTGCTGGGCACTCCTACATCGCAGGGCAAGTCTCCAAACTTTACATTGCTTCAAATCAGGAGCCCAGGAGTCCAGGTCTGTCCTTTCATTGATGGTATTAAACTTGGCTGCACAGTTCAAGTGGTAACCAACAGATTCCTCTGCAGTCTTTCCCTCGTAATTAGCAAATCCATACCATTTCTTTGACAGACACCCAGGTGCTACCCAGTCTCAGGTGCTAGAGATCTTTATCTTACAAATTTTGAACTTGGCCTTGAATTGGTATTAATGCAGCCAAGGAGCAACACAACATAAAGTCTCTCATCCCAGCTGCCATGATGAGGAAGGCAAGTATAGATAGGGTGAAATTACATTTATAGGCATAAGACTGTTGGGCTATAAGCAGGTGTGAACCTTCCTTTCAACCCTGTATTGCTCTTGAGTCCCACCTTTATTGTGTGTGCTCAGTTTACCATCCCAGTTCCAGAATTGTGTCCCAACACCCCTGCAATAATTAAAGCCCTCCCCATGACCCCAGAATACTGGACCAATGGCCTGAAACCCCACCCACTCAGTAGAACATAGAAGAAGGAAGGGATCAGAGACCAGTAGAGTAGAATTTTTAACATTCTTATTAGGAGAATCCAGCTATCTATCTTCCTGGGTGAGGTCCCATTTATGTCTACCTCCTGACAATAAATGAGAACACCCTTAAATCTACAACCAATTCTCTCAGGGGCTGGCCTGGATAACCACTGCCTATACATTGCTGCTCCACCTGGAAGCCAGCCCAGGTCCCTTAGCCCACAAACCACCCACTGACCCATGACAGCCACACCACCCAGGGGTCATGTAGGAGACAGCTGACTAGACTTCAAACCCTTATTCCACCACCATGCAACATCAGACATGCGACGCAACCTTCCCTGGTCTCATAGTTAGTACTGTTCTTTGGGTTTTAATTTCAGACCTGGAAAATGACACATCTTTGTTGCAGGGAAAGCAATCCATCCCTTCATTGTGCAAATCTAAAACAAGAAAGAAAACCCAATCCCTGGACTAGTCTGCAGAGTTCTCAGTAAATGCCTGCCCCTCTTGCAAGCTTATCTTTGTTGTTTATACCACAGGGTTCCAAAGAGTTGTAATAACAAAAAATTTGGGGGAAGCTGGCCCTCTGTGGGAGACAGACACTGAATAATCCAGGCATGGAATAGCTTGTTACAAAGTAAGGGCAGGAGGCTACACATGGCTCACCATTATCAGAGTCTCATGAGCTGCATGAAGACAGGAAGATGTCGCATTCCCAGAGAGGAGTCTCTGCTTCCAGCCTTTCTCTCTGTGCCCTTGGGACCAGGTGATGAGTAAGAGGGGTTCATTGAGCAGAGTGGCTCCTGCTTTGTTCGTCATTGTTCCCATTAAGACTGTGGTTTGCATGTGTTCTTCGGAGTCAATAGATTGGTTCGAACTAAGTTCTGCCTCTTACTTATCATGTGACCTTGGGCGAGTGACCTAACCCGCTTGCTTTGGTTTCTATGGAACAGTGATAATATTTATACCTGCCCTCCAGAGCATTCAGGGCACCCAGTGAGGTGAGCTGTGTAAGTGGTGGGCACACAGTGTATGGCAATCGGCCAGCGCTTGGAGAACAACAGAGCAGCGGGTTTTACTTTTGGAAATAATTGTATTGCCAGGGTGGGATCGATCAGCTGTAAGACTCTGTTCTAGTTTGATTTTTGTTGCTATGATAAAACACTCTGACCGAGAGCAACTTGCAGAGGAGGGGTATGTGTGTGGATTTATTTGGCTTATACTTCCAGGTCACAGCCCATTACTAAGGGAAATCAGGCAAGAACTCGAAGCAGGAACCATCAAGGAATGGGTCTCGCTGGCTCTCTCTTAGGCTTGTGCTTAGTTGGATTTTTTATGCAGCCTAGACCCATCTGCTCAGAGAATGGTACCACCCACAGTGGGATTGGTCCTTCTGCATCAACTGATAAACAAATCATCCCCAAAGACATGCCCACAGAACAATCTGATACAGGCAAACCCTCGATCAATCGAGATTCCTTTCTCAGGTGACACGCTAACTAAGACAAGATTCCCCATGAATCTGACTTGGTGACTGTCTTCTGAAGTTTGGTTTTGCCCTTGTCCATCTATCTCCCCTGGAGCAGGAAGACTGAAGGAAGAAGTCTACTTGCAGGCTGCATACTAGAAATGATGGTTTCAAATTAGCTTCTAGAATCTCACATCAAAGTATAGCTGTGAACAATACTAAACAAAGGAGGAGGCTCTTTCCTATGTTGCATACTAACCCTTAATGCATCAGGGATCCCCAGGAAGTAAGCCTGTGCAGCCACATAGGCTGAGTTTTGTGTAAACGTTAGAGGATATTGCCACTTTCCCCTCCTGTATGGGTCTGGCATTTGCATGAAGGTGACAATAATCAGAAGTACTGCACTCCATGCGTGTCATCTTAATAGTCTTCCCTCTGCATGTATCTTTGCATCAGATGCAAGTAGGAAGACCTCACTGTTAGTCCCGTGCATGTCCTTGTCACTTTGAACCTGTCAGCTGTGTTGTGACAAGTTTGGACACCACGTGTGCCAAGTAAAATGTGCAGCTGGCCCATCAGCATAATGCCCCATGTTGGAGGCATCATTCAGTCCTCTCAAAGGGCCCTGCTGCTTCCTGACTGCCCAAGATGTGTGGAAGGGAAGTGGTTATTAGATTTATAAGTGACTCATTCCACAAGCAATTACTATCTCCCTCATGTTTCTAGAATAGTTTGATTGAAACATATTGTTTGCAAAGCAAGACATTTGAAAAGCCCATTGTTAGTATGTTGTGAAGACATTTTTTCTGTTCCATGATGTGTAGTTCTACATTACTACAACAAAATACCTGAAACAGGTAACTTTATATAGAAAAAAGTTGGACATGGCTTGTGGATTTTGAGGTTTGAATTCTAAGATTGGGTGGTCTCTGGTGGGAATGGTTGGTACCATCACATTATGAAAGAAATGGAGCTAAGGACACAGGCACGAGTGAGAAGGACCAAGTCCCGCAATCTTCTGCAAGGACATGTAGAAGAACCATGTCTCAAGGAACCAGTAGGACTCACTGGCACACACCCTCTAAAATTCCATAGATAACAGCTTCATGCTAGTGACCAGGACCTCCACCAGAGAGGGCCATGGGTCCACCTCTACATTACAGCACATTTGACCTGGAGAGAATGAGGAAATAAAGGGGACACAGCAAGGAGAAGAAGGCCATGCCAATGCCTTAGTTTCTGTTTTTATGAAGGCCCATCCTAAGACAAGGGTACAAGTGATTGTAGCTGATTTTTAAGTGATACCAGGAAGCTCTGTAGTGGACAGAAAAGCAAGACAGAAGTCCAGGTGAGAGTCAGCATCCTAGGACCACCAGAGAGTCACCTTCACTCTCAACCCAGATCCACTTGAGGCCAGTCATTTTATCCAACAACATCTGGTTCTAGAGCCACTCCAGGGGAGGTGAGGAGCAAGAATACTGAGTACATCTGGCTTTCCTGGAGCTCTGCCCAAGCATATGATGGGGCCAGAAAAAGCCTTGGCAGGGAGGCAAAGGTACTTGCAGGTAGCAACTAAGAGCCTAACCAGAAAGAAATGAAGGAAACTGAGGACTGGGGTGGAGGGGACAGCACAACAGGTAGGCATGGGCAGGTGCAGAGAATGTCAGGCACACTCCCCCTCTCACCACTGCTGGAAATTTAGTGCTTACATTTTCCTTCATTGTTTCATGGGATTCTCATAACAACTCGTGAAGAAATAATTATTTCTATTCCCCCACCTCGTGTGTGTGTGTGTGTGTGTGTGTGTGTGTGTGTGTGTGTGTGTGTGTGTGTGTGTACCTTTCTCTACTACTCTCTACCTCATTGATTTTGGAGACAAGGTCTCATACTGAAACTGGAACTCAATGATGTGGAAAGAGAAGCTATCCAGCAAGCCTCAGAATCTGCTGTGTCTGCCTCCCCAGAGTAGGGGTTATAGTACATACCACCATGCCTTGCTTCTTGTGGGGGCTGAAGAGGAAAGCTGATTTCCTCATGTTTCTGTGGCAAGCACTTTTCCAGTTGAGTCTCCTTAGCTACTTCCTTCCCTTCCCTTTACAGTTCAGAAAACTGAGGCTTGCCGAGGTTAAATAACAACTCATGATGTTCCCCCAATAACTCTAGATTCCCCATTGGATTATGGGGCTATTTGGTTTCCAAGTCCTAGTCTCAGCCCTTTCTCATTCCACCAGCTTCTGGTGTGTTATTTCTCATGTGTAATGCTCACTGTTACTTCACTTTCCTACCTCACAGCAGACTCGAAACAAAGGTTGCCTAAACCACAGCTGTGCCTCACTTTGCAGGATCCGGACCCTCACCCTACCAGTGCACCATCTTGTGAAAGACTTAGAACAGGGGGCACCTCCTCTTTGTAGAAGCCCCTGGGAAGCTGAGTGCTCTCTGAAAGATGTCACTCAGCAGGAACTGCAAGAACACTGAGGTTTGCCCTTCAGGAGGGAGCATCTCAGGCTTTGGGGTTGACCCCATTCAATGACTGAACAGAGTCAATGAGGCTTTCTGTTCCTTATTACAAGTGTTCAAACTTACTTGATTAGCCTCAGAACCAGGGAAGAGAAATGCCTGGAGGGGGATGGGTGGGAAGGGCTTGTCTTAGAGGAAGGAGATACCCCTGTCCTGCTGCAGGAGGCAACTGATGAGGTTGGACCCCACAGCATTTCACCCTCATCACCTCCCAGGATCACCAGGAGGGGGACGCTGGCTCCAGGGAGAGGCAGAATGACCAGGTGACAGAGAAGACTCGATATGAAGAGAGGACGGCTCCTTTTCACTTCAAATCCCTTTTCAAAAATTGAAATCAGAAGCAGCCTGGCAAGCTCTGCCAGGGAGGGCATCTGCCACCTTTAAAGATGAGAGGCCCAGGCGTAACTACACCCACAGGGGCCAGAGGCACAAACAAACATCATCTAAAGCTGGTGTGCTATGGTCTGGCCACACACCCCTCTTTCAGAGAGGTTTTCATCATCTTCATGACGCCATCCTTGAAACAGAATAGACGGATGATGGTTCCATTCCAATAGCCTTGCAAAAGGAGGTGCTGATCGCACCATGCTTGCTCATCTGCTGACTTACTTCTAGACAGCTGGCATTGGTAGCAGGAGGGGGCATCCCTGCCAGCTGCGCGGAACAGGCCCTGCCTCTATGGCTCAGACATCTTTACCCAGCAACGCTCACCACAGAATAATTAGTCCGTCAGACGATTAATAAGCAGAGTGTGTCTTTCTTTTGAATATCAAACAAAGCTTAACAGGAGCTCGCCTCTGTTCTGCTGGGCTTCGTGAACCCTGTGATCACACACTGTAAACAAAACACAAGCCACATGCAGAGCCTGATAGTCATAATGACACCCTCTCTCCATGACTGCAGCAGGAGCCAAAATTTCCATGGCTCCAGATAGTTCAAGACTCGGGTCTTATTTGATTAAACAATAATAACAAACGTCTCTAAAGTGTATAAAGTGACATCTCAGTGGGGAAATGCCAGTCCTTCCAAACTGTTGAACATGAGAAAATCCAGTCTCAAGAGAAGCTATGAAGACCTCAGTCAGAGATGCTGGGAGTGCAGCCATGTGCTCAGCACATCTCCCGTTGAGTGTCATTCAAGCCATGATACAGCCACTGAGAGCTCTGGAACTTCAGCCAGACTTGGCAGTGGACAGTGCGAAAGGAGTCATTGCCTCGTGTTATTAAACATGCATGTGCACAATATTGATAGCAGCTAAGAGGTACATAAGATGAGTGGATGAACAAAATTGTACATATGCATAAGTAAAAATGTGTATGTGTATAGATATATAATAGAGAATTACTCATCCCTAATGAAGAAAAGGGATTGTAATACAAGCTACAATAGAGATTAGGCTTGAGGACATTATGCTAAGGGAAATTAGGTCATCACAGAAGACAATTACTTAGGAATCCACTTATAAGAAGTATTTAGAAGAGTTAAACACAAAGAGCACAGTAGAGATTGGTAGGGGCCTGCAGTATGGAGTATGGGGAATCAGTGTCTACTTGGTGATGGTTATCTGTTTTGGAAGGTGAAAGCATCCTAGGAGTACATGGTGACAATGGGCAAGCAACATTGTATAACTACACACTTAAAAATTGGCAACATGGTAAGTGTTGTATTGTGTATATTTTGGCACAATAAGAAAAATCTCCTTCTGCAGGAATTTCCATTTTGCTGTCTTTACAGCACTAGCCTAAGAGTTACAGCATCTTGCAAAGCTCATACCCTGAACCATGTAGTGCTAGCTGGCATCTAGCCACTTTCTTCTTCCTTGTTTCTGTGGCTTACACAGGTTTATTGATTGGCAGCTGACTTAGGCTAAGGGGAAAGCCACATGGAGTAGACTTCCCCACAGGAGATAGGAAATTGAGGGTAAGGGATGCTTGACAGAGATTGGGTTGTAATAAAAGAATTCTTTCTGTTTTTAATAACAGAAGGCTTCCTATTTTTAAAATGTGGCAAAGAAGCTTACATTGGGACTTTTGAAAAAGATTTGCTTTATTTTTAATTGTGTGTGTGTATATCTATGCACATGTATACCATGCACAGGTGGGTGTTTTAGAAGGCCAGAAGAGGTGGCAGAGGACGGCAAATCCTGTGAAGCTAGAGTTGTAAGGGACTTTGAGCCACACAACATGGGTACTGGGAACTGAACTCAGATCCTCTGGAAGAGCATCAGGAGCTTTCAGCTGCTGCGCTGTATCTCCAGCTCCCTGGAATGGAATTTTTACGTGAAAAAATATTTGTACACACATGCACACAAACTTAAGACACAAAAATGATCAACTAAGAGTAAATTAGATATGTATTTATAATACCCAAAGAATGGAAGGTCAGATGGGGAAAGCAGCTCTTTGCTCAAGAACTCATTCTTGCTTGGAATGCTGCCATTTGTATCCAGATGGTGGCGTTTTCCACTCTTCCTTTCAAAAGGGGCTTTCGTGGCAATGAAAACAGGATCCTCGGTTATGAGGGAGGTCACCTCCATTCTGGAAGAAAGGAAGCAAGGTTTCTGAAAGTGTGTTCCGAGGGTTCCCTCTTTCAGGGTTGCTAATGCACTTACTAAAAATGCAGATGTCCTCCTTCTGACTCATCATCTCTAAAAACACAGGCTCTAGGTTTGCTCTGGACTAAGTAATGTCCCTGGTCACAGAAGAGAGGCCTGTTGGAACAACTGGTGGGGGGTTAAGATGAGTTTATTTCAGGTCAGCAGGCTCTTATGTCAAAGGATTGGTTCATTAGGAACAGAGATGGCACATTCCCAAGAGAAGCCACAGCTCCTGCATAGTCTTCCTGGTGACCCTTGGCATCTGCTTTATCACATCAGCATCCCCATTTCTCATCTCCTTAGACAGCTGCAGGATGACAGAGGACCGCAGCTCTTCTGGAGATGCCCAATGGATGAAGACCGGGAGGCAATGGCCAACCTGGGCTGGAGCTTCCATTGCCACCCTCAGTTTCCATGCATGCCTCTACTCTGGCTGCCTGACCTGAGCTGTCCATTCACAGCCTTTTCATGGCTGCACCAGGGTAGCTGGACCAGGTTGGGAAAATAGACCTCGGTCCTGAATTCTAACTCTTAATCACATGGTCCTGGGATGTAGCTCCATTGGTAGAATACTTGCTTGGACTACGCAAAGCCCAAGGTGTGATACACAGCTTCTGCACAAATAAAATAGGTATGCGGGTACAAGTCTATAATTGCATAACTTGGGAGGAAAAGGCAAGAGGAAACAGAAATTTAGGGTCATCCTTAGCTACATAGCAAATTTTAAGCCAGCATGATCTACACAATATCTTGTTTAAAAATGAAATAACACTACCAGTAGCCGTCAGGACTCTGGGATGTGCCTTCATGGATTGTAGTACTGTGCCATGGATCAGGAGGACAAGGGCATCCCCAGGGTACCAGAACATTTTCTCTACCCTGTAGTTGCTTTAGACAACGTGTTTCACATTTCAATGAACCATGTATTTACTCACAAGTACTTATATAGCATTTTTCATATTTCAGGTAATCTAATGGATTCATAAATATAAACTCATTTAATCTTATAATAACATTGATGAAGAGACATTTTTCTAATATACTTTTATTATTTTATAATTTCTAATATACTTTTATTGAGCATTTCTTATATGTATTCAATGTATTCTGATCATATTCACCCAATTCCCCATCTTTTACTCCTCCCAGATCTCTACCCACACCCTCCTCCCTACTTACTGCTGTGTTAATGGCAAATAAAACTCATCGTAAAACAGCCATCTCTGACACTTTGGTTACAGTGACCTGTCCCGAGGCTCTGGGGAAATGAAGCCGTGACTTTCATGGGGATGAGAGAAAACAGCACAGAACAGGAGCTAAAAGACAAGTGTGAAGTAAGCAACTTTCTGGCCCAGTGTCACAGCTGAGGACCACTGTGGCCTCTGTGAGGCAAAGTGCAACGTTTGGAGTCACTGCTTTGCATTTCTAAGTGCCAAAGGTCAGTTTGTATCTTCCACTTGAACCTCATCTGGATAACCTGGCCTGCGGCATATCTGCTGAAAAAATAGCATCTTTTTGTGCAAGTTGACGGCTCAGTCCTAGTCATGTGATCAGACATGAGTCAGATCTACATAAGACAAACCCTTGTGGTCGAATGTTTCCAGGCCACACACAACCAGCAGTTGCTATCTGTCCAGGACACTGTTTCATACCCTCTGGAACAGCAGGGATGTCATACCTGAGAGCTTGTTAGAGATGAAAATCCTGGGCTTCCAAACACCTACAGAGCAGAGGCTGTCCTGTGAGGCCTGGCATGCTGTCCCCTGAGGCCTGGCATGTTTTGCTGTGAGGCCCAACCTGATGTCCTGTGTGTCTATTCTGGTGACAAGGTCCTTGTTAGAAGGGATGGATAAATTGCTGCCATTGAGGATAAACAACTACCCACAGAGCCAGCAGGCTGGAGCCATCTCCATACAATGTGGCCATGAGTACACTGTTATTTGAGTGACATGCCTCAGAGGAAGGGTCATGGGAAAGTGTGCTTCATAGCAGGGAGGTTGATGGCCCCCTTCTGACCTTCTTTCAGCAGGAGTCACTGTGTCTGGGGAATTTTCTTTCCATCTGAGAAAGGCTGGTCTTGAATCCATATTGCTTTGCCTATACCTCATTAACCTGGAGACTGCTGTGTGAACGCTCCTGCTCAGTGACCCACTTTGCCAAGCTCCCCTGCTATTGTGGGCCCATCTTTTTTTTTTAACTTATGCTTGGACCTTGAAGAGTCAGACAGTGTCTCATTGAGCAAGAGCTATGTACACTTGGGGGGCTTCACAAATCTGGCAACAGAAGTCAAAGAAGAAATAAGCATATTGTGGGCCAGGACCTGAACCCAGCAGCTGATGGAGGGTGGCAACACGGGAAAACTTTTAACGGGAAAATTTAATTTCAAAGGTAAAACCTCCATCCAACATTATGAAGTCAATAATTTGATTTAATCATCTGCATTTGAATAGTTTTGCATAAGCAGCACACTTAAACATTTATAAAGTTAATGTTTAGCTATTATAGAAGAGTTTATAATTGTCTGATGATGGTGTATAATTAAATAGCAACTTTGAACATTACAGGACCAGGTTCCATTGAATGCAATATTGTCAAGAGCAAACATGGGAGCTGTATTAGTAAGACTTGAAGTTTGTGAGCCGCGAGCCCTCTAGTGGCTGTGGCACACAGTGCCACACCCCCTTATATCATCCCCCCCCCCATTCCCTTGCTCCCTTACGAGTCATCCTGAGTCCTGAGGAATTGGTTAGTGGTCCATAGTGTGTGAGTGCTACCCATCTCTTCCTCCAGGCCAGAATTCCTGATTTTAAGAGAATCCCTAGGGAGTAAGAAAATGTCTTTATCTTGGGAGGACTGAGGTCCACCAGGGCAGAGTGGGGAGGGTTCCAGAGGTTTTGAGCCACAGCAATGCCTCTGTGTAGATTTATGCTTTCCCTGGAACATGGCCTTCAGTCTATAAGAAAGGCAGTATCCATTAAGAACACAGAGCATCCCCACCCGTGGGACCAGGCAGTTCGGGACCTGTTTCTGGGTCCTCGTTCCAGTGCCTGGAGACTACCACTGAGTCTCCCCTCCTGGTGGGAGCCTATGCACCCCAGATCCCTGGTCTTCTTCTCTACCCATGGGACCATGGCTAGACCAGGAAGAGGAGAACTACCAGAGTTGGACTTGCTTGCAACCACTGAAAGGGAACTCTGGTCCCCTAACCAACAGGCCAAAAAGAGGCTCTTTCTGCACCCACTAGAAGAAGGGATAGGAAAGAGACAATACAAAAACACACTCAGCAACAGAAAAACAAATATGGCACTGCCAGATTCCAGGGATTCTGTACCAGCAAGATTCAAACATTCCAATGCAAATGAAACAGAAGACAATGACCTTAAAAACAACTTCATGAAAATGATACAGGCTCTCAAAGAGAATATGGGAAAATTCCTTAAAGAAATGGAAGAAAAAAACAAAGCAAATATTGCAAGAGATGTAAGAAAAAAACAAACCCAAAAATGCAACAAATAGAGGAAAAGACAAAGCAAAAATAGCAACAAATGGAGGAAAAGACAAAGCAAAAATTGCAAGAAACAATTCAAACAGTGCAAGGGTTGAAAACTTAAATAGAGACAATAAAAAAACACAGTCTGAAGGAAGGTTTGAAATAGAAAAGCTGGGCAAACGATCAGGTACTACAGATGCAGGCGTGACCAACAGAATACAAGAGATGGAAGACAGAATCTCAGGTGTTGAAGATACACTAGGAGAAATAGATTCATCAACCAAAGAAAATCTTCAATCCAACAAATCCCTAACACAAAACAGTCAGGAAATATGGGACACCATGAAAATATCAAACCTAAGAATAATAGGTATAGAAGAAGGTGAAGAAAACCAACTCAAAGGGGCAGAAAGCATATTCAACAAAATCACAGAAGAAAACTTTCCCAACCTAAAGAAAGACATGCCAATGAAAGTACAAGAAGCCTACAGAACACCAAATAGAGTGGATGACAAAAGGAAGTCCCCTTGCCACATAATAGTAAAAACTCCAAACATACAGAATAAAGAAAGAATATTAAGAGCAGCAAAGGAAAAAGGCCAAGTAACATACTAAGGCAAACCTATCAGAATTACACCTGACTTCTCCAAGGAAACTCTGAAAGTTAGAAGGTCCTTGATAGTCTACCAACACTAAGAGATCATGGATAACAGCCCAGATTACTATACATAGCAAAGCTTTCAATCACTATAGATGGAGAAAACAAGATATTTCATGAAAAAACAGATACAAACAACATATATCCACTAACCCAGCTATACAGAAAGTTCTGGAAGGAAAACTCCAACCCAAGGAAGTTAACTACCAACCAGAAAAACATAGAAAATAGATGATCCCACCTTACCAACAGCCAAAAGAAAAAAGGGGTGGAAATCCACATATAATTCCATCACCAAAAACCATTCCAAAACAAACAATAATGAGCATTCAATGGTCATTAATATCCCTCAATATTAATGGTGTTAACTTGCCCATAAAAAGACACAGGCTAACAGAATGCATTCGAAGACAGAACCCATCCTTCTGCTGCATACAAGAAACACACCTCATCTTCAAAGACAGACATTACCTGAGAGTTAAAGATTGGGAAAAGATTTTCCAATCAAATGGACCCAAGAAATAAGCAAGGGTAGCAATCCTAATCTAACAAACTAATATCTAACAAACTAGACCTCAAAATAAAATCGAAAGAGATGAAGGGGGTCATTTCATACTCATCACAGGAGAAATCCACCAAGATGAAGTTTCAATTCTGAACATCTATGCCCCAAATACAAAGGCATCCACGCTCGTAAAAAAAAAAAAAGTTACTAACACTCAAGTCACATATAAAGCCCCACACACTTATAGTGGGAGACTTCAACACCCCACTCTCACCACTAGACACGACTACCAGACAGAAACTTAACAAAGAAACAAAGGAACTAATAGAAGCTATGACCCAATTGGGATTAACAGACATCTATAGAACATTCCATCCAAATAAAAAAGAATATACCTTCTTCTCAGTGCCACATGGAACCTTCTCAAAAATCAATCACATATTTGGCAACATATCAAACCTCAACAGGTACAAAAAAATTGGAATAACTCAATGTACCTTTTCAGACATGCGTTGAAATTAGAATTCAACAACACAAATTGCAGAAACCCTACAAACTCATGGAAATTTAATAATGCACAACTGCACCATTCCTAGGTCAAAGAAGAAATAAAAAAGAAATTAAGGGCTTCCTAGAATTCAATGAGAATGAAGACACAACATACCCAAACCTATGGGACACTTTGAAAGCAGTGCTATGAGGGAAGTCCATAGCACTAAGTGCCCACATAAAAAAAACTGGACAATAGTTACACTAGAGAATTAACAGCACAGCTGAAAGCTCTAGAACACAAAGAAGCAAACTCACCCAGGAGGAATAGATGAGAGGAAATAATCAAATTGAGGGCTGAAATCAATAAAGTAGAAACTAGGAAAACAATACAAAGAATCAATTAAACAAAGAGTTGGTTCTTTGAGAAAATCAACAAGATAGACAAACCTTTATTCAAATTCACAGGTAGCAGAATATGAACATGCAAATTAACAAAATCAGAAATGAAAAGGGACACATAACAACGGACACTGAGGAAATCCAGAGAATCATCAGGTCATACTTTGAAAACTTGTACTCCACAAAATTCAAAAATTTAAAGAAAATGGACAATTTTCTGGATAGCTAAAACTTGCCAAAATTAAATCAAGAGCAGATATGCAATTCAAATAGACCTATAACCCCTATGGAAATAGATGCAGTCATCAAAAGTCTCCCAACCAAAAAAAACAAAAACAAAAAAAAAACAAAACCAAAAACAAAAAACAAAAAACAAAAACAAAAACAAAAAACCAGGTACAGATGGCCTTAATGCAGAATTCTACCAGAAATTCAAAGAGCAGCTTATACCAATTCTTCTCAAAGTATTCCACGTAGTAGAAGCAGAAGGATCTTTGCCAAACTTTTTCTACGAGGCTTCACTAACATTGATACCCAAGCCACACAAAGACACAACTAAGAAAGAGAACTTCAGACCAATATCCCTCATGAATATTAATGTAAAAATATAAAATACTGGCAAATCGGATCCAAGAACACATAAAAATAATCATTCACCATGATCAAGTAGGTTTCATTCCAGGGATGCAGGGATAGTTCAACATATGAAAATCCATCAATGCAATCCACCATATAAACAAGCTGAGAAACAAAATCGCATGATAATCTCACTAGATACTGAAAAAGCCTTTGACAAAAATCCAACACCCCTTCATGGTAAAGCTCTTGGAGACATCCAGGATTGTGGGGACACCAGACCTTGAACAGAGACCCACTTCCCCTTCAGCCTGGGAGTAGGCAGCTGTAAGACAATGTTTACTGAAAACATGTTTACTGAAAACAATTCAGTGCCATAAAGCTCTTGGTAGGGCTCCCATAAGGGCTCCCTCACTGAAACACCATGACTTTGATCCCCCCTATGGCTAGATGCTTCTTCCTGCTCCCTGCTGTTTCTCCCCAATTCTGGGGCCGGAGATTAAACCACCAGCCAGGAGGGTGAGAAGTCTGTGAGAGCTATGAGAGGTGTGTGAGAGCTCGTTTGGAGAATTGTGTGTAGATGGATGGCAGAAGTCTTTAAAAAGGGAAGCGTTTTTTCTTGGGGAGTTCTCCTAAGCCGACTTGGGGAGCATAAAGTTTTCTTAAAGCACCCGACCGGTCTCTGTGTCATCTATCCCGACCACCTCGCTACATTCTCGGATGCAGGCTGCTCAGCAGGTGCGACACAGGATAACAGGAACATAACTAAACATAATAAAAGCTATATACAGCAAACTAAATGGACAGAAACTCAATGTGATTCCTCTAAAATCAGGATCAAGACAAGACTGTCCACTCTCTCCATACCTCTTCAATATGTACTTGAAGTTTTAGCTAGAGCAATATGACAACAAAAGGAGATCAAGGGGATACAAATTGGAAAGGAAACAAATTTTCACTATTTGCAGATGATATGATAGTTTACATGAGTGCCCAAAAACTCTACCAGAGAACTCCTACAGCTGAAAAATACTTTCAGTAAATTGGCAGGATACAAGATCAACTCAAGAAAATCAGTAGCCCTACTATATACAGATGATAAAAGGGCTGAGAAAGAAATCAGAGAAACACCACTTTTTACAATTACCACAAACAACATAAAATACCTTGGGGTAATGCTAACCAAACAAGTGAAAGACCTGTATCACAAGAACCTTGAGTCTTTAAAGAAAGAAATTAAAGAAGACGCCAGAAAATGGAAAGATCTCCCATGCTCTTGGATAGGTAGGATCAATGTAGTAAAAATGGCAATCCTGTCAAAAGCAATCTACAGATTCAATGCAATCCCCATCAAAATCCCAGCACAATTCTTCACAGACCTTGAAAAAACAATTCTCAACTTTATGTGGAAAAACAAAAGACCCAGGATAGCCAAAACAATCCTATTTAACAAAGCAACATCTGGAGGCATCACCATCCCTGATTTCAAGCTCTATTACAGAGCTATAGTCCTGAAAACAGCTTGGTATTGGCACAAAAATAGACAGGTAGACCATTGGAATTGAATTGAAGACCCTGATGTTAACCCATACACGTATGAACATCTGATCTTCGACAAAGAAGCTAAATATAC
Source organism: Mesocricetus auratus (assembly GCF_017639785.1). NCBI lineage: Eukaryota > Metazoa > Chordata > Mammalia > Rodentia > Cricetidae > Mesocricetus > Mesocricetus auratus. Next base: position 70,071,725 of record NW_024429182.1, read on the forward strand.
AATGGAAAAAAATAAAGCATCTTCAACAAATGGTGCTGGCAGAACTCAATACTGGCATGTAGAAGAATGTGGATAGATTATCCCTAGCCATCAGGGAAATGCAAGTCAAAACAACTATGAGATACCATCTTACTCCTGCTAAAATGGCTGAAATTAAAAAGACCAATGACAGTTTATGCAGGAGGGATGTGGAGAAAAAGGAACACTCCTTCACTGCTGGTGGGAGTGCCAACTTGTATAGCTACTTTGGAAATCAGTATGGAGATTCCTCAGGAAAATGGGAATCAGCCTACCACAAGACCCAGCAATTCCACTCTTAGGCATATACCCAAAAGATGCATATTCATATAATAAGGACAGCTGTTCCACTAAGTTCATAGCAGCATTGTTTGTAATATCCAGAACATGGCAGCAACCTAGATGCCCCTCAACTGAAGAGTAGATAGAAAAAATGTGGTACATTTACACAATGGAGTACTATTCAGTGGAAAAAAATGGAATGTTGAAATTTGCAGGCAAATGGATGACACTAGAGGAAACCATCCTGAGTGAGGTAACCCAGTCACAAAAAGACAAACATGGTATGTACTCACTCATATATAGATTTTAGACATGGATCAGGGGAGTGCCAGCCTACAATCCCACTGCCAGACAGTCTGGGGAACAGAGCCTTCAATCAATGACTGATGAAGCACAGGCAAACACCCACAGCTGAACACTGAGCTGAACTCAAGGAACCCAGTGACAGAGAGGGAGGACTGATGAGCATAGGGGTCAAGACTAGGCTTGTTTAACCCACAGAAACAGCTCACCTGAACAAGGGGCATCTCTTGAATCCCAGAGTGATGGCTGGGAATCCAGCTTGGGACTGATCCAGAGCCCCTGAATGTGGCTGTCAGTGAGGAGGCCTAGGAAATCTATGGGGCCTTGGGTAGTAGATCAGTATTTATCCCTGGCATACAAGTGTACTTTTGGTTCCCATCCCACAATGAGGGATGCTCTCTCAGCCTGGACTCTTAGGGGAGGGCCTAGGCCATCCCTGGATGAAATGACAAGACTATGGACACCCCCCATGGAGGGCCTTACCCTCCCGGGGGAAATGAGTGGGGATTGGGGGTGGAGGTATGGGGGATTGGGAGGAAGGCATTGGAGGAGTGGAGGGAGAGGGAGCTGGGATTGACATGCAGCAAAGCAACCTTGTTTCTAAGTTAAATTTAAAAATAAAAAATCATAAAAAAGAACACAAAGCAAGTTACGAAAATACCCTGGTTACAAGCACAAAGTTAGCAAGATACTAACAATAGATCCTTTTCCCCAGTACCTGAAAGCCCTGAATGTAGCACAAGATCTGGCATGCAGTGTGAGGCTTAACAAATACGTTTTAAATGAATGATATCATTGGGGCTGGAGCACTAGTTGTTCTCCCTGAGGAATCATGTCCAGGTCCCAGCACCCCCAAGGCAGCTCACAACTATTTGTAATTCTAGTCCCAGGACATCCAATTCCCCCTTCTGGCCTCCACAGTCACTAGGCATGCACACGGTAATCTGACATACATGCAGGCAAAATACATACAGACTCCTAAAAATAAATAACTAGAACACATTTAAGTGAATGATATCGCATCCCTTCTTCTCTATTCTCTGCTGTGTTTTAGGGAGCACGGCAGTCTATACCATCACTCCAGCTGTGAGCCCCATTGACTCTGTCTCTTCGTGGTTCTAAAACCTTCTTTTCCAGCTTCCCACCTGGAGAACCACTTCTACCATCATGCAAGTCTCTTGCCACACTGGCAAGGTCTATGACTTTGCTGATAAATAGCTATTGTAAAGATGTAAGCATTCTTATGGATGGACGGTATCCCAAGGTAACAGGGATTCAAAACAGGCCTGTATTGGGGTTGGAATGCAGACCTTAGATTCTACAAAATGCCACTAAGCAAGGCTTCTCAGATGCAGAGGCAGCCCTAGTGAGAGGAGTGTTTCTGGCAGCAGTGGCTCATCCTGTGATTCCAGTTGTCTGTTTACATCAATTGCCATGGCAACCTCATCCTTCAAGTTTGGAAAGTCTTATGAACAAGATTGCCCTGTTGTTACCAATTTCATGAGGAAAAACACACAGATGCATCGCCTTCATGGGGAGTGCAATTTCTTCTTTAGAGGCCTTTTGAAATCTGGTAACTATGAAGGGAGAAACAGGGAAGCCATTAAGTTCCACCCCACTAATGCAGGCTTTGTAAAAACCCAAATGGTGTGTTTTCCCAACCTTTGTCCTGGTGTGCCATTAGTTCAACACCATCATTCTGATTAGATAAATGAAAGGGAATTTTCTTTAAATTGGCTCGTCTTACAGACAGACACTGGAAAACACATTGAATTGTTCCACACAACCCTCTAGGAAACCAAAGTGGTTCTGAAGTTGATTTTGCTAATCCAAGTTAATGTGGGATCACAACACCAGGTCTGTTGCTGATTTCTCTACCTAAAGTATTCTTCCCCTCAGCTTTTCTCAGAGTTGGAGCCTGCCCTGCCATCCAGCCTTGGCTTACAAGACTCTTGATCAGGGAAGCATCCCTGCCTACAGAGACCAGAGACCTGGCCTTCTTTATGGCTGATGTGAAGCTGTGGTTACCCATTTAGCTTTTGCAGCTCTTTGTTCACCTTCTTCCTCCTGGACTCCCCATCCTTTCTGCAATGCCTGCTCAGGAAGACATGAGAGATAGAGTTTATTTAGTATTTGCTATATGCTAACCACTAAGAAGATGCTAATAGGGACAGAGATGTTGCGCAACATGGTCACACTGCTAATAAGCTATGGAGCTGGATTTTTTTATTTTGGTTTTTATGAGACAGGGTTTCTCTGTATTGTTTTTGAGGCTGTCGGTCCAGCCCGTCCTCGAACTCACAGAGATCTGCCTGCCTCTGCCTCCCGAGAGCTAGGAATAAAGGCGTGCGCCACCACCGCCCGGCTGAAGCTGGATTTTGAACAAAGGATGCTTACCAGTATCTTGTCTAACCCAGCACTCAATCTGTCAGTCTTTTGAATGAATGAATGAGTACAAAAATGAACGAATGAAGCTTAAAAAGTGAAGAACATTACATAAATCATTGCTCAATACCTACAAAACTACAGAGAACTGTGGGACACCATGCCATTACCTGATAATTGCCAGCACCAGAAGAGTGACTGATGAGACTTCTTGTTTGCTTGATTTTTTGAGCCATAATCTTACTCTGCAGTCTTACTCACTATGTAACCCAGGCTGGCCTTTAATCATTATATAGTGCAAGCCAGACTGGAATTTGCAGCAATTCTCCTGCCTCAGCCTCTTCAGGGCTGGGATCACAGGTGTGAGCAGCCATACCATGCTAGAAGTGACATTTACTCATGTGACAGTGTGCAATATGGACAGGTGTTAGTGTTCTCTCCCTGGGGGACACTGATGAGTCAGAACTCAGATTCGGAATAATGTCTCCTGTTGGTGATGTGGAGGACAGGCCATTTCCTGTCCTATGGACTTCTGACTCTCTGAAGGTGCAGTGGATGAGAGCCTGGTCCAGATCTCAAGAAAGAAAGCCAGCATACCCACAGGTGGTATAGGTACACATTCCAAGGCAGCACCCAGTGATTGGGATATGAGGTAATTTGCCGAAGAATTATTTTACCCTGAACTCAAGTTAGAGTCACCAAAGACAGAGTTTCCTCTCTCTGTTCTACCTCAAAGCAAGCTACAGATTGCCTTCTCTGAAGGGAACAGATACCCCACCACACTAGGAAAAAGAGAGTGACTCTTCTCGCCAGAGACTGAGAGATGATCAACAAAAACAAGTGTTCCTAAAATATTCCTTTATGAGCTAACTTCCCACACATCTTTCATAGCCAGTTTCCTACAGTCTTTGTCCCCTGAAGCCCAAATGCTGTTCCTTTGTTAATGTGATATTTTGGTTTCCAAGTCTGCTTCTTTGAGCCTTAGTTCTTCTCTATAAACTCTCAGTCACACAGAATATTAATGAAATATATTCTCCTTTAATCCCATCTATCTGTCTTTTTTCCCATTAAGTCCAGAATCCACAAGCCGCAGTGTCTCAGACAGAAAAGGAAAAGTCCTCCCTTCACAGTATACTGTCCTCCTTGCCGATTGTGATCATCCAGGCCAGATTCCTCCCTAGCTCCTGGAAGGAACAAAAATGCCCGTGGCCTTCCCGGCTTACATTCAGGTTTTGGATTAGATACAATAGGAAGTCCCCTTAAACACTCTCCATGGCAGCTTGTTTCCTGGGTACCTTTCAATACATGCAGTCTGCTGGTATTATCCAATTAGAAATGTGGGTCTCTCATGGCTAGTGAAGTCATAGGTTTTGGAGGAGAACCTCAACCATCACTTTACTAAACTAACATAATCCCTAACTGCATTTTAAATAATTGTCCTTATACCTGCAAATTAGTGTAGTCCTCACCTCTTATCAAGGAAACTTCTCTTTGCCACTCACGGCAAAACCAATCAAAATGCAGAGTTATGGAGACCAGTCCCAATAGATACGTCTACAACATAACTCTCGTACCTAAGGCTCAGAGATCATTGCAGAAGACAAGGTGGAAAGTTTCTAAGAGCCAGAGAAACCAAAGTTTGCTGTGAGATTGTGTCTCCTTGGAGTGTCAGAAGTTATATCCATAAACTATCACTAACATAGTAGAGAGGGTACCTGAACTGGCCATCTACTGTAATCAGATTGCTGACTACCTTAATTGTCATCAGAGATACTCTATCCAGTAACTGATGCAAGCAGATGCAGAGATCCACAACCAAGGGCTGGGCTGAGTTCCAGGAGTCTTATTTACGAAAGGGAGGAGGGATTGTATGAGCCAGGGGGGTCATGATGGGGGAACCCACAAAGACAGCTGACCTGAGCTCATGGACTCTGAACCAACAGTTAAGGAGCCTCCACGGGACTGACCTAGGGCCTCTGGTTGTGTGTGACAGTTATGTGGCTCAGATTCTTTGTAAGGCTCCTAGCAGTGATATCAGGACCTTTTTCTGGAGCTTAGCTGGCATTTGGGAACATGTACCCCATGCCCAGCTTTGACACAAGAGGAGGAGGAGCTCGGTTCTGCCTCAACTTGATGTGCCAGGCTTTGTTCAAGCCTGTGGGAGGCTCCCTCCTTCTGAACAGAGTCTAGGAGGAGTGGAGAGGGAGGGGCGTAGATGGGGAGTGAGGAGAACTGAAGCAGAGTGGGGACACAAACTACAGTCAGTGTGCAAATGTAAATGTATGTAAAATAAATAAAAATGATATTTAATAAAAGAAAGGAAGAAATATCACTAACATGGCTGCCTAAATGTGACCTGAACATGGAGGACACCAATAAACATGCTAACATGAATCAGGGAAGGCCCAAGAGGCCTCAAACTCTAGGCAACGAACCACAGGCAGCCAAGGAATGCTGAGCATGGGAGAAAGTGTCCCCAGGAAAGATCACACCCATTGGGTATCCAATACTAAATTGCCAGCCCGAAGACATACACATACAAATAACATTAATTATTCTGAGGTTGCATTTATGTTTAGGAACACACACACACACACACACACACACACACACACAGCGTACATGGAAGTATTTGAAAGGAGCAAAGGAAAGGGGAATTATGTAAAACATTATAATATCAAAACATTAAAAAATATAAGAAAAGCAGCTTGATTTCCTAGGGACTGGGAGAGAGGCTGACAAGCTGCCAACTTCAGCACCCCAGTCCCCAGCCCAGCAGCAGCGGGGACACAGAGGCTTCTCAGACACTGTGGCCGTTGGAAACCGGGTTGCCCTGAGTCAGTGGTTCCAGCTTCTACACCATTTCTTTGGTGATTCTTCCCACCACCACTGAAGGTCCCGGGCTTCTAGTGCCACGTTTTCAGGTGAAGGCTCAAAACTGCTGTTTCAGTCCACAAAGCAGAAGAGTTTCCCCCAAGAAAGGGAGTCAGGTAAGCAAACAGCAACTCCTTCCTCTGTCCACCAAGGATCACCCATGGATTCTACCATTTTCACCCCAAGATAATGGACCAGAATTCTGTTTAGAACCCCAACATTGCTGCCTAGGAAGGAGTCTCTTCCTTTTGGAACTTTGCCGAGAAACTCACAAACAAATGCTACCCATTTTAAAGGGATTCGGAATTCGCTGCCTCGAGAGGATACATAAAGTGAATTAATTATTTAGCTATTTTCCGTAAAGCTGCTCAGAAATACCTCAGAGGCATCTGTGTTTAATTCTGCTAAAAGATTAGCAGTCAGCCTAATTTCTCTTTTTCATATTTTACTAACTTTCTTCCTCCTCTGTTTACTCCATTAAAGTCTATAACCACATAACAGATGAAAGAATGCAAGCGATTGTTTTAAAATGCTAATTTTGCCAAACCTATGGTGGCTGCTCAAGGTGATTTCTCCTTCCTCAAGGAAATGACTCAGTGTGCTTCTGACTCCCAGACGAATGCTCAGCTCTGAGCCCTGTGATATGCGTGTTGGTGGGATCCAGGAGTTTTTTACTTTGCAAACCTGCATCAGAAGCACATGGAGCAGCTTAGGAAACCAGCACTCCTCCCTGGGAGGCAGGGGATGGACAAGAGAAGGTGGCAGAAACCAAGCTTCAGAAGCCATGAGGAGAAGAAAATGATAGCCTGGGAAGAAACTCACACAGACAGCAAAAACAGACAGAACTCATTGCTTCCCTGGTTGTTGAAGGCCAGAGTGATAGTGGGGGCTGGGAAGGGGAAGATGTAACAACACAGCCTTGAGAGTGGTGATGGACCCCAAATGGCTTCCAGGATCCCTCTGAATCTGGTTCCACTTTAATTTCTGCCTTCCCACTTTGGAGAGTACACATGTAGTCCCTCATTAGTGGAGGGAGTTATCTGAGTTGGTCCTTGTAGACAAAGGAAGCAAGGCAGCAGTGCAGGCCCAGTGAGTAGACTAGTTGGGGACATTAGTTAGTTACTTGTCATTATGATAAAACACACAGGGAAAAAAAAAAAACCTTGTGGGAGGAGGAAAGGTATATTTTGGCTCACCAATCAAGGACACAGTCTGCTACCGAGAAGTCAAGGTGACAGCTAATTACACTTCACTCTAGTCAAGGCAAAGAGAGGGGAAGGCTTGCTCTCAGCTTACTTTCTGCTTTTTTTTTTATTTTAAATAGTTTGTTTTACATGTCAATCCCAGTTCCCTCTCCCTCCCCTCCTCCCGCACTCTCCTTCCCCCCTCCCCCCCCAGCCTCCATACCATCCAGCATCCTAGCCAGAGAATGGTGCCACTCACTGTGTGGAGCACTTCCCATCTCAGTTTTAACCTAATCAAGAAAACCCCCACAGGCATGCCCAGAAGCTCATTTCCCGGTCGGGCAGCTCTAGACTCTATCAGGCCCTTACCAACGGAGCCATCTGCCAGTCTGCCTTTTCTAATTTCTAAAGGTTCTCTGTTCTCTTGGCTCATGCCCCCACCCTCTGATTACAGTGTCAGCAATATGACACTTCCCGCCTTCCAGCTCCTCTCCATGGAGACACACTGTTCTTTCTTGCTTTGACGCTCTTACTTCCCATTATCCTTATAAAGACACCTTAGACAACCCGAAAGACCCTGCACAGCTCCACTCCTTAAGAACTTTAAAGTCAGTCACTCTCACAAAGTTCATCTTTGCTACCTGCAGGGGCTTAGTCAGCACAAATGCCCCAGATGAGCCAGGCTGGGATATGGGTGTGAGTGGAAAGCAGAAATGGGCATTAGAGTACTAAGGTTTATGCTATGACCTCAGCAGAACCTGGGCTTTGTTAGTCTTGAAAAATAACACTATTGCCTGTCCTTATTAGGACAAGGTTTATAAGCACCAAATTAATATAAAAGCAGCTAGACATGCCTGCAATTCCAACAACTCAAGAAGAGGCTGAGGCAAGAGGATTGCCATGAATTTGAGGACAGCCTGGGTTCCAAAGGAGACCTCTGGTCAGCCTGGACTACATAGTGAGACCCTATCTCAAACACACCCGCCCAAATGTGAATAGTTGTTTGCAATGAGGCTAAACGATAAGGCACATCACAGATCTCCAAATTTAACATGTGCCACAAATGTCAGTAAATTCAAAAAGTAATGTATTATTTTGTTAGCTAACACAACTTGTATGTTAGTTTTCTCCTTTGGTGATTCTATATGCAA